>NC_091286.1:548078885-548717323 GCF_032444005.1 Ranitomeya imitator | reverse complement strand
TTCAAAATGATTATAAACTTGTTTTCTTTGCAGTATTTGAGGTCTGAAAGCACTGGGTTTTTTTACATTTTGACCATTTTTCCATGTCAGAAAAATACAAAATGTATTGCTTGGAAATTCTGGGACATGTTGCCAGAAGTTTATTGAATAAATGAAAAATTTACATTTTACTCAAACATATACCTATAAAGAGAAAAATCAGATAAACTGAACATTTTCCAGTGGTCTCTCCATTTTTGCCAGAGCTGTATATACACACAGTTAAGGAAATAATTATTGAATCCCTTGCTGATTTAAAAAGTTTGCCCACTGACAAAGACATGAATCCCAAATTTTCAGAAGAAAAATAAGGAAATAAAATTAATGTGTCAAATGGAGGTCCATCTTATAGTCCAAATTCAGCTTAATGGGGGGATCGACAGTGCTGGTGGAGAGTGGTCACAGGGGGCGTTCGGGGGTTCGGCGATTGACTCCAATCCCAGACTGCCGCGGCAGGTTCGATGGTGCTTGTGGTGCGGGGGCTCTGCTGACAATCTCTGAAAATCCGGAGCCCCGACACATCTATTGCTGTTATGCAGTGGCCTCCGGGAAAATGGCCGCAAGGGCAATGCATGCTCAGATTGAGATCTCGGCATACGCCGCCCCCAGCAACCATTTTCCCGGAGGCCACCGTATCACAGTAATGGATGTGTGGGGCTCCAGGCTTTCACAAAATGCCGGCAGAGCCCCGCACACCACAGAGCACCGCCGATCCTGCCGCACCAGCCTGGGATGAGTGTGTGATCATCACCCTGCACTGTCAGACCGCCGCAGAATCACCTGACTCCTGCTGCCGCCACACTACTTGTAAGTATATTCCGACTAGAAGACGCACACCCATTTTCCCCAAATAATTTTTGGAAAAAAGTGCGTCTTATAGTTAAAAAAATACGGTATATAAATTTATTTGCATGTTTGCAGTGAGACATAAGTATTTCATGCCTTACCAACCATTAAGAGTTCTGGATCCTATAGACCAGTTAGAGGCTCCTAATCAACTTGTTACCTGCATTATAAAAAAGACTCCTGTCCATAGACACAATAAATCAGTCAGACTCTAACCTCTGCAATATGGGCAAGATTAAAAAGCTTTCTAAGGATGTCAGGGATAAGATCATAGACCTGCATAAAGCTGAAATGGGCTATAAAACCATAAGTAAGACATTGGGTGAGAAGGAGACAACTGTTGGTGCAACAGTAAAAAAAATTGAAGAAATACAAAATGACATTGATCTGGGGCACCATTCAAACTCTCACCTCATGAGGTATCCTTGATCACGAGGAAGGTGAGAGATCAGCCCTAAAACTACACAGGGGGAACTTGTTAATGATCTCAAGGCAGCTGTTACGACAGTCACCAAGAAAACCATTGGTAACACATTACGCAGTAAAGGTTGAAAATCCTGCTGTGCCCGCAAGGTCCCCCTGTTCAAGAAGGCACATGTGCAGGCCCATCTGAAGTTTGCCAATAAACACCTGGATGATTCATTCTGTGAGTGATTGGGAGAAGGTGCTGTGGTCAGATGAGACAAAAATTGAGCTCTTTGGCATTAACTCAAATTGCAGTGTTTGGAGGAAGAGAAATGCTGCCTATGACCCAAAGAACACGGTCCCCACTGTCAAGCATGGAGGGGGAACATTATGTTTTGGGTGTTTCTCTGCTAAGGGCACAGGACTACTTCACCGCTTCAGTGGGAGAATGTATGGAGCCATATACCATAAAATCCTAAGTGATAACCTCTTTCCCTCTACCAGGACATTGAAAATGGGTCATGGCTGAGTCTTCCAGCAAGACAATTACCCAAAACATACAGCCAATGCATCAAAGGAGTGGCTCAAAAAGAAGTACAGTAAGGTAATGAAGTGGCCTAGCCAGTTTTCCCACTTATGGAAACTTATGGAGGGAGTTGATTATGGAGGGAGTTGAAGCTCCGAGTTGCCAAGTGACAGCCTCAAAATCTTAATGATTTAGAGATGATCTGCAAAGAGGAGTGGATCAAAAATCCCGCTGACATGTGCGCAAACCTCATAATCAACTACAAAAAATGTCTGACTGCTGTGCTTGCCAACAAACATTTTGCCACCAAGTATTAACCCTTTAATCCCATATGACATACTCTCCGGGACTTAATTCCCAGTGATGGGATAGTACGTCATATGCGATCGGCCGTGCTCACGGTGGAAGAGCAGCCGATCGCGGCTGGGTGTCAGCTGACTATCGCAGCTGACATCCAGCACTATGTGCCAGGATCAAACATGATCACAGTGTTCCGGCAGTACAGGGAAGCATCGTGCACTGAGGGGGCTCCCTGCGTGCTTCCCTGAGACCCTCAGACCAATGCGATGTGATCGCGTTGCTCTGAGGGACTCCTACCTCCTCCTCTCTGCAGGCCCCGGGTCAAATATGGCCACGGAGCTGCTTCCGGGTCCTGCAGGGAGGTGGCTTGCAAGTGACTGCTCAGAGCAGTCACTTGCAAGCCTGCAGCACAGCCTGTCAGATTGCACAGCACTGTGTCAGATCAGCGAAGTGCCAGATCAGCGACCTGACACCATAACATGATGTCCCCCCCTGGGGCAATGTAAAAAAGTTAAAAAAAAGATATTCACGTGCAAAAAAAAATAAAATATTCCTACCTAAAGAAAAAAAAAAAATATATATATATATATATATATATATATATATATATGGCTCCCATAAATACATTTCTGTATAAAAAAAAAACTCCAAAACAATAAAAGTACACATATTTAGTATCGCCGCATACGTAACAACCAGACCTATAAAACGGTCGCACTAGTTAACCCCTTCAGTGATCACCGTAAAAAAAACTAGGCAAAAAACGCTTTAGTTTCATACCACCAAACAAAAAGTGGAATAACACGCAATCAAAAAGACGGATATAAATAACCATGGTACCGCTGAAACAGTTATAGTCCTCAGAATAAAGCGATGCAAAAATAATTATTTTTTTAATAAAATAGTTTTTATCGTATAAAAGCACCAAAAACATTAAAAAAAAGATATAAATGAGGTATCACTGTAATCGTACTATCCCGAAGAATAAAATTGCTTTATCAATTTTACCAAACGTGGAACGGTATAAACACCCCCACAAAAGAATTTCATGAATAGCTGGTTTTTGGTCATTCTGCCTCACAAAAATCGGAATAAAAAGCGATCAAAAAATGTCACATGCCTGAAAATGTTACCAATAAAAATGTCAACTTGTCCCGCAATAAACAAGACCTCACATGACTCTGAACCAAAATATGGAAAAATTATGGCTCTCAAAATGTGGAGACGCAAAAACTATCTTTTGCAATAAAAAGTGTCTTTTATTGTGTGACAGCTGCCAATCACAAAAATCCGATAAAAAACCCACTGTAAATAGTAAATCGAACCCCCTTCATGACCGCCTTAGTTGGGGAAAAATAGTTAAATAAGAAAATGTATTTATTTCCATTTTTCCATTAGGGATAGGGTTAGAGTTGGGGCTAGGGTTAGGTTGAGGCTAGGGTTAGGGTTGGGGCTAGGGTTAGGGTTGGGGCTAAGGTAAGGGTTGGGGCTAAGGTAAGGGTTGGGGCTAGGGTTAGGGCTAGGGTTAGGGCTAGGGTTGGGGTTAGGGCTACAGTTAGGGTTGGGGTTTGGATTACATTTATGGTTGGGATTAGGGTTAGGGGTGTGTCAGGGTTAGGGGTGTGATTAGGGTTATGGTTGGGATTAGGGTTAGGGGTGTGTAGGAGTTAGGGGTGTGGTTAGGGTTGGGATTAGGATTAGGGGTCTGGGGTGTGATTGGGGTTAGGGGCATGATTGGGGCTATGGTTAGGGGCATGTTCAGGTTAGGGGTGTAGTTAGGGTTATGGGTAGAGTTGGGATAAGGGTTAGGGGTGTGTTTGGGTTAGGGTTTCAGTTAGAATTGGGGGCTTCCACTGTTTAGGCACATCAAGGGCTCTCCAAGGGCGACATGGCATCCGGTCTCAATTCCAGCCAATTCTGCGTTGAAAAAGTAACACAGCGCACCTTCCCTTCAAGCTCTCCCATGCGTCCAAACAGGGGTTTACTCTAATATATGGGGTATCAGAGTACTCAGAACAAATTGGACAACAACTTTTGGGGTTCAATTTCTCTTGTTTCCCTTGGGAAAATAAAACTTTGGGGGGCTAAACAAAATTTTTGTGGGAAAAAAATTGTTTCTTATTTTCAAGGCTCTGCGTTATAAACTGTAGTGAAACACTTGGAGGTTCAAAGTTCTCACAACACATCTAGATAAGTTTCTTGGGGGGTCTAGCTTCCAATATGGGGTCACTTGTAGGGGGTTTCTAATGTTTAGGTACATCAGGGGCTCTGCAAATGCAATGTGACGCCTGCAGACCAATCCATCTAAGTCTGCATTTCAAACGGCGCTCCTTCCCTTCCAAGCTCTGCCATGCACCCAAACGGTAGTTTCCCCCCAAATATGGGGTATCGGCGTACTCAGGACAAATTGGACAAAAACTTTTGGGGTTCAATTTCTCCTTCTGCCCTTGGGAAAATACAAAACTGGGGGCTAAAAAAACATTTTTGTGGAAAAAATATAATTTTTGTTTTCACGGCTCTGCGTTATAAACTGTAGTGAAACACTTGGGGGTTCAAAGCTCTCACAACACATCTAGATAAGTTCCTTAGGGGGTCTACTTTCCAAAATGTGTCACTTGTGGGGGGTTTCAATCTTTAGGCACATCAGGGGCTCTCCAAACGCCAATAAGTTTGCTAAGTTGGCAGATGAGGGGGGTGCCAGTACAGGGGTAGCACTGCTGCAGCCAGGAATGTCCTCTGAAAGCCGGAGGAGTGACTGCTCCAGAAAGGAGGGAAATAGGAGAGCAGGCAGGCCAGACAGGTGCTGGTAGTGGGCGACTCAATTATTAGAGGAAGAGAGAGGGCAATCTGTCACAAAGACAGGGATCATCGAACGGTGTGCTGCCTTCCTGGCGCTCGAGTCTGACACATCGCTGATCGGGTGAACAGATTACTGGGAGGGGCTGGTGAGGACCCAGCGGTCATGGTGCACATTGGCACAAATGCCAAAGTTAGAGGTAGGTGGAAGGTCCTTAAAGATGATTTCAGGGAATTAGGCTGCAAGCTGAAAGCAAGGACCTCCAACGTGGTATTTTCCGAATTACTGCCTGTACCACGTGCCACGCCAGAGAGGCAACGGGAGATTAGGGAGGTTAATAAGTGGCTCAAGAATTGGTGTAGGAAGGAGGGGTTTGGGTTCCTGCAGAACTGGGCCGACTTCTCAGTTGGCTACAGGCTCTACGCTAGGGACAGGCTGCACCTCAATGGGGAGGGTGCAGCTGTGTTGGGGGAGAAAATGGCTAGAAGGTTGGAGGAGTGTTTAAACTAGGAGTTGGGGGGAGGGTATTCATTTTATAGGAGGGGACTTCAACTACCCTGAAATAGATTGGGGAACAGAAACCTGCAGTTCCAGCAAAGGTAATCGTTTTTTGACAACTATGAGAGACAATTACCTTTCACAACTGGTTCAGGACCCAACAAGAAGGGGGGCACTGCTAGACCTAATATTAACCAACAGGCCAGACCGCATATCAAATATAAGGGTTGGGGGTCACTTGGGTAATAGCGATCACAAAATAATAAGTTTTCATGTATCCTTTAAAAAGATGTGTAATAGAGGGGTTACAAGGACACTAAACTTCAGGAGGGCAAATTTCCAACGGATGAGAGAGGATCTTGGTGCAATTAACTGGGACGATATCCTGAGACACAAAAGTACACAAAGAAAATGGGAGACAGTTATTAGCATCCTGGATAGGATCTGTGCACAGTATATACCGTATGGGAATAAACATACCAGAAATAGGAGGAAACCAATATGGCTAAATAAAGCTGTAAGGGGCGCAATAAGTGACAAAAAGAAAGCATTTAGAGAATTAAAGGAAGTAGGTAGTGATGAGGCATTAAATAAATACAGAAAATTAAATAAATTCTGTAAAAAGCAAATCAAGGCAGCAAAGATTGAGACAGAGAGACTCATTGCCAGAGCGAGTAAAAATAATCCTAAGATATTCTTTAACTACATAAATAGTAAGAAACTAAAAAATGATAGTGTTGGCCCCCTTAAAAATAGTCTGGGTGAAATGGTGGATGAGGATGAGGAAAAAGCCAATATGCTAAATGACTTTTTTTCATCAGTATTTACACAAGAAAATCCCATGGCAGACAAAATGACTAGTGATATAAATTCCCAATTAAATGTCACCTACTTAACCCAACAGGAAGTGCGGCGGCGTCTAAAAATCACTAAAATTGACAAATCTCCGGGCCCGGATGGGATACACCCTCGAGTACTGCAGGAATTAAGTACAGTCATTGATAGACCATTATTTTTAATCTTTAAAGACTCCATAATAACAGGGTCTGTACCACAGGACTGGCATATAGCAAATGTGGTGCCAATATTCAAAAAGGGGACAAAAACTGGACTCGGAAATTATAGGCCAGTAAGCTTAACCTCTACTGTGGGTAAAATCGGAGGGCATTGTAAGGGATGCTATACTGGAGTATCTGTACAGGAATAACCTCACAACCCAGTATCAGCATGGGTTTACTAGGGACCGTTCATGTCAGATTAAATTGATCAGCTTCTATGAAGAGGTAAGTTCCGGACTGGACCAAGGGAACCCAGTGGATGTAGTGTATATGGACTTTTCAAAAGCTTTTGATACGGTGCCACACAAAAGGTTGATACATAAAATGATAATAATGGGGATATGGGAAAATATGTGCAAGTGGGTTGAGAGCTGGCTCAGGGATAGGAAACAAAGGGTGTTTATTAATGGAGCACACTTGGACTGGGTAGCGGTTAGCAGTGGGGTACCACAGGGGTCAGTATTGGGCCCTCTTCTTTTTAACATATTTGTTAATGACCTTGTAGCTGGCATTCAGAGTAGAATTTCAATATTTGCAGATGACACTAAACTCTGCAGGGTAATCAATACAGAGGAGGACAATTTTATATTACAGGATGATTTATGTAAACTAGAAGCTTGGGCTGATAAATGGCAAATGAGCTTTAATGGGGATAAATGTAAGGTCATGCACTTGGGTAGAAGTAATAAGATGTATAATTATGTGCTTAATTCTAAAACTCTGGGCAAAACCGTCAATGAAAAAGACCTGGGTGTATGGGTGGATGACAAACTCATATTCAGTGGCCAGTGTCAGGCAGCTGCTACAAAGGCAAACAAAATAATGGGATGCATTAAAAGAGGCATAGATGCTCATGAGGAGAACATAATTTTACCTCTATACAAGTCACTAGTCCGACCACACTTAGAATACTGTGCACAGTTCTGGTCTCCGGTGTATAAGAAAGACATACAGTAGCTGAACTAGAGCGGGTGCAGAGAAGAGCGACCAAGGTTATTAGAGGACTGGGGGGTCTGCAATACCAAGATAGGTTATTACACTTGGGGCTAGTTAGTTTGGAAAAACGAAGACTAAGGGGTGATCTTTTGTTAATGTATAAATATATGAGGGGACAGTACAAAGACCTTTCTGATGATCTTTTTAATCATAGACCTGAAACCGGGACAAGGGGGCATCCTCTGCGTTTGGAGGAAAAAAGGTTTAAGCATAATAACAGATGTGGATTCTTTACTGTAAGAGCAGTGAGACTATGGAACTCTCTGCCGTATGATGTTGTAATGAGTGATTCATTACTTAAATTTAAGAGGGGACTGGATACCTTTCTGGAAAAGTATAATGTTACAGGGTATATACACTAGATTCCTTGATAGGGCGTTGATCCAGGGAACTAGTCTGATTGCCGTATGTGGAGTAGGGAAGGAATTTTTTTCCTCAATGTGGAGCTTACTCTTGCCACATGGGTTTTTTTTGCCTTCCTCTTGATCAACATGTTAGGGCATGTTAGGTTAGGCTATGGGTTGAACTAGATGGACTTATAGTCTTCCTTCAACCTTAATAACTATGTAACTATGTAACTATGTAACTATGGTGTCCCATCTCAATTCCAGTCAATTTTGCATTGAAAAGTCAAACGGCGCTCCTTCCCTTCCAAGCTCTGCCATGCGCCCAAGCAGTGGTTTACGCTCACATATCAGGTGTCAGCGTTCT
Source organism: Ranitomeya imitator (assembly GCF_032444005.1). Classification (NCBI taxonomy): domain Eukaryota; kingdom Metazoa; phylum Chordata; class Amphibia; order Anura; family Dendrobatidae; genus Ranitomeya; species Ranitomeya imitator. The sequence goes on along the minus strand of NC_091286.1, from coordinate 548,709,147 downwards.
CAAGACAAATTTTACAACAACTTTTGGGGTCCAATTTCTATTCTTACCCTTGGGAAAATTAAAAATTTGGGGCAAAAACATTGTTTTTGTGAAAAAATATGATTTTTTATTTTTCCCGCTCTACATTATAAACTTCTGTGAAGCATTTGGTGGGTCAAAGTGCACATCACACATCTAGATAAGTTACTTATAGGGTCTACTTTCCAAAATGGTGTCACTTGTGAGGGGTTTCAATGTTTAGACACATCAGGGGCTCTCCAAACGCAACATGGCATCCCATGTCAATTCCAGTCAATTTTGCATTGAATAGTCAAAAGGCACTCCTTCCTTTCCAAGCTCTGCCATGCACCCAAACAGTGGTTTACCCCCACATATGGGGTATCAGCGTACTCAGGACAAATTGCACAACAACTTTTGTGGTCCATTTTCTCCTTTTAACCTTGGTAAAATAAAACAAATTGGAGCTGAAATAAATTTTTTGTGAAAAAAGTTAAATGTTAGTTTTTTTTTTTAAACATTCCAAAAATTCCTGTGAAACACCTGAAGGGTTGATAAACTTCTTGAATGTGGTTTTGAGTACCTTGCGATGTGCAGTTTTTAGAATGGTGTCACACTTGGGAATTTCTATCATATAGACCCCTCAAAGTGACTTCAAATGTGATGTGGTCACTAAAAAAAATGGTGTTGTAAAAATGAGAAATTGCTGGTCAACTTTTAACCCTTATAACTCCATAACAAAAAAATTGTTACCAAAATTGTGCTGATGTAAAGTAGACATGTGGGAAATGTTATTTATTACGGTAAGTATTTTGTGTGACATATCTCTGTGATTTAAGGGCATAAAAATTCAAAGTTGGAAAATTGCGAAATTTTCGCCAAATTCCTGTTTTTTTCACAAATAAATGCAGGTAATATAGAAGAAATGTTACCACTATCATGAAGTAAAATATGTCACGAGAAAACAATGTCAGAATCATCAGGATCCGTTGAAGCGTTCCAGATTTATAACCTCATAAAGGGACAGTGGCCAGAATTCTAAAAATTGGCCCGGTCATTAATGTGCAAACCACCCTTGGGGCTTAAGGGGTTAAGTCTGGTTTGCCAAAGGGATCAAATACTTAATTATATAATTTATACAATGTGATTTTCTGGATTTTATTTTTGATATTCTATCTCTCAATATTAAAATTATTCTACCGTTAAAATTATACACTGCTCATGTCTTTGTCAATGGGCAAACTTGCAAAATCAGCAAGGGATCAAAGAACTATTTCCTTCATTGTATACACATATACACGTATACATTTAGTATTATATTCAAACTGACTTCCAGAATGATTTATGTCAAAATGAACACAAAAATTTGAAATGGTGTATATTTTTCACCATTTTAACTTATGCTTTTCCAATTCTTAATACATTTTACTGTATAATAAGGTGAACAGTGTGAATGGTGCCTCTCAAAACTACAACTCTTGCTGCACAAAAAAAAGTCCTCAAATGATCATGCCGACACAAAAAATAAAAGCTTGGCTCTTCAAAAGAGGGGAAGCAAAAAATTAAAACAAGATGATTAAATATTGCTCTAATGCAATGGAGTTCACAGCTTAGATGCCTTAGTTACCACCAACTACTGCACCTAAGTGATTTTATATAGGAAGGCACATCATGCAAAATTTGTTTTACGGTGTCTTTAATGGCATGTACTAGTTTCAAAGCAATGATGAACACTGTAAAAACTATAGTATATTATAGACAAATACTTGTAGTTTTTTATTAGTACCATAATTGGGAACATACAAGTTTTCCTCCAAAAAATAGCCCTCAAAGCTTTGTAAATAAAAATTAAAAAGTTTTGCATAGTCAAATGCAATGATTGAAAAAAAAGTCATTTTGTTTTAAATTTTAATTATTGAGCAAAATGAGCAAAGCAAAGCTAAGAAATAATGGTGGCATTGCTTAATAGGGAATCTGTTAGTAGGTTTTTACTACCCCATCCGAGAGCAGCACAATACCGGGCAGAGTTCCTCATTTCAGTCATTTATAACTTACTGGGCTATGTGCTGCAGTTTTGATAAAATCGTTGTTTTCTCTGCTGCAGATCTAGCAATTCATGAATACTGAGCTCTACACTGTGCATAGGCAGGGATCTGAAAATCAGTGATGGGGTGGGGGTTATTCGGAGCTCATAAACATATAGACTAGATGGCTGGTGGCTTAGTGGTCCACTAGTGATATTCTCCTGCTGGTATAACAGTGATTTTCTCCAAACTACAGAAAGCAGCCTAGTAAGTGATACATTTGGTGGAATCAGGGACTGTGTGACTAAAAAAGTATAATGAAGCTGCATAATACATTATATGTAGCAACTAGGGTTGAGCGAAACGGGTCGGCCAGATTCAGAAGTCGCTGACTTTTGGCAAAGTCGGGTTTCATGAAACCCGACCCGACCCCTGTGTGGGGTCGGCCATGAGGTTGGCGATCTTCTGAACTGGGATCGGAATTCCGATACCGATTCCCGATATGTTTAAGATATTGGGAATCGGTATCGGAATTCATATTTAAGTGTAAAATAAAGAATAAAAATAAAAAAATATTGCTATACTCACCCTCGGACGCGCTCTGGTTCTTACCGGCAGCCTTCCTTCTTAAGAATCAGCGCCTGAAGGGCCTTCGATGACGTCGCGGCTTGTGATTGGTCGCGTGAGCGATCACATGGGTGTCACGCGACCAATCACAAGCCGCGACGTCATCTAAGGTCCTTCAGGCGCTAATTCTTAGGAAGGAAGCGTCCGAGGGCGCGTCCGAGGGTGAGTATATTCCTAATCGGTATATACTCACCCTCGGACGCGCCCTGGTTCTAACCCGCAGCCTTCCTTCCTAAGAATCAGCGCCTGAAGGACCTTAGATGACGTCGCGGCTTGTGATTGGTCGCGTGACGCCCATGTGACCACTCACGCGACCAATCACAAGCCGCGACGTCATCGAAGGTCCTTCAGGCGCTCATTCTTAGGAAGGAAGGCTGCCGGTAAGAACCAGGGCGCGTCCGAGGGTGAGTATAGCAATATTTTTTATTTTGATTCTTTCTTTTACACTTAAATATGGATCCCAGGGCCTGAAGGAGAGTTTCCTCTCCTTCAGAGCCTGGGAACCATTAGAAACCCAATGCACTGCATTGGGTTTCGAGTTTTGGCCGACGCCGACCCTGACTTTTCTATAGGTTCGGCCGATTTCACTCGACCCGACTTTTGAAAAAGTCGAGTTTCGTGAAACCTGACCCGATCCTATAAAAAGAAAATTCGCTCAACCCTAGTAGCAACATGTGAGAGTATTAAATATAGAACCAATTGTGTAAAAATCAAGTCCTCATATCTATATTAATGTAAAACTGGAAGGAAATAACTTCTGAAAGGCAAAAATAAAATAAAAAAATAAATCTATCACCAAGTAGCAGCTCATCTGAATGTCATTTTTATATTTCAACTCATTTTCCTTTCACTCTTGCAATACTGTAAAAGAGTGAAAAGTTGAAAACTGCATTGGAAAGCAGTTTGTCTCCTTGCCTTTCTTTCTGATACCAACAGATTTCCCCCGATTTACTCAAATAGAATGAAACCTGTCTGTCTCAGGGAATGGGTCAGGGAGAAAGAAACTACCCGGTATGTGCTGAAACTTCCGGGTACGTGTTGAAACTATCAGGTACGTGCTTTTAGGACAGGTCATCTGAGAAACATGGTTTCTGACCTGACTATATTTTAAAAATATCATCCATAGCCTGTTTTCTCCTTTCTGACTGAGCTAATTTTTTTCAATTCAGACCAATGTCACTTTATGTGGTAATAATTCTAGAATGCTACAACAAATTTCAGTGCTTCTGAGTGCGCCTGGTTATGTGCGCCATTCTTTCTGTGTCTCAGTGATTGATAGGCTGCTGTCCACACACAGCAGCCCTGCCCTGCCTCAGGCTTTGTTTAATTATGCACCTGTGCCTCAGCCTGTTTCACTCTTCATCTGTGGCTCTGGATGGGCAGTGTGGAGATTGGATCCGAAATGTCTGTCTGGACCTGGTCAACCTTTATCCTCGCTTGCCTACTCTGGCGCCATGGGGGTGACTCAGTATATGCTCCAGGTACAGCATGTTTTTAATGTGGTCTTGCATTTAGTTCATTTAGGAGGCCTTTATGGCACAGCGAATATAAAAAACGTAGTGTAGGACTGCCCCAATATGAGATTGCCGTGAAGAGGCGGGGTGGCTCAAAGAATTGATCAATTGTTTGCTAAATGTCTCATTTTGAAAATACAGTTAGAAATTAATATGTGCATTTGCACTTTATGTATTGCGTCTTAACCTTAGGCTGCGCTGGCTTCTCCCCTTTTTTGCATAATTTTTTATGACATGTTTTACTTCATGTTAGTGGTAAAATTTGGTCAAAATGATTTGCGTTTATTTTTGAAAATATTAAAAAAATGAAACTTTTTCAATTTTTAAACATTTCATATTTATACCCTTAAACCACATAGTTATATCACAGAACATGGTTACATTTTTTTTAGAAAGTTAGAAGAGCTAACATTTTATTAGCAATTTCTAATTTTTCCCAAAAAGTTTACTAAATCAATTTTTTTAAGGGATCCCATCATATCTGAAGTGACTTTGAAGGATTTGCGTAACAGAAAATACCTAAAAATTACCAAATTTTAAAAACTACACTCCTCAAGGTGCTAACACCACATTCAAGAAGTTTATTAACCCTTTAGGGGCTTCACTGAAATTAAACAAATATGGAAGCAGAGAATGAAAATTTTACTTTTTCCTGCGAAAATATTGTTTTAGCCCCAAATTTTTAATAAAGATAACAGGAGAAAATAGTCCATAAGATTTGTTGTGCAATTTCTCTTGAGTACACCGATACCCCACATGAGGTGGAAAACTACTGTTTGGAAACAAGGCAGGGCTTGGAAAGAAAGGAGCACCATTTTTTATTGGAGTGCAAATTGTCTGAAATAGACAGAAGACGCCATGTCTCATTTGTAGAGCCACCTGATGTGCCTAAACAGTGGAAAACCACTACAAGTGAACCTATTTTGGAAACTACACCTCACAAGGAAATTGAACGATCGGTGCTTCGCATGGATTTATAACGATGTGCCGTGAAAATGAAAAGTTACATTTTTCTTGCAAAAATGTTATGACCCCAAAGTTTTCCATTTTCACAAGGGAAACAGGAGAAAATGGACCACAAAATGTGTTGTTCAATTTCTGCTGAGTACACCAATTCTCCATATGTGGTTGAAAACTACTGTTCGGTCACACGACAGGGCCCAGAAGGGAAAAAACGCCAAATGAATTAGGGATTGCAATTTTGGCTGTAATCGCTGATTCCATGTCACATTTGCAGAGCAACTTACATGCCAAAACAGTAGAAACCACCTCAAGTGACCTCATTTTTGAAACTACACTTCTTGAGGAATTTATCAGGTTTTGCAGTGAACATTTGTAACCCTCAAGTAATTCACAAAATTGTATAACATTGGTCTAAGTAAATGGAAACTTAACAACTTTCCCACTAAAATGTTACTTTAGCCCAAATTTTACATATTCAAAAGCGATAATAGAAGAAAATACCCAATATCCAATATGTTGTCCAAAACTACTTCTGAGACACAGTTTAGAATACGTGCTGAACGTTGCAATAGATGTATACACACTAAGCCAAAGTGGTATGTGAAACTTTATACAATAGTGGTGACATATACCTGCAAGTGGATTGAATGGCAGACCATTTGGAAAAATCATGAGAACCAGGAGAAGGACCTCCTATTCCTATTCAGACCAGCTGATAAAGGTGGAAATGTGGTGGTTTGGCGCAAAAAGATGTACAAAACAGAAGCTTTTGTACGACATCAATTGCTATAAAAAATTACCATTCAATCCACTCTCTAAATTTCAATCTGAACTCCTGGAAATGTTTAAATCAGCTAGAGAAAGACAGATCATTTCCAAAGAGCTCATCTCACCTCTTTTGGTAAATGAACCTGCAATTTCCACCCTCTATTTACCACCCAAGGTACACAAAGACGCAGTGACACCTCCTGCACGACCTATCATTTCAGGCTGTGGAATTACCTGGAAAACATCAATAGGTACATTGATTCTGAACTACAACCTTTAGTATGTAAAATTTAAAAACAACTAAGGGCGCTGCACGAAAAAATTTATTTAGCTGGTACTCCTGCAGCAAATAATCAGACACAACTACCCAAATTGTCCAATAGTGAGTGTAAGAACACAATAAACAAAATATAAATGTATTTGTGCTGAAGATACCATCAGTTATAGACGAACTATTAATAGAAAGACTTCCTGCAGCGAATAATATATATTCACAATAGTTTGCTCAATACATTACTATTAATGTCCTTCCCAACTGGGGGACTCCGTACCATAGAAATACTTATATCACAAGAGGTTTGATCACATAATGAAAAAAGAAGTGACCTAGACCATGGTACTGATAAAAACTAACAATTTATTAGAGAATAATACAATATAAAAACAGTGTATTACAAATAAAGAAGAAAGGTACTGGATCCTGTGAATGAGGGACACAAAAGCCATAGGCTACATCCCAATTGTGGACCGAAACAGCATGCAGGCATAATCAATATGCCATTAGAAAGTATACCATATACACATAATGACCAGCAATAAGAAAATCATTGGCTCAAACTGTACTATTAATGTTAATGATATTCATAGGTGTGCTACGCTCATCCTCTTAATATGAAGGCCTCCCGAAGAAGCAGTGCGAAACGCGCGTCGGGGCAGAGGGACGCCAGGGCATTCACCCTTGTGGCCGATTTCAAGGTAATTTACCCACTTTAGCACAACACATAGTGCCTATTGCAGACTATCATTTGCCATATTAAGGGGATGTAGCCTATGGCTTTTGTGTCCCTTATTCACAGGGTCCAGTACCTTTCTTCTTTATTTGTAATACACTGTTTTTATATTGTATTATTCTCTAATAAATTGTTAGTTTTTATCAGTACCATGGTCTAGGTCACTTCTTCTTTTTTCATGATGTGATCAAACCTCTTGTGATATAAGCGAATAATATATGTCACACTATGTCCGTGCAGTTACCATTTTTCAGAGCACAAGTTGACGATCGTCATACAGCACTCTTGTCCAATTAAAGGTCCTTGTAGTTGATAGATTGTCATATCCAGGTATTCATACCACATGTCTCCCGACCATACGCGCAAAGATAGTACTTGCTGTTCCCAAAAATTATTATGGGGAAAGGGTGTTAACCTGTCTCGGCCGGTGACAGGCACCCCTTACCTCGTGGATAACGCTCCCAGATCCTCAGCGGTAGCCTGCTCTTAGACAGACAAATTGCCGGCAAGGTGCAGTAGAACTGCAGGACCTTGCGTGACGTCACATGCACGTGATACCTCACGTGATCAGCTTACGGAATGCACCTAGGACCAAAAATTCTGTCCGACGCGTTTCGGAGTCAACAGACTCCTTCCTGATATCGCCATGTTGAGAATCGCCCAATCTAATATATGAAGCTGAATGTGTGTGTGTGTGTGTGTATGTATGTATGTATGTCCGGGATTGGCATCTGCACCGTCGAAGCTACAGCCACAAAATTTTGCACAGTCACACGTCTGGACCCCGAGAGCGTCATAGGCTATGTTGTAAGGTGAAATTTTAACCCCGCGCTTTCCAATTCACCAAACAATTTTGCCCCTATCTACATAATGAGGAAAAAAGTGAAAGGAAAAAAGTGTTGGAGGCGTCGCAGCTACAGCCACAAAATTTTGCACAGTCACACGTCTGGACCCTGAGAGCATCATAGGCTATGTTGTGAGGTGAAATTTTAACCCCGCACTTTCCAATTCTCCAAACAATTTTGCCCCTATCTACATAATGGTGAAAAGTGAAAGGAAAAGTGTTGGAGGCAAATTGACAGCTGCCAGATGTGAACAAGGGGGACTTAAAGAATGAGAGCGATGGCACAAAAGAGTATATACCGTACAGTTGCTAAGGTGGGGCCCCGACATGGGATACTCACCACACACGGGGATATGACCACACACACAAAATGCACCACACACTACCATGTGCTTGAACACATATTACCCTCAGGACACATTTCACCACACGTACACCAACCTCGCCACATAAAAGTCGAAACACAAAAGTCGCCGCTCAAAACTCGCCATGCGCAGAACTCGCCACATGCAAAAACTAGGCTCTTGCAAAACTCGCCACAAGTGCAAAACTCACCTCATGGAAAACTCGCCACACGCAAAACTTGCACACGCGGAAAAATTGCCACATGCACAAAAGTTGCAACACATGCAAAAGTTGCCTCACACAAAATTTGCACATACTCAAAAGGCACCACACATAAAACTCGCCACGCGCAAAACTCACCATGCGCAAAACTGGCTGCACACAACTTGCTACACTAACCTGTCACATGCAACTCGACACACAAAAAGTTGCTACACGCATGTTGCCACACAAAACTCATCTCACAACAGTCGCTACATGCATGTTGCCACACGCAACTCAACACACACAACTTGACAAACGAAACTCGCCCTAAAACACACACAAGTCTGGTATCATCCTTCAAAAATAAAAATCTGATTAATAAGCAGACAAACTACAACAAATGTACCATATAGGAAATACGGCAGCTGTCAGTCACATGACCTGTCTATTATGTGTATGTGTGAGCTAATATATACTGCCAGGGGGAGGGCTTCCTGTTGGCTGGGGTTTATCAGGCTGCCAATTTAGCTTACAAATACTTAGGTAAAAATACTGAGCAAATAACGTGTGAACAAGGTCTAATACAGGAGGAGATGACACACAGGTATATACTATATACAGGCGAGATGACACACAGATATATACTATATACAGGAGAGATGACACACAGGTATATACTATATAGAGGAGGAGATGACATACAGGTACATATATATACAGGAGGAGATGACATACAGGTATATACTATATACAGGAGGAGATGACACACAGGTATATACTATATACAGGGGAGATGACACACAGATATATACTATATACAGGAGAGATGACACACAGGTATATACTATATAGAGGAGGAGATGACATACAGGTACATATATATACAGGAGGAGATGACATACAGGTATATACTATATACAGGAGGAGATGACACACAGGTATATACTATATACAGGGGAGATGACACACAGATATATACTATATACAGGGGAGATGACACACAGGTATATACTATATACAGGAGGAGATGACATACAGGTATATACTATATATAGAAGGAGATGACATTCAGGTATATACTATATATAGGGGAGATGACACACAGCAGGTATATACTATATACAGGGGAGATGACATACAGGTATATACTATATATAGGAGATGACATACAGATGTATACTATATATAAGGGAGATGACAAACATGTATATACTGAGGTGATGAGGTGAAAATGAGAGCTGTGAGGTGAAAATGAAAAGGTGTGAGTGCAAAATGAGAGAAGTGAGGAAAAATAGTGGAGTGATCAGAAAATGACAGATGTGAGGTTGAAATGACAAGTGTTAGTGGGGAATGAGAGGAGTGAGGGAGAAAATGAGAGGTGTGAGGGAGAAAATGAGAGATGTGAGGGGGAAAATGAAAGATGTGATTGGGAAAATGAGAGGCGTGATGGGAAAATAAGAGAAGTGAGGTGCTATAACTAACCACAGATATTTACTATGCCCAGGCAATGCCGGGCTCTTCAGCTAGTCTATCAATAAAAGAAGAATTAACTTGACCGCTAAACGGGTAGCGAGAAAAAAAAATTCAATACGCCAGAATTATGTTTTTTTGGTCCCGTGACATTGCATTAAAATGCCATAACGGGTGATCAAAAGAGCTTCTCTGCACTGAAATGGTTTCATTAAAAAAATCAGCTCGGCACACAAAGATATGCCCTCAACCAACCCCAGATCATGAAAAATGGAGACGCTATGGGTATCGGAAAATTGCACAATTTTTTTTAAGCAAAGTGTGGAAAATGTTTTTACCTTTTACCACTTAGATAAAAAATAACCTAGACATGTTTGGTGTCTATGAAATTGTAATGACCTGGAGAATCATAATGGCAGGTCAGTTTTAGTATTTAGTGAACCTAGCAAAATAGCCAAACAAAACAAGTGTGGGATTGCACTTTTTTTGCAATTTCACCGCACTTGGATTTTTTTCCCATTTTCTAGTACATGATATGGTAAAAACCAATGATGTCTTTCAAAAGTACAACTCATCCCGCAAAAAATAAGCTCTCACATGGCCATATTGACAAAAAAATAAAAAAAAGTTATGGCTCTGGGAAGGAAGGGAGCGATAAACAAAATCGCCAAACCGAAAAAAGCTCCGGTCATTAAGGGGTTAAATTAATTAATCTAATGATGCAGTAAGCATGCTGACATCACATATAACTTTACACTATTAGGCAGTGAAGAAAGAATAATTACATTTTTACCACTAAAATGTCATTTAAGTTTTTTAATTTTTATAAGGGATAATAGGAAAAAAAGGACCTCACAGTTTGTTGTGCAATTTATTCTGAGTTTGCGGGTACCCTATGTGTAATCAGGCATTACTTTGTATGCACAGTAGTAAGTTCAGAAGGGGAGAAGCACATTATCATAGTGCAGATTTTACGGTTATGGTGTGCCAGAAAGGCAGAACCTCCCCATAAGTAATCACATATTACACCTCTCAATTAATATATTTAAAGGTGTAGTGATCATATTGACACCACAATTGTGTCACAGAATTTTATACCAGTGGGCAGTGAAGAAAGAAAAATTTAATTTTTGCCACAAAAATTTTTATTTCAGGAAAAGATTTTGCATTTTCACATGGGAAATGGGTAGAAATGGCAACAAAATTTGTCACACAAATTTTGCTGAACAAAGCAATACTTCATATGTGGCAGTCCAGTACTGCTTAGCAACAGACTCTGGAGGGAAGGAACACTTTTTGACTCTTGGAGAATAAATTATCATAGAATGCCATGATTGAGGGCATGTAATATGCCACAAATACCTCAGTTAGTTTTTAATTTCCCTGTCCACCGTTTTTCATTGATTTAAGAACAAAGCAATAATGAGCTTTTATTCACTGTATGGAAGTGCCGTTCCCTTTGTTTCATGTTCTATCAAAGAACAGTTTGTGAACTCCATATACAGAGCCCTTAAAGGGACACTGTCACCTGAATTTGGAGGGAACAATCTTCAGCCATGGAGGCAGGGTTTTTGTGTTTTTGATTCACCCTTTCCTTACCCGCTGGCTGCATGCTGGCTGCAATATTGGATTGAAGTTCATTCTCTGTCCTCCATAGTACATGCCTGCGCTGTGCAAGATTGCCTTGTGCAGGCATGTACTACGGAGGACAGAGAATGAACTTCAATCCAATATTGCAGCCAGCATGCAGCCAGCGGGTAAGGAAAGGGTGAATCAAAAACACAAAAACCCCGCCTCCATGGCTGAAGATTATTCCCTCCAAATTCAGGTGACAGTGTCCCTTTAAGGGCCAGAAAAACAGAATCCCCAGGACTCAGCTATCACGTGCCTGTAGGATCGCCATGGCATACCTATAAGACAGAGGTCAGGAACCTCTACATGACCGTGACATATAAGTACATCAAATGTCATCAAAGGGTTAATCTAAAAGACCACAGAGTTTCAGAGGAAAACATGCACATCAGCAATAATGCAGTCAGCACCTGATACAGGCTACTCGTGGTTAATAAATCTCCTCCTAACAAAATATCATTGCCAAGTATATTCATACCTTGAGCTTTTAGGCCGGGGTCACACTTGCGAGTTCAATGTGAGAAAGTCGCGCAAGTCTCTAGTATTAATTCCCGGCACTGCCACTGGTAGTTCAGACCGGAGCGTTCAGCTGCATAGAAATATATGCAGCCGCAAACCCTGGTCTCGAGTGTCGGCTGCAGTGCCGGGTATTGATGAGAGAGACTCGCGCCAGTTTCTCACATTGTTCTCGCAAGTGTGACCCCGGCCTTAGGAAGATAATAATCTTTATTTTTATATAGCGCTAACATATTCCGCAGCGCTTGACATTTTGCACACATTATCATCACTGTCCCTGATGGGGCTCACAATCTAAATTCCCTATCAGTATGTCTTTGGAATGTGGGAGGAAACCGGAGTACCCGGAGGAAACCCACGCAAACACGGAGAGAACATACAAACTCTTTGCAGATGTTGTCCTTGGTGGGGTTTGAACCCAGGACTCCAGCTCTACAAGGCTGCTGTGCTATCCACTGCGCCACCGTGCTGCCCTAGGAAGATGCTTCTTAAATGTATTAATAACATTCCTTAACCCCTTCCCGACTGGGCAATTTTCTGTCTTTGCATTTTCGCTTTTTCCTCTCTATGAACTAAAGTTTCTTTTTTTTTTTTTTCATGACAGCCAATTGAGAGCTTCTTTTTTTTTGGAATGAGTTGCTCTTTTGAATGACACCATCCATTTAACATCTGATGAACTGGAAACTGGGAAGAAAATTCCAAAAGCGGCAAAATTGTTTAAAAAGCACAATTCCTCCAATGTTTCTTGGGTTTTGTTTTAAATTGTTGATCTTATATTACAAATTTCTTAATATATTTTTTTCAAGTCAGTACGATTACAGTGATGCCAACCCGGCATAGTTTCTTTTTTTATTTACCGTAAGTGGTGAAAAAAAATTTGATAATTTGTGAAAAAATTATTCTTTTGCTTTCATCACCATTTTCGGGACACGTCACATTTTCACGTTTCAACTTGCTGTGTGAGGGCTGGTGGTTTTTCTTCTACTATAGTATCTCCTTTAGAAGACGAATCCCATGTGACAAATGTAAGAAGACATTGATTTATCTTGCTTGGTGCTTGAATAATGCAGTAAATGTAGTGCTTCAGGCAGAAAAAAAAAAATACTGTGTACAAATAGGCCAATAACTGAAATGTTGATAAAAAGAAATGCAGATCAATTTATACATGTTTTGCTCTATTTATATTGAACTTCAAAACCATAATATAAGTAGCAAATATTTTGAAAGAAAAGTAAATTAAAATCAATCAAAATACTTATTCTAAGACATGTAATTCAGGTCAACTGTATCTATACTTGGACTTTACATCCCTCATGACTGTTTGTAGAACCAGAAGCAGACAGTGATGAGATAAATGGCCCTATACCAGCTGCACTTCTGTGATTAATAATAAGACAGTATAAAAAGTTCATACTTTGTGTATAGTATACAGTGTAATAGTCTAGAGAGAAACTAAATAAAAAATAAAATGTGAGCCATAAGAAAATTGAGTAAACCAAGAGTTATTTGGTCCTTTCTCACGTGGCCGTAGATTTAAACACCTAATTACGGTAAGTAGGTGGTGATACTTAGCACAAATTACTTCTCTTTATCCTTTAATAAATTGGACCCTGAAAAGGAAACATTGATGGGAGGCTTCTGCAGATTAAAGGAAATCAGTCAGGTATGATATTGCTATTAACCTTCAGATACAGGGCCCGATTCCTGAAAGATTTCAATTTCAGAATTCTGGTTGAAAAGCTTTAAAAAGTCATAAAATTTAGGCACAAATTAGAGTTGTGTGAAAAATTTTACGACTTTTGGTCTTTTCACAATGGTTTATCCCAGATTCAACAAAATGGGCAAAGATGGGGCAGGACAGGGGCATGGAGGAGGCTTAATGCTATTACTTATCGAATTCATAACAAGTTGTGGCATTCCCTACACCAAAAATCTCCCTCCAGTACCTGACGGGAGTAAAATTTCTGACAATGCATACAGAGGCACATGTCTCTCATCAGATGCTCCAGAGTCATAAAGAGGCATGCATATTTTCATGAATCAGGAGATTTTGACTTCAGTATGCATAAAGACTGGCATGAACAACATTAACCCCTTAGTGACAGAGCCAATTTGGTACTTAATGACCAGGCCAATTTTTGCAATTCTGACCACTGTCACTTTATGAGGTTATAACTCTGGAACGCTTCAACGGTTCCCGCTGATTCTGAGATTGTTTTTTCGTGACATATTGTACTTCATGTTAGTGGTAACATTTCTTCGATATTACTTGCGATTATTTATGAAAAAAATGGAAATATGGCGAAAATTTTTAAAATTTTGCAATTTTCAAACTTTGTATTTTTATGCCCTTAAATCAGAGAGATATGTCACGAAAAATAGTTAATAAATAACATTTCCCACATGTCTACTTTACATCAGCACAATATTGGAAACAAAATTTTTTTTGTTAGGGAGTTATAAGGGTTAAAAGTTGACCAGCAATTTCTCATTTTTACAACCCCATTTTTTTTTAGGGACCACATCACATTTGAAGTCATTTTGAGGGGTCTATATGATAGAAAATAATGAAGTGTGACACCATTCTAAAAACTACACCCCTCAAGGTTCTCAAAACCACATTCAAGAAGTTTATTAATCCTTTACGTGCTTCACAGGAACTGAAACAATGTGGAAGGAAAAAATGAACATTTAACTTTTTTTTGCAAACATCTTAATTCAGAACCATTTTTTTTATTTTCACAAGTGTAAAAACAGAAATGTAACCATAAATTTTGTTATGCAATTTCTCCTGAATACGCCAATACCCCATATGTGGGGGTAAACCACTTTTTGGGCGCACCGCAGAACTTAGAAGTGAAGGAGCGCCGTTTGACTTTTTCAATTGACACCATTTTGGAAACTAGACCCCTTAAGGAACTTATCTAGATGTGTGGCGAGCACTTTGATCCCCCATGTGCTTCACAGAAGTTTATAACGTAGAGCCGTGAAAAAAAAATTGCATTTTTTCTACAAAAATGATATTTTTGCCCACAAATTTTTATTTTCACAAGGGTAACAGGAGAAATTAGACCACTAAAGTTGTTGTGCAATTTCTCCTGAGTACGTCGATACCCAATATGTGGGGGTAAACCACTGTTTGGGCGCACCGCAGAGCTTGGAAGAGAAAGAGTGCCGTTTTACTTTTTCAATGTAGAATTGGCTGGAATTGAGATCGGACGCCATGTCGCGTTTGGAGAGCCCCTGATGTGCCTAAACAGTAGAAATCCCCCACAAGTGACACCATTTTGGAAACTAGACCCCCCATGGAACTTATCTAGATGTGTGGTGAGAACCTTGAATGCCCAAGTGCTTCACAGAAGTTTATAATGCAGAGCCGTGAAAATAAAAAATATTTTTTTTTCCACAAAAAAGATTTTTTAGCCCCCAAGTTTTTATTTTCACAAGGGTAACAAGAGAAATTGGACCCCAAAAGTTGTTGACCAATTTGTCCTGAGTATGCTGGTACCCCATATGTGGGGGTAAACCACTGTATGGGCGCACGGCAGAGCTCGGAAGGAAGGAGCGCCATTTTGGAATGCAGACTTTGATAGAATTGTCTGCGGGTATTATGTTGCATTTGCAGAGCCCCTGATGTACCTAACCAGTAGAAACCCTCCACAAGTGACCCCATTTTGGAAACTAGACCCCCCAAGGAACTTATCTAGATGTGTGGTGAGAACTTTGAATGCCCAAGTGCTTCACAGAAGTTTAGAATGCAGAGTCGTGAAAATAAAAAATATTTTTTCTTTCACAAAAAAGATTGTGTAGCCCCCAAGTTTTTATTTTCACAAGGGTAACAAGAGAAATTGGACCCCAGAAGTTGTTGTCCAATTTATCCCGAGTACGCTGATGCCCCATATGTGGGGGTAACCCACTGTTTGGGCGCACGGCAGAGCTCAGAAGGGAGGGAGCACCATTTGACTTTTTGAGCGCAAAATTGGCTGTCGTGTTTGGAGACCCCCTGATGTACCTAAACAGTGGAAACCCCCCAATTCTAGCTCCAACCCTAACCCCAACACACCCCTAACCCTAATCCCAACCTGATCCATAATCCTAATCACTAACCCTAACCATAATCACAACCCTTACCCCAAAACAACCCTAATGTCAACCCTAACCATAACCCTAATCAAAACCCTAAATCCAACACACCCCTAATCCTAGTCTCAACCCTAACCTCAAACCTAACCCTAATCCCAATACACCCCTAATCACAACCCTAACCTTAACCCTAATCCCAAACCTAACCCTAATCCCAAGCGTAACCCTAATGCCAACAATAACCCTAATACCAACCCTAATCCAAACCCTAACCCTAATCCCAGCTCTAACCCTAACTTTAGCCCCAACCCTAGCCCTAACTTTAGCCCCAACCCTAACCCTAGCCCTAAGGCTACTTTCACACTTGCGTCGTTTGGCATTCCGTCGCAATCCGTCGTTTTGGACAAGAAACGGATCCTGCAAATGTGCCCGCAGGATGCGTTTTTTGCCCATAGACTTGTATTGCCGACGGATCGTGACGGATGGCCACACGTCACGTCCGTCGTGCACTGAACCAGTTGTGTTTTGGCGGACCGTCGGCACAAAAAAAACGTTCAATGAAACGTTTTTTTGTACGTCGCATCCGCCATTTCTGACCGCGCATGCGTGGCCGTAACTCCGCCCCCTCCTCCCCAGGACATAGATTGGGCAGCGGATGCGTTGAAAAACTACAGCTGCTGCCCACGTTGTGCACAATTTTCACAACGTGCGTCGGTATGTTGGGCCGACGCATTGCGACGGCCCAGTACCGACGTAAGTGTGAAAGAAGCCAAACCCTAAATTTAGCCCCAACCCTAACCCTAAATTTAGCCCCAACCCTAACCCTAAATTTAGCCCCAACCCTAACCCTAGCCCTAACCCTACCCGTAACCCTAACCCTACCCCTAACCCTAACCCTAAGTTTAGCCCCAACTGCTGTTCTCCTGCCGGCCGGCAGATGGAGACAGATGGCATGCGCCCGCCATTTTCTTCTGCCGGCGGCCAGGAGGAGCAGCAAGAGGATCCAGGGACCTAGGTGAGTATGCTAGGGTCCCCGAATCCCCCTATTTCTCTGTCCTCTGATGTGCGATCACATCAGAGGACAGAGAATTACACTTTACTTTTTTTTTTTTTGCGGTCGCCGGTAAACAGTTAATTACCGGCGATCGCAAAACAGGGGTCGGTAATACCGACCCCGATCATGCTCTTTGGGGTCTCGGCTACCCCCGGCAGCCGAGACCCCAAAGATTCTCCCGGTGCCGGCCGGCGGGCGCACTGCGCATGCACCCGCCATTTTGAAGATGGCGGCGCCCACCGGGAGACACGAGGAGCATCGGGGGAGCTAGGTGAGTATTGGGGGGCCACCTGGGACCCCTTTTCTCTGTCCTCCGATGTGCGATCACATCGGAGGACAGAGAAATTAAAAAGAGATCGCGGTTTTTTGTTTTTTTTTGCGATCGCCGGTAAACGGTTAATTACCGGTGATCGCAAATGCGGGGTGGGTTAAAAACCCCCCGAATCATGTTCTCTGGGGTCTCGGCTACCCGAGACCCCGGAGAAAATCGGCCTCTGGGGGGCGCTATTGACTTTTTCCACAGCGCCGTTAATTAACGGCGCTGTGGTTTAAGTACCCTTAGCGGCCGCCGTTAAAAGGCGTATCGGCGGTCGCTAAGGGGTTAAGATGAGAATTACCATTGTAGGAAGGGGTTCACATGCATGGAGGGAACTAAAATAAAATGTATAGAAAGGGGAAAAGTACAAAATAAACATATTGGTATAGTAGTGTCTGCAAAAATCCAAAGTATCAAAATATGAAATTAAATTAATAAACCCCTATGGTAAACACCATAAAGAGAAAACAAAAAAACAAAATGCAGGAATTCCATTTTTGGGGGTAACCACCCTAAATACCTGCAAAGACAAGCAGTAAAGGCTTAGTATGTACACAAAATTGGAATCAGTAAAAACAGATTATTAAAAATGTCTTGGAAAATAGTGACTCAAATCAAACGAAAAAAGTTACCTCGTAATGAATGCCGCAAAATAAGAAAATTTCTTTAATTGCATTTATTGCACTATTTCATCCCATTTGTTTCTTTTTTTTTTGCTTTTCAGTATATGGTATGGGAAAATGAATGGTATTATTCAATATTACAACTTGTCCCCCTATAAACAATCTTTCATACGGCAATATCGAGGGAAAGATACAAAAGTTAAGGCTCTTGGAAGAAGGAAAAAGGAGGAAAAGCACAAAAATGAAAAATTGCTTGTTTCTTAAAAGGTTAAATGCACAGTGGGCTTTGAGTTTTCCTGAAATCACCATTTTTCCACTTTGATTGAACTGTTAAAAACAGCAGATTTTTTGCATGAAAAAATGCAGCAGAAAAAAAGGCAGCGTTTACGATACGTGAGAACAAACCAGTGCTGACCACTGGAGATTTGGAAACCACTTAGAGCAGCTATGCTATGCTCTTTCTGTTACACTCATAGAAATTAATGACCCTAATGAAGGGTTAAAATACTGTTTCTAACTTACTTATATTAAGCTTACTTCAAGTCAACTATCTAATAACTCAATGACATGCAATATTTATTTAAATCAAAAAATATATTATTTTCAGATAAGCTAATATTGTAGAGTAGAATTAAATCTTGCCATTGGAAATCATATTTCATATTGTGTAAACAATAAGAATAAATGTATCATTATGTTTACAATATGCAATATACTGAATATTCAATCTATGGAGCACTTTATCATTAGTTGTATATTGGAGCAGTAAATGTACCCAAAGCTTGTTTAACCTTTGTCAGACTGCATAATTTTACAACGTTAACAGGCTGCAGAGGTACAATTGTACCTTCATATATATTTTATTGAAATTTGGCCAATATATTCTGGACCAAAACTGCAGAGATGTCACGAAATTTCAGCCCTCTACGGCTTTTCAAAAAAAAAAAGTTATTGCAATTTTAAAATGGAATAGTTATAATTGTACCTACTCAGCCTGACGAAGGTTAATGTTGGGCAGTCTAAGAATATTTAACCTTATTCCCAGTACCACACTCACAGTTGCAATCTGTCACCACTGGATGGATTCTGATTTAGAAAGAAATAGAATTGTAAAGATAGTGAATTAATTTTAGGATAGTTTATTAAAAGTTTAATTTTACAAATTAATTGGATTAGTCAGCGAAAGTTTTGCTAATTATTTTTGGAGAAATCCTCTCAGCCAATTAGCAGTGAATTTGTGAGTATTATTGTTGTTTATTATTTTCTCTTTTGTTTACAGGGGATTAGGGCTTCAATGGAATGGGTTTAAGGTGAGCATAACTTTGTTTTTTATGTTTAAATAAATCTTATACATCTTTATGTAGGACGATAGGAGGAATACTATAACTACCCTGGAGGCACCCTACGCGCGGACCTGGTCCTCT
Source organism: Ranitomeya imitator (assembly GCF_032444005.1). Classification (NCBI taxonomy): domain Eukaryota; kingdom Metazoa; phylum Chordata; class Amphibia; order Anura; family Dendrobatidae; genus Ranitomeya; species Ranitomeya imitator. The sequence continues at coordinate 548,689,733 of NC_091286.1, read as the reverse complement.
GGAATCGATTCATAGATGATGTCATTTTTATCTTGTCAGGAAGCCAAAATTCCTTAGACCAATTTTTAATGGATATTAATAAAAATAGGTTATTTTTAAATTTAACCAGTAACATCAGCAATAAAAAAATAAACTTCTTAGATCTAAATATTTTTGTTGAAAATAATCGTATACACATCTGAACTTTTAATAAGACAATAGATGTCAACAGCTTTATCCAAATAGACAGTTGTCATTTACCAAATTGGCTTATAAATAGTGTTGAGCATTCCGATACCGCAAGTATCGGGTATCGGCCAATACTTGCGGTATCGGAATTCCGATACCGAGATCCGATACTTTTGTGGTATCGGGTATCGGTATCGGATCCATAGTGAGGTGTAAAATAAAGAATTAAAATAAAAAATATTGATATATTCACCTCTCCGGCGGCCCCTGGACATCACCGCGGGTAACCGGCAGGCTTCTTTGTTTAAAATGAGCGCGTTTAGGACCTGAGGAATGACGTCCGGCTTCTGATTGGTCGCGTGCCGCCCATGTGACCGCGACGCGACCAATCAGAAGCCGCAACGTCATTCTCAGGCACTAAACTCCTCATTCTAGGAATTTAGGACCTGCGGAATGACGTTGCGGCTTCTGATTGGTCGCGTGCCGCTCGTGTGACCGCGACGCGACCAATCAGAAGCCGCAACGTCATTCTCAGGCACTAAACTCCTCATTCTAGGAATTTAGGACCTGCGGAATGACGTTGCGGCTTCTGATTGGTCGCGTGCCGCTCGTGTGACCGCGACGCGACCAATCAGAAGCCGCAACGTCATTCTCAGGCACTAAACTCCTCATTCTAGGAATTTAGGACCTGCGGAATGACGTTGCGGCTTCTGATTGGTCGCGTGCCGCTCGTGTGACCGCGACGCGACCAATCAGAAGCCGCAACGTCATTCTCAGGCACTAAACTCCTCATTCTAGGAATTTAGGACCTGCGGAATGACGTTGCGGCTTCTGATTGGTCGCGTGCCGCTCGTGTGACCGCGACGCGACCAATCAGAAGCCGCAACGTCATTCTCAGGCACTAAACTCCTCATTCTAGGAATTTAGGACCTGTGGAATGACGTTGCGGCTTCTGATTGGTCGCGTCGCGGTCACACGAGCGGCACGCGACCAATCAGAAGCCGCGACGTCATTCCTCAGGTCCTTAACGCGCTCATTTTAAACAAAGAAGCCTGCCGGTTACCCGCGTGATGTCCAGGGGCCGCCGGAGAGGTGAACATATCAATATTTTTTATTTTTATTCTTTATTTTACACATTAATATGGATCCCAGGGCCTGAAGGAGAGTTTCCTCTCCTTCAGACCCTGGGAACCATCAAAATACCTTCCGATACTTGGTGTCCCATTGACTTGTATTGGTATCGGATATCGGTATCGGCGATATCCGATACTTTTCGGGTATCGGCCGATAATATCCGATACCGATACTTTCAAGTATCGGACGGTATCGCTCAACACTACTTATAAACGTACCAAAAAGTCAATTTATGAGATTGCACAGGAATTGCTCAAACCCACAACAGTTTGATAAAGAAGCAGAATTATTAACTGCAAAATTTTTACAAAAAGGCTATGACGAACGATCATTGAAGGCAACCAAAAACACAGGTTGCCAGTTTTTCACGTGAAGAGCTACTGAAAGCAAAACCTCAAGTACGTAATCAGGAGACATTAGACTTTGCCCCAATTATAGTACAATACAATTCAAATGTCAATATCTTTAAGAAAATAATAAGTAAACACTGGGGGGCTCTTAAGGATGATGAAGTTCTGCGAGCCATTATCCCTAAACACCCACGCTTTATTTTTTAAAAAGCACGGAGCCTAGGTAGTCTAGTTGCACCTATGGTACAAAATCCCCAAACCCTCAAAACGGAAACATTCTTTGAGAAAACTATGAAAGGTTTTTTTCCTTGTCGTAAGTGCACTATGTGCAAACAAACACAAACCCTCAGAAAAGATGCTATAAGAAAAGATGGAAATAACTATACCATTAAGCAGTTTATTACCTGCACTACGGAGGGGGTCATTTATATTATACAATGTCCATGTAATAAATTATATCTGGGCCGCACTAAATGCCCACTAAAAGTGAGAATAAACGAACATATTCGCAACATTAAACAAAAATTTCTTGGTCATCCACTTTCTAAACACTTCGTGGAACAACATAATAGTGACACACATTTCTTGAAAATTATAGGCTTTGAAAAAGTGCCACCACCATGGAGAAATGGTAATTACATAGCACTGATGTCCCATGTGGAAGCAAAGTGGATTTTCACTTTAGACACTATTATGCCCAAAGGATTAAACAGTGAGATCGAACTGTTTTTTTTTTTTATAATATAACAATAACCGATCATGATGTTTCCTATAAAAGGACCATTTATGCATACAGGACCATCCCTGATGAAGGAAAGCATACTTTCCAAAATGCGTAGAAATTGAATGGTCCTCATTGCACCCTCTACCAGATGAACGTGGTTTACATCGTGCCAGGTCCTGCCCTGACCATCGCACACAACCAGCGAGGCAGCAACTGGCAGCTGGCCAATCGTAGCTTCCACACACCGCCTGATCTCCTCACCGCTCGCACCGCTAGGAAGGAAGAAGCGGTGTCGCCATCACTGGATCTCCACAGCCAGGTAAAAGCAGCAATTTAACCTTTAGAAGCACTGCCACCGGCCGGGGCATCTTCTGTTAAACTCTGACAACTACAGCATGTCCTATTTGTAACTTCTAAAGGACTCTTCATTGTGGACTAAGGATTCGGAAAGTCACACAGTGGAAGACTTAAAATCCCTCCTTTTAAAAGACTTTAATTGGACTTTTTAGAGACTTTTTTTAATGCTCCCATTTTTTCATATTGTATAGGTTCTTAGAATACATTCTTCATGATCTTCAACTCAGGTGGCTGACATTATATACTAGCTAAGTTGAGCAACTCGTCCCTGAACATTTCTCCTGTGTTTGTTCCATAGGTACCTAATATTGTACATATAGGTACTTATTGCCTTTTTTTACAGCGTGACAAAATTATCATTGTTGGCTCTATGGGCATAGTGCAATCTTATTATATATCTTGAACAGTGTTATCTTTTCATTATAGCTTTACTTATTACTTTTCCCCTTTCAGCCTACAATTTCCTTGACAAGTATTCTTATTAAATGCATACTTTTTCCATTTAGGTCCTCTCAAGTTCATCTATTACACTTGAGTTTATTATTTCTTTTTGGTTCCTTTTGCGCAAATGTAATGTTTATTGATTTTATTTCATTTTGACAACATTTGTGGTTATTGTCTTGACCTGCAGCATTAGGATACCTCATATACTAGCGCCGCTGCATCATATATTCTAAATCTTATAAACGCCTCTCATTACAAACCTATGAGTTTGATGTCACCTTACAATACAAACATGACATAAACCCCACAAATATTACCCCAATTGCCACTGCCAGAGGGCAAATGGGAAGAGCCGGGCAAAGTGCCAAAATTGGTTCAACTAATAGATGTGCCTTTTTGGTGCTGCTGTGGGCTGCTATTTTTTGGCTGGGGGAGCCAATATCCATGACCCCTTTCTAGCTGCCTGATTTAGCTTGTTTGGTTGTCAAAAATAGGGGGACCCCATGCCATTTTGTAAAATTATTCATTTATATAATATAAAAAATGGCATGGGGCCCTTTCTATTCTTGATAACCAGCCATAACAAAGCTACCAGCTGAGGGTTGCAGCTTGCAGCTGTCAGTTTTGCCATGCTGGTTACCAAAAATAAAGGTGAACCCAAGCCATTTATCAAAAAACAATTAAATTACTTATTTAAAGCGCAGGAGCCGGCTGATATATACACCCATCAGCCACTACCTGCTTTCGCTGTTTTCAGTGACAGCAGGTATAGGCTGATGGGGGTAGTACTCCCATCAGCCAACGCCTGTCACTGGAGCCAGAGTTTGCTACGCTGTCATGTAGGTAAATAGATACACAAAGAAACACAAAATAATCATCATTTCAACAGTTAGGGAGTCTGACAGCACAAAATAACTTCAAAAAGTACTGGGTGCATCCTCCACATGGCCATGAAGTTCAGTGAACCCTTTCAACTCCTTTGCATCCATCTCTGTCTATAGATGGAAAGTGGGATGATGTTCTGAACTGTTAATGTCTCCCAAGGCTGCACCATGTGTGTTTTCTTGGTTTGAACAGTCATTATGTACTGACACATTTTCTTTAAAGCACCACTCCAACATGGTTTTTTATGTTGTTTTATTTGACCGCTAGAGTGGTGTCACTAATGTATGTTCCCTTCCCCTAGTCTTCTATTATTGGCGCCCTCACTTTGTTCCTTTCTTCTGTTAACAGTGCTGCTCTAGTCGGTCTCCAGCAGGTTGTGACCTGCCTGATTTCTCCAGTATTTGCTGGGCAATCGGAAACAAAAATTCAGTGTAAGTTTATGCGAGCCAGAACGAGGTCAGAAAACAGCTCGCATAGACTTACATTGAGAATTTGTGAGTGTTACCTCTGACTTCTGGTCACTCAGAACCTGTGGTTAAAAAATGGCGGATCGGGACCAGAGCAATACCCCAAACAGCTGAATATTTCATCTCGTAAGCATAATAGACAAGACATTTACATTAACGATAGCAATCCAGCAGTGAAAAAAGAAACCATTGGAGTGGTACTTTAATGTTGCTGCAGACAGACAAAAAGATCTGTCTATTCACTGTGATGTTACCTGGAACATGACGTGTTAATGCATTCAATGTATCAATTTTAATGTGTATCATCAAAGGGTATGTTTTATTGCAGTGTAGAGAGAAGTAACTGTGCCTTTTGGCTATTGTGTTTAATGATATCCCTTAGACAGGCTTGTTCTTTTCATAAAAATTTAGATTTGGTGCTAAATATTAATGCTAAGAGAGGATTTTAAGTTTTGGCATTTTCTTGAGTCAATGGAAACTGTCTTCAGGGGGAAATTATTTCATAAATGTGACAAGAACTGAAATAATCAATACCCCTGTCTACCTTTCAGCAAAATGCTATACAGCATGTTAGCCTGAGTTATGCATGTCTACACAATGAAACTGATGGTAGAGGGAAGGTTTCTAGTTGTGGTAAACAGATATGGAGTCCTTAATGAAGGAGATGGAGGAGTCTCATAGAAGGAAGCGATAAAAGAGCTAATGATTCACCATTAAAAGTCTTCTGAAATGCTACTCATCATTGTAACGGGGGCCAGAGTGATAGTCGTGTCGAGGGGCTGCTGCTGTTCTGTGACACCCTGACGCTCCGCTACAGAAACAAATTGTCCATTCTGCTCTGTGCTGTGTTTCTAATGTGCTTCACCCACCTGTGAGTCAACGCTCTCCTCAGACTGCAAAGTTCCGATTTGTTTCAGCAGCACACAAATATTTTCAAAGTCCAGACTCATTTTCAACAAAACTTTACTTAATTTGATCATCTTCATTACAGACACTGTCCAACAGTCTTCATATGTCACAGATGCTCCACCTTCTAAGCTGTCCCTGGTCTTCCTTAGCAGCACATCATCTGGTATCATGATCTCCATTTCTGCAGTTTTTCTGGATAGCAGGTCTAGCTGATCCCCGACGCTCTCCATCCACTTTCCCCTTCTTGGGTGAAATTACAGGATTATGCTTCAGGAAAGAAATATATCTTGGTACCGTGTTAGCCAGTAGATAGAAAAATAATTAGAATTGAGAGTCCTCAGTGGTTGATACCTTTTAATGGCTAACTGAAAAGATGGTAATAAATTGCAAGCTTTCGAGACTACATACTTTACAATTTATTACATACAATTTATTACCATCTTTTCAGTTAGCCATTAAAAGGTATCAACCACTGAAGACTCAATTCTAAGGATTATGCTTCTAATCCTTGTCATACCATAGGTCCCGGACATCACTGGAGTTCCTAAAGGCCTAACCGCTGACCACTAGTGTTGAGCATTCCGATACCGCAAGTATCGGGTATCGGCCGATATTTGCGGTATCGGAATTCCGATACCGAGTTCCGATATTTTTGCGATATCGGGAATCGGTATCGGGATGAAGATTGATGTGTAAAATAAAGAATAAAAATAAAAAATATTGATATACTTACCCTCGGGCGCGCCCTGGTTGTAACCGCTGCAACCGCCATGCTTCTGTTCCTAAGAATGAGCGCGTGAAGGACCTTCGATGATGTCGCGGCTTGTGATTGGTCGCGTGAGTGGTCACATGAGCGGTCACGTGACCAATCACAAGCCGCGACGTCATCGAAGGTCCTTTACGCGCTCATTTTTAGGAAGGGAATCATGGCGGTTGCAGCAGTTACAACCAGGGCGCGTCCGAGGATAAGTATATCAATATTTTTTATTTTTATTCTTTATTTTACACATGACTATGGATCCCAGGGCCTGAAGGAGAGTTTCCTCTCCTTCAGACCCTTGGAACCATTACATGATACCTTCCAATATTTGTGTCCCATTGACTTGTATTGGTATCGGATATCGGTATCGGCGATATCCGATATTTTTCCGATACCGAAACTTTCAAATTTTGGATGGTATCGCTCAACACTACTGAACACTTCAACTGCCCAGATCACACTAGTCACGAAGACAGACATGTCACCCTTCTAGTCTTTTCTGCTCACTCTCTTTTTCTGGAACAATCCTGCTCACCCTAGGCTAACTCCTCCAACCAGCAAGCTTTCCATTGGCTGACTCTTCATATCTTATCTGACATCTAAATCTGAACTTGGCTCTATAGTGACCCCCCCCGTTCTAAATCCTACATGACCCTTACTGAACACTAAAGCTAACTGTATCACTGCATATCCCTACCTCTATCCCTTACACCAAGAGATATATAAACATTACTTGCACAATGTATAAACCCAAGTACATTGGTCAGCACACTAAAATAGAATCAAATGCTACCACACTACCCGGTACACATATTAAAACATATAAATCGTACCCGGTTTTATTTGACAGGCATGCACAGGAATGCAGGGCCAAAATCAGCCGCCTGCACACACCCTATATCATGCTACAAGGTGTCATCTTCTAAGAAAAAGCCAGTTCATCTTTGGATTTCTACGTCTTTAGTTATTAGACCATATTATGTGCAGAGGGCCTCATATAATTTATTTCAATTCTTCAATACAAAAATTGAAACTCATATAGAGTCATTACAAACAGAGTGATCTACTTCAAGTGTTTATTTCTGCTTATGTTGATTATTATGGCTTACAGCCAATGAAAACCCAAAATCCATATCTCGGTAAATTAGAATAATTAGCAAAAAACACCTGCAAAGACTTCCTAAGCATTTAAAAAGGTTCCATAGTCTGTTTCAGTAGGCTCCAGAATCATGGGGAAGACTGCTGACTTGACAGATGTCTAGAAGGCAGTCATTGACAAACTCCACAAGGAGGGTAAGTCACAAAAGGTCATCGTTAAATAAGCTGCCTGGTCACAGAGTGCTGTATCCAAGCATATTAATGGAAAGTTGAGTGGAAGGAAAAAGTGTGGAAAAAAGGTTCACAAGCACCTTTGTTCATTGAAGAACTGAAATAAATTAACATTTTGATGGTATTCTAATTTTGCGAGAAGCACTTGTATATAATGACCTTGCTTTGTGTGTCTTCCTTGCGAGACTGGACATCGGTCACATTGGTTCCATCGATAGCACCTGACATGTCTCACTGTTATTACAAGTGTTTAAAGTTGAATCTTCTCTTTACTTGTGTTAAACAATAATTTAAAAATAATATCTTATGGTCATTATACAGCCAGTGCATGTTTCTACTATTCTCCCAAAGTCCTGCTTTCCTCCAGAGTGCACAGATGTTTTTAGTCTTTATCTACTAGTCTGTTTCTGGCACATGCTGAATTTATTACTTCCAAGAAAAGCCAAGACCTCATTAAAGCTGCAGTGCATATGCTAACTAGGTCTGATGGTAAAACACCTTTCTTATTACTTTTAAGTTTTCGTTTTTTTAGGTAGGTCTAATGAGCTAGCCTCCAAGCAGAAGGAGAAATGGTTCCAAGCACAGTATGCTTTAATCAGAAGTTAGTAGGTAAAAGCACATTCCTAACTCGAAAAATCATTGGTGCAGCAACTTTAAATTTGGTCCTAGTTATACAACAGATTTTACAAGCTTTCATTGGAAAGTCAATTTTAAAAGCTGCCAAAAATCCTTATTCCTGTATATCTCTTGATAAAAGAAAAGGGCTGGAGAATTTCACAGTGAATTGTAACAATGGAGCTAAAATGTACAGGAGAGTTGATAAAATAAGTACTTTCTTACATGCAAGTTTCTGACTATGCTGGATTAGAAATTTAACATTAACCATGACCATTTTCAATGCCTATTTTGACTTCTAAAATGATGACACCCTGTGCATATCTTAAGGACCTTGAAAGTAAATTAAGTATCACAGGTAGATACATATTTCCTTGCTATAACTCAGTAGGCACTTACATGGGGTTTCTGGTTTAACCCCTTAGCGACCGCCGATACGCCTTTTAACGGCGGCCGCTAAGGGTACTTAAACCACAGCGCCGTTAATTAACGGCGCTGTGGAAAAAGTAAATAGCGCCCCCCAGAGTCGGATTTTCTCCGGGGTCTCGGCTGCCGAGACCCCAGAGAACATGATTCGGGGGTTTTTTAACCCACCCCGCATTTGTGATCACCGGTAATTAACCGTTTACCGGTGATCGCAAAAAAAAACAAAAAACCGCGATCTCTTTTTAATTTCTCTGTCCTCCGATGTGATCGCACATCGGAGGACAGAGAAAAGGGGTCCCAGGTGGCCCCCCAATACTTACCTATCTCCCCCGATGCTCCTCGTGGCTCCCGGTGGGCGCCGCCATCTTCAAAATGGCGGGCGCATGCGCAGTGCGCCCGTCGGCCGGCCCCGCGAGAATCTTTGGGGTCTCGGCTGCCGGGGGTAGCCGAGACCCCAAAGAGCATGATCGGGGTCGGTTTTACCGACCCCTGTTTTGCGATCGCCGGTAATTAACTGTTTACCGGCGACCGCAAAAAAACAAAAAAAGTCAAAGTGTAATTCTCTGTCCTCTGATGTGATTGCACATCAGAGGACAGAGAAATAGGGGGATTCGGGGACCCTGCCATACTCACCTGTGTCCCTGGGTCCTCCTGCTGCTCCTCCTGGCCGCCGGCAAAAGAAAATGGCGGGCGCATGCGCATCTGTCTCCATCTGCCGGCCGGCAGGAGAAGAGCAGTTGGGGCTAAAATTAGGGTTAGGGGTAGGGTTAGGGGTAGGGTTAGGGGTAGGGTTAGGGTTAGGGTTAGGGGTAGGGTTAGGGTTAGGGTTAGGGGTAGGGTTAGGGGTAGGGTCAAAGGTAGGGTTAGGGCTAGGGGTAGGGTTAGGGGTAGGGCTAGGGTTAGGGCTAGGGTTAGGATTAGGGTTAGGGCTAAATTTAGGGTTATGGTTGGGGCTATATTTAGGGTTAGGGTTGGGGCTAAATTTAGAGTTAGGGTTGGGGCTAAATTTAGGGTTAGGCTTCTTTCACACTTACGTCGGTACGGGGCCGTCGCAATGCATCAGCCCGACATACCGACACATGTTGTGAAAATTGTGCAGAACGTGGGCAGCGGATGTAGTTTTTCAACGCATCCGTTGCCCAATCTATGTCCTGGGGAGGAGTGGGCGGAGTTACGGCCACGCATGCGCGGTCAGAAATGGCGGATGCGACGTACAAAAAATCGTTACATTGAACGTTTTTTTGTGCTGACGGTCCGCCAAAACACTGATCCAGTGCACGACAGACGCCACGTGTTGCCATCCGTCACGATCCGTCGGCAATACAAGTCTATGGGCAAAAAGCGCATCCTGCGGGCACATTTGCAGGATCCGTTTCTTGTCCAAAACGACGGTTTGCGACGGATGCCAAACAACGCAAGTGTGAAAGTAGCCTTAGGGCTAGATTTAGGGTTGGGGCTAAAGTTAGGGCTAGGGTTGGGGCTAAAGTTAGGGTTAGAGTTTGGATTAGGGTTAGGGTTTGGATTAGGGTTGGTATTAGGGTTAGGGTTGGCATTAGGGTTACGCTTGGGATTAGGGTTAGGTTTGGGATTAGGGTTAAGGTTAGGGTTGTGATTAGGGGTGTATTGGGATTAGGGTTAGATTTGAGGTTAGGGTTGAGATTAGGATTAGGGGTGTGTTGGATTTAGGATTTTGATTAGGGTTATGGTTAGGGTTGACATTAGGGTTGTTTTGGGGTAAGGGTTGTGATTATGGTTAGGGTTAGTGATTAGGATTATGGATCAGGTTGGGATTAGGGTTAGGGGTGTGTTGGGGTTACGGTTGGAGCTAGAATTGGGGGGTTTCCACTGTTTAGGTACATCAGGGGGTCTCCAAACACGATAGCCAATTTTGCGCTCAAAAAGTCAAATGGCGCTCCCTCCCTTCTGAGCTCTGCCGTGCGCCCAAACAGTGGGTTACCCCCACATATGGGACATCAGCATACTCGGGATAAATTGGACAACAACTTGTTACCCATGTGAAAATAAAAACTTGGGGGCTACACAATCCTTTTTGTGGAAAAATATATATATATTTTTTTATGACTCTGCATTATAAACTTCTGTGAAGCACATGGACATTCAAAGTTCTCACCACACATCTATATAAGTTCCTTGGGGGGTCTAGTTTCCAAAACGGGGTCACTTGTGGGGGGTTACTACTGTTTAGGTACATCAGGGGCTCTGCAAAAGCAACATAACGCCCACAGACCATTCTATCTAAGTCTGCATTCCAAAACGGCGCTCCTTCCCTTCCGAGCTCTGCCGTGCGCCCAAACAGCGGTTTACCCCCACATATGGGGCATCAGCATACTCAGGATAAATGGAACAACAACTTTAGTGGTCAAATTTATCCTGCTACCCTTGTGAAAATAAAAACTTGGGGGCTACAATATCATTTTTGTGAAAAAAAAATTATTTTTTATTTTCACGACTCTGCATTCTAAACTTCTGTGAAGCACTTGGGCATTCAAAGTTCTCACCACACATCTAGATAAGTTCCTTGGCGGGTCTAGTTTCCAAAATGGGGTCACTTGTGGAGGGTTTCTACTGGTTAGGTACATCAGGGGCTCTGCAAACGCAACATAATGCCCGCAGACCATTTTATCAAAGTCTGCATTCCAAAATGGCACTCCTTCCTTCCGAGCTCTGCCATGCGCCCAAACAGTGGTTTACCCCCACATATGGGGTACCAGCATACTCATGACAAATTGGACAACAACTTTTGGGGTCCAATTTCTCTTGTTACCCTTGTGAAAATAAAAACTTGGGGGCTAAAAAATCTTTTTTGTGGAAAAAAAAATATTTTTTATATTCACAACTCTGCATTATAAACTTCTGTGAAGCACTTGGGCATTCAAAGTTCTCACCACACATCTAGATAAGTTCCATGGGGGGTATAGTTTCCAAAATGGGGTCACTTGTGGGGGATTTCTACTGTTTAGGCACATCAGGGGCTCTCCAAATGCGACATGGCGTCCGATCTCAATTCCAGCCAATTCTACATTGAAAAAGTAAAACAGCACCCTTTCTCTTCCAAGCTCTGCGGTGCGCCCAAACAGTGGTTTACCCCCACATATTGGGTATCGACGTACTCAGGAGAAATTGCTCAACAACTATAGTGGTCTAATTTCTCCTGTTACCCTTGTGAAAATAAAAATTTGTGGGCAAAAATATCATTTTTGTAGAAAAAATGCGATTTTTTTTTCACGGCTCTACGTTATAAACTTCTGTGAAGCACATGGGGGTTTAAACTGCTCACCACACATCTAGATAAGTTCCTTAAGGGGTCTAGTTTCCAAAATGGTGTCACTTGTGGGGGTTTTCCACTGTTAAGGCACATCAGGGGCTCTCCAAACGCTACATGGTGTCCAATCTCAGTTCCAGCCAATTCTACATTGAAAAAGTAAAACGGCACTCCTTCTCTTCCAAGCTCTGCGGTGCGCCCTAACAGTGGTTTACCCCCACATATTGGGTATCAACGTATTCAGGAGAAATTGCACAACAACTTTTGTGGTCTAATTTCTCCTGTCACCCTTGTGAAAATAAGAATTTGTGGGCGAAAAGATCATTTTTGTGTAAACAAAAGCGATTTTTTTATTTTCACGGCTCTACGTTATAAACTTCTGTGAAGCACTTGGGGGTTCAAAGTGCTCACCACACATCTAGATAAGTTCCTTAAGAGGTCTAGTTTCCAAAATGGTGTCACTTGTGGGGAGTTTCCACTGTTTAGGCACATCAGGGGCTCTCTAAACGTGACATAGCGTCCGATCTCAATTCCAGCCAATTCTGCATTGAAAAAGTCAAACGGCGCTCCTTCACTTCTAAGTTCTGCGGTGCGCCCAAAAAGTGGTTTACCCCCACATATGGGGTATTGGCGTATTCAGGAGAAATTGCATAACAAAATTTATGGTTACATTTCTGTTCTTACACTTGTGAAAATAAAAAAAATGGTTCTGAATTAAGAGGTTTGGAAAAAAAAGTTAAATGTTCATTTTTTCCTTCCACATTGTTTCAGTTCCTGTGAAGCACGTAAAGCGTTAATAAACTTCTTGAATGTGGTTTTGAGAACCTTAAGGGGTGTAGTTTTTAGAATGGTGTCACACTTCATTATTTTCTATCATATAGACCCCTCAAAATGACTTCAAATGTGATGTGGTCCCTAAAAAAAAATGGTGTTGTAAAAATGAGAAATTGCTGGTCAACTTTTAACCCTTATAAGTCCCTAACAAAAAAAAATTTTGTTTCCAAAATTGTGCTGATGTAAAGTAGACATGTGGGAAATGTTATTTATTAACTATTTTTCATGACATATCTCTCTGATTTAAGGGCATAAAAATACAAAATTTGAAAATTGCAAAATTTTTAAAATTTTCACCATATTTCCGTTTTTTTTCATAAATAATCGCAAGTAATATTGAAGAAATGTTACCACTAACATGAAGTACAATATGTCACGAAAAAACAATCTCAGAATCAGTGGGATCCGTTGAAGCGTTCCAGAGTTATTACCTCATAAAGTGACAGTGGTCAGAATTGCAAAAATTGGCTCGGTCATTAAGTACCAAATTGGCTCTGTCACTAAGGGATTAAAAAAAAAAAGATAAAAATCCTACTTGGGAATTTTAGGTTAAAGGGAAATGGTCACATTTTTTTGCCTTATAAATCACATTCATGACCTTTAAAAGCATGTAAATGGGTTCCTTAAGTTACAACCCCTTTATACCCACAGAGGTGCCTCTACATACCTCCAAAAAAGTGCTTTATTCATGTGCTGCGAAGCATTCAAATTATGTGTTTCAGTTCGAAGGGGCGAATCCAGATCACACTCATTGCGACTCTGGTCTCGCCTGCTTTACTTGAATGTCACCAGCTCCATGGCTGCTCAATAAGGCAGAGTGAGGCACGCGTGATTTTGAGCTCCGTGTGGATGATATAAGAGGTGGCATTTGAAGGCATCAAGGTGTCACTGAGCATGATTTGGATTCACCCTTTGGACTAGAACAAACAGTTTGCATTCTGTGCGGACATGAAGCACGTTTTCTGCAGGGCACATAAGACAGTATAAAGGGCTTGTAGGAACCCCATTTGCATAATTTTAAAGGTGATGGGCATGATTTACAAGGCAGCACACTTTCTTTATTTGGTATCCTCCTTTATAAGTCATTATTAGGTAAAAGTGGCTGCAAAGAACATCTATATTCTAAAGAATTATCATATCCATGCATTACATGGCACCTTACTGATCTCTACTGCCAATATGTCCTGCTTCATTTTTTCTATGGTGAAATTGCAGGGACATTCATTACTTGTTGCTGGGGTCCCTCACAGATATCTACAATACCTTCCACTCAGGATGATCAGTTACCACTTAGAGTTGAGCGAATGTGTTCGGATTCGGTCTCCAAATCTGAATTTGCCAAATTTGTGCAATATTGGTATCCTATTCGTGCTGAATGTATGTGTGATGATCGGTTCTGAACATATTCTGTAATTTCTACTCCCAATGACTGGAATAATATTCGGCTGTGTTCAACGAATCCTGCAAAAACAATATTCACTGCCGATCGTATTCGGAATCAAATCCTAACAAATTTGCTCAACTGTAGTTAACACCAGCGGCCGATTGGTTCTCAAATGCTGCAGGAATATTGCAGCTCTGTCATAATTATAATAACAGTGCCAGATTCTGTTGATACAGTCTCTATTCCTTTAAATAGGGGATGGGTATGCAGTACCCAGCCATGGCCACTATAGAAACGATGAAGCTTCTGGGTTCCATTATTATCCAAGAACTTCTAGCCACCTGTGAACAGCTGATAACAGCTGAGGAGTGCTCGGTGTCACACTTCCACCGATAAAATGTTTATAGCCTATGCTTGACATAAACCATCAATAAAAAAGTAGTGCCCTACCCCTTTAATGCCTGATCTGATACAGCCCCCTGAGGAAGCACATGCGAAAAGCGTATAGGGACTGCTCAGTGGCTCATCCAAGTGGAACAATATGGGTAAGAACCTGGATCTTTTGAGTTAAGTTTACTTTCAGTATGTGCATGGACTTGTCTGAGAGGATTTTTTACTTATTTCTTTAGGAAATCTCTTGTTGCTTGTCCAGCAATACCTTGCTATACTTATCATAACCGGAACTGATAAAGCACTTGCACTTTACCTTAGGGCACTTCTTGCATTAACATACTAACAATTTATCCAGAGTGTGCTTCCCAATTCCACTCTACCTCCTTTATGGGTGAGTTGGTGTTTTTTGTTCTCACTACGCCCCATTGTCACCTTGTCTGTATATATACATTGAATGTCTTAGTCTATTGACTTGCTTGGATATATGTATTTTTGAACAAATAAATTGTGTAACTTTTAATGGACCATTTTTCTGTTTTTTTTCTGGCATACTCATCTTGTGCCATATATAGGGAGATAGATTTAACGACAACCTGTCTTTTTTTAGAAAAAAAGATAAACTAATCTTTAAAAGTTTTTTAGGCTTATTATATTAATAACTTACTTTGCTTTCAGCTTTGGCGATGGCCATATGAAAACCGGGAATCGAGCCAAACAGTACAGCCCAATTCACCATGTAGTGGCCATTCACCATGGTAGCTTAGGTACTGTTGAAAATAATAGGTCTTGTTGGTCACACTGGAGAACTCATGCTATCCCTTTTATGGTCAAAAAATTGTCCAGTAATGTGGCCCTTTATGTTCTCATACAATGGAATAACCCATTATTGTTCCCCAAATACAGTAGTGACAGACACTTTTTTACCTTCATACCAGGATAACAACCTCTTCCTCTTTGTGCTACCAGTCATACACCCTTTGGGGTCTCCATACACACTGGTTCTCCTTAGCTGTCCTATCACACAAACTAAGGCTAAGTTTAAACTAGGAGCTTTTATTGCTTTTCTTAATGCTTTTTTATGCTAATTTTCAGCTGTGTTTTTCAGTACCAGCAAAACCTGTGAGATTTCAACAACCTCACACAGTATGTTGTGCTTTGCATGGTTTTTGGACATAGAGCATGTCACTACTTTCAGCATTTTCTCAGAGTTTTTCACCCATTTACTTGAATGGGTGGTGAAAAAACGCGGAAAAAATGCACCAAATAAGCAGGTATCCTGCTTTGCTGCATTTTTTTGTGCCAAAACCTGATTCTATAGAATAGGACACTAAACACTACAACACTAAGCTTTATCAGCATGCACAAGACAAATCTAGCATGCCAAAACTGTTGCAAAAAAAGCACAAAAAACAAGGAAAACATGTCTTTTTCTGCAGCTTCTTTCCTGCCAAGAGATCAGGTTTTCCTACACAAAAAAAATACTGAAAAAATGCCTAGTCTGAGCGTACCCTAAAAATAGTAAGAACTAGAGTCTCATTTTTTCCCGAAACTGCTTTTTCCTTCTAATGGCGCAGGCGATGCAATGCAGTGATGTTATTGCGCAGCTCGAGGGATGCTGTGATGTTCTGTGTTGTTGTGTTCTCTTACTTAGATGTGTGGCTTCTATAATAAGTAGACAATCGGGGAGCCAGTTTAAAATATTGTAGGCCCAATCCCGTCGAGTTTGGTTACAGTTAAACCCCTTGGGTCTGTGATCATCATGATTCTGCATTTAGATGTGCAGAAACTGGAGGCTTACTGTTATATTTTTCACCATTTTCTTAGTTGCGTCATCTCCAGATTGAAGTTACTGTGTTGTATTATATATAAAATCACAATATACAGTTATAAACTCTCGTATGTGTTTATTCACAATGCTCTCACAAGGATTAACTAATTGCATTTGCAGGTATTAGATAATATCTTGCTAAAAATAAATGTGATTCGGGTGCCACAAACTGCCCAGGGACACAAGTTGAAGGTAATGGGTACTGCATATGTATGAACCTCATTTGCATATAATTAGTCTAATAGAAATAATGAAGATCCAATTTGCATGATGACTTGATGTAGGCACACATACCTTCCAGCTAGACATTTGTTACTGAGCATGTAGGGCAGTAACACAATTATATCTCCTTACAAAATCAAATATGCCCAATCTGATTAGGAAAGAAAATAACATTTTCTATATATGTTGGCTAAATGGAAAAATATTGTTTATGCTAACAAACATAGGAGGTCTAAGCCTGCAGACACATACTCACTAGAGAAACATTAGAGCAGAAATACAAGATGTCACTTCTGCATAATAATCATTTTATGTGTGAAGTCTTTATGAAGGATGTATGTTCTGGTAGATTTACTGTCTCAGCAAATTGCTCCGCAACTGCCGTAATTGATGCATGTCTTTACTACGAGCCTCAGATCAATGAACATTTATGGAATTTTTATAATATGTTAATCAATTATATCATTATCATCATATCTGTATGGGTCCAGCAGATGGGACTCCAACCAGTATAAATAAGTGGTCTATTCCTATTTGAAAGGAATAGCTGTTAAAGAAGTGTAAGAGCGATCTCACACATGCTAAGGTGGCTGCTTATGTGTAGTCATTCTGAAAAGCGCAATGGCCAAACCTTAGGGTATGTGAGCATGATTAGGAATTGGCAGAGCTTTGAACTAGAGATGAGTGAATTTGCTCGTGTTCCCTCTTATTCGGCAAGCTATAGCACTTGCTGAATAAGCTGCAGAGGAAACCCGGATACCTGGATCATTTTGGCCGATCAGCTGATCAGCTGAAACTTATGTAGAGGTAAAGTAGACATATGAGAAATGTTATTGTATTAGCTAGTTTGTGTTGTAAGAGTTTCTAATTAACCCCTTAATCCCATATGACGTACTATCCCAACAAGGTGCCCTGGGACTTAATTCCCAGTGACAGGATAGTACCTCATATGCGATCAGCCGCGCTCACGGGGGGAGCGCGGCCGATCGCGGCTGGGTGTCAGCTGACTATCGCAGCTGACATCCGGCACTATGTGCCAGGAGCGGTCACGGACCGCTTCCGGCACATTAACCCCCGGCACACCGCAATCAAACATGATCGCGGTGTGCCGGCGGTGCAGGGAAGCATCGCGCAGGGAGGGGGCTCCCTGCGGGCTTTCCTTGAGACCCCCGCAGCAATGCAATGTGATCGTGTTGCTGCGAAGTTCTCCTACCTTCCTCCCTGCAGCAAGGCCCGGATCCAAAATGGCCGTGGCATCCGGGTCCTGCAGGGAGGCAGGTGGCTTACCAAGTGCCTGCTCAGAGCAGGCGCTTGGTAAGCCTGCAGCACTGCAAGTCAGATCGTTGATCTGACAGAGTGCTGTGCAAACTGTCAGATCAACGATCTGTGATGTCCCCCCCTGGGACACAGTAAAAAAAAAATTTCCACATATGTAAAAAAAAATAGAAAAAAAAAATTCCTAAATAAAGAAAAAAAAATTATTCCCATAAATACATCTCTTTATCTAAATTAAAAAAACAATAAAAGTACACATATTTAGTATCGCCGCGTCTGTAACGACCCCACCTATAAAACTGTCTCACTAGTTAACTCTTCAGTAAACACTGTAAGAAAAGAAAACGAGGCAAAAAACAACGCTTTATTATCATACCGCCAAACAAAATGTGGAATAACACGCGATCAAAAAGACAAATATAAATAACCATGGTACCGCTGAAAATGTCATCTTGTCCCACAAAAAACGAGCCACCATACAGCATCATCAGCAAAAAATAAAAAGTTATAGTCCTGAGAATAAAGTGATGCCAAAATAATTTTTTCTATAAAATAGTTTTTATCGTATAAAAGCGCCAAAACAAAAAAATGATATAAATGAGGTATCGCTGTAATCGTACTGACCCGAAGAATGAAACTGCTTTATCCATTTTAACAAATGTGGAACGGTATAAATGCCTCCCCCAAAAGAAATTCATTAATAGCTGGTTTTTATTCATTCAGCCTCACAAAAATCGGAATAAAAAGCGATCAAAAACTGTCACGTGTCAGAAAATGTTACCAATTAAAATGTCAACTCGTCCCACAAAAAAAAAGACCTAACATGACTATGTGGACCAAAATATGGAAAAATTATAAGTCTCAAAATGTGGAGATGCAAAAACTTTTTTGCTATAAAAAGCGTCTTTTAGTGTGTGACAGCTGCCAATCATAAAAATCAGCTATAAAAAATGCTATAAAAGTAAATCAAACCCCCCTTCATCATCTCCTTAGTTAGGGAAAAATAATAAAATTAAAAAAAGTATTTATTTCCATTTTCCCGTTAGGGCTAGGGTTAGGGCTATGGTTAGGGCTAGGGTTAGGGCTAGGTTTAGGGTTAGGGCTAGGGTTAGGGTTGGGGCTAGGGTTAGTGTTGGAGCTAAAGTCAGGGTTCGGGTTGGGGCTAAAGTTAGGGTTAGGGTTGGGGCTAAAGTTAGGGTTAGGGTTGGGGCTAAAGTTAGGGTTTGGAATACATTTACGGTTGGGATTAGGGTTTGGATTAGAGTTAAGGGTGTGTCAGGGTTAAGAGTGTGGTTAGGGTTACTGTTGGGATTAGGGTTAGGGGTGTGTTTGGATTAGGGTTTCAGTTAGAATTGGGGGTTTCCATTGCTTTGGCACATCAGGGGCTCTCCAAACGCGACATGTCGTCCGATCTCAATTCCAGCCAATTCTGCGTTGAAAAAGTAAAACAGTGCTACTTCCCTACCGAGCTCTCCCGTGCACCCAAACAGGGGTTTACCCCAACATATAGGGTATCAGCGTACTCGGGACAAATTGGACAACAACTTTTGGGGTCCAAGTTCTCTTGTTACCCTTGGGAAAATAAAAATTGGGGGGCTAAAATCATTTTTGTGGGAAAAAAAAGATTTTTTTTTCACGGCTCTGCGTTGTAAACTGTAGTGAAACACTTGGAGGTTCAATGTTCTCACAACACATCTAGATTAGTTCCTTGGGAGGTATAGTTTCCAATATGGGGTCACTTGTGGGGAGTTTCTACTGTTTGGGTACATCAGGGGCTTTGCAAATACAACGTGATGCCTGCAGACCAATGCATCTAAGTCTGCATTCCAAATGGCGCTCCTTCCCTTCCGAGCTCTGCCATGCGCCCAAACAGTGGTTCCCCCCACATATGGGGTATCAGCGTGCTCAGCACAAATTGGACAACAACTTTTGGGGTCCAATTTATCCTGTTACCCTTGTGAAAATACAAAACTGGGGGCTAAAAAATCATTTTTGTGAAAAAAGAGAATTTTTATTTTCACGGCTCTGCGTTATAAACTGTAGTGAAACACTTGGGGGTTCAAAGCTCTCAAAATACATCTAGATAAGTTCCTTAGGGGATCTACTTTCCAAAATGGTGTCACTTGTGGGGGGTTTTAATGTTTAGGCACATCAGGGGCTCTCCAAACGCGACATGGTGTACCATCTGAATTCCAGTCAATTTTGCATTGAGAAGTCAAACAGCGCTCCTTCCCTTCCGAGCCCTGCCATGTGCCCAAACAGTTGTTTACCCCCACATATCGGGTATCAGCGTACTCAGGACAAATTGGACAACAAATTTTGGGGTCCAATTTCTTCTCTTACCCTTGGGAAAATAAAAAATTGGGGGCGAAAAGATAATTTTTGTGAAAAAATATGATTTTTTATTTTTACGGCTCTGCATTATTAACTTCTGTGAAGCACTTGTTGGGTCAAAGTGCTCAACACACATCTAGATAAGTTCCTTATGGGGTTTACTTTCCAAAATGGTGTCACTTGTGGGGGGTTTCAATGTTTAGGCACATCAGGGGCTCTCCAAACGCAACATGGCATCCCATCTCAATTCCAGTCAATTTTGCATTGAAAAGTCAAATGGCACTCCTTCCATTCCGAGGTCTGCCATGCGCCCAAACAGTGGTTTACACCCACATATGGGGTATCAGCGTATTCTAGACAAATTGTACAACAACTTTTGGGGTCCAATTTCTTCTCTTACCCTTGGGAAAATAAAAAATTGGGGGCAAAATTCTTTTTTGTGATAAAATATGATTTTTTATTTTTACGGCTCTGCATTATAAACTTCTGTGAAACACTTGGTGGATCAAAGTGCTCACTCCACATCTAGATAAGTTCCTTAGGGGGTCTACTTTCCAAAATGGTGTCACTTGTGGGGGGTTTCAATGTTTAGGCACATCAGGGGCTCTCCAAACGTGACATGGCGTCCCATCTCAATTCCAGCCAATTTTGCATTGAAATGTCAAATGGTGCTCCTTCCATTCCAAGCTCTGCCATGCGCCCAAACAGTGGTTTACCCACATATATAGGGTATCAGCGTACTCAGGACAAATTGTACAACAAATTTTGGCGTCCATTTTCTCCTGTTACCCTTGGTAAAATAAAACAAATTGGAGCTGAAATCATTTTTTTGTGAAAAAAAGTTAAATGTTAATTTTTATTTAAACATTCCAAAAATTCCTGTAAAACACCTGAAGGGTTAATAAACTTTGTGAATGTGGTTTTGAGCACCTTGAGGGGTGCAGTTTTTAGAATGGTGTCACACTTGGTTATTTTCTATCATATAGACCCCTCAAAGTGACTTCAAATGTGATGTGGTCCCTAAAAAATATTGGTGTTGCAAAAATGAGAAATTGCTGGTCAACTTTTAACCCTTATAACTCCCTAACAAAAAAAAATTTTGGTTCCAAAATTGTGCTGATGTAAAGTAGACATGTGGGAAATGTTACTTATTAAGTATTTTTTGTGACATATCTCTGTGATTTAAGGGCATAAAAATTCAAAGTGGGAAAATTGCAAAATTTTCAAATTTTTTGCCAAATTTCCATTTTTTCACAAATAAACGCACATTATATCGACTAAATCTTACCACTATCATGAAGTAAAATATATCACGAGAAAACATTGTCAGAATCGCCAAGATCCGTTGAAGCGTTCCAAAGTTATAACCTCATAAAGGGACAGTGGTCAGAATTGTAAAAATTGGCCCGGTCATTAACGTGCAAACCACCCTCGGGGCTTAAGGGGTTAAAGGGCATAAAAATGTAAAGTTTGAAAATTGTGATATTTTCACATTTTTTAGCCACATTTCCAATGTTTTCATAAATAAACGCAAATCACATTGACTAAAATTTACCACGATCATAAAGTACAACATGTCACTAAAAATAGTCTCAGAATCATTGGGATGTGTTAAAACGTTACATAGTTATTACTTCATAATCTGACACTTTGACAGATTTGGAAAATGAGATTCGGTCATTAACTTTCAAAGTGGCTTGGTCCTTAAGGGGTTAAAGAGAATCTGTCACCTGGTTTTTGATACTTTATCTAAGAGCAGTGTAATGCAGAAAAAAAAAAGACCATGATTCCAGCGATGTATCACTTAGTTTACTTGGTGCAGCAGTTGTAATGCAATCAGAGCTTTCAGATCTATCATACAGCAGAGCTCAGAAAGCTAACTGTCATGATTTCACCACTCATGGTGTCCTAAGAACACTGAGTGACAGCTCAGCCAACCCTATAGGATCAAGTGTGTGCTGGGATATCAGTATTGTGACAGCTCAGCTGTCCAATCTCGCCGGCTTGTGGGGTTTCCTCTAGGTGTCACCCATTCAATGTGATTACCTGGCTATTAAGCTTGCTGGCAATCATTAGAACATTATCAGTTGTAACCTTGATCTGTTGTGTGCTTGCTCTCTGCTCTGATTTTCTGATTTTTGTTGCTGGACCTTGGATTTGCCTTTTGACTACTGGTTTATATTATCTCTTTTGCCTTTTACTCACTCTTGCATTAGTTATCTGAACCCGGACTTTGCCTCTGACTATCAATTTGCCTTATCCCTTTGTCTGTCATGTACCCTACTGCATTTGACCTCGGACTCCTTGATTTTCCTGTCTCACAGCCTGTCCATGATAAGTTGTTCACACTAACACCACTCGCACCAATAAGTCATAGCTTCCTGTGTACATTGTATATAGACAGTAAACTGCTAATCAATGATGGGTATGGAGTTGGACCAAGATTCACCTAGTCCTGCACTTATAATCTCCTGCTGATAAACCACTTAATGTACTGAGACAACAGCACACAGCCTCATAAGTGTCACATCTCTGTAATCATTGTCTCAGCCCCTACCTCATTCTGCTCTTAGATTACACGGCAAAAACCTGCTGACTGATTCTCTTTATTACACTTCAAAAATAATTGAACCCTCTATACAATTATATTTCTGCAATAATAGTGTTTTTTTTGCCAAGCAACAGATTTAAAACACAGAAATATGGTGGCATTTGACCCATATAATTAGACACACATTTATTGTTATAAAATCTGCAAGGAGCAAGGCACACATATACTCTGGCACAAGCTGCACGCATACCGAAATTGCAAGTAAAATGACCTCAAAGGCTTTGACATTTATTTTAATTATTCGATAACCATTTAGCAATGGAAAAAATGTGCATATAAATGAAACGGCCACTACAACTTTATTTCAGAAGGGCTGTGTAAGCGCTCATTTTTATGGGACTATATAATATATAGTAAACTACAAAAAAGTCTGTAACACATTCCATCATAGAAAAAAATGGTGGTATCATTTATTATTGCAGATTTACATTTTTTTGGAGAAAAACCAGATGAAAGGCAGTCCTGCTATGGCAAATTAAGGCAAAGCCAACCAGCTATCAAAGAAACGCAACCAATGGCACGTTTCGCGCAAGCTTTATTACCCATCTGGTGCACTTTCTTTAATAGCCAGTTTGGTTTGCGCTCCTATGCCATTTTGGAAGCGCCTTTCATCTGTTTTTTCTGCTTGAACTCCCCATGGAGGAAATTCCTTCAGTAAACCAGTTTGGCTGCACCCATTGGATTTCAGAGTAGTGTATTTTGGGGTTGTGCCTGTAGCACAATTTTGCAATGCGAGAACAATTTTAACCTTGGGTTTTAATAGTTTTAATTTACTTTGTTCAGAAAGCATTACTTACTCTCTGTTTTCCTTTAGATAACTCCATATATTCGTATATTTTGTTGTTGTTTTTCATATTTTTTAAGGAAAAAAACTGCTAATAACGATTTCCAACAACAGTTATGTAGTTGCCAAATGTTAACGGGAACCAAAAAGCAATATAAAATAAATAACAAAAAAAATATAAAACAAAATGTATTTTCCTTCACCTGGAATGTAGGTGATAAAAGCTGTGGGGTGGCATTGGAGTCACTCACTGCTTCTACATCCTTCCACTGATAGGTTGTGACAGCGGGGACTGAAGCAGAGTGCCAGCGCTGCATTCAACTCTCCCCCAAGGGTCTATCATCATGGATCCAGGGAATCTTCAGAGGTCAGACGATGCAGGAAACTGTAGTAACTGCAGCACTGCTCCCCGATGACATCCTGTTCCAGGAGGGAAGTGAGGTCATCCAGAGCCTCCTGTGATGTCCTGTTCCAGGAGGAGTGATAGACCCTGCAGGGAAGTGAGGACATCCCCAGCCTCCAGTGATGTCCTCTTCCAGGAGGAGTGATAGACCCTGCAGGGAAGTGAGGACATCCCCAGCCTCCTGTGATGTCCTGTTCCAGGAGGAGTGATAGACCCTGCAGGAAAGTGAGGACATCCCCAGCCTCCTGTGATGTCCTGTTCCAGGAGGAGTAATAGACCCTGCAGGGAAGTGAGGACATCCCCAGCTTCCTGTGATGTCCTGTTTTAGGAGGAGTAATAGACCCTGCAGGGAAGTGAGGACATCCCCAGCCTCCTGTGATGTCCTGTTCCAGGAGGAGTGATAGACCCTGCAGGGAAGTGAGGACATCCCCAGCCTCCTGTGATGTCCTGTTCCAGGAGGAGTGATAGACCCTGCAGGGAAGTGAGGACATCCCCAGCCTCCTGTGATGTCCTGTTCCAGGAGGAGTAATAGACCCTGCAGGGAAGTGAGGACATCCCCAGCTTCCTGTGATGTCCTGTTTTAGGAGGAGTAATAGACCCTGCAGGGAAGTGAGGACATCCCCAGCCTCCTGTGATGTCCTGTTCCAGGAGGAGTGATAGACCCTGCAGGGAAGTGAGGACATCCCCAGCCTCCAGTGATGTCCTGTTCCAGGAGGAGTGATAGACCCTGCAGGGAAGTGAGGACATCCCCAGCCTCCTGTGATGTCCTGTTCCAGGAGGAGTGATAGACCCTGCAGGGAAGTGAGGACATCCCCAGCCTCCTGTGATGTCCTGTTCCAGGAGGAGTGATAGACCCTGCAGGAAAGTGAGGACATCCCCAGCCTCCTGTGATGTCCTGTTCCAGGAGGAGTAATAGACCCTGCAGGGAAGTGAGGACATCCCCAGCTTCCTGTGATGTCCTGTTTTAGGAGGAGTAATAGACCCTGCAGGGAAGTGAGGACATCCCCAGCCTCCTGTGATGTCCTGTTCCAGGAGGAGTGATAGACCCTGCAGGGAAGTGAGGACATCCCCAGCCTCCTGTGATGTCCTGTTCCAGGAGGAGTGATAGACCCTGCAGGGAAGTGAGGACATCCCCAGCCTCCTGTGATGTCCTGTTCCAGGAGGAGTAATAGACCCTGCAGGGAAGTGAGGACATCCCCAGCTTCCTGTTATGTCCTGTTTTAGGAGGAGTAATAGACCCTGCAGGGAAGTGAGGACATCCCCAGCCTCCTGTGATGTCCTCTTCCAGGAGGAGTGATAGACCCTGCAGGGAAGTGAGGACATCCCCAGCCTCCTGTGATGTCCTGTTCCAGGAGGAGTGATAGACCCTGCAGGGAAGTGAGGACATCCCCAGCCTCCTGTGATGTCCTGTTCCAGGAGGAGTGATAGACCCTGCAGGGAAGTGAGGACATCCCCAGCCTCCTGTGATGTCCTGTTCCAGGAGGAGTAATAGACCCTGCAGGGAAGTGAGGACATCCCCAGCCTCCTGTGATGTCCTGTTCCAGGAGGAGTGATAGACCCTGCAGGGAAGTGAGGACATCCCCAGCCTCCTGTGATGTCCTGTTCCAGGAGGAGTGATAGACCCTGCAGGGAAGTGAGGACATCCCCAGCCTCCTGTGATGTCCTGTTCCAGGAGGAGTGATAGACCCTGCAGGGAAGTGAGGACATCCCCAGCCTTCGGTGATGTCCTGTTCCAGGAGGAGTGATAGACCCTGCAGGGAAGTGAGGACATCCCCAGCCTTCGGTGATGTCCTGTTCCAGGAGGAGTGATAGACCCTGCAGGGAAGTGAGGACATCCCCAGCCTCTTGTGATGTCCTGTTCCATGAAAGGCCCAGTAGGGAAGTGAGTGAAGCCCCCACCTCCTGTGATGTTCTGTTTGAGACTCCTCTCAAAACGTCATGGGAAGTGAAGTTAAAAAACATATTAAAGGATTAGCTGAGGGAGAAGTGTACGGTATTGGGTAATAAAGCTAATTGCAAAAGTGGTTAGGGTGAAAGAATAGATATTTAGAAATATATAGATATTTATTTTAGATACTGAGTCACTCATTTTATGGAGTAGTCTGGAGCACAGTAGTCATTATTCTTTCTGTATCTAGCAACTGAGAAAAAATATATATTGCTTCACGCTTTATTTATATTTGGTCTGTCTTTTGAAAGTATAAGCATATAGGCACATGCCATTATGCAAACATAATGCATTTAGATGTTATAGAGAACCTATCACCTTGAAAAAATAGGGTTAATCTTTGGGCAAGTAGCATTTCAATTATGTCCAGCTGCCTTTCTGAAAGTGCAGCTAAAGGGTGAAAATTAAATATTCCTCCCGAGAGCCGCCTGCTTTCAGTCATAAGGATATGTAAGGAGTGACTTCAATCCCCGCTCCTAGCACAGCTAACTATAGTAAGCGCTACTGTTGTAAGCACACCCTGTCGCTACTGTAAGCTCACACTGCAGCGCATTTTCAAAGGGAGCAGTCAAAGTGTCGTGGCGTGCTTACACAGTATAGTGAGTGATGAGCATTCCACTATGACTGAAAACCGGCAGCTCCCAGGAGGAACTAAGTTAATTTTCCTCCCAGTAGCCGCGCTTTCACAAAGGAAGCCAGGAAGTTTTGGAGTAGTATTCCCGTGCAGATGAACCCTTTATCTGCAGGTAAATAGCATTTCCTAGGTGACAGGTTCCCTATAACTTGAAATATAATGTTGTATAGTTGAAGACTATATGAAAGTTTTCAAGATTTCCACATTAAAAGCGAAGGCGGTGAGAGCAGTTGCGCAGAATAAAGGTAAAATAACGCTGTGTAATAAAACAGAGACAATCTTTTCTCTTCACTGAAACTCCAAATTAGAGAAAAGAGAACATGCTAAAGTTCTAACTATCCAATTCTAGAAAGCGTTAGCCATTTCAGACTGATATAAAAAGATGTCAAGATGATTGATGTGAGCTCCATGAAATCATTTGAATCAGCAGATTTTCTACATCGCATGAAACAATTCACTTTTCTACTTCTATCTCTCGCTTGGATGAGGGAAGTTCCTGATATATAATTGTTATTTAAAACTGCATAATGCATTTTAGTAAAGTGCACTTCAATACGTGAGCAAGCAGTGAGATGACTATGGGGAGTGAAACAGATGGAACCTGCGCCCAAATGACTTAGGAGCACAATGAGTGCGGAGTCACATGAGGACCTCCAGGGTCTTTATACTTGCACAGGGACATCACTTTAGTCCCGAGACTTTTGTTATCAGTGACTATGATCACTAATCTAACTATAAGACATTACTCCTGCTCTGTACACGAGTCCCATACTGTGATGTTTACTGTCCACAAATCTTTTCTCCACTAAGCATGTAATGTAAGAGCTCGGTGTTTGTTCTTCCCATTACGTGATTTTGTTATGGTACTCTTTCATCATTATTGTATGCTGTCACACATCGGCATCACTATTTACATAATCTCCTCACTGTGATGTCAAAGTTTTGAGTTAAAACGAACAGGTTTTCAGATTCTGGCTATGTAATTGGAAAGCAGCATGATGTTTGGGGCTGTGTCCCTGATTCCAGTGATATAAAGACAAATAATCAGCATCCAGTCATCCAGGGATGTTATTCTGGATTATCTCAATGAGAATAACTGTTTAACTCCATATCAGCATGGGTTTATGAGAAATCGCTCCTGTCAAACCAATCTAATCAGTTTTTATGAAGAGGTAAGCTATAGACTGGACCACGGTGAGTCATTGGACGTGGTATATCTCGATTTTTCCAAAGCGTTTGATACCGTGCCGCACAAGAGGTTGGTACACAAAATGAGAATGCTTGGTCTGGGGGAAAATGTGTGTAAATGGGTTAGTAACTGGCTTAGTGATAGAAAGCAGAGGGTGGTTATAAATGGTATAGTCTCTAACTGGGTCGCTGTGACCAGTGGGGTACCGCAGGGGTCAGTATTGGGACCTGTTCTCTTCAACATATTCATTAATGATCTGGTAGAAGGTTTACACAGTAAAATATCGATATTTGCAGATGATACAAAACTATGTAAAGCAGTTAATACAAGAGAAGATAGTATTCTGCTACAGATGGATCTGGATAAGTTGGAAACTTGGGCTGAAAGGTGGCAGATGAGGTTTAACAATGATAAATGTAAGGTTATACACATGGGAAGAGGGAATCAATATCACCATTACACACTGAACGGGAAACCACTGGGTAAATCTGACAGGGAGAAGGACTTGGGGATCCTAGTTAATGATAAACTTACCTGGAGCAGCCAGTGCCAGGCAGCAGCTGCCAAGGCAAACAGGATCATGGGGTGCATTAAAAGAGGTCTGGATACACATGATGAGAGCATTATACTGCCTCTGTACAAATCCCTAGTTAGACCGCACATGGAGTACTGTGTCCAGTTTTGGGCACCGGTGCTCAGGAAGGATATAATGGAACTAGAGAGAGTACAAAGGAGGGCAACAAAATTAATAAAGGGGATGGGAGAACTACAATACCCAGATAGATTAGCGAAATTAGGATTATTTAGTCTAGAAAAAAGACGACTGAGGGGCGATCTAATAACCATGTATAAGTATATAAGGGGACAATACAAATATCTCGCTGAGGATCTGTTTATACCAAGGAAGGTGACGGGCACAAGGGGGCATTCTTTGCGTCTGGAGGAGAGAAGGTTTTTCCACCAACATAGAAGAGGATTCTTTACTGTTAGGGCAGTGAGAATCTGGAATTGCTTGCCTGAGGAGGTGGTGATGGCGAACTCAGTCGAGGGGTTCAAGAGAGGCCTGGATGTCTTCCTGGAGCAGAACAATATTGTATCATACAATTATTAGGTTCTGTAGAAGGACGTAGATCTGGGTATTTATTATGATGGAATATAGGCTGAACTGGATGGACAAATGTCTTTTTTCGGCCTTACTAACTATGTTACTATGTTACTATGTTACAGTCCAGGGTGATGCATTTGAAGTGTTGAACATTGTTCCCCCACCATATAACAACGCTTTGACCTGTCATACTTACCGTATTTTCCGCTTTGTAAGACGCACTTTATTTCCCCCAAATTTGGGGGGGAAATGGGGGTGCGTCTTACAAAGCGGATATACCACTTACAGGCTGGGATGAGGGGGTGTCTGCCGCCACCGGCCACCACCGCTGTCACCTCGCCCGCCACCGATGCTGCCCCAGGTGATGCTGGAGGCTCCGGTGCTGCTGGGGGCTCTGGCGACATTTTGTGAAAGACCAGAGCCCCCCCCCCCGACACTTCTTCCATGCGTTCCTGTATGACTGACTCCAGGAAAATGGCCGCCAGAATCTCGGGAGATGAGATTTCAGCGCTGAGATCTCCTCTCTCGAAATTCCGGCGGCCATTTTCCCGGAGTCAGTCATACAGGAACGAATGGAAGATCTCATCTCCTGAGATTCCGGCAGCCATTTTCCCGGAGTCAGTCATACAGGAATGCATGGAAGAAGTGCCGGGGGGCTCTGATCTTTCACAAAATGTTGCCAGAGCCCCCCGCAGCACCGGAGACAGCCCTGCAGCACCGGAGCCCCCCTGCAGACCCCCTCATCCCAGCCTGCAGCACAGGAGCCCCCTGCAGACCCCCTCATCCCAGCCTGCAGCACAGGAGCCCCCTGCAGCACAGAAGCCCCCTTGCAGACCCCCTCATCCCAGCCTGCAGCACAGGAGCCCCCCTGCAGACCCCTTCATCCCAGCCTGCAGCAATGCTCCACTCCTGCCTCCAGCAACGACCCTGGGACCCTGATCCACCGCAGCCACAACCCCTGGTAAGTAATAAGAAGCATGGATTATAAGACGCCCGACCAATTTATTAAAAAAAGTTTTTTCCTATTTTTCTCCTCAAAATTTGGGGTGCGTCTTATAATCCGGAGCGTCTTACAAAGCGAAAAATACGGTAATCAAGACCTATGACAGGCCTATACTTTCTTATACGATGGCGGAATAAACTTCAACCCTTGAAATGCATCACCCTGGACTGGACGTAGTTGTTTACTTGTCTTTATGCTGTTAACCCTCCAGTTTTTGAACGAGCGCCCAATATAGTGAGTGCTGTCAGCCTTCTCTTTTTTTCTTTGATTCCAGTGATGTGTCATTCATTCTGCTGCTTGCTGACATTTTCATATAATCACTGTTTCTCTGCTGCAGATCTAGCAGTGCTCTGAATGCTAAGCTCTGTATAACCCCACCCACTCCACTGGTTGGCAGCTTTTTGTGTATATTCAACTGTATATTGAGAGAAAGCTGCTAATCAGTGGTGTGGTGTCGTTACATGGAGCAGTTCACAAGGAGGTAAGAGACACTTAGTCCTGTGTGATAATCTCCTGATGATAAAGCACTGATTGTATTGAAACAGCAGCACATTCTAGTAAGTAACACATCGCTGAAATCAGGCTCTACCATAACACAGCAAAAATCTTCTGACAGATTCCTTGTGGCAACCAGGCAGTTTGCTTTCTCGTTGGCGGCTCCCATCATCTTGCAATAACTGAAGCAACACTTCATATCTCTATTATCTGATATTTAGGGAAAACTAACCCAATTTAGGAAGCTTAATATTTGATTTGGTAAATGTTAGAGTAACGCCTCTGCATTTCACAGTCTAAATATGATATGGGATTTCTGGAATGGCCGTGCGTCTCCATACCGATACTGACAGCCCCATATACTGTATATATACGAGGCTGTCACTTTTGGACCAGTAAACCTGCGGTGAGTCCAGAAATCATGGTTCATACATAGATAGTGAACTATGGAATAAAGATTTGTTCATATCTTATGGAGGATCCTTCAGGGTTGTAACCATGAATTTGCCAGACCCCATGGAAGGCCGACAGCCCGACAGCCCATCGTACTCAACAAGGCCGTTCAAGCGCCTCTGATGCCCAGAAAGAAATAGGTCTGATTATTCTATTAAACTTGTTATACCATTCCCATAACAGAACAGAGCAATGGAAAAAAAACTAATTGAACAGAAACTTACTGTATGGAAAAATAACTTTTAAAATAAGAAATAGAGAAACAAAGGTTTCTAAACTCCACTCCACATTAATGGAACATATAATTTGTTACTGGTTGTGGATCATGAACATGGGTATGTACTGCATGGCAGAAAGACTTTGCTTTTAGAAGTTACACGTTTTCTAAAGCCTTTTTAATTTTTAATATCGCACATATTCTTATAACTTTTGCACGCAGTACAACTACGACCTAAGTCGACCATCATCAATATTGCTGCTTTGCATAAAAAGAGAGAAAGAATCAAGTTTATTGGGATGATTCGTCCATCACAACTTGCTCTTGAAAGCACAATTTCTCTGAGGCGGTGAGGGTCAAAGCCCGCGAGAATGAGACTTATCCTTGAATAGCTTCACTGGAGCACACCGCTTCAAGCTAATGTGCCATTGCTGATTCTTAGATTAACCGAGTCAATGAGAGGTTGTTGTGCTGTTTTGTTACAGAGTAACAATGCCCCGATATTTACAGTTTAACACTTGAGAAGATGAACTGCCAAGAAGACGTATAACCTGGATGTTAATAGCAGTTTAGCAGTTATATGATTTGGTACCAACTTACACATTTTAAACTGTTGAAAAAAAATCTTCTTAATAATTTACATAATATTGCAATAGTTAATAATAGTTCTTACTACTCTTTTAGAATTAAGTTTTTCGGAAGCATTGTACATGTATTACATGATGACAAACAATTATTTTCTTTAATTCACTTTAAAGGTAATCTGTCATCCCTTGGGATGTATAAAACCTATTAATATGGACATACAGGTGATCAATGTAGTAAACTACTCCTACCTGTATGCCTCATATTTGTGGTCTTGTTGTGGAGAATTCATCTTTTATTTCTGTATGATAATGATTTCTTCCAGGCTCCATAGCATGCGGTGCCTGGAAAAAATGTCTGCCTCTTGTCTCTATTATTATAGCACCCCCCACCCATCAGCATCACAGTGCCCTGTGACGAATAATGGTGGCCCCGGAATCTCTCAATACTTGGCACTGTCATCAGGACAGGTATACCGTACAATGGAATGGTTAATCGGGGAGCCTAAAGTTCCGTTATTCACAATTCAGCACGTGCCTCTGACTTTGAGGTAATGGACCCTCAGTACTCTCAGTACTACTCAGTACACTGCACAGATCGGAGAAACGCAACAGGGTAACAAGTAGAGATAAGTAGTGTGATTTTTATTTCAGCAGCTATGGGGGAACATCATACTGAAAGGGGAGCTGTGGAGGCCCTCATACTAATTGGGGGGCTTTAATTTGGAGCTATCATGCAGAGTGATGGGGGAGCATTGCGGATCATCATACTGAGTGGAGGGCTGGCATTGAAAGCTATCATACTGAGTGGTGGCTCACATTCAGATCATCACACTTCAATGGTGATGGCATTCGGAGCCATCATGCCCAGTAAGGGACTGTGGGAGCATCATAATGGAGGGCTATCATACTGTGCAGGGGCCAGCGTGGTGCTGTGGGTTATCATACTGAGAGCTATGGGGGCATCATACTGATTGGCTGTGTGAGAAACATACAGTGTAGGGCTGTAGAAACAGAACACTGGAGATCTAACATATTGTGTGCGGGTAATGATAGTGTGTGGGGTTACCATACTGAGTGGGTGACATACTGAGTGATAGTTTTGGGGGCATCATACTGAGTAAAGAACAACATATTGACAGAAGTGGTGTATTATAATCTTTGTGTGTGGAGTATTTTTGAGAGCATTAACCCTAGAACGCATACCTGGGGCCTCGCAGGCCTGCCAGGTTACTTGTTTTCTATTTTCTGTATAAGTACTTTAGTTAGAATTTTGAAAATCTAGGTAATCCTCAGGTATATAGTTGTTAGTAATTTCCAGTTATTCATATATTTTTATGTTACAGACATTTTGGTATAACAACCTTTTTTTGGGACTACCCCATATTCACACACCTGGGGCCTTTTAGGCCTGTACTAGGTTTACATGTGATTCTCAGTCTTGGAGTATTGGATCCAGCAGAACGTTCAAATAGAACATCTAAAACGAATATTTTTTGGAACAGTACTGCTGTGGCTCCTGCACGTACCCCATCACATAACATTATTAGAGTTGCTCAAGGAGCTGTCGGAATTCCCCAATTCATGTCCAAAAGAGATGTTTTCTGTAAATTTGTTTCGGATGATATTGCAGATGAGATAGTTTTGTGTACTAACGTAGAAGGAAAAACGTATCACGTCAGGAAGAAAAAAAACATGGAAAAATATAACTAAAGGGGAACTGTATGCTTATATTGGCCTTACTCTTCTGGTAGGGTCAACAAAATCATACGATGTTCCAATCAGAGAGTTATTTCAGAACCCATTTGCAGATCCACACTACAAAGCTATTATGTCCATCAATAGATTTGAGGGTATTCGGAGATGCCTTCGTTTTGATGAAAAGAGAACTCGCCCTGTGAGGTTGGCAACCGATAAATTAGCCCCTATTAGCTATATCTGGAATCTTTTTTTATCAAGAACTGTACAAAGCTTTACCATCCAGTGATAATGTGACAGTGGACGAGCAACTTCTTGCCTTTAGGGGACGTTGCAAATTCATTCAGTATATGCCCAGTAAGCCAGCTAAATACGGCATAAAAATTTTCTGGATGTGCGATTCAGCAAGCTATTATGGGATGATTGGTCTGATTTACTGTGGCAAAGAAGCTGATGCTCCAGTCCAGAAAGACCTATGTTCCGACATAGTAAAAACACTTGCTCTAGCAATTTTCAATTCAGGAAAAAATATTACAATGGATAATTACTTTACCAATTTTGAAATGGCCAACTTTTTGCTTCAAAAGCAACTTACACTTATTGATACTATGAGGCCAAACCGCCGCGAAATTCCTCCAATCATGAAGCACAATGCACAGCGAACAATCTACGAGAGTGTATTCGGTTTCTGCAATCAAGCAACAATGGTGTCTTATAAAGCCAAGAAAGAAAAATCCGTGATATTACTGAGTATAATGCATCATGATGGAAGTATTGACACCAATGACAGGAAAAAAAAACCTGAAATCATACTGCATTATAATAAGACAAAAGGAGGTGTCGACAAGATGGACAAAATGATTGGAGAGTATTCGTGCAAAAGGTAGACTAAACGTTGGCCTGTTGCCCTTTTTTCCAATATCCTTGGTGTGTCAGCCCTCAATAGCTACATTGTTTATTGTCAAACTAATCCAGAAATCCATGCCAACAGGGAAGACAAGAGACGTCAATTTTTGACAGAACTTTGTTATGAACTTTTGATGCTTACTATGATGGAGAGAAGCAGCATGATATGCTTATCAAGGCATATTATGGAGGCAATGATCCGATGTGGAATACGCTTTCTGGAACATCCAGAGCAAAGAGAAAAAAAAAGAAAGAGCTGCTATATTTGTCCAGCAAAGAAGGAAAGAAAATCGGAGCGTTTCTGTTCTACTTGCGGACAAAATGTATGCAAGGAACATTCAGCCGAAAAAATAATATGCGAGAATTGTCGGGGAAATATGTAAAGTTACAAATAAATATTCCTGCACCAAGTTTGCTGCAACCAAAAAATGTTTTCATAACAAAATTGCATATAGAATGCCTATATTTGGTGTGCCCGTTTACTTACTTTTTTGTTGTTTTATGCACATAATTATGTTTTGAAATATACACATCTTAGGCTATGTTTCCCGTAGCGCTGGGGTTTGCCAGAAGGGGATACATAATGGATCTGACCTACTGGTAACTCCAGCTAAGGCTGCCGGAATGGCGGGATTCCGCCAGCCTTAGCTGGGGTCACCAGGAGGTCAGATCCATTACGGATCCCCTCCTGGCGGACCCCAGCACTAGTTGGAATGCATCCTTACCTTGCAATTGTAAAATAAATTTTGAAAAGTATTTTTATTTGAGTTATTCCGTGTTATTTGCATACAGGCCTAAAAGGCCCCAGGTGCGTGAATAAAAAAAAGGTTGTTATACCGAAATGCCTATAACATAAAAATATATGAACAACTGGAAATTACTAACAACTATATCCCTGAGGAATACCTAGAGTTTCAAAATTCTAACTAAAGTAATCCATATATATAATTGTCTAAGGGTTTTTCCGTCTGTCTGTCTGTCTTTCTGTCTGTCTGTCTGTCTTGGAAATCCCGCGTCTCTGATTGGTCGAGGCCGCCGGGCCTCGACCAATCAGCGACGGGCTCAGTATCGACGTAGAAATCCCATGTCTCTGATTGGTCGAGGCCGCCAGGCCTCGACCAATCAGCGACGGGCACAGCGATGATGATGTCATAAAGGACGCAGACATCCCGCGTCTGATTGGTCGAGGCCGCCAGGCCTCGACCAATCAGCAACGGGCACAGCGACGATGATGTCATAAAAGACGCAGAAATCCCACGTTTCTGATTCAGCGACGGGCAAAGTATCGACGTAGATGTCATAATGGTTGCCATGGCGACAATAATGTCATAAAGGTTGCCTCGACCAATCAGCGACGGGCACAGTCTGCCGCGAATTCTGGAATAATCATTGTCCATATACTACGGGGACATGCATATTCTAGAATACCCGATGTGCTAGAATCGGGCCAAAATCTAGTTTCACAGAAAATAGAAAACAAGTAACCTGGCAGGCCTGCAAGACCCCAGGTATGCGTCCGCCAGCCTTAGCTGGGGTCTCCAGGAGGTCAGATCCATTACAGAATCCTGTCCTGGCAGACCCCTGTGCTAGTGGGAATGCATCCTTACTTTGCAATAAACTATAAAGTATTTTTATTTAAGTTATTCCACGATAATTGTAAACAGGCCTAAAAGGCCCCAGGTGCGTGAATCTGTAGATTTCTATGGGTATGCGTTCTATGGTTAAACTTGTTCCCCAACGTACAACAATGCTCTCCTGGTCCCGCCCCATCCACCCACATGTCTCAGTGGGTGGATGGGGCGGGACCGGGAGGGCGTTGTTCTGCGCATGTGCACTATCACAGCACACTATTGGCTTTTTCTTGATCATGTGACTGTAATGGCTACATATATATACCGGACATTACACACACATAAGCTATGCACCCTGAAAAAGCAATAAAACGCGAAATGTAAGATGGGGACTGGGGCTAACGCCAGGACAAGACGTTTATCATGGGTAAATACCTTTAATACTACACAAAAAATGCCCCAAAGTATAAACACGAAGGACCGTGAAATCAGAAAAACCTACACACAAAGAAAATCCACCAATGAATTCATATAAAAGTATAAATATTATTGAACCATGTCTAAAATATATTTAAAAAGGAATGACATCACACTGGAAAAAATGAAAAAGCAAGCAAACATTGAGCAGAAGGATGAGTTATGTCCAGCAATAATGGCAAATGCCTAGAGACCTACAATAAGGTCCCTAAATGAATAAATGTGTTAAATCTTTTGGAACACCTGGAGTGGACCCACAGATCCATGACAACGAACCTCCCAAGGGTGAGCTGACCAGGAAGACCACCCCTTGTACAGGGAGCCTTAGGGGCAGACCCAAGGGAAACTATTGCCGCAGAAGCTGGAACCCGGAGACAGGTAGTAGGAGATACAAAATAGAGAAGCTGGGCGTAGGACTGACAGAACGGGGTAAGATGAAGTATAGTTTGGTAAGAGCTGAGTACAGGCGAGACCAAAGGAGCACTGGGAAGGGGAAGACACAAAGGAAGCACGACAGAGAGACCGGAATAACAGAGTACGGAGCAGACACTGGGAAGGCTGGACTGGACAAGAAGACAAGGAAGCCTGGAAAAGGCAGAGAGGCTGAACTGGATGGACAGAGTGGAGACTCAGAACAGGCAGTGCAAAGACAAAGGTGGACCTGAGTCACCAAAGCACAAATGACAGACAGGCAAGGAGCAGAGGAAGGAATCGCCTTAAATACATGGAGTGCTGAAGGACTTCCGGGTCACGGTCCTTCAGGATCACAGAGAGGAGATACAGAACGCCTGTAAATCAGAAAGAGGAAGTGCTGGAGTGGGCGGTGCGCACGCACACCCGACGAGAGCCAGGGAGCGGAGAAGAATGAAGGAGAGGACGCGCACCTGCAGGAGGAGCATGCCGCAGCAGGTAAGTACGAGCAGGGGGAGCGGTGGTGGTCCCGGCAGCAGGCACGGCCTCAGAATGAGTGGCTGTGACAAAATGAAAGCACAGTGCTTAAAATGGACCAAGAGAAAATGCATAATGCATGTGACTAAGGACTGAACGCATCCTGCAGGACTAAGTAAAATTGTTTGCGTATCAATACAAGACTCCATAAAATTCAAGAAACAAAGTATAATGCATGGTAAGCAAAGTCACTTGGGAGCTTAATAAGAAGACATTTCTTTGCACATTATAGCCGATCAAAGGAACATAATAGAAATTGCATAACAATAAGAGAAGGTACAGGATATGTATTGGTTGAAAGGGGCACATAATTACCCGAGGTCCAGACTGCTGCAATGTACCCCCTTGACACACGTTTCGAGAATCTCTTCCTCAGAAGGGATGCACCCCTTCTGAAGAAGGTAAGATCAGATTAAATCTTGCCAAATCAGACCAGGTGATTTTCTGGATTTGTTTTCTCATTTTGACTCTCATAGTTGTGGTCTACCTATGATGTCAATTACAGGCCTCTCTCATCTTTTTAAGTGGGAGAACTTTCACAATAGGTGGCTGACTAAACACTTTATTTCCCCACTGTATCTTGTGTAAATTTTGATTGTATTTTGCTCATTGCAGTGGAATGTCTGAAATCAGGCATTTGTCTTGGTATTATCAGATTGTTCGACAACGGATTTGTCAAGAACCATTGGCGAGGGTTGAGTTTTTTATTCATCTTTATCATATCCTGTAGGCAGCTGAATTTTCTAGATCTTGTAATCCTTAAACCTGCAAAGAAAATCCAGGGACAGCTTTATTTATACTGTCTATAAGGAAATTGTATTTGTTCTCCACAGGAAGTGACTTGTAGAATTGCTACTTCCAACAGGTGGCGCTATAGAGTTCGAGTCTTCTTCCTCTCTGAAGAGGCAATTTGCATATTATTTCATCATAGTAAGCCATCAAAGCTTAATAGAGCTGAGGAAAAGATGTGTAACAGTATAGTAAGCTTACTTATTCTGTTCTGACTAATTGCAGCTCACAAGAAAAGTTTTTTTTTTTCAATGCCTTATTAGAATAATTTGGAAACCTCAAATCTCTCCACACAAATGTACGTGTTAAATCTGAAGCAAGAGCGAAGATCTTTCTTTTGATTAAAACAAGCTGAGCTCTTATTAAACCTTGCATCCTTTGTGCCTGGCTAACTTCTTTTCTATTTGAGGAAAGGTATTGTGTAAGTAAAGTCTAAAGAGGCAATTTACAAGTTTCTTCCACACCACTGGAAGTTCATTGGCTTGCTATCAATCTTGTTCATCCTCCTCAACACACAGTTTGAAGAATTAGCATTTCATGGTATTTTCGGACTATTCTGCACTGTCCAAATTTCAAATCATTCGTTATGCAAATACTAAAAACCCTTTCATTTAGTGAAAGGTTACAGATCTGGCTCGTTCGCGATAAGTGCGTTAGCCAGGGATGGATTTGGTTGGCAGAAAAGCTTTCGCTATGGAGCCCAAACAAATTCATCAACATAACATTCTTCCTCTAATATCCAAATTACTGAACGCCAAAAAACTGCTGTTGTCTAGAAGACAAGCTGATTCCCAGCTTTTTGCTCCATTTGGTTTCTGCCAGAACATTATCTTTCGCTCCCCAGCCGCTCTTTTTGACAGACGCTTGCTTATAAAGACAATTCAATTCTCATTTGAGAAAAATGTCCCTGTGTATTTTGCATAACCGCCTCTTTTACTTAGCAGACCATGGTTGATAGCTTGTGTATGAGTCTAATGCAACAAGCTGGGGGGCTTCAGTTTTCTGCTCTTGTTTTATCTTTACAACCCATTTTGGTGCTTTTTCTCAGTAATATCTAATTTTTCTCATTTTCAGTACAATAATATCTGCTCAGTACACAGGTTGTTGCTTTGTATGGTTCTTTGTATGTGTAACTGTTTAATTAAATGGGATTTATTGTGGGTAATACAGAGTTAACAATAACGGAGAGGAAACACATTGCTTTTATGGTGTATATTTTTCACATTTCACATGAGGTTTACTTTACGAATGTTCATTGTCTCCTGTGAGAGAATTGGCTCTATTGGCCCGGGGTCACACTTGCAAATGCAAAGCGAGAAACTCACACGAATCTCTCGAATCAATACCCGGCACTGTCGCTGGCACTCGGGACCGGTGCGTTCAGCTGCACAGAAATACATGCTGCACACTCCGGGACCGAGTGCCGGGTATTGATGCGAGAGACTCCCGCATTGCACTCGCAAGTCTGACCCCGGCCTTTTGGTGATACTCGGCTCAAACTGGGTCAGACTGTCATTTTACTGTGATCTGATTCTCTCGCATTAGAGAATCGTATCACAAGTGTGGAGAGGATAGAGCTCCATCTTCTTCATCTATGTACAGACTGCGCTCGGATGACATTTGAGAGCAGTTTGATATTTTACACACACCCATACACTTGACTGGGTGCACGTGTTCTGATTTGCAGTGCCACTCGCAGCATGCTGAAACATTTTTCGAATCAGAATGAGAGAAAAAGATCTGCGCTGCCCCATAGAAAAAACATGGGCCAAGTGCTACACTGCCGTGTTATACGCCAGGGTGAGTGAACCCCAAGTCTCCCATTTACATGTACTTGCTTCACCATGACCAGCAATTTTTTTTAATTTAAATATCCAATATAGGCTGAACTGGATGGACAAATGTCTTTTTTCGGCCTTACTAACTATGTTACTATGTTACTATGTTACAATCTAACAAAAAGGGCTGTCCGAGACTCAAAATTATTATTTTAATTATAAACAATGTTCTTGTTTAAGATACTTTTTATCTGATCTTGAGAACCATTTCTGTAAGTGACATATCACTAATTAATTATAGGATGAAAGGACAAGGAGAGCAAAATAGGCCATTAACCCCTTCATGACCCAGCCTATTTTGACCTTAAAGACCTTGCCGTTTTTTGCAATTCTGACCAGTGTCCCTTTATGAGGTAATAACTCAGGAACGCTTCAACGGATCCTAGCGGTTCTGAGATTGTTTTTTCGTGACATATTGGGCTTCATGATAGTGGTAAATTAAGGTCAATAAATTCTGCGTTTATTTGTGATAAAAACGGAAATTGGGCGAAAATTTTGAAAATTTCGCAATTTTCACATTTTGAATTTTTATTCTGTTAAACCAGAGAGATATGTGACACAACATAGTTAATAAATAACATTTCCTACATGTTTACTTTACATCAGCACAATTTTGGAAACAAAATTTTTTTTTGTTAGGAAGTTATAAGGGTTAAAATTTGACCAGCGATTTGTCATTTTTACAACGAAATTTACAAAACCATTTTTTTTTAGGGACCACCTCACATTTGAAGTCAGTTTGAGGGGTCTATATGGCTGAAAATACCCAAAAGTGACACCATTCTAAAAACTGCACCCCTCAAGGTACTCAAAACCACATTCCAGAAGTTTATTAACCCTTCAGGTGCTTCACAGCAGCAGAAGCAACATGGAAGGAAAAAATGAACATTTAACTTTTTAGTCACAAAAATTATCTTTTAGCAACAATTTTTTTATTTTCCCAATGGTAAAAGGAGAAACTGAACCATGACAGTTGTTGTCCAATTTGTCCTGAGTACGCTGATACCTCATATGTGGGGGTAAACCACTGTTTGGGCGCAGGGCAGGGCTTGGAAGGGAAGGAGCGCCATTTGACTTTTTGAATCAAAAATTGGCTCCACTCTTTAGCGGACACCATGTCACGTTTGGAGAGCACCCGTGTGCCTAAAAATTGGAGCTCCCCCACAAGTGACCCCATTTTGGAAACTAGACGCCCCAAGGAACTTATCTAGATGCATAGTGAGCACTTTGAACCCCCAGGTGCTTCACAAATTGATCCGTAAAAATGAAAAAGTACTTTTTTTTCACAAAAAAATTCTTTTAGCCTCAATTTTTTCATTTTCACATGGGCAACAGGATAAAATGGATCCTAAAATGTGTTGGGCAATTTCTCCTGA
Organism: Ranitomeya imitator; assembly: GCF_032444005.1. Taxonomy (NCBI): domain Eukaryota; kingdom Metazoa; phylum Chordata; class Amphibia; order Anura; family Dendrobatidae; genus Ranitomeya; species Ranitomeya imitator. The sequence goes on along the minus strand of NC_091286.1, from coordinate 548,648,583 downwards.
GTACACCAATACCTCACATGTGGGGGTAAACCACTGTTTGGGCACATGGTAAGGCTCGGAAGGGAAGGAGCGCCATTTGACTTTTTGAATGAAAAATTATTTCCATCGTTAGCGGACACCATGTCGCGTTTGGATAGCTCCTGTGTGCCTAAACATTGGCGCTCCCCCACAAGTGACCCCATTTTGGAAACTAGACCCCCCAAGGAACTTATTTAGATGCCTAGTGAGCACTTTAAACCCTCAGGTGCTTCACAAATTGATCTGTAAAAATGAAAAAGTACTTTTTTTTCACAAAAAAATTCTTTTCGCCTCAATTTTTTCATTTTCACATGGGCAGTAGGATAAAATGGATCATAAAATTTGTTGGGCAATTTCTCCCGAGTACGCTGATACCTCATATGTGGGGGTAAACCACTGTTTGGGCACTCGGCAGGGCTCGGAAGGGAAGGCGCGCCATTTGACTTTTTGAATGGAAAATTAGCTCCAATTGTTAGCGGACACCATGTCGCGTTTGGAGAGCCCCTGTGTGCCTAAACATTGGAGCTCCCCCACAAGTGACCCCATTTTGGAAACTAGACCCCCCAAGGAACTTATCTAGATGCATATTGAGCACTTTAAACCCCCAGGTGCTTCACAGAAGTTTATAACGCAGAGCCATGAAAATAAAAAATAATTTTTCTTTCCTCAAAAATGATTTTTTAGCCTGGAATTTCCTATTTTGCCAAGGATAATAGGAGAAATTGGACCCCAAATATTGTTGTCCAGTTTGTCCTGAGTACGCTGATACCCCATATGTGGGGGTAAACCACTGTTTGGGCGCACGGCAGGGCTCGGAAGGGATGGCACGCCATTTGGCTTTTTAAATGGAAAATTAGCTCCAATCATTAGCGGACACCATGTCACGTTTGGAGAGCCCCTGTGTGCCTAAACATTGGAGATCCCCCAGAAATGACCCCATTTTGGAAACTAGACCCCCAAAGGAACTAATCTAGATGTGTGGTGAGGACTTTGAACCTCCAAGTGCTTCACAGAAGTTTATAACGCAGAGCCATGAAAATAAAAAAAAAAAATTATTTTCTCAAAAATGATCTTTTAGCCTGCAATTTTTTATTTTCCCAAGGGTAACAGGAGAAATTTGACCCCCCAAAAATTGTTGTCCAGTTTCTCCTGAGTACGCTGATACCCCATATGTGGGGGTAAATCACTGTTTGGGCACATGCCGGGGCTCGGAAGTGAAGTAGTGACGTTTTGAAATGCAGACTTTGATGGAATGCTCTGTGGGCGTCACGTTGCGTTTGCAGAGCCCCTGATGTGGCTTAACAGTAGAAACCCCCCACAAGTGACCCCATTTTGGAAACTAGACCCCAAAAGGAACTTATCTAGATGTGTGGTGAGCACTTTGAACCCCCAAGTGCTTCATAGAAGTTTATAATGCAGAGCCGTGAAAATAATAAATACGTTTTCTTTCCTCAAACATAATTATTTAGCCCAGAATTTTTTATTTTCCCAAGGGTTACAGGAGAAATTGGACCGCATAAGTTGTTGTCCAGTTTCTCCTGAGTACGCTGATACCCCATATGTGGGGGTAAACCACTGTTTGGGCACATGCCGAGGCTCGGAAGTGAAGTAGTGACGTTTTGAAATGCAGACTTTGATGGAATGCTCTGTGGGCGTCACGTTGCGTTTACAGAGCCCCTGATGTGGCTTAACAGTAGAAACCCCCCACAAGTGACCCCATTTTGGAAACTAGACCCCGAAAGGAACTTATCTAGATGTGTGGTGAGCACTTTGAACCCCCAAGTGCTTCATAGAAGTTTATAATGCAGAGCCGTGAAAATAATAAATACGTTTTCTTTCCTCAAAAATAATTATTTAGCCCAGAATTTTTTAATTTTCCCAAGGGTAACAGGAGAAATTTGACCCCAATAGTTGTTGTCCAGTTTCTCCTGAGTACGCTGATACCCCATGTGTGGGGGTAAACCACTGTTTGGGCACACGTCGGGGCTCAGAAGGGAAGTAGTGACTTTTGAAATGCAGACTTTGATGGAATGGTCTGCGGGCGTCACATTGCGTTTGCAGAGCCCCTGGTGTGCCTAAACAGTAGAAACCCCCCACAAGTGACCACATTTTAGAAACTAGACCCCCCAAGGAACTTATCTAGATATGTGGTGAGCACTTTGAACCCCCAAGTGCTTCACAGACGTTTACAACGCAGAGCCGTGAAAATAAAAAATCATTTTTCTTTCCTCAAAAATGATGTTTTAGCAAGCATTTTTTTAGATTCACAAGGGTAACAGGAGAAATTGGACCCCAGTAATTGTTGCGCAGTTTATCCTGAGTACACTGATACCCCATATGTGGGGGTAAACCACTGTTTGGGCACACGTCAGGGCTCGGAAGTGAGGGAGCACCATTTGACTTTTTGAATACGAGATTGGCTGGAATCAATGGTGGCGCCATGTTGCGTTTGGAGACCCCTGATGTGCCTAAACAGTGGTAACCCCTCAATTCTACCTCCAACACTAACCCCCCCACACCCCTAACCCTAATCCCAACTGTAGCCATAACCCTAATCACAACCCTAACCACAACCCTAATTCCAACCCTAACCCTAAGGCTATGTGCCCACGTTGCGGATTCGTGTGAGATATTTCCGCACCATTTTTGAAAAATCCGCGGGTAAAAGGCACTGCGTTTTACCTGCGGATTTTCCGCGGATTTCCAGTGTTTTTTGTGCGGATTTCACCTGCGGATTCCTATTGAGGAACAGGTGTAAAACGCCGCGGAATCCGTACAAAGAATTGACATACTGCGGAAAATACAACGCAGCGTTTCCGCGCGGTATTTTCTGCACCATGGGCACAGCGGATTTGGTTTTTCATATGTTTACATGGTACTGTAAACCTGATGGAACACTGCTGCGAATCCGCAGCGGCCAATCCGCAGTGTGGGCACATGGCCTAATTCTAAAGGTATGTGCACACGCTGCGGAAAACACTGCAGATCCGCAGCAGTTTCCCATGAGTTTACAGTTCAATGTAGACCTATGGGAAACAAAAATCTCTGTACACATGCTGCAGAAAAACTGCACGGAAACGCAGCGGTTTACATTCCGCAGCATGTCACTTCTTTGTGCGGATTCCGCAGCGGTTTTACAACTGCTCAAATAGAAAATCGCAATTGTAAAACCGCAGTGAAATGCGCAGAAAAAAACGCGGTAAATCCGCCATAAATCCGCAGCGGTTTAGCACTGCGGATTTATCAAATCCGCAGCGGAAAAATCCGCAGAGGACCAGAATACGTGTGCACATACCGAAACCCTAACCCTACCCCTACCCCTAACCCTACCCCTAACCCTAACCCTACCCCTACCCCTAACCCTACCCCTAACCCTAACCCTACCCCTTGCCCTACCCCTAGCCCTACCCCTAACCCTACCCCTAACCCTAACCCTACCCCTAACCCTAACCCTAACCCTACCCCTATTCTAACATTAGTGGAAAAAAAAAATTTCTTTATTTTTTTATTGTCCCTACCTACGGGGGTGACAAAGGGGGGGTCATTTATTATGACGGACGGGACCCCGGCAGGATGGGTAAGTATGATGGGGTGGGGGGGACCACGGGGGGGGGATCGGAGCACGGGGGGGGGGAATCGGAGCGCGGCAGGCGTGGAACGGAGCACGGGGGCGTGGAACGGAGCACGGGGGGCTGGAACGGAGCACGGGGGGGTGGAACGGAGCACGGGGGAGTGGATCGGAGTGCAGGGGGGGGTGATTGGAGCACGGGGGGTGATTGGAGCACGGGGGGAGCGGACAAGAGCACGGGGGGGAGCGGAGCACTGGATGGAGGGGAGCCGGAGCAGTGTACCGGCCAGATCGGGGGGTTGGGGGGGCGATCGGTGGGGTGGGGTGGGGGCACATTAGTATTTCCAGCCATGGCCGATGATATTGCAGCATCGGCCATGGCTGGATTGTAATATTTCACCCGTTATAATAGGTGAAATATTACAAATCGCTCTGATTGGCAGTTTCACTTTCAACAGCCAATCAGAGCGATCATAGCCACGGGGGGGGTGAAGCCACCCCCCCTGGGCTAAACTACCACTCCCCCTGTCCCTGCAGATCGGGTGAAATGGGAGTTAACCCTTTCACCGGATCTGCAGGGACGCGATCTTTCCATGACGCCACATAGGCGTCATGGGTCGGATTGGCACCGACTTTCATGACGCCTACGTGGCGTCAAAGGTCGGGAAGGGGTTAACCAGACAGCAAGCATTATTATGTTGCCATATTAGCTCACCTGATAACGTTGTGAAAAAAGCACAACTCTGAATAGCTCAGAATCAAACGGTTCGGTTGCTGCTGCTCTGCTTCTTGGAGTTTCAATAATCAGGAACGTCCAGAATGGAATTAGAATAGTACGTGTTTCGCAGCACCACTGACTTCATCAGGGGTTCTCCATTTGATTTCACACCATTTTATATCACTATTTGAAGCAGCCCAGAAACCTTGATGGGTAGACACCTGCAGACTACCCAAATTAAATGGTGCTATTCCACATGAGCATCCTTAACAGTTTAAAGAGCAAATCTTCAGCAGAAACTGAGTCAGCCTTGGATTTTTGGCATGTATACCACTGCAAGTACACCTCGGGTTATAACAGCTCCTTATGACAGTACCCTTAGAATGGAGATCTACCTCATATAAATTATATATCACTGTCCACCTTTTAAAAACCATGCATTAATTAGCTTCACACATCTCTGCTGAATAATATGATTTCAATTTGTCAGAACTTATTTTTTCAAGTAAAGACATTCAAAATCCCAATATTTCCAAACAGGCTCTAAGATAAAATTCTAGACTATTGCGTGTCCACCAAGGAGCTTAAATGCTTCAAGTTTGTCTTCTGTCTTGATGATTTTCAGTTCGGATGAGCGGCTAGTCCGATCTGTACTCTTCCATGCAGCATCGAAGGAGCGCCGAGGAACTGAAGCTGGCAGATCCAGAGATCCAGCTAGTTTCAGAGTGGCATTTGCATGCTGAATAGCAAAACGCTAAATTCCCAGTTTTGCAAATTGCCAAATTCCTTGTTCTGGGAACATTTTATGCCTGTTATGTGAAAATGGGCCAAATTTATTTAATGAATTTGGCACACGAACAGCCTTTCTTATTAGTAAATTACTTGCAAATGCTGACCAATATGCTTTCCATGTTTTGTTTTTTTTGCTGCAACTTTAAAAATGACTGTGTTATTTTCAAAAGTGAGTCATTTCTCTTATACAGCGGATATTTTTAAAAAGGGCATAAACCAGAAAATTATATGCATTAAATACACTTACCATTTCTGTCTATTGCAAATGGTACATCACCGGCAACAATCTCATAATTGCAGATCTGGCTGTATTGGGGCGAGCAATCTTCGTCCATTGCTTCAACTTGCAGAATACTGTCATATATTTTTCCCTCTGTAACAGTTGCTCGATATGTATTTTCCTTAAATACAGGAGCAAATTCATTCACATCATTTACCTGGATGTGCACCACAGCCCTAAGGAAAAAAGGAAGAGAATGTCACAGTAATCATAAATTAATGACGTGCACTGCATGCAGACTGTAGCCAAGATAACAGACCCCACAGAAGAACACGGTCCTACATGCACCACTCGTATTTTCCGTGTGTATTATGGTAAAATTAATACTTGAATACAATCCTGAGCAATGTTTCATTCATATTTTTAGGGGCATCCTCTGACTACTATCACGGTTTGGATAATGTACTGCAGATGAATTCTCAAATGTGGAGCACAAATCTCACGTTATAAGTAGTGTTAACATACGACAGACAGTTCCCAGATGAATCTCAAGTTCTGGCACAATAATACGTCAAAATGAAAAACGAATATGTTAGTATAATTTTAGCTGATCACTTGTTTCCACAGACTATTTTTTTTTATTCACAAATCACTTAAAACATTGAATTATCGATATAACCTGTATGTGCTCAAAGATAACAGGACACAATATAAAATAATTTTTCTCCACTGAAAAAAGAAATAGGTTCAAATTGAAATATATATGGAACTCACTGATGAACTTGTATCATCAAAGGTGCCACAGTCTCCAGATATTACTATTGGTCCCAGGAGTTTCAAAAAAGAAACCAGAACCAAGCCTTACCAACACCAAGTCAGATCGCAGATGCACTAGAACGATGCAGCAGACCCGAACTATAAAGGCAGGGGCAGTACAGGTGCAAACTACTGATGAAAGCAGCCATTCACAAGCCTACCAATTTATGGAGGCGGTGGCTGCCTAGTAAAAAATGCACACAGATGATGAGGCTTGAATAGAACACCAGTCACACAGGTACTTGCTTGTGCATTTGTTATCTGACCTGGTGTCGGTAAGACTGTTTTTCTGGTTTCTTTTTTTACTTTATGTCCTCTTGGTTGTTGTTTTTGAAATTAGTGTTAGGACTCACAAGCGTGAGGACCCTTGACGTGGGCTAAGAGCTTGTCTATTTTGGCAAAAATATCAACCAATACCTCATTTAATGTGCAGTACTTATCACATGCATTATTTTTTATTGCACACTTTACCATTTTTGCAGGATGCAGCCAGGCCATTTTTTGTTGGTTAGGTTAATTGGGGCATCTGTCCTTGTGGGGTGCACTCATATAGTGCTGGGCAGCCCGCCTGACATAACATTATGGGCGTCATTAATAGGCTGTAATCAAGACATTGTGCATCACACGTAGTATCTGTGTGACTAGTGTTCTATTCAAGCATCATTTGTGTGCATTTTTTTCTAGGCAGTCACCCCATCCATAAATTGGTAGGCTTGCAAGTGGCTGCTTTCATCAGTAGTTTGCACCTGTGCTGCCCCTGCCTTTATAATTTAGGTCTGCTGCATCCTGCTTGTGCATTTGTGATCTGACCTGGTGTTGGTAAGGCTGTTTTTCTGGTTTCTTTTTTGACATTATGTCCTTTAGGTTGTTGTCCCAGGAGTTTCACCAAACGTTTTCAGCACTTGACCAATAATATGTGTGACAGGGCTGGCAGACTGGCTCATATTGGTAAGTAAGTCAATTCTTTCTAGTTGGTAGGGCTTTTCAAATTTCTTTAACTTCTTCAGACAAGATCCTTGGATGTAAATTAAAGAAATCTTCCATGGCAGTAGGAAGTCTTTGGTGGTTTCTTTGGAGGTCCGAACTTCTATCTACCTTGCTGGGGGCAGAATAAAGCACTGTAGTGTGCATGCGCCGGCTATACCTATGGGTCATCTGCACTCTGTGGCCTTAGCCATACTATAGTACTTTGCTCTGCCCTCAGCTGCGCACAGAGAAGGGCGACTGCTGAGAAGTGTGATGGAAGACACCATGTGGATGCGTCATCCACATAAATAGAGGAGGACAGCCATGGTAACAAGAGAGGAGGCGCTGGATCAAGACCACAGATGCCCATTAGATCGCGACCACACCGTCGGTGAGTATAATAAAATATCTATTTAGGGCCTTGCATAGAGTATTGGGGACACAGATGCAGCATCCCATTATGTTGTAACAGAGGGTTTTAAAGGTGCTGGTAGTACTTTATATGGGGAAAACCTGGAGACAGGATCCCTTTAATATGAACCAGTTTGTTGCCCCTGAAAAACTCAAGAATAATGACACACCTACACCATAAACTCTCTTGTGTCTAGCACAATCTTGGAGAGATGCTAGGGCATGGGATCTATTTTAACATTTTGATAATATAAATTAATTAGTACATTTTATTTATATTTTAAACACATTTAAACATATTTTGCTGAAGTCGAAAAAAGTGTAAGAATAGATGTGTATATTACTAGCTGGTGGCCCGATTCTAACGCATCGGGTATTCTAGAAGCGGGGTTTAAATTGCTCACCAATATTGCTGATTCATTGCGGCCAGCCGGGAGCGACCAATCAGCAAAGCAGGGTTTAAATCCCGCGCCAATATCGCTGCTTGGTCGCAGCTGGTTGGGCGCGACCAATCAGCGAAGTGATGTTTAAATCCCACACCAATCAGCGACAGGCGCAGTCCGCCCGTGAATTGGCACGGGAATTTAACCATGCTTCGCTGATTCGTCGTCCCTGGCCGGCCACGACCAATTAGCGATATTAGCACAGAATTTAAACACAGTCAGCAAAGCGTTGTTTAAATTCTACGCCAATGTCGCTGATTGGTCGCAGTCGGGCTCGACCAATCAGCGAAGCGTGGTTTAAATCCCGCACCAATTCGCAGCCAGACTGTGCCTGTTGCTGATTGGTCAGTGAAAGGCCGGGCTGTGACTGCGCCTGTCGCTGTCATCTGGAGTCATTACCACAAAGCATTACTGGACTGGAGCATCGCGAGATGCGGGACAAGCTGCTGGGGATGCTGGAAGGTGAGAATATCACAATTTTTTAAATTATTTTTATCATTATATTTTTTTACTATTGATATTAATGTTAAAAAGTTGGTCACACTTGTCAAAAGCGGTGAAAGACCCGGAAATGCTGCAGGACGTGTTTCCGGGTCCATCACAGAATGATGGCACATCGCTAGCGCATGCCCAGTATGGCATGCATTGGCGATACACCTGGTAGTAGGGTTAATGGCAGCATTAACAGACTGCGTTACACCCCGTTATGCCGTGGTGTAACGCAGTCCTTTTAACGGACTGCTAAAACACCATGTGGGCGCTGAATGGAGGGGAGTATGGAAGGGGCACTGACTGGAGGGAAGTAGGAAGGGGCCAATTCGCGGCTGGACTGTGCCTGTAGCTGATTGGTCATGCCCAGCTGGCCGTGACCAAACAGCGACGTGGGAATTCCGTGACAGACAAACAGAAGGAAGTGGACCTTAGACGATTATACTGTATATATAGTTCATGTTAATATTTGATTTATGAAATAAAATACAGTTGATCAGGACACTTAGGCTTCTTTCACACTTCCATCTTCCAAATCTGCACAGAATCCGTCAAGACGTTGAAATGACGGATCCTGTGCTGATTGTGGAAAACGTGTGCACTGGGCCGGTCTTTCTGACGGACCCATCAAGCCTATGTGCACCTGTTGTGTATGCCTCTTCGCAGCGGTTTTCCGCTGCAAAAACGCATACACAACACAAACCAGATTAAAGAAAAATAAAAAATCACAGTATTCTCACCTACCGGCGTTCCCACGCACCGATGCTCCCGGCAGCTAGCGTTCCTAGTAATACATTGCGAAATCTCGTGAGAAGTCGTGGTCTTGCTAGACCGCGACTTCTCGCGAGATTTTGCAATGTATTACTAGGAAGTAACGCTAGCTGCCGTGAGCATTAGTGACGCTGCGTGGGAACGACGGTAGGTGAGAATACTGTGTTTTTTGTTTTTTTTTATTATTTTTAACATTATATCTTGTTACTATTGATGATGCATAGGCAGCATCAATATTAGAAAGAGAAAGAGAGTGAGCGAGAGAGAATTTCCCTGATGGGAAATTCTTCCTCGCACGCTCTCTTTAAAAAGGCGGGGACCCATCGCTGGATTCCTGCTTTTCACAGGCAGCTACGCATCCTGCGCCAATAGGCTACTATTGTAGCCAGTGATGGGCAGCGCTAGGATGCGTCGCTGACAGATTTTCCAACGTGCAGAAAAAACATTCCTCTAAATGTTTTCTCTGCCCTACGGACCATTTGTTTAATGCAGGATCCAGTGAAAGACGGATGAAACGGATGGCCATCCGTCACAATCCGTCGCTAATACAAGTCTATGAGAAAATGCAGGACCCTGCAAATTTTCAGGATTATCAATAAACGACGGATTGTGACTGGAGGTGAAAGACGGAAGTGTGAAAGAGGCCTTATATACATACAGTATAGTCATTTATCAAACATTTAAAAACTGTAAGGTTCATTAAGACCATTCAAAAGCCTGGAGATGCATTTTGTAATTATTTCTCGGCATCTACCACTATTTAAGGTGAATGTTTCTCCCGCTTGTCTTGCATGACCCATTTACAGTATACATAGCTCTCATTAATAAGGCTGCCAACTGTCATGCCTTCAGACTGACAGGCAAGTATTGGAACATCCTGTCTAGTTTTCACAATTCTGTTTAGGATTTGTAACCTAAAAAAACAGACAATGAAGGTGACATTTTGTCACAAAGGACATACAGATAAGGACATTTGCTGAGCAGAGTAGTCACATACATACAATTTCTTTATTCAGTTGAGCAGTTTAGAGAAACGCAGAAGACTAATCTTTAGCTGCAATCTAAAATGCTGTCTTTTGATTGCATGATCTAAACAAACGTCAATTTAAGGGACGTTTAAAGATACCAAGCAAAAAGGAAGGTAGAATGCAAATTCTTTATTTTTCCATATATTGCAAATTGCTCTGAAAAGATGTGCATGAAACTCTGAGGTCTCCTAGGACAGTATCCAACCCCTATTGGTAATGTCAAAGTGACCTCACCATTAGTGTTGAGCATTCCGATACTGCAAATATCAGGTATCGGCCGATATTCGCTGTATCAGAATTCCGATACCGAGTTCCGATATTTTTGTGATATCGGAAATCGAAATCGGAAGTTCCTATAAGTTTCCAGTCATCTTCGGCGTGTGCGGTGCATATGGTTCCCAGGGTCTGGAGGAGAGGAGACTCTCCTTCAGGCCCTGGGATCCATATTCATGTAAAAAATAAAAAATAAAAATAAAAAATATGGATATACTCACCCCTCCGACAAACCCTGGCTGTCACCGCTGCAAGCGTCTGCCTCCGTTCCTAAGAATGCAGAGAGTGAAGGACGTTCGATGATGTTGCGGTCAGGTGACCGCTACTTGATGTTGGCCCGATTCTAACACATCGGGTATTCTACAATATGTATGTATGTATGTATGTACGTCGCGCTTAGCACTGCCACATAGTATATAGCACAGCCACGTAGTATATAACACAGACAGACACGTAGTATATAACACAGCCACGTAGTATATAGGACAGCCACGTAGTATATAGCAGCCACATAGAATATAGCACAGCTCACGTAACAGACAGCCACGTAGTATATAGCACAGCCATGTAGTATACAGTAGCCACATAGTATATAACATAGCCCATGCAGTATATTACACAGCCCACGTAATATATAGCACAGCCCACACAGTATATAACACAGGCCATGTAGTATATAACACAGCCCACGCAGTATATAACAATGCCCACGTAGTATATAGCAGCTCTCGAGACTGCTAAGTCATCTGGGTACTTTCGCAATGCATCACTGCGAACGGAAGCTGGTGGCAGAATTGCACACATCGGTGGATGGCGGAAGGTGAGAATAGCATATTTTTTTATTTATTTTTTATTATTTTTTATATTTTATTATTTTTAACATTATATCAGCAGCAACAATAGTAAAAAGTTGGTCCGGGATGGGGCGACACACTGGCACTGACTGGAGGGGAGTAGGGAGGGGCCAATTCACTGCTAAGCCGACCGCGACCAATCAGCGACACAGGATTTCCGTTACAGACAGACAGACAAACAGACGGAAGTACCCCTTAGACGATTATAAAGATAGATAGGGGGACTCTATGCTATTTTTGGGGGTTCCCATTTTAATAACTAGTAAAGGCTTAGTATACAGCTGTGAGCTGATAATAATAGCCTGGGAAGCTCCCTGGTATTACACTCTTCCCAGGTTATAAACATCTGCCCTTAGCGGCTTGCATTCCCTCTGCTGGTTAATGAAATGTCGGGGAATCCCACGATATTTTTTTCAGAAAAAAATACATTATGTAAAAAAATACATGTACATTAAGCTACACAAGCACTGTTATAATTATATATGTAACTGACATTTTTATATCAATCTATTCTATGCATATATACATATACATCTATTCTATATATTTTGTCAGGTGATGCGGTGATTTTACTGTATGTGAAGATGAACTGACAGCTTTTCAAAGGACATCGGTGTGTAAAAATCGGACCACACTCTCCTGGTCCGAGTGCCGAGCAATTTTTTAATCATACCCTTTGATTTACATTGACTAGTCTCATCCGAGATTTTTTTTTCTCAGTCCAATTTTGGCAGAGAAAAAATTTGCAGATGAGTTGACTAGACTCATAGATTAACATAGGTTACAGAGAAATCTGATTTTTTTATCTGATTGCACTTGTCCATTTTCATTGCAGATGAGTATGTGCCCTTAACCACTATCTGACCTCGGACGGGATAGTACGTCCGAGGTCAGATCCCCTGCTTTGATGCAGGACTCCGCGGTGAGCCCGCATCAAAGCCGGGACATGTCAGCTGTTTTGAACAGCTGACATGTGCCCATAATAGTCGCGGGCAGAATCGCGATCTGCCCGCACCTATTAACTAGTTAAATGCCGCTGTCAAACGCAGACAGCGGCATTTATCTACCGCATCCGGCCGGGCAGCCGGAAATGACGTCATCGCTGACCCCCGTCACATGATCGGGGGTCGGCGATGCGTCTCCATTGTAACCATAGAGGTCCTTGAGACCTCTATGGTTACTGATCGCCGGTGGCTGTGAACGCCACCCTGTGGTCGGCGCTCACAGCACACCTCCATTTCTGCTACATAGCAGCGATCAGCAGATCGCTGCTATGTAGCAGAGGCGATCGAGTTGTGCCTGCTTCTAGCCTCCCATGGAGGCTATTGAAGCATGGCAAAAGTAAAAAAAAAAAGTTGAAAAAAATGTTAAAAAAATAAAAAAAATATAAAAGTTTAAATCACCCCCCTTTCGCCCCAATCAAAATAAATCAATAAAAAAAATATAAAATCTGAGCATATTTGGTATCGCCACGCTCAGAATCGCCCGATCTATCAACTAAAAAAAAGCATTAACCTGATCGCTAAACAGCGTAGCGGGAAAAAAAATCAAAACGCCAGAATTACATTTTTTTGGTCGCCGTGACATTGCATTAAGATGCAATAACGAGCGATCAAAAGAACATATCTGCACCAAAATGCTATCATTAAAAACGTCATCTCGGCATGCAAAAAATAAGCCCTCAACCGACCCCAGATCACGAAAAATGGAGACGCTACGGGTATCGGAAAATGGCGCAAATTTTTTTTTTTTTTTTTTTTTTTTAGCAAAGTTTGGAATTTTTTTTCACCACTTAGATAAAAAATAACCTAGTCATGTTAGGTGTCTATGAACTCGTACTGACCTGGAGAATCATAATGGCAGTTATTCAGCATTTAGTGAACCTAGCAAAAAAGCCAAACAAAAAACAAGTGTGGGATTGCACTTTTTTGGCAATTTCACCGCACTTGGAATTTTTTTCCCATTTTCTAGTACAAGACATTCTAAAACCAATGATGTCGTTCAAAAGTACAACTCTTTTTGCAAAAAAATAAGCCCTCACAAGGCCAAATTGACGGAAAAATAAAAAAGTTATGGCTCTGGGAAGGAGGGGAGCGAAAAACGAACACGGAAAAACGAAAAATCCTAAGGTCATGAAGGGGTTAAAGTTGGAAGTGCTAGTTTAGAGATAAAATGAGCTTTGAATCATTGATGTAGATATGTTCCTGGCTAAAGGTACCTTTACACTGAGCAACGCTGCAGCGATACCGACAACGATGTCGATCGCTGCAGCATCGCTGTGTGGTCGCTGGAGAGCTGTCACACAGACAGCTCTCCAGCGACCAACGATCCCGAGGTCCCCGGTAACCATGGTAAACATCGGGTTACTAAGCGCAGGGCCGCGCTTAGTAACCCGATGTTTACCATGGTTACCAGTGTAAACATTAAAAAAACAAACACTACAAACTTACCTTCAGCTGTCTGTCCTCCGGCGCTCTGCTTTCCTCTGCACTGTCAGCGCCGGTCAGCCGGAAAGCACAGCGGTGACATCACCGCTCTGCTTTCCGGCCGGCCGGCGCTGACACAGGATGCAGGAGCAGTGCAGAGAAGCAGAGCGCCGGGGACAGACAGCTGAAGGTAAGTATGTAGTGTTTGTTTTTTTAACGTTTATGCTGGTAACCAGGGTAAACATCGGGTTACTAAGCGCGGCCCTGCGCTTAGTAACCCGATGTTTACCCTGGTTACCAGTGAAGACATTGCTGGATCGGCGTCACACACGCCGATTCAGCGATGTCAGCGGGAGATCCAGCGACGAAATAAAGTTCTGGACTTTCCTCAGCGACCAACGATCTCCCAGCAGGGGCCTGATCATTGGTCGCTGTCACACATAACGATTTCCTTAACGATATCGTTGCTACGTCACAAAAAGCAACAATATCGTTAACGATATCGTTATGTGTGACGGTACCTTAAGATATGGTCATTAGTAACCAGGACAAACCTCATATATCCTTGGCCACTTAGTCGCCACCATGAAAGTCATTTTATAATGAGCCCAGCTAAAAACTAGTCATGTTACCAAAAATAACCAACCAAGATTTTAGTCTTAAAAGTTTACATTAGCCAGGCATAGCCATGGGAGGCATTGTGCAGTTTTAGGTTTAATAACATAGCTTCAATGTGGGCTTTCTTTAATGAACAATGGTAAAAGTAATTATTTTCTACTCTCAAAGGGGATAGAGTCCATGATAAAGGGAAAAAGATAGCAAGAGATGAGACATGGAGAGTTTACTGAGTTTACAGACTTCTTAGCAATTACATCTATGAGAAAGGCAAGTGAAAGTCTACTGAACTACAATAATGAAAACTGGAAGACTGGAGAAGAGAAGATGTTTGCTTACACTGTACAAAAGCCAATATGACATTCATTTGCTTCTTAAAATATTATTTTCTTTTCCAAGGTTTTAATATTTGTTGAATAATATTTTATTCAGCACAAAGTATTTGAGGCTAAAGGAAATATTCTTGAATGGGAAATAAAAGTACAACCATAAATCTATTGTTTTAACCATTTTTCACAATTAAGTAAAATATTTAAAACGTCACTATTTTACCTAAAAAAAAAAAAATGCTAGGAGCTTCGAACGGGGTCCACAAATCATTAACAAAGAGAACACAAAGTTGTAGACTTGAGCCCATTGTTCATGTTGTATTATTCCAAGAGTCTAGCATATTCTTTTATTGAGGGTAGGTAAAATTATTGTGTTTGACAAAAGTGCAATTGATCTAGCTTCTGGTTAGAAGGGAAAGCCGTGGTCTCTATACCTTTCAGCTATTAGTTAATGGGGAGGTGTAAAATACCAACCTTTTGGGGGAACGTTTGTATGAAACAAATGAGTAATGTGTTAATGGACCAAGTCTTCTTGGTGAGGCAGTTGGTTGAAGGGGTGACATGGAGTCAAGCGAAGACCAGTCTACATGACAAAAGAGAGGGGAGCTATGTGGGGTACAGTAGGTGTCAGGTAAAGAGTCATTGTACAGATGGCCATTGAGGTTTAAGTCTGCAACAAATGGTGCATTTATCAACAAGTAGTCCAACCTCAGAAACGTAGAAAACCAGAGGCAACCTAAAACTTAATTCCTGTGAAAAGCCAGTGCTCAAGAGTTGTGATGGGCACATGTGAATGTGTAAAGTACCAGACTAGTGTCACTGCTAAAACACCGTTAAAAAATATATCAAGGGACAAATAGGTGGCTGAAAAATAAGGACTACTGCTGTGCCAGCAAAATACATTAGATGTGGAGAGAAAGGTCACAAGTGGAGAAAGCTTTGCACTGCAGGGGAATTACCAGTTACAGTTGTTCGAAATAAGAGCTGATTGCCTGTAAAAAAAAAAAAACTGTTGTACTAATGGAAACTTGGTGCTTCTGAAAGAAACTAAATCACTAAGCCTGTTGCCTCCTTTAGAAGACTATTAACTAACATGGTGCATAATATATAATAGCTTGTGCCTCCCTATAAGTAAAATCAAACATTCATGCCACCTGGCTCACCCTTTTGTATCCTCCTGAGTGGGCAATATTCAACACCTGTGAACTTTATGACCAACCGTGGAAGTCATGCGAAGGTAAGTATCGCTACATGCCGCACAACTCTCAGTGAGAACCACATATATGTAATGTTTTCATTCTGTAAAAAGAGGTTCTTCAGTAACAGCATTCTGTGTCCCAGTTTGAACTCTTCAAACTCTCTTTCTGAGTGCCTTAACAGCTAGCCATGATCAAGAATACACTCCTTACTATTAAGACAAAGGGGGAGGATGTTCACTCAGGCTGGGGCATCACCCCTGAATGAACATAACTGTGCGACTCATTTTAGGTAATTATTTAGATCTTGGCACTTATTATTTGGTACTTGTCGTTTGATATTTATAACGATGCATTTTCCTTGTCTTATCTCACATACATAACCATACTGGTTCTATTTAGCGTAACCTTGTGCTTCCATACTGCAATATATATTGGTGAATAAATAAGAGAGATACACAGTATGTGATGGGTCAGTGAAAGCCATCTTTGTATAATCGGATAAAGTACTTGGGTGTTACTTAGGCTGGGGTGTCCATTTGTACAGCTGCATGTGGTTTTAATGGCTGCACTTCATGCTTCTTGTCACCGTCATTTACTTGTCTACTTTTTGAGATTCTAAATAAAGTTTTGTATTTATTATGGACATTTTGAGTTGCAATTTTTGTTTGTGGTTCCACATTTTCCCCCTTTGTCTAGGTTTATTGGTGACTAGTCTGGGATTTTTTCAGAGCCTTTTACTATAACAGCAAGTGATTACTAAGTACAGTCATGGCCAAAATTTTTGAGAATGCCACCAAAATTATATTTTCACATGATCTGCTGCCCTCTGGTTTTTATTAGTGTTTGTCTGATGTTTATATCACATACAGAAATATAATTGCAATCATATTATGAGTACCAATAGGTTTTATTGACAGTTAGAATGAGTTAATGCAGCAAGTCAATATTTGCAGTGTTGACCCTTTTTCTTCAAGACCTCTGCAATTCTCCCTGGCATGCTCTCAATCAACTTCTGGACCAAATCCTGACTGATAGCAGTCCATTCTTGCATAATCAATGCTTGCATTTTGCCAGAATTTGTGGGTTTTTGTTTGTCCACCCGTCTCTTGATGATTGACCACAAGTTCTCAATGGGATTAAGATCTGGGGAGTTTCCAGGCCATGGACCCAAAATCTCTATGTTTTGTTCCATGAGTCATTTAGTTATCACCTTTGCTTTATGGCAAGGTGCTCCATTATGCTGGAAAAGGCGTTGTTGGGCACCAAACTGCTCTTGGACGGTTGGGAGACGTTGCTCTTGGAGGACATTCTGGTACCATTCTTTATTCATGGCTGTGTTTTTAGGCAAGACTGTGAGTGAGCCGATTCCCTTGGCTGAGAAGCAACCCCACACATGAATGGTTTCAGGATGCTTTACAGTTGGCATGAGACAAGACTGGTGGTAGCGCTCACCTCTTCTTCTCCGAATAAGCTGTTTTCCAGATGTCCCAAACAATCGAAAAGGGGATTCATCAGAGAAAATGACTTTGCCCCAGTCCTCAGCAGTCCACTCCCTGTACCTTTTGCAGAATATCAGTCGGTCCCTGATGTTTTTTCTGGAGAGAAGTGGCTTCTTTGCTGCCCTCCTTGACACCAGGCCTTGCTCAAAGAGTCTCCGCCTCACAGTGCGTGCAGAAGCACTCACACCAGCCTGCTGCCATTCCTGAGCAAGCTCGGCACTGCTGGTAGTCCGATCCCGCAGCTGAAACAGTTTTAAGATATGGTCCTGACGCTTGCTGGTCTTTCTTGGGCGCCCTGGAGCCTTTTTGACAACAATGGAAGCTCTTTCCTTGAAGTTCTTGATGATGCAATAGATTGTTGACTGAGGTGCAATCTTTGTAGCTGCGATACTCTTCCCTGTTAGGCCATTTTTGTGCAGTGCAATGATGGCTGCACGTGTTTCTTTAGAGATAACCATGGTTAACTGAAGAGAAACAATGATACCAAGCACCAGCCTCCTTTTAAAGTGTCCAGTGATGTCATTCTTACTTAATTGTGACGCCCGAGAGACCGGGGTACCCAGCACCGGACCAATGGGGTCTGTCTCTTGAGGGGGATGTCACGGGTGGCTTGACCCGTTGCTGTGGCCTCAGGCAATACACAGTGTAAAGGGTATCGTGAGGGAACAGGCACTTACTTGATCAGCAGCAGGTTCTCCCAGCGGTGATGATCCCAATCCTGGATAGATGGCTATTGTCCAAATGAAAGACTGAGGCACTGAAATGTTTAACCAGTTTACTTTAACAAAAAAGGATTTACAACCAGTCCTGTCACCGGAGTCTGTATGGGAACTCTGAGTTACTTTGACCCTACCGGGGTCTTCGCCTCTTATTGTACGCAATATCTGTGTGGCCCTGCTGCTGTATGTGAACTGGCTGCCGGCCCAATCTGTCCCCTCCGGGTCCTGGTTCGACGGGCAACCCGAGTCCTTTTATTGGCTTGCCCCCGCCGGGAGTACCGCTGAACTCTGTGTCTGTTGCTGCGTCCGACCCTAGTGAAGCTGATATCACCTCACGTTTTTCCGGTTGCTGTATTATATGTAATGAATACAGCCACGGATCCGGTATCCGTCTTTGCGCCTGTTCTGGGTAGTGATTAATGCTACCCGGTTCTCACAATGTCCTTTTTCTCTATCCCTCTTCTCCTCAGGCTGGTGATTTGGGCCTGGAAACCGTCATAGGGCTGTTAGAAATTCAGCTGTATGACCTCTCACTTTCAGCTCCTTAGCCCAACTACCCAACTGCCAGTTCTTCTCTCAGACCAGAATGGATCAAGGGGAGTCTCTGGAGCTCCCCCTTCTGGCCGGAGGAGGTAGTGCAGTCTTGCTATTTTAGTATTTGTATTCAGTGTCAGTAACTATATTTGTGGCAAATACCTCTAGGGGTGCCACATTCCCCCTTAGTTAAGAACAGTACTCCGGGACTGTGGGACGATAACATTTTGAAATAACAATTAATATGTACAGAGTCTTAAAAATGAAAAGTTACAAAAACCACTCAAGGAAACAAAAATAGAGTTCTGTAAAAAGTCACTTCAAATAGCGTCCATTAATACAGTTCTATCCTTGAAGGTACTAGGAAAGGCACTGCACTTTGTGTCCAAGAATTTAGTTCCATTTTTCCAACGGAGTTATCAATATAACGTCTAAAGAAAGTTCAAAAAGAGCAAAAAGCAAAGTTCAAAAAGCAGTCTTTCCGGAGCTTTGATTTAGTGCCTCCGGGCTGATAAAAAGTTCAAGAATATGCAAGAAGTTCATACAGACAAGTCTCTGTAGGTACTGGGCTTAAACGTTGCAGAATGACAACAATGACTATAGTTTTATAGTTGGTAATCTGCATACCTGGCCGGTAATTGACCCTGGGTACTACGCTGTGATCTACGTAACAGCGGTATCTCTCCATGTAGTGTACTACTGTCTACTGCGGATGTAGTATCTGCCCGCTCTGCTAAAGATAATTCCACGACTATGGAGTTGGCAAGTCCACCGTGAATGGGATCACTCTGATCAGGAATCTGTTCTTCCTGGCCTGGAATCTCCTGTAGTACGGGGTCAGCCTCTTCCTGTCTTGGGACTTCTGGTATTGGGTTCGGTGTTGGATAAAAGGCCACCATGGGAACCACTACTGCACCATGGTATGTTAGTAGGGTTTTGGGAAAGTCTCCTATACAGGTGTGATACATTTCCTCTTCTTTTTCCTTTACTGGTTGGACCTGCATGGGTTGAATAACTTCTGGTTCTGGCTGGACAACTTCTGTCTCTTTCAATGCTTCCGGACATAATTTAAGATTGTCTCTTGACACTAGTACAGATGATAAGCCCCCGTTTTTGCTAATGAGACACATTTTAGGATTACCCATTCTTGTTGGTAAAACTGTGTAGGGTACGGCTTCCCACTGATTGTCTAGTTTATTGGTTCGACGATTTCTCTTGAGCACTTGGTCACCCGGTCTTAATTGGGTCGCTAGAGCATTCTGGTTGAAAGTTCGCTCTTGTCTTTCTCTAGTTTGCTGAAGGCTTCTTTCCACACTCTCTTGCACTTGGCGATACTGCTTTTGCCGTATGATATCCCAATTGGAGTCTTGGACTTCTGCGTCTGGTTTCAGAATTCCCATTTCTAGATCGATTGGTAATTGGCCGGGTCTTGCACGCATAAGGTAAGCTGGGGTGCAATTGGTGGAACTCACCGGGACATGATTATACAGATCCACCAAGTCAGGCAATTTCTCTGGCCATTGATTACTTTCTGCCTCAGGTAAAGTCTTTAGTAGTTCTATTACAATATGGTTCATCTTCTCCCATAAGCCGTTTGTTTGTGGATGATAGGCCGCCGTCCGGATCTTTTTGCAACCATACATATTACAGAATTCTCTGAAGATCTCTGATTCAAAGGCTGTACCTTGGTCGGTGAGAACCTGTTCCGGATATCCATGGGGTCTACAAAAGTACGTTTGGAACGCTTTGGCTGCGGTTCTTGCTGTCAGATCTTTTACGGGTACTACTACCAAGAAGCGTGAATAATGGTCCACTATGGTCAAGGCATAGACATAGCCGGACCAGCTTGGTGTCAACTTCACGTGGTCCATGGCTACAAGTTCAAGTGGTTGTTTGGTGATTATGGGCTGCAGTGGTGCTCTTTGGTTCTTTTGATCGTTTCTTCTGAGGTTGCACGGGCCACAATTTCTGCACCACTGTTCGATTGATTTTCTCATCCCGACCCAATAAAATCTTTCTCTTAGAAGTACTTCTAACTTTTTCCAACCGAAGTGACCAGCACCATTATGGTAAGCTTCGAGGACCATCTTGACATCTTGTTTAGGCACGATAATCTGCCAAACCAATTCATGTGTTTTCGGATTGGTGTACCTTCTACAGAGCTTCCCTTGATACAGGAACATTTTGCCTCTCTCTTTCCAGAGTTGATGCGTCTCTTCTGGGGCATCCTCATCGGGATATGCACTTTGCTCAGTTAACAGTTCCTTCACCAACTTCACAGCCGGATTGCTGTCTTGGGTGTCAGCCCATCTATGGTGTGCTAACGGATTAAAATTCACCTCTTGTTGTTTCTGATAGGTACTTGACTGATGATGTTTTGCCTTGGGATGATGGAAGGCTGGTAGTTCAATTTCTTCAAGCTCCCCCGTTTCTTCTTCTACATCTCTCAAGTGTGGCATCCGGGATAGGGCATCGGCATTTCCATTCTTGCGACCTGCTCGATACTTGATCTTGAAGTTGTAATTAGATAACCGGGCTATCCATCGCTGTTCTAACGCACCTAATTTGGCTGTGTCCAGGTGGGTCAACGGATTGTTGTCAGTATAGACAATAAATTCTGCAGCAGCCAGATAGTGTTTGAAACGTTCCGTCACAGCCCAAACTACTGCCAGTAGTTCCAATTTGAAGGAGCTATAATTTTCTGGATTTCTTTCAGTAGGCCGGAGCTTTCTACTTGCAAAGGCGATGACTTTCTCCCGACCTTCTTGCTTTTGTGACAGCACCGCTCCTAGTCCCACATTACTGGCATCGGTGTAGAGGATGAAAGGTTGATGGTAATCTGGGTATGCCAGAACCTCTTCTCCGGTTAGTGCCTTCTTTAGTTGTTCAAAGGAGTCTTCCCTTTCATCGTTCCACTGAAAAGGAGGGTTTCGGTTTGAAGGTTTCTTCGTCTGCCCTACCAAGGCGTCTTGCAAGGGTGCTGCCAATTTGGTAAATCCTTTTATAAATCTGCAATAGTAACCCACCAATCCCAGGAATTGCCTCACTTCTTTTGCGTTGGTAGGTCTTGGCCAATCCCTTATGGCGCTTATTTTCTCGGGATCCGGTGCTACTCCCTCCGAACTCACGATGTGTCCCAGGTACTGTACCTTTGGCTTGAGAAGGTGACATTTGGATGGCTTGATTTTCATGCCATACCTGGATAAGGCTTCGAACACTTCTGCCAGGTCTTTTAAGTGTTGTTCGTAAGTCTTTGAGTAGACGATCACATCATCTAGGTACAGGAGGACGGTCTCGAAGTTCTTGTGTCCGAGACAGCATTCCATCAGCCGCTGGAAGGTACCGGATGCGTTGCAGAGTCCGAATGGCATGCGATTAAATTCACATAGACCCATTGGTGTGGTGAATGCTGTCTTTTCCTTATCTCTCTCAGCCACAGGGACTTGCCAATACCCGCTTGTTAAGTCTAAGGTGGAAAAATAATTAGCAGATTTCAAAGCAGTCAATGACTCTTCTATCCTAGGCAAGGGGTAGGCGTCTTTATGGGTGATGTTATTAATCCGCCGGTAGTCTACGCACATTCTTATGGTTCCGTCCTTTTTTTGACAAGCACTAGAGGGGCCGCCCAGGGGCTACAGCTGTCTCTTATTACCCCAGCCTGTTTCATCTCCCTCAGCATATCTTTTGCACATTGATAGTGAGCGGGCAGTATGGGTCTATATCTTTCTTTTATTGGGGGATGGTCACTGGTGGGGATTGTGTGTTCTACCCCTTCTATCCGTCCGAAGTCCAATGGGTGTTTACTGAAGACTTGTTCATATTCCGTCACTAGCCTATACACCCCTTGTTTTTGATGGGTAGGTGTTGAATTTATGCCCACGTGTAGCTGTTGACACCAATCCTCCAATTCTCCGTCTGAGCCGTTGCCTTCCACCTGACAGGTTGGTTCTAAGGGCTCAATGGTTGTGATGGCATTGTTGTCAACAGTATATAGCTTTGCCACTGTAGCATACCTTGGCAAAGTGACCTCTTCCTCTCCACAGTTCAAAAGTCGTACCGGCACTCGTCCCCGGTGTACTTCGATTACCCCTCGTACTGTGAGTATAGTGGGCCTGCTGTTGGTGTACACTGGTTCTATTAAGGCTTGATAATCTCGTCCCTTAGTACCAATGGCTGCTCTACACCATACCAGCATTTCTGTTTTTGGTGGGATTACAATAGATGTTGGATCACTTACCCTCACACTGCCGATTTCTCCACCTGCAACTTCTACCTGTTGCCTTAACATCAATACTTTTATTTCCCTTTGGAGAACTCTCTGCTGGCAGGATTGGGCAGTTTCAGCAATTTACATAGTAACATAGTAACATAGTTAGTAAGGCCGAAAAAAGACATTTGTCCATCCAGTTCAGCCTATATTCCATCATAATAAATACCCAGATCTACGTCCTTCTACAGAACCTAAGACAGAAATTACTTCGGAAAAGCAGTTCTCTAACACATTCATTCCTATCAATACAGTTGGTTCACAGTTCCGCCAGTCAACATCAACAACAATTATACCCTGTTTCTTCAATTCTACTTTACCAATCTTTATGGTCATCTCCCTGAATCCTAGTTTCGGTACCAACTTACCATTACTGGCCCATATATCTAGTTCAACATCAGAGGGCCCTTTATCAATATCTGCATCAGCCCAGTACCTCTTATAAAGGATATACGGTATAGATGAAATCTGGGAACCTGTGTCCAGCAAAGCGTTGAGGGGAATTCCGTCCAGCACGATAGGGATAATGGGTCGTCCTCCGATGTACCTGTCGTGCCAGGGTGTTGGGCCTTGAAATTTCATTCCTGCGAAGCGGCCCGCATTCACAGGGGATTCCCGTTTAAATCACAATCTCGTGCAAAGTGGCCTGGCTGCTGGCAACGGCGGCAAATGGGCTGTCCATCCGGTTGGTAGCGGTCGCGGGGTCGTCCTCTCCATGTCGGGTATCTCCGGGGTCTCATCCATGGAACATCCTCTCTACGGTTTGCGAACTCTATCTTGGGTCCTCTCATCTCCTGCATGGTTTTAGCCATTGAAGCAAAAACATCAGTTAAAGAGTCAAGCTTTTGTTGAAGAGCCTCATTAGTACTGGACCCCAGGGGCTTAGCAATGGCCCCGGACATAGCTGATGTCACTGGCACTCCCTTTTGTTGAGGTGCCTCTGCCATAGGTTGCGCAGGATCCTGATCCCGAGGTGCCTCTGCCAGCTGGAGACATATAGCGCTCTCCTTTAATTGAGCAAATGTCAATTCAGGGTTCTTAAAAACAAGCATGCTCACATGCCCCCGGTGAGAAGGGGTGTAGAGTCCCTCCATAAATTGATCTCTTAGCAGTTTATCCGCTCCGGTGTTAAAAATGGGTTCAGCCAGTGTAAGTGATTTAAGGGCTTCCTGCAGGTTTAAGGCAAAGTCTCTCACGCCCTCATTAACTTTTTGTTTGCAATTAAAGAATCGTATTTTAGCTTTGCTGCTGGCAGTGGTTTCAAATGTAGCTTTTAATCCAGCAAATATGCGTTCAACAGTGCCTTTTAGATCAGCTGCCCATGCTGTGACTTCTCGCTTAGCATGGCCACTTAACTGCATCATCAGGAGACTAACACGCTGAACTTCACCCACGGGGAACATGTTAAAATGGGCCAGCATCTTTTCTCTGAAATCGTCAAGGGTATTGGGCTCACCTTCATACATTGGAAGCCACGGGCCACCTGGGGTATATGGCATCAGCACCGGTATGATGGGCGCCACTCCTTGCACCACTGCGCTACCAGACGCTCTATCGACACTCTGTCTTTCAGCTGCATTAGCGCCGCCGGGTGCTGCGGCGTCTCCGTGCTGCGACATACTGTGCCCCCTTAGTTAATCCGGACCCTTCCGGTCCTCCGCTTCCATCGGGATAGTGTAGATTCGTTCTGCTGTGCAGCAGGATTGGTTTTCCCCTTGCTCTGACGTCAGAGCGCTCAGCTTGGTGCCGCCCACAATGACACGCCCCCTGCTGCTCCCGCCCGCCGCGCGCTCTGTAATGGCGGATTCTGAAGTTTTTCAGTTAGACTGGGGCTCAGGTAATGGCGTAGCTCAATTAACAGTCTCGCGCCTAACGGTTATGAGGTGATTACCTCAGGGGATGGCGGCCATCTTTACTCCATTATAACCAATGGGGAAAAGTCACTTTCAATAGTTTTTAATGGGAAATGGAATTTTCTTTAATAAAGTCAATTTTCACGATTTTTCATCCAAGTTTTCAAAGTTTTGGGCTCCAATCACGGCACACAATACCCGGTGACGCCCGAGAGACCGGGGTACCCAGCACCGGACCAATGGGGTCTGTCTCTTGAGGGGGATGTCACGGGTGGCTTGACCCGGTGCTCTGGCCTCAGGCAATGCACAGTGTAAAGGGTATCGTGAGGGAACAGGCACTTACTTGATCAGCAGCAGGTTCTCCCAGCGGTGATGATCCCAATCCTGGATAGATGGCTATTGTCCAAATGAAAGACTGAGGCACTGAAACGTTTAACCAGTTTACTTTAACAAAAAAGGATTTACAACCAGTCCTGTCACCGGAGTCTGTATGGGAACTGTGAGTTACTTTGACCCTGCCGGGGTCTTCGCCTCATATTGTACGCAATATCTGTGTGGCCCTGCTGCTGTATGTGAACTGGCTGCCGGCCCAATCTGTCCCCTCCGGGTCCTGGTTCGACGGGCAACCCGAGTCTTTTTATCGGCTTGCCCCCGCCGGGAGTACCGCTGAACTCTGTGTCTGTTGCTGCGTCCGACCCTAGTGAAGCTGATATCACCTCACGTTTTTCCGGTTGCTGTATTATATGTAATGAATACAGCCACGGATCCGGTATCCGTCTTTGCGCCTGTTCTGGGTAGTGATTAATGCTACCCGGATCTCACAATGTCCTTTTTCTCTATCCCTCTTCTCCTCAGGCCGGTGATTTGGGCCTGGAAACCGTCATAGGGCTGTTAGAAATTCAGCTGTATGACCTCTCACTTTCAGCTCCTTAGCCCAACTGCCCAACTGCCAGTTCTTCTCTCAGACCAGAATGGATCAAGGGGAGTCTCTGGAGCTCCCCCTTCTGGCCGGAGGAGGTAGTGCAGTCTTGCTATTTTAGTATTTGTATTCAGTGTCAGTAACTATATTTGTGGCAAATACCTCTAGGGGTGCCACATTATCATGACTGATTGATCGCCAGCCCTGTCCTCATCAACACCCACACCTGTGTTAATGGATCAATCACTAAAACGATGTTAGCTGCTCCTTTTAAGGCAGGACTGCAATTATGTTGAAATGTGTTTTGGGGGTTAAAGTTCATTTTCTGGGCAAATATTGACTTTGCAAGTACAGTAATTGCTGTTAAGCTGATCACTCTGACATTCAGGAGTATATGCAAATTGCCATTAGAAAAAATGAAGCAGTAGACTTTGGAAAAATTAATATTTGTCTCATTCTCAAAATTTTTGTCCATGACTGTATAAGAGAAAATTGGTACATAGATCTATACCATGTGGTTGCTGTTGTCTTTCTTGAGTAATTTGTATTTATCCTTACTATTATGATAGATTATATGGCGGTATAATGAAAACAGACATGGGTTAACTTCACCCGGTATGTATGGAGGCGCACCCTGTTGCGTCACAGAGTCGCAATACCGCTGAGTGAATGCTAGTGTTAGGTCACAGGACTCTGCCCCAAAGACACAGGGTTAGAGTCCCTCCAGACCCACTAGCCCTCTGCACCACAACTGCGGTGCCAGGGAGTAATTAGCTGATAGATTTAGCGCACTTGGTGCGTGCAGCGCCGCTCTGGTGGATGCCACTAGCCACCCTTACTTGGGCATGGAAAGGGCACTAATTGCGCACGGCGCCGCATTGACGAATGCTGCTATTTGATGCTGTATGTTCGTGCCTAGTGCTGGATGGCACAATCTGGCGCTAGTCAGCTCAAATACCTAACCACATGCAACAATGCTAAGGAGGGGGATATTAAGGGGCTTTAACCAGATATCAAACATCTACACACACAATATTAGTTAATACGAGCGCATGGCCGAGTGGCCATGCAAACCTTTTATAGCCGCAGCCTTCTGGGACCTTCCCAGTCATCCAATCAGAGCTGCTTCAGGACCTGAGCATGTGACCTCTGGCCTCCAATGAGAGGTCATCCCACAGGCATGCTTATTAGACAAAGACGCACAGCATCAGCTTGTGCAAGACACTGGGACCAATTTTTCTGCTGAGCAGGCTTCTCCGTGGCTGGGGAAGAATGGGAGACCACAGAGGACATGGTTAGACATTCCCCCTGTGCAGCGTGGGAACTCGACACCTAACAAAAACCTTGTTCAAATTCTTCTAAGCACAGAAGGCTACCCACATTTTTTCATCAGCCCATTTTCCGTTTGTGATTTTAAAATGCAAAAAATGGCAAAATATTTTTTGCCTAAAATGCAAAGGTAATGTGTCATCTTTAACTTTAGCCCTTTTAGAGATAATTTCAACTTGCTTAACTGTTCACAATAACAGTAATTTTGACCAGTGGTGCCCACATTTTTACATGCCACTGCATGAGGGACAAGGCCAATTGTCAATATTGGATGCTCTTGATCTTTGTCCCTCTTTTGGCACTACATTAAAATAGACATGATTTAGTCATACAATTCATTGTTCAGAAACGATAGTCTGTGAACCAAGTTTGCCATGCAATCTATAAATACAATGTAAAGCTCTATCATGCAAAGAAGAAGCCATATATCAACAAGCCACAGACATTGCCATCTTCTCTGTGCCAAATATCTTTCAAAATGGACTGAGGCAAAATATAAAACTGTTCTTTTGTTAAATTTTGAAGTTCTTTATGGTTGACATGGATATCATGTCCAATAGACTTTTTATTGCACAGTGCAAAATCCTACTTACAATTCATGAAAGGTACTATTAATACTTCGTATTGTATAAAGGTTTCAGAAAAAACATATCCCATCCAGACAATGTTTATTTCAGTAAAAGTATTGAATAATTCAGCAAGACAATGATAAATCATATACTGCACCCATCACAACAGCATAGCTCCTCAGAAGAGTTCCAGTGATGAACTGGCCACCTGCAGACCAGACCTTGCACTAATAGAAAACATTTTCTCATGAAGAAATGAAAAATTCAGCATAGAAGATCCCGGACTACAGAGAAGCTAAATTCTTGCAAAAGACATAAATGGAAAAATATATTTCTCTATATAAACTTCAGCAATTGGTTTCCTTGCTTCCCTGATGTTTACAGACTGTTGCAAAAAGAAGAAAAGGGTGCTTCACAATGGTAGACATGGCCCTGTCTCAACTTTTTTGAGATGTGTTGCTGCCATCAATTTTTTAATGAATTAAGATTTTTCAAATGAAATGAAATAATGTTTAATGCTCAATTTTTGATCTGTGTTCTATCTTCTGTTGTGAATAAAATATTGGTATAAGAGATTTAAAAAATCATTGTATTCTTGTGTTCTTCACATTTTACACAGTGTCCCAAACTTTTTTCAAATTAGGCTTGTAACCTGAGGCTGCTAAAAATAATTGCCAAGTACTGTTATCAATATTACACTTCTCTTGTCCCATTGAGTTTTTTTAGTTCCTTGTATTGCAGATGGTTTTCTAGAGAAAGCACAGTAAAAGAAAACTGACAATAGTGTTTAGGAGAGCAACTACAGATACTCATATTGGTCAATAATTAATTAAAACTGTGTATTTTTCAGATCCTTTAACCCATTCCCAAATGCACCATATATGTGCGAAGCTGCAGGGGCTGTGTTTATGCAAACCGCCATACATATATTTCTTGACAATGGCGTGGGCTCACACAGAGCACCGCAGTGATTAAATGTGAGTGTCAGCTCTATATGAGATTAATATTATAATAAAAGTAAATTTTTAGGGGGTTCTTTTGTACCCTTTTTAGTCTGTTTTCCTAATATTAAAACCCCAGATATTTTCTTTGAGGTTATGTTGTTACCTCAGGGGTTCTGCCAATGTGACATAGCACCCTCAAATCATTCAAGCAAAATATGCATTACAATACGGAGCTCCTTTCCTTTGGAGCTTTGTACTGTGCCTCTAAAGTAGTTTTTAACCACATATGAGGTATTGACACACTCAGAAGAAATTGCATAACATATTTTGTGGCCGATTTTCAAATATAATGTTGGGTGTCGAGATCCCGATTCTGCACAGGGGGAATCTCGAACCATCTCCGCTGCAGTCTCCCATTCTTCTCCAGCCGCAGTGGAGTCTGCTCAGCAATTACGTCAGTCCCAGCCTCTAGCTCAGGCTAATACTGGATGACTGGTTACTACTGCCCTTCCAGGCTCTGTTCTTGTAGCCAGCAATGTTCAGCAGCGAGCAGGTCTTTCTGGGACTAAGTCCAGATTTTCCCTTTCTGAGCATGCCCACGGGATGACCTCCCATTGGAGGTTGGGGGTCACATGCTCAGATACTGCAGCAGATCCCATTGGTCCTTTATTGGAAGGTCCTGAAGGTGCTAAACTTCTGTGGCAGCTTCCCATTGGTCCTTTATTGGAAGGTCCTGAACGTGCTGCAGCTAAATAAGCTTCGCATGACCGCACGACCATGCGCTAGTATACAATTGTTATCGTGTGTGTGTGTTGATGAGTGCATGTCGTTCCTTAAAAAACCCATCCCTTGTGTATGACTGTTCGCATAAGGTGTATGGCTGCAATCTAGCGCCCGGCTGAACTCACAGCTTTAACGCACGAAACAGCGTCTAACTGCTGTGACCGCCAGTGCAGCGCCGTGCGCTATTAGAGCGGTTACCTTACCCAAGTTTGGGTGGTTTGTGGCGTCCGCTAGTGTGGCACAGCATGCACTTCTGTGCATGTTAGTTACTCTGATACCCCAATTGTGGTGTCAATTGCAAGAGGTCTACACTAACTCTAATCCTGTGTCCTGGGATAGAGTTCTGTGGTTCCTTGCTTGCGCTCTCTGTGCGGTACCGCGACCCTGTGACTTAACAGGGATCACTTTCTTCATACAGGGTGAAGTTAACCCATGTGTGTATCCTTATTGTACCACCATATAGTCCGTCATTACTTAGCAGCATGTTCCATCTCTGCACGGTGGACCCCGGGCTGCGAACGCACCTTTTTGTATCTATTTAATTATTTGTTGCATTCCGCTAGCCCTAACATATTATCCCTTTTGAAAATTGAAAACTTGAGGGCAAATTAACATTTTAGTGGAAAAAGTAGTAATTTTCCATTGAGTCAGCCCAATGTTACACAATTCTGTGAATCGCTTGAGGGTTAAAAATGCTCACTATGCCGCTATATGAATTTCTCACGACTTGTTGTTTACAAAATGCGGTCACTTTTGGGGGTTTCTGCTGCTTTGAGATGTCAGGGGCATTTTCAATCTGTTCCAGACAAAATTGCACTCCAGAATTCTATTGGCTCTACTTCCCTTCTGAGTCCTGCTGTGTGCCTATGCAGTAGTTTTCCACCACATATGGGGTATATGTGTATTTAGGACAAATTGCACGAAATATTGTATGGTCCATTTCTCCTGTTACCCTTGTGAAATTGAACAATTTGGGGCTATAACAACTTTTTTGTGGGAAAAATTTATTTTTTTTCATTTTCAAGGTTCAATTATATAAATTTCTCTGAAGCAGCTGTGGACTCAAGGTGCTCAACACACCTTTAGTCAAGTTCTTTAAGGGTTGTAGTTAAGAAAAATGGGTCATTTGAGGGGGATTTTCACTATTTAAACACAACAGGGGCTTTGCAAATGCGACATGGCATCCACTTTATGTTTCAGCCAATTTTGCATTCCAAAAGTGATCCTTCCCGTCCTAGCCTTGCTGTGAGCCCATACAGTAGTTTTTCCCCACACATGGGGTATTCAGGAGAACTCAGTACAAATTGGCATCCATTTACTCCTGTTACCCTTGCGAAAATAAAAAAAATTGGGACTTAAGTACATTTTTTCCTTCAGCATTGCGTTAATTCCCGTGAAGAACCTGAAGGGTTAATAAACTTAAGTGTGGCTTTGAGGACTTCAAGGAGCACAGTTTTTTGAATAGCATCACTTTTGGGTATTTTCTGTCACATATGCCCCTCAAAGTCACTTCAAGTATGATGTTGTCCCCAAAAAAATGGTTTTGCAAATTTTTTATGATCTACTTTTAACCCCTCTTACTTCCTAAAAAAATAGTTTTAAAAGTTGTGATAATGTAAATGAGACATGTAGGAATTGTCATTTATTAACTATTTTGTGTGACATAGGGCATAAAAATGAAAAATTTGACAGTGGCAAAATTTAAAAAATTGTCGTCAAATTTCCGATATTTTGACAAACTCAAGTCGTATCGAACAAATTTTACCACTATTATGAAGTGCAAAATGTAGCGAGAAAAGAGTCTCAGATCCGTTGAAGCATTACACATAAAATGATACTGATCAAAATTGAAAAAAAAAATTGTTCATCAGGAAGGTGAAACAGGCTTCAGGGTAAAGTGGTTATTTAACTGTAGAGAAAGCCTTTTTTAACTACATGTAAGACTTCATTCAGACATTCGTTGCTGGTTCTATCCGTACAAATTTGTGTCAGTGGAAAAAACAGACAGTGTTCTGCCTTCATACATGTTGACACGATGTGCAATCTGACATACAGCATAAACTACTTTCTGTCTTCCAAATAACCTGACCGTTCTCTTTAGTCTAACGTGTTTATTGTGGTAAGTCTTTCCAACGTCGCTTGCAGGCATGCTTGATCTGCTTCTCGATCTGCTTACAGGTGTGCTATTTCTGCTTCTTGATCTGCTTGTGTTAGCATTAACTGCATCTCTTGCACAGAGAAGGAGGATCTTACTTTTGCCGCTCAGCTTCTGCACGGGCGAGAGCAGCAGAATTCTTTGATGAAGACTTTCTACAGCAGCTTGTATGGGACCTCGTCCTGAGTGAAGATGTTTGGCTTGTGGGCATCATGTGTCTGTTTGCAGACTGTAGGGAGTCTCAGAGCAGGTAAAAAGAAACTTCAGCATGGTCTGAGATATGTCGTGCTTGATAGAGGGCTGTACTCTCAGTACTTGTGACTGTATGGCAGCAACTGCAGTATCTGCAGGCAGTGCGGTGTGAGTACAAGTGGCTCCGTAAGTCGTATTCACTATCGCAGGTGTCTAGTATCTGTTTTACTGTTCTTTCTTCGTACACGTTGACACAGTGTGCAATCTGAAATACAGCATAAACCACTTTCTATCTTCCAAATAAGCAGACCATTCTCTGTAGTCTAACGTATTTATTGGTGAACAGGTATAGAACATGCGGGAAAACAGATATGCTATACCAGGATAGCAAACTCAAGTTGGAGCAGTTACAGGAGGACAGATAAACACGTGTGTCCCAGGAAGTACCCAGAAGAAAATAGTCTTCTTCTTCCCAGTATTCCTTGCTTCAATCCCCCAATGCAACACTCTATCTGCTGTTAACCCCTTCCCGACCTTTGACGCCACGCAGGCGTCATGAAAGTCGGTGCCAATCCGACCTGTGACACCTATGTGGCGTCATGGAAAGATCGCGTCCCTGCAGATCGGGTGAAAGGGTTAACTCCCATTTCACCCGATCTGCAGGGACAGGGGAAGTGGTAGTTTAGCCCAGGGGGGTGGCTTCACCCCCCCCCCCGTGGCTACGATCGCTCTGATTGGCTGTTGAAAGTGAAACTGCCAATCAGAGCGATTTGTAATATTTCACCTAAAAAACTGGTGAAATATTACAATCCAGCCATGGCCGATGCTGCAGTACCATCGGCCATGGCTGGAAACACTGATGTGCCCCCACCCCACCCCACCGATCGCCCCCCCAGCCCTCCGATCTGTGGTCTGCTCCTCCTGTCCACTCCCCCGTGCTCCAATCCCACCCCCCGTGCTCCAATCCAACCCCCCTGCACTCCGATCCACCCCCGCACTCCGATCCACCCCCCCTTGCTCCAATCCACCCCCCATGCTTCGATCCACCCCCCCGTGCTCCGATCCACCCCCCAGTGTTCCCTCCCCCACGCCATCATACTTACCGAGCCTCCCGGGGTCCGTCCGTCTTCTTTCCTGGGCGCCGCCATCTTCCAAAATGGCGGGCGCATGCGCAGTGCGCCCGCCGAATCTGCCGGCCGGCAGATTCGTTCCAGAGTGAATTTTGATCACTGTGATAAAACCTATCACAGTGATCAAAATAAAAAAAAACAGTAAATGACCCCCCCC
This sequence comes from Ranitomeya imitator, assembly GCF_032444005.1. Classification (NCBI taxonomy): domain Eukaryota; kingdom Metazoa; phylum Chordata; class Amphibia; order Anura; family Dendrobatidae; genus Ranitomeya; species Ranitomeya imitator. Next base: position 548,615,597 of record NC_091286.1, on the reverse strand, counting down.
CCCCCCCTTTGTCACCCCCATAGGTAGGGACAATAATAAAATAAAGATTTTTTTTTTTCACTAAGGTTGGAGTTAGAACTAGGGTTAGGGTTAGGGTTAGGGTACGGTATGTGCACACGTATTCTGGTCCTCTGCTGATTTTTCCGCAGCGGATTTGATAAATCTGCAGTGCTAAACCGCTGTGGATTTATCGCGGTTTTTCTGCGCATTTCACTGCGGTTTTACAACTGCGATTTTCTATTGGAGCAGTTGTAAAACCGCTGCGGAATCCGCAGAAAGAAGTGACATGCTGCATTCCGTAAACCGCTGCGTTTCCGTGCAGTTTTTCTGCAGCATGTGCACAGCGATTTTTGTTTCCCATAGGTTTACATTGAAATGTAAACTCATGGGAAACTGCTGCGGATCCGCAGCGTTTTCCGCAGCGTGTACACATACCTTTAGAATTAGGCTATGTGCACACGGTGTGGATTTGGCTGCGGATCCGCAGCAGTGTTCCATCAGGTTTACAGTACCATGGAAACATATGGAAACCCAAATCCGCTGTGCCCATGGTGCGGAAAATACAGCGCGGAAACGCTGCATTGTATTTTCCGCAGCATGTCAATTCTTTGTGCGGATTCTGCAGCGTTTTACACCTGTTCCTCAATAGTAATCCGCAGGTGAAATCCGCACAAAAAACACTGGAAATCCGCGGTAAATCCGCAGGTAAAACGCAGTGCCTTATACCCACGGATTTTTCAAAAATAGTGCTGAAAAATCTCACACGAATCCACAATGTGGGCACATAGCCTTAGGGTTAGGGTTGGGTTGGAATTAGGGTTGTGTTTAGGGTTAGGGGTGTGTTGGGGTTAGGGTTGTGGTTAGGGGTGTGTTGGGGTTAGGGTTGTGATTAGGGTTATGGCTACAGTTGGGATAAGGGTTAGGGGTGTGTTGGGGTTAGTGTTGGAATTGAGGGGTTTCCACTGTTTAGGCACATCAGGGGGTCTCCAAACGCAACATGGCACCACCATTGATTCCAGCCAATCTTGTATTCAAAAAGTCAAATGGTGCTCCCTTACTTCCGAGCCCCGACGTGTGCCCAAACAGTGGTTTACCCCCAAATATGGGGTACCAGCATACTCCGGACAAACTGCGCAACAATTACTGGGGTCCAATTTCTCCTGTTACCCTTGAGAAAATAAAAAATTGCTTGCTAAAACATCATTTTTGAGGAAAGAAAAATGATTTTTTATTTTCACGGCTCTGCGTTGTAAACGTCTGTGAAGCACTTGGGGGTTCAAAGTGCTCACCACTACTTTCCCTTCCCAGGAGAAACTGGACAACAACTTTCTGGGTCCAATTTCTCCTGTAACCCTTGGGAAAATAAAAAATTCTGGGCTAAAAATTATTTTTGAGGAAAGAAAACGTATTTATTATTTTCACGGCTCTGCGTTATAAACTTCTGTGAAGCACTTGGGGGTTCAAAGTGCTCACCTCACATCTAGATAATTTCCTTTCAGGGTCTAGTTTCCATAATGTGGTCACTTGTGGGGGGTTTCTACTGTTTAGCCACATCAGGGTCTCTGCAAACGCAACGTGAAGCCCGCAGAGCATTCCATCAAAGTCTGCATTTCAAAACGTCACTGCTTCACTTCCGAGCCCCGGCATGTGCCCAAACAGTGGTTTACCCCCACATATGGGGTATCAGCGTAATCAGGAGAAACTGGACAACAACTTTCGGGGTCAAATTTCTCCTGTTACCCTTGGGAAAATAAAAAATTGCGGGCTAAAAAATCATTTTTGAGAAAAGAAATTTTTTTTTTTATTTTCATGGCTCTGCGTTATAAACTTCTGTGAAGCACTTGAGGGTTCAAAGTGCTCACCACACATCTAGATTAGTTCCTTTGGGGGTCTAGTTTCCAAAATGGGGTCATTTGTGGGGGATCTCCAATGTTTAGGACACTGGAGAGCCCTCCAACAACATTTTTGGTCCAATTTCTCCTATTACCCTTGGCAAAATAGGAAATTCCAGGCTAAAAAATCATTTTTGAGGAAAGAAAAATTATTTTTTATTTTCATGGCTCTGTGTTATAAACTTCTGTGAAGCACCTGGGGGTTTAAAGTGCTCAATATGCATCTAGATAAGTTCCTTGGGGGTCTAGTTTCTAAAATGGGGTTACTTGTGGGGGAGCTCCAATGTTTAGGCACACAGGGTATCTCCAAACACGACATGGTGTCCGCTAACAATTGGAGCTAATTTTCCATTCAAAAAGTCAAAAGGTGCGCCTTCCCTTCTGAGCCCTGCCGTGTGCCCAAACAGTGGTTTTCCCCCCACATATGAGGTATTGGCGTACTCGGGAGAAATTGCCCAACAAATTTTAGGATCTATTTTACCCTATTGCCCATGTGAAAATGAAAAAATTGAGACGAAAATAATTTTTTGAGTATTCATGTCTGTGGGCACTTTTCACATATCATGTAAACCTTGCACCTGAAAAATCATAGATCTGAAACTTTGTGATGATGCATTTGGCAATTTTCCGTGTGGGGAATTTTCCGTGTGGGGAATTTTCCGTGTGGGGAATTTTCCTGTGGGCATTTTTCCTGTGGGCATTTTTCCTGTGGGCAATTTTCCTGTGTGCAATTTTCCTGTGTGCATTTTTCTGGTCACCAAAGCAAACATATGCATTGTCATGCCGAAGACCAGATAAAGACAGAACGGTGTGATATCAACATCCTTGATTTCCATGTCAATTTCTGTTTAAATAAATTCAGCTAACTCTACTGTTAGCACAGCCACACACAGAGTTCCAGTCTGGGTATTTTGTGCTCACAGACTGGCGCCAGTTTTGTCTGGCTCATATCAAGCCTTACATGCCATTATTCTTTAATGTCAGTCGTTTTCAGATATGCTACTGCTGCAATCACTTTGGTTGAGGCATCGCAGAAGATACAGAGCCTTTGTATCTTGAATTCTGTTGATGGTACAGAAGTGTATGGTCATGCAGCGTAAAGATTTGACAAGGCTTCTAAAGATTTCTTCAATCTTGCCCACAAATCTCTCTTCTCCATGGGAAGCGGATCATCCCATTCAGACATCTCTTGGGTGAAGTCTCTCAACATCATTTTACCTTGGATAATTACAGGGGTTACAATTTCTAGAGGATCGTACAAGCTGTTTATCATAGACAAGATTCCTCTATGCACGAAGGGTTTCTTTCCTTCATTGATCCGAAAGGTAAATGCATCTCTCTTCAAATCACAGAGCAAACCAAGACTCCGTTGCATGGGAAGGGAATCTGTGCTTAAATCCAAGTCTTTTAAATCAGTTGAGTAATCTTGAGAGGGAAAAGTTGCCATCATTTTTTGGCTGTTGAAAGTGATTTTGTGCAGCCTCAAATTAGACAAAACGAGCATTTCTTGTGCCCTTTTTAGAAGACTAACTGCCGATTCATCTGTGGGTGTGGATTTCAAGCAGTCATCCATGTAGAAATCCTATTCCACAAATGATCTATCATCCGACCCATACTTTGCTTCGCCCTCTCTGGCTGAATGTCTAAGGCCATATATGGCGACAGCAGGAGAAGGGCTGTTCTCTAAGAGGTGCACTTTCATCCAATACGCCACAACATCTTTGTAAGGGCCATTATCACGGTACCAGAAGAACCTCAATTAGTTTCGATGTTCTTTTTTGACAAGGAAGCAATGACACATCTGTTTGTCAGCCATAAATGCCACTGTATCTCTGCGAAAGCAAAGAAGTACTCCTAGAAGTCTGTTATTGAAGTCTGGGCAAGACAGAAAGACGTCGTTTAGTGAGACTGGTGCTTGAGTCAAATACTACTCTTATCTGACCAGGTTTCTTAGGATGATACACGCCGAAAATGGGTAAAAACCAACATTCCTCTGAATCTTGACGTACAGGTGCAATTTATGCATGACCATTCTGAAATATTCTCTCCATTAAGGCAAAGAAGTGCTCTCTCATTTCAGGTGCCTCCTGCAGTTTTTGCTTGAGGGAGACAAATCGACTGTTGACAAGTTCTCTGCTGCTGGGTAAGCGTTGCCTCTGGGGTTTAAATGGTAGAGGAGCTATCCAACTCTTTGACTTATCTCTTACTATCTCACGATCCATGATGTCCAAAAACAGTCTGTCTTATATGGACAATTGCTACCTTGTTGTCTTACCTTGTTCTGTGGAAAACTGTGCACCCTATACCATCGTGCTTGCCGTCACATGCGTGGTTTTCACAGGAAGGATCAGCTAATGGACAAGGTTGAGGAGCATTGCATGGCAACTTTTTTAATCAGGAAGCTACTCTTACATGGCTGGAAGAGAGACGGATGTCCATTTTCAAGAGTATTGGTGATCATACTGTTTGACTGAGGTCAGCTTGTGTGCTCCACCTAAACAGACGTCTCCTACAATGACCCATCCCCGGTCAAGTCTCTGTGCATATGGGGCATTTTGTAGGCCGTTAATCTGTCCTCAAGCTTTATGGACTCATAGTATGTCTCTTCCAAGAAGTAAGACAATCGGATCTTCTTGATCTAGTTCCGGTATCAGATGGGCTATACGCTTCAGATGGGAATGGTGAGCTGCTACCTCTTTTGTAGGTGTCTCGGACCTATTGTCAGGAATCTGGTTGCACTCCAGTACTGATGGCTAGACTATGCAGGTTTCACTGTCTATAGACTCTACCTTTAATCCAGTTGCTTTTCTTCCCACCATATCGACAGTACCTGCACATGTCTTCAAGGAGTAAGGAGAACTGGGGCCAGCAATGTTGAAAGTGTCGAAGAGAAAGGACTTGGCTAGAGACCTGTTGCTCTGATCATCCAAGATTGCATATACCGTGATTGCCTTATCCCAATCGCTCGCTGGGTAGACTCTGACAAGGCAAATCTTTGAGCAGCATCTTTCTGCTACAAGTTTCTTATAGATCTCTGTACACTGAGAAGTGACTACTGGGGAGTCTACATCGGTGTCCATCAGCCTTTCGCCACACTCTTCTACTTGCAATGATGCCCCTTAGGGTGGTCCAGGGTGTAAGGCTGTTTTCTGCTCCACGCTACCACACTCTTCGCATTTCACAGTTCTTGGCGAAGTGTGAGGTCATCGTACAGCATCTGAAACATATCTTGTTTTCTTTGAGGAAACCTTTGCAGTCTTTTAAAGACTTCTCCCTGAAGGCTCTGCATTTTAGCAGAGGATGTGGTTTCTTGTGTAAGTGGTAGTGTTTGCTGAGATCCTGAAGTTTGTCTTCCTCTGGAGAGGACTTGCTTGCCCTGTAAGGAAACCCTGTGGAGGTAACATTAGTTTTGTGAACTGTCTCTGGTGTTTTACAGGGTTTGATACCAGGTGCAGTTCTACATGACATAGTGAAATCAAAACTGGGGTCATTTCTGACTCTTGCTTGTTGAGTAGCAAAGTATACGAACACATTGAAAGGAGGAAATTAGACCTTATGAGTCTGTTTGTAAAGGGACCTGTGACTGACTTCTCTTGTAGTTTTTGAACAATTGGGTTGACACCTCTGGCAGTGTCCAGGATTGCCAACCCTGGCAGGTCTCCTTCTGCTTGAGCTACCTGTACCTCCACTAAAGGGAACCTGTCACCCCGTTTTTTCAGATTGAGATAAAAATACTGTTAAATAGGGCCTGCGCTGTGCGTTACAATAGTGTATGTAGTGTACCCTGATTCCCCACCTATGCTGCTAAATACATTACCAAAGTTGCCGTTTTCGCCTGTCAATCAGGCTGGTCAGGTCGGGTGGGCGTGGTCAAATCAGGCTGGTCAGGTCGGGTGGGCGTGTGTTGTGAATTCTGTTGTTGGGCTCCCTCCTGTGGTCATGAATGGTACTTCGGCTGGTTCTATCCATGGAATTCCTCTGGTGGCTGTGGGTGTTTCTGAGTTTCCTTTCACAGGTGACGAGGTTAATTCGTTAGCTGGCTGCTCTGTTTAACTCCACTTAGATCTTTGCTCCATGCCACCTGTCAATGTTCCAGTATTGGTCTTGTTCACTCCTGGATCGTTCTTGTGACCTGTCTTCCCAGTAGAAGCTAAGTGCCTGCCTGTTTGTCTCTGGTTTGCGATTTTTCTGTCCAGCTTGCTATTTTATTGTTGTCTTGCTTGCTGGAAGCTCTGGGACACAGAGGGAGCGCCTCCGCACCGTGAGTCGGTGCGGAGGGTCTTTTTGCGCCCTCTGCGTGGTCTTTTTGTAGGTTTTTGTGCTGACCGTAAAGCTACCTTTCCTATCCTCGGTCTGTTCAGTAAGTCGGGCCTCACTTTGCTAAATCTATTTCATCTCTGTGTTTGTATTTTCATCTTTACTCACAGTCATTATATGTGGGGGGCTGCCTTTTCCTTTGGGGAATTTCTCTGAGGCAAGGTAGGCTTTATTTTTCTTTCTTCAGGGCTAGCTAGTTTCTTAGGCTGTGCCGAGTTGCATAGGGAGCGTTAGGAGCAATCCACGGCTATTTCTAGTGTGTGTGATAGGATTAGGGATTGCGGTCAGCAGAGTTCCCACGTCCCAGAGCTCATCCTTTATTATCAGTAACTACCAGGTCATTCCGTGTGCTCTTAACCACCAGGTCCATTATTGTCCTGACCACCAGGTCATAACAGGCATGGTCACAGCGCTGTTTCTTCCCCAGCTTTACGTTGGTGGCGTAGTGGTGTGCGCATGTCCTAGTGTCCCAGTGTCCCAGTGCCGAATCCACTTGGACGCATGTGAATTAACAGCGCGCGATCTGCGCTATTACTGTCTTCGGTGGGGGCGGCCATCTTCCTGGGGCCGCGCGTGCGCAGATGGAGTGCTCTGCTGCACGGGGCTTCAGGAATATGGCCGCGGGATGCCGCACGTTCGCAGAAGAGATCGCGGCGGCCATTTTCCTGAAGCCGAGTATGCAAACTCGGCTTGATCCACCGTCCAAACACTGATAAAAATCTGTTTAAAAACACTGATGAAAATTGAACAATTTTTTGTGTATGTGCCGTCACACTAGCAGTATTTGGTCAGTATTTTACACCAGTATTTGTAAGCCAAAACCAGGAGTGGAACAATCAGAGGAAAAGTAAAATAGAAACATATGCACCACTTCTGTATATATCACTCACTCCTGGTTTTGGCTTACAAATAGTGAGGTAAAATACTGACCAAATACTGCTAGTGTGACGGCAGCCTTAGGGCTTCTTTCCATTTGCGAGATATACGTCCGTGTCTCACATGTGGCAACGACGTCTCGCATGTCGCGCCGACACTTTGGAGCGGAGCGTACAGCTCCATGTGTTGCTATGCGGCCGCACGCTCTGACCAAAGTGTCGACGCCAGAGCTTCGTTTCCACATGCAAGACACGGACGTATATCTCGCAAATGGAAACAAGCCCTTAGACTGCGTGGGCGTGACATTTTCAGTCCACTGCTCCTCTTCCATTCTTCCTACTCAGAGTTGCCCCTGGCTGCTGAATTAACAGCATGGACAGATGCAAATTTCTGTTTCAATTGTCAATCAAGCAGCTTGGGGAACTGAAGAGAAGCAGTGGACTGCAAATGGACTTGCCATACTCAGGGTACTTGCATTCTAATTTACATATGGATATACCTAAGGATTTTTCAGCAAGTAAAGCAATAGATCTGGAAGATATCTATATTGTTTTATCGGTTAAACAATGATTTATACAATTCTATCTCTAGCTGCCCCTCTAAAACACACATGGCATGTTCTATTAAAGATAGTTATAAGCATGCGAGTGTTTGTGAATGGCTAATGTGCTTTTACAGTGTCTGTTCTTTATGTGAAAACTAAGATAAAAATATCCCATATTAATTATGAAAATTATGTGCAAGCTGCTGCTGTGTTTAATGGATGCTGCGTTAATATAGCTATACATATTTCATGCAGTGCTTTGCATTAATGAATGCAATAACCTTACGCTTATAAAGACAAAATGGCAAAAAAAATTACCATAACTCTTAGATTTAGGAATGCAAATATACTAAATTTCCTTTATTGTTCACATGTGAGAGTAAGGTTACAAGGAGGGACATATTTAACAAGATAATAAAAAAATCTAAATTTTGCATTAGTTTATTTTTTTTTAGAATTCTCAGGAATTTTCAGGATTGTTCTCTATATTAGGCATTTACTTGGTTTAATTTAGGTACAGACATTCAGGACAATTTTCTATTACATTACATGTTACATATATACCATAACTGGGAACACAATAGCACTGTGACCAATAGCATCTATCATAAAACTGTCCTCCATAGTACATGACTGCACAAGGTAATCTTGCCTTGCGCAGGCCTGTACTATGGAGGACAGAGAATGAACTTCAATCCAATATTGCAGCCAGCATGCAGCCAGCGGGTAAGGAAAGGGTGAATCAAAAACCCCAAAACCCCGCCTCCATGGCTGAAGATTGTTCCCTCCAAATTCAGGTGACAGTGTCCCTTTAATTCTATGGTAAAATGTTTCACTTACAACTTCTAGTGTGTGCTCTACATTCTGCTGTAAAAAAAATGGCTCTAAGAGTTTTCCAAATGATTGCATTCTTCTGTCCTTTACATTTTACAGTGTCGTATGTGTCCTATCTTTTTTGAAATTGGAGTTGTAAATAAAAACTTTAAAAAATATCATGTGACGAGTGTTTGATGTTAGGCTACTTTCACACTAGTGTCGTACGACGCACGTCCCAATGCGTCGTTTGCTGAAACGTTTTTCTCCATAGGCTTGTATTAGCGACGCATTGCGACGCATTGCCACACGTCGCAACCATTGTGCTACGGTTGCGTCATGTTGTGGCGGACCATCAGCACCAAAAAAAAGTTGCTTGTAACGTTTTTTGGTGCATTGTTTCCGCCATTTCCGACCGCGCATGCGTGGCTGGAACTCCGCCCCCTCCTCCCTGCAACTCACAATGGGGCAGCGGATGCTTTGTAATAATGCATCCGCTGCCCCCGTTGTGCTGTGTTGACACAGGATGCGACGGTACGTCGGCCCGACGCACTGCGACGGGCCGACGCCGACGCTAGTGTGAAAGTAGTCTTAGAGGAAGGATCGGCAGATATTTTGTCAACTGACTACCTATTCATACATTATCAATTTTTTTATCTTCAGATCAGTAACATGTGGATTATTGCAGATGGAGTGCGTCAAAACAATGCATTACTGTCTATGGAAACACATTGGTACGCAAGGACATATGTACGCATGTGTTCGATGTGCTTGCATACTTCGGACTGCGCATGTCCAGGAACTGTTTTGAGACATGCCCATTGAGACACGCCCTCCTGGAAATAGCAAATGCATGAGCATAAACGACGCAAACGCAAGCAAAAATGCATGCGTAAGTTGATGCAGATAAAAAACGCTGCATAAACATGCTTTTGCATGTGTTTTGGCATGTGTTTTTGCATGCAGATGATATGCTGCACACAGAAATGCTAATGTGAACCTAGCCTAAGAGTGCAAAGCATATTTTTGAGGTCAGCACTTATGCAATTGTTATAAATCATTTAAAGTGACTGATGGATTCATAAGCCAACTTAAAAAATGTATAAGGACACTAAATACTTACTTGTGAGATTTTTTCCAGTTGGCCCCACTTGGACCAGCCCCACAGTCATATGCCTGGATGATGAAGGTATATTCTTTTTGTAGTTCACAGTCAATTGGTCCTTTAGCTTTTAGTCGACCTTCCCCAGATGTTCTGTTCAGCACAACTGCCTCGAAAGGAGTATCCTGGCCATGGATCTTAAATGCACAGATTTCTCCTGGTAAATAAAGAAAAATAATGAGTCACTTGCTATTGTATTTGATACATTTTGCAAAATACTCAGTTTTTATTGTTCTTCCTTTTGACTTATGACATTCAACATATTGTAACAATGCATATGAAAAGCTGTAATTTATACTATCATGGTACACATAAAAATGCAAATCTATTTCTTATATTATATTGCATAACTCCATGTTTATCGATAAGTTTAATAGAAGGGTTGTTTCCTACAACAATTAGTTTGTTGATTTTTTTGGGATCACAAACCAATGTATCTTTAATTCAGCTTCTACCATATATTTATGCATTGTTATGATGAAACATAGGAAACTGAAATTTCAAGAACAGAAGCAGTCAGGCATCACAACTCTGTTGTTGGGTATCTATACAACAGGGGCTTGTTCCCTGTCCAAAATGATAGAGGTGCCCTAGCTTGCCCTATTCACCAGATTACTTCTGACTGTGATGACGCCGAGGCCACGTACCTTGCCTTAGCTCCTGAATCTACCCTCAGTCTGTACCCTTCCCCCACTGAGGGAAGAGGGGAGTAGCAGTGCACCATAATAGACCAACCAGACTAACAAGGTAAGATGAGCAGGGATAACGGAAAACACCAATCATACAAATATACTCAGACAACAGAGAAATGCACTGGGGAGTGGAGGATGGGCTTAAACCAAAGTAGGAGAAGCAAGAGAATTATCACACACTCAAAACTTAGCAACAGTCACAGATAAATTCACCAAACATCTTCTCCAATAATAACCACCAACAACCTCCAGCCATGCAGCATAAGCTACTCTGACAATGAGTGCTAGACAGGAACCAGATTATATAGGAAATGTGAGTGGCTAGCAGTGCACAGCTGAGAGCCTTACTTCTCCAGGAGCTCTTAACAGAGCAGATTAACCCCTGCACTGCTAAAAGAAATTTACATAATTTAATGTGAAGGTGAAGTGCTTCTAATTAGTGCAGAAGTAGAGGCAATCAATCATTGCGGTCTTCTGGCTCCTCTCTGTCGTGGTAAACATGTGACATCAGGGTTCTTATTGGAATGATTTAGTGAAATAAAAGCCATTGAAAACTTACAGAATTGATTTAAAAATATATAATTTTAAATTACAAAATTTGATACTATATATTAAAAAAATTGTGATGATGTAGCATTTTTTCAATAAGTGCAAATAAAGCATTAATTTAGCTCTTTTCCTGAGACAGATTTTTCATGGATTATTAGTATTTTGGCAGCTTAGCCACTTTCAATTAAAAAGTTTGACGTGCGATGCCAGAGAAAGAAAATGGACAAGACTTTTTCCCAAATCTTGAAAAACTACTTTAATTTCCTATTTTCATACATTGTTGGATTTTGGCAGCATTCACAAATAGCAGTGAAAATAGAATCTTGACATTCACATCTAGTGAGAGACATTTTCTTGAACCTGGTATGATCACTACAAACTATATCAAATAATAAAGTTTTCAACCCTAACCATGCGCCTTATTAATTACATCAGAGGTGGCGCATTTGTCTGGAGCTTTTCAGTGACCCAAGCAAAGAGATGCCAAATAACAATGGTTTGTACACAAGCTGATCCAGCCATCTTATCAATAATATAGCCACCATGGAAAACCATATTCTCAATGCACAGGTCTCCACAGAAGTATCTACAGAAGAAAAAGAGAGATGGATAAAACTTCTCCGGCAGTTAACAGTTGATTGACCAGGTTCCAGGAACTTGATCTATGGGGACTAAATAATGCAGGGATTGTCATTTATTGAAAAAAAAATATTTTAGACTGAGATAACATTTCTGTTCGAGCCTCAAATGCAGATTGTGTCATATTTGGTGTGAAAATAGCAGGGAATGCACGGACACAATGAAAAAACCCAGTGGGGCTCATTAAGTCAATGGGTCTGTTGGCAGATGCCTGTTATATGATGGATCCAGCACTCCATCATTATTGATTTTCATTTTCTATAATACTATAGAAATGCTGGAAATTTTAATGGAAACTCTAAATAATAGAAATGTAGCATTACTTGAAGGCTTGCCATACTAATATTACTGTTAAGTACTTTTAGCTAGTGAATTAGTATAGATATATGGAGTCAATCAGCAAAAAGCTCGGTGCACACCTTACATGACTAAAAAGTACAGTGCACCTTGCCACCTACTTGCTTTCATTTATTGCCACCATCCACCTCTTTCATGGACAGTTAAGGCTTTACAGGAGCCAGAGATGGGTGGAAATATATATAAAACTAGAAGGTGGCCCAATTCCAATGCATCGGGTATTCTAGAACATGTATTTATGTACGTATATAGCATCCCACATAGTACATAGCACAGTCCACGTAGTATATGGGAGCCATGTAGTATATAGCAGACAAATACTACGTGGCCTGTGCTATATACTATGTGGCTGCTATATGCATACATAACAGTGGCCACGTAGTATATAGCACGCAGTATAGAACATAGCTCACGTAGTATATAGCACAGCCACGTAGTATATAACACTGCAAACGTAGTATATAACACTGCCCACGTAGTATATAACACTGCCCACATAGTATATAACGCTGCCTATGTAGTATATAGCAGCCACGCGGTATCTAACACAGCCTACATAGTATACAGCAGTGTGGGCACCATATCCCTGCTAAAAAAATAATTAAAATAAAAAATAGTTATATACTCACCCCTGGGATCCAGCGAAGCTCCGGCGATACGCGCACAGCTGCCGCCATCTTCCGTTCACAGGATGCATTGCGAAATTACCCAGATGACTTAGTGGTCTTGCGAGACTGCTAAGTCTTCTGGGTAATTTCGCAACACATCGCAGGGAACGGAAGATGGCAGCAGGCGCGTGCAGCTCGGCGGACTACGGAGGGTGAGTATAGCAGGTTTTTTGTTTTTTTATTATTTTTAACATTACATTTTTTTTTACTATTGATGCCGCATAGGCAGCATCAATAGTAAAATGTTGGGGATACACAGGGTTAATAGCAGCGGTTGTGGAGTGCGTTACCTGCAGCATAACGCGGTCGGTAACCGCCAGCATTAACCCTGTGTGAGCGGTCACTGGAGGGGAGTATGCGGGCACCGGGCACTGACTGCGGGGAGTAAGGAGCGGCCATTTTTTTCCGGACTGTGCCCGTCGCTGATTGGTCGTGGCTGTTTTACCGCGACCAATCAGCGACTTGGATTTCCATGACAGACAGAGGCCGCGACCAATGAATATCCGTGACAGACAGACAGAAGGACAGACGGAAGTGACCCTTAGACAATTATATAGTAGATGAGTAGGTGGGAAGGTGCACCGGACTGTTTGGCATTGCCAAAGGTGCAACAATTGCCTGTGCTTGCTTTGAACAGTCATTTTGTCCCTTTAATTAAATAGCCTCATAAAATCTACTTACATACAAAATTAAACTAAATGCAGAATAACTCAATTGCTAAAGGTATTTAACGTTAGATTAGTATGGTGAGATGACCCTTCAGGTAATGCCACGTTGTGCTATTAAGATAAATAATAATAACTGTATAGCTTAACCTTTTAATGCTCAGTGATGTGCTATTTTGCATGGAGCGTGTCAGGGTGTTTGGAGCAGGCACAACAACTGAGCCCGCTACTCAGAGGGCAGATATGTGCATAGTTGGCATCTGTCTTTAACAGACCCAATCAGATCTACAGCTGTTAACCGCTTAAATACTGCTGACAATCACTAACAGTGACATTTAAGCTCTGCGTACTAGTGCAGTCATTCTTTCCGGCGCTCATCTCCCCCTCACCCCCACAATCGTGTCCATCGGGTTGCTATGAAAGCCTTGGGAAGGTCACTTATGCTTGTCATGTTAATTCTCTTGGGACATACAGCCATATGAAGGGCGTGATGAGTGACAGAGATTTTTACAATGGACAACAATACTGTAATATTGCAATATACAAGTGACCAAATACAGGTTTGTGACCTTCAAGGGAGATAAAAAATAAATCTAAAAGTAAAACATTTTTTTTTACAGCTATAAAAAAATTGAACAGCCCTCTTTTCCCAAGTTAATTATATAATGATTATAGACATATGTGTATATATATATATATATATATATATATATATATATATATATATATATATATATATATATATATATATATATATATATACATATATATGCAGTGAAGGAAATAATTATTTGATCCCTTGCTGATTTTATAAGTTTGCCCACTGACAAATATATGAACAATCTATATTTTTAATGTCAGGTGGAACTTTGTGAAAAAAGTGGTTAATTTTTCAAAACCTATTTTTGGTATCCCAGTGTCCACAAACTATGATTTATCAAGACATAAAATTGTTTGCTCAGTATGAAAAAATTTTGTAGAGAAAAAAATGAATAGTTAAAACTCCTATTTTTTTGTTTCTTCACCTTCCACAAAAAATTCAATAAATGTTATAGAAAAAAATTGCATGTACCCTAAAATGTTATTAATAGAAACACCAGCTCACTTTGCAAAAAAACAAGTGATAGGTCTTGAAAAAGAAAACACTTTTTTTCACAAAGTTCCACATTTTTTTTTCACCATTAAAAAGTAAAAAAGCTGTACAACATTAGTATCACTGTAGTCAAACTGAGCTGTAGAATCATGCTGTTAGTTCATTTTTATTGCTCAATTAATGCCGCAAAAAAAACTTGAAAAAACAAACCAGAACTGATATAGTAAAAAGGATTGATGCCATTCAACCCTAAAACTAGTCCCACAAAAAAACAAGTGCTCATATGGATATGTCAGTAGAATTTTTTTTTTTTTTGAAAAAGTTATACCTACTTGAAAAGCCAAAGAAAAAAAAACACAGAAATCTAAATTGGCTGCAACCCTAAGGGTTAAAAAGTGAAGTGCATGGAAATATAAGCTTGTTCTAAAATATTTTACCATTATATGGATAGGTTCTCACTATATTTTCCAGTATCCATATTTCAGTTTTCCTTTGTTTTGCACATCTCTCACATTTAACACAACACAGTATTTTGAAGCTGCTCATTCCTGCACCCAAATCTTCCTCAGATGGTGACAGTCTACAGCGTCATACTATTTAGCGCTGGATTTTTGTTGTGCTGTCATTAATTTTTTGGTCTCATTCAATGGCTCAGTGATAATTACTGTAAGAAAAGTCCTAACTATCATCATCATGGCCTGGATCGGATAGCTATTGTACAATAACTATAGGCTCTTATTTGCTGAAAATACAATTACGGCACTTGCACTTTTGGTGACCTTATATACTGAACAAAGAAATAGGCCTTGCCTTATCTCCTATATCTTCTCATATCTCGCCACTATTTAGGCAACTGAAATTACACACAAAGGGTAATAAAAGCCATTTTGAAAATAAATGCTCTCTTCACAAGAACAAAGGCTGAAAGCAAAGCATTAAATGTTGTATCAGGGAAATGTATCGCCAGCAATTCTCTAATGCATTGTTATTATCAGTCTTGTTGAGGGGCATTTAGCACCGCTGACATTTCCATTTATAGCAGGCTCTGTTTTACTATTAGTTTTGCACTAAAAGGTTGTCACCATACTGGTCATCACTACGCTAAAGTCTCTGATCAGTTTAATGGCAAGACACATCTTGCTATAAATAAGGTTTGTAATCTGATAATCGCACCTGTCGGGCCGCAGAAGGCAATCTGAAATACTATACCCTGCATCAGTGCTCCCCAACTCCAATTCTCTAGAGTCACAAACAGGTGATGTTTTCAGGATTTCCTTAGAATTACACAGGTGACTGGATTATTGCCTGCGCAGGTGATGACGTTATCCCCTGTGTAGTACTAAGGAAATCCTGAAAACATGACCTTTTGGTGACTCTTGAAGACCAGTTGGGAAACACTGCCCTACATCAATCGTGTTATTATTACTTTTTGTGAAGGATTATTATTTTTTGTGATTTTACTATTATTACTTTCTATGATTTCAACAGCCAGTTCATGCTCCTTTAGAAGTTTCTTTTAACTGCTGCTCAGCAAAGAACTGTACCCTACATTCGACCAGTGTGTATTGGAACCAGTGTAACATTTCTGGAACAAGCAATACCGCCACTTCACATTATTTTGATGGGCTGGAATAACTGCGCCCTGCCTCTTTCCCAGTTGCCCAAAACTTGTGAAACTGCCAAACGGTATGCAATTTTTTAAAGTGTTTTACGCTAGTTTGCCGATGCAAACGCTTTGATGAATCGGGGTTTTAAAGTGTTTAGCTGCCATGTAAGCATATGTGCACATAAAGTCTTAATTCAAACAGCAGAGCCAACAAGTTTTTCCCAGCCAGCAGGTGACTTTACAGGTTGTTTTGCTATCGTTTTGTGTCAAGGCTCCATGTTTTATAGAGGCTCTTTGTCTTTGGTAGAGGCTCCTTGTATTTTGGTGAGGACAACGATTACCTATAATGCAGTTACACCGAGGGGCTTCCAGTTATATCTCCAAGGCAACGTTCACTCATTTAGTATTTGATCAGTATTTTACCTCAGTATTTGTAAGCCAAAACCAGGAGTGGGTGATAAATGCAGAAGTGGTGACGTCTTTCTATTATACTTTTCCTCCCACTTTTCCACTCCTGGTTTTAGCTTAAGGTACCGTCACACTGAACGATATCGCTAGCAATCTGTGACATTGCTGCATCCTGGCTAGCGATATCGTTCAGTTTGACAGGCAGCAGCGATCAGGATCCTGCTGTGATGTCGTTGGTCGCTGCAGAAAGTCCAGAACTTTATTTCGTTGCTGGATCTCCCTGCAGACATCGCTGAATCGGCGTGTGTGATGCCGATTCAGCGATGTCTACACTGGTAACCAGGGTAAACATCGGGTTACCATCGTAAAAGTAAAATAACAAAACTACATACTTACCTTCCGCTGTCTTTCCCCGGCGCTCTGCTTTCCTGCACTGGCTGTGAGCGCTGGGCAGCCGGAAAGCACAGCGGTGACGTCACCGCTCTGCTTTCCGGCCGCTGTGCTCACAGTCAGTGCAGGAAAGCAGAGCGCCGGGGACAGAGAGCGGAAGGTAAGTATGTACTTTTACGATGGTAACCAGGGTAAACATCAGGTTACTAAGTGCAGCCCTGTGCTTAGTAACCTGATGTTTACCCTGGTTACCGGCATCGTTGGTCGCTGGAGAGTTGTCTGTGTGACAGCTCTCTAGCGACCAAACAGCGACGCTGCAGCGACCGACATCGTTGTTGGTATCGCTGCAGCGTCGCTGAGTGTGAAGGTACCTTTAAAAATAGGGATGAGCGAATAGCTTCAGATAAGAGCTTATCCGAATACCTTAAGTGCTTACCGAATAGCTGCCGTGGTAACCTGTTTGCTGGATTCTCCATGCATGTATTATGACTGTCACACAGCCGCGACACATGCAGCAGCGGAGCCGAACAGCTGATCATCGGGAGCGATCCAGGTATCCGGGTTCTCGATGCAGCTATTCGGATGAGCTCTTACCCGAAGATAGTCAATCATCCCCACTTATAAGCACTGACGTAAAATACTGACCAAACACTCAATGTGTTAACGTGGTCTAACTCTACATCACATATGATGAAACCTGATATGACGTAAGCATAATGTTAAAGGAAATTTGTCTGCAAGATGAACATTTGTAGAGGCCCATATTTATTCCCTCGGCTTTCAACTGTAAAAAGCAGACAGCTTCCAAATGAATCCACCTCAAAAATTAACATGTTACTTTTTTAATAGCCTCTTCACAGTTTATGAACCTTGTAGAGGTGGAAAGAAGTAAAAAAAAGACAGATGATGTCATTTTTACATTGGTGTTCATTTTTTAGGTGGTTTTGCTGCACTTTCTCAGGTTTCCATCTGCAATCTGTCTGAAGAAGACTTCATGTACACTTGCCCATAAACCTCAAGCTCAGAAGTTTTTTGTGGCTCTGTTCATATTATGTAGCTATATGGAACACTGTGCACCGCTGTTTGGTGCTTAGTATAGCTCTGTTCCATTAGGTAAAAATGCCTGAAAATAAGGCATCCGCTAGAATATGCTATTATTATTTTTTTCCTGTTATTTGAATTATTATTGAATTATTTGGAATCTAACAGAAAGAACATCTGTAGGCTTGCATAGGAAACTGGAGTCATCTGGAGGTAAACTGGGGTGCCATACAAGTCTGTGTTTGCTGTATTATGAACCCATACAATGTTTTAAAACTGTATGCATGAATCCTGAAATACATTTATTTCCAGGTAATGTTCACTGCTGGTTTTTGGCAATGACACATTAAATGCTATCTCTTTTGTGCCTGGAGAGATAACTTATTTTTATCTATTACACAATCAAGTGAATTTCATAGTCAAATCTCCATGGTATGTGTTAAGGTTTTTCACAAGTATTTTTCCTGACACCACACATTACATTCTGCCAGTTCAGCGCTAAATGATTACATTATGCACTTGGAGTTATATACTGCACCTCAAGAGCTGGTAAAAAAGAATAAAAATAATATTTTCTGTTACCTACAACACATCCATGTATCTGTATTTCCACCTGAAACGTTATGAGGGAATGTATATGTTATGGGAATTCTGGATCCTAAATCCAGAGCGAATCTGCAAACATTAGTATTGTCACTTATGTCCTTATCTGCATTTATGCAATGTATTTCTGCATAAAGTGGAATTAAAATACATTAGATACGGCATTTATTTCTTCCAGATGGATGCACATCAATACCCACCTGGGAGGCGACTACGTTGCCCTAATTCCATGACTGTCAGGAAGATAGATCAGGTTAAAGTGTATGACTGAGGTCCACCAAGATAAAACGAGAGATAATTTAGTTCAGGGACTCGCTGTCAAGATCACTTTATAAAGCAAAGACATGACAAAGGTACAGCTCCTACTGCTAATAACAGCCGTGGTGTTTGGAAACCTCGATCTCATACGGCTCCCGTGTGACATTTGGACAGCTGTACTGTGAGATCCAAGATGGTAGAATGCTCATCGTAGAGAGTAGTGCCTTGTAAAATCAATGGAGTAATTATGCTTGTTATAAACTGTCTGGTGCCGGAATATGAAATCTGTCTTCATAATATAAGGAAGGATAATGTCCGAGTGCTAATATTATCTATGACTCGAAATGTGATATTAAGTGAAATCCAATAAGTAGAAGATATGACTATTTTGATTGACTATGCAGACCACATTAGACATCATTATAACTTACATGTTACCGATATGTTATGTTAACATGGTACTGGATATAGGGGTACAGAGGTAGCAGTCGCATCTAGCTGAGGGGCTCAATGGTTACTCTACCACATGTGAAGACACTAGTATTGTTAAACACACACCATACTCAAGGTGGGGACACTTTTACGTATTATGCAGTTACACCCAGTGGGCTTCAAACTATGTCTCTAAGGCCGGGGTCACACTAGCGTATGGCATCCGATGTGAGAGCCTCGGATACGATATGCTAATGACCCTCGGCTCCTGCTCTGCTGCAAGCGGGAGTGGAGTGTCATGCTACTGTGATCCAAGCCTCTCGCAAAGACAGAATCGGAGCACAGCTGCGGAGGAGGTGGGTAAAGCAATTTCTTGATCTCCTCCACTGCCGGCGTCGGTGTATATCGCACAGCACTCGGATGATATCTGAATGATGTTCATTGTGTCACTATCACCCATAGGCTATATTGGTGCAAGTGAGCCAAAACTCGGGCGAGTCTCGATGCCAAGCGCAGCATGCTGCGATTGTTCTTGCATGCCGATTCAGCATGAGAAAATTATTGCAGATGTGATCGGCCCCATAAATTAACACTGTACTGAGTGCTGTGCGAAGTTTTGTCGCATAGCACTCGTCAGTATTCTACACAAGTGTGATCCAGGCCTGACTCTATATCATGCCTTATAAAACCTGATGTGATGTAAGCATAAAGGGAATCTGTCAGGAAGATCAACCTACTCAAACAGTATATATTGTCTTCCTGGTCTTCGAAACGTAAATCCCTCACAGTTTTGTATGACTATTTTTTATTCATATACAAATGAAACTTTCAGTGACTAAAAGAGAGGATGCGTGAGAAAAATTTTTGTTATAACAATTGAAAAAAGGTATTAGTGTTTTAGTTTTTAAAAAATTATAATTTGTTTTTAACCCCTTCATGACCGGGGGATTTTTCGTTTTTCCGTGTTCGTTTTTCGCTCCCCTCCTTCCCAGAGCCATAACTTTTTTATTTTTCCGTCAATTTGGCCATGTGAGGGCTTATTTTTTGCGGGACGAGTTGTACTTTTGAACGACATCATTGGTTTTAGCATGCTGTGTACTAGAAAACGGGAAAAAAATTCCAAGTGCGGTGAAATTGCAAAAAAAGTGCAATCCCACATTGGTTTTTTGTTTGGCTTTTTTGCTAGGTTCACTAAATGCTAAAAATGACCTGCCATTATGATTCTCCAGGTCATTACGAGTTCATAGACACCAAACATGACTAGGTTATTTTTTATCTAAGTGGTGAAAAAAAATTCCAAACTTTGCTAAAAAAAAAAAAAAAAAAAAAAAAAATTGTGCCATTTTCCGATACTCGTAGCGTCTCCATTTTTCATCATTTGGGGTCGGCTGAGGGCTTATTTTTTGCGTGCCGAGATGACGTTTTTAATTATAGCATTTCGGTGCAGATACGTTCTTTTGATCGCCCGTTATTGCATTTTAATGCAATGTTGCGGCGACCAAAAAAACGTAATTCTGGCGTTTTGAATTTTTTTCCCGCTACGCTGTTTAGCGATCAGGTTAATACTTTTTTTTAATTGATAGATCGGGCGATTCTGAGCGCGGCGATACCAAATATGCGTAGATTTGATATTTTTTTTATTGATTTATTTTGATTGGGGCGAAAGGGGGGTGATTTAAACTTTTATGTTTTTTTATTTTTTTCACATTTTTTTAAACTTTTTTTTTTTACTTTTGCCATGCTTCAATAGCCTCCATGAGAGGCTGGAAGCAGGCATAGCACGATCGGCTCTGCTACATAGCAGCGATCTGCTGATCGCTGCTATGTAGCAGAATTGCACGTGTGCTGTGAGCGCCGACCACAGGGTGGCGCTCACAGCGACGGGCAATCAGTAACCATAGAGGTCTCAAGGACCTCTATGGTTACCATTCACAAGCATCGCCGACCCCCGATCATGTGACGGGGGTCGGCGATGACGTCATTTCCGGCCGCCCGGCCGGAAGCGGTAGTTAAATGCCGCTGTCTGCGTTTGACAGCGGCATTTAACTAGTTAATAGGTGCGGGCAGATCGCGATTCTGCCCGCGCCTATTACGGGCACATGTCAGCTGTTCAAAACAGCTGACATGTCCCGGCTTTGGTGCGGGCTCACCGTGGAGCCCTGCATCAAAGCAGGGGAGCCGGCATCGGACGGTATAGTACGTCCGATGCCGGTAAGGGGTTAATGAAGTAAATATGTAAAATAATTTTCAAAAGTTTAGTCTTTTCACTTTTAAACACTAGGGGGAGCAGCTGCTGAAATTCGCCATGAAAATCTTGTGTACAACTAGCTCACATTATGACTGCAGTAAATGTGGGCGGGTCTGCTCACATGGGTGTGATGTCACTCCTCACCTCTCCTCTGCGCATTTCCACAAGGATAAGATAGGATGAAGTTTAAGATCACAGTGTGGAGACTCTTTGTTGGTGACTGCAAAGTGATTCTCTCAATAAGTCAGTGTCACTGAGGGAGGCCGGCAGCAACGATTCTGTTAGTTGGTGCTGCTCGATGTATCATAAGCTGGGGTTAGATACGTGGAGTGCATCACACACGCGATTAGATACACCTAGTGTAATACATACTGGGATTAGATAGAGGGCTAAGTGTAGTTTATCACATGATGGGATTAGATATTGAGCTCGGCGGAGTGTATCACTAAGGATGGGATTAGATACACAATATCTGATGTATATAATATGTGACCCCTGCTCCATCCACATCTTTGGGAGCAGAGGTGTGATGTGTGACCCGGCTCCATGCACTATGGGAATAGTAGTGTTATGTGTGGCTCCGCTCTGTCCACTTTTATGAGAGAAGTGGTGTAATGTGTGACACTGCTCTGTCTATGTCTATGTGAGCAGAGGTATAATGGTCTGGTATCTCAGTGTAAGGCTCATGCAGATACTTAAAATAATAGAGCACAGCTGAGTCAGTAAACAGAGCATATCAGCATGTTGTTTCCTCTGCTGTGCTATGAACATGGCAGCAGAGAGCAGTTATTAGCAGCATGGTGTTGTACTGCTAAAGTCAGGCTGTGAACACCGTTTACCACTGCCAATACTCACCTCCTCCTGGACCTCTGCATCGCGGCACCTCCTGTCATGGTTGTGTCTAGATTGGAGTGGCTTCTGTGAGGCTCATTCCAGCAGCTCCATTCTAGAGTGCTCACTAGTGAGGTGGCTAGAATGGAAATGGCTGTAGCGAGGATCTCATCGGATCCTCAACTCAAGACAGTTCAGTGCTGAGGTGACCAGAGTTGAGTGGTTGGAGCGAGGTCCTCACAGGACTCCAATCTAGATGCCTCATCACTGACAGGATTAGAATAAGTCACACTACTACATTGCATAGCACTCGACTCAGTGTTAGTCTATGAGGTAGCTCGCGTCTGCAATTATTTTCTCATGCCAAATCAGAATGCGAGAACAATCGCAGCATGCTGCGATTGGCACTGAGACTCAGCCGAGTCTCGGCTCACTCACACCCATATAAGTCTATGGGTGTGAGTGACACAACACACATCACTCGAATATCACCCAAGGGGTGTCATTTTTGAAATAGTGTTACTTTTGGGTATTACTAGTCATATAGGCCCTTCAAAGTAATTTCAAACATGATGTGGTCTTCAATAAAACAGTTTTGTAAATTTTGTTGGAAAAATTGAGAAATTGCTGATCAAGTTTTATTCCTTTTAACTGCCTAACAAACAAAATTATGTTTAAAAAAAATTATCCTGATGAAAAGTAGACATATGCAAAATATTATTTATAAATCACTTTTTAAAGCATGACTAACTGTTTTAAGAATATAGACATTGAAAGTTTGAAAATAGCAAAATTCTCTACATTTTTTAACAAAACTTTGATATTTTCACAGATAAACGCAAAAAAAATTGACCTAAATTATAAAGTAAAATGTGTTACAAAAATATCTCTAGATCATTGGGATTACCACGTAAAGTTATTACCACATAAAGTGACACTTCAGATTTATAAAATTAGGAAGCTGAAAACAGGCTTTGGGGAGAAGGGGCTAAGGCTACTCACACAGATTTTTGCTGTTGTTTTCTAATAATAGAGTAACAATGCATTGTTCTTTATATCTAATATTGAAAATTGATGCAGTATTTTAGAAGATATTGTGATAAAACACTGCCCTTTTGCCTTGATTTTAAAAAAAATTATAGCGACAACATTTGATAGAGGCCCAAAGACATTGGTTTAGTCTACTTATTGCTAAGAAATCATGTAACTGGCCAATCTCTATTTATCAGTTACCGTCGCATATCATTAAAAAATTCCATACTGAATTAATGTTTAATTTTGTAAAGCTTCCATACATTAAAAATATGCTTGGAAAAAAGTGACGTTAAAAAAAGCTGATGGAAAGATTTTGTCATATATTTGGTGATGAGGGCAGAGCACAGACACAGAAACTATCTCATTCTCACAGGCGTCTGGATTGTAACAAATAATCAGATTTTTCTCAGTACTTTCTCCATTGGAAAAATCCTTTGATGCAATAAATTATAAATTAAGCTCATTTATGAGAAGGCGGCTCTTTCCTTTTATGAATTATGAACACAACGTTGTTCACACCTCTGTTACTTATTTCAAGAACAGGCTGATTTCCTGCTTGGTGGAATTGACAAAATCCTTTCATAAAGCTCAGAAAGGTTGTATAATAATAATAATAATAATAATAATTAATAATAATAACATTAGTTAAAAAATGTCCAAAACTTTATTAACTGTTTGAATTGCCCTACCCTTTTTATCTGAAGTTCTATAAGGCTGGGTTCCCATTGCGTTATGGGACCGCGTTAAACGGACAGCGTTGCATGGCGAAATTAACGCCGTGCAACGCGGCCGTTAACGCGCCCATTCACGCTAATGGGAACGCGCTTCACTAGCGCGTGCCATGTTCGGCACGCGCTAGCGACGCGCCGGGGATTCCTGGCACGCCGCGGACGCTGCTTGCAGCGTCCGAGGCGCGCCCGCGGTCCGTTCCCCGCTCTCGCAGATCGGGGATCTGCGAGAGCGGGGATGTTACCGCGACCCCGACCGCAGCCCCATAGAAAACATTGCGTTAGCGCAATCCGCTAGCACTAGCGCTAAACGGATTGCACTAACGCAATGTGACCCTAGCCTTATAGAACTTTTCACAGTTATAGTGTAATAGTCTTGTGATTGTAATGTTTTCCCAGCCAAGCTTTTTAGAGCATATGGTAAACTTAGAAACAAGTGTAAAAAGTAATTTAGTGCTTTAACATCATTATGATTCAGCTAATGTAAGACAAGAGTATAAACTACATTGATGTTTTATATAATGTTTATAATGTTTAGTTGATTAGTTGAATTTTCTTTATGTCAAGTTTTTATATTCGCATATGTATCACAGATTAAATACAATTTCACACTGAATGCTAAACGAAGAATCTAGTATAACACTTAAATTCAGGCTGAGTAGATGATTTGGTAAAATCCAGATATTATCAGTATTATTTCAGTATGATATTATTATTATTATTGTTATTACTATTATTTGGATATGTTTGCATTTGTATAATTTTGCAAGTTTAAAGGCATTGTCCAGTCTAAAATGACAATTCTGCAGTCACTTTACGTGACTGCAGACTTGCGAATCCTCACATTGCGTGCACTGCACTCTGCGAAGATTCTGCGGTGTGAGTATCAAGAAGAGCAACAGTAGGAAGAGTGTCTGGGAGGCTGTGGTGGCTGCTGCACGCAATGTTGATCGCAAACAGATCAAGCAACTGATAGAATCCATAGATGGAAGGCTGTTGAGTGTCATCATAAAGAAAGGTGGCTATATTGGTCACTAATTTTGGGAGGTTTGGTTTTTGCATGTCAGAAATGTTTATTTCTAAGTTGTGTGCAGTTATATTGGTTTACCTGGTGAAAATAAACAAGTGAGATGGGAATATATTTGGTTTTTATTAAGTTGCCTAATAATTCTGCACAGTAATAGTTAGCTGCACAAACAGATATCCTTCTAATATAGCCAAATCTAAAAAAAAAAAAAAAACACTCCAACTTCCAAAAATATTAAGCTTTGATATTTATGAGTCTCTTAGGTTGATTGAGAACATAGTTGTTGATCAATAATAAAAATAATCCTCTAAAATTCAACTTGCCTAATAATTCTGCACACGGTGTATATATATATATATATATATATATATATATATATATATATATATACAGGTCCTTCTCAAAAAATTAGCATATAGATTCATTATCCACCAACTGAAATTTGTCAGGTCTTTTATTGTTTCAATACTGATGATTTTGGCATACAACTCCTGATAACCCAAAAAACCTGTCTCAATAAATTAGCATATCAAGAAAAGGTTCTCTAAACGACCTATTACCCTAATCTTCTGAATCAACTAATTAACTCTAAACACATGCAAAAGATACCTGAGGCTTTTATAAACTCCCTGCCTGGTTCATTACTCAAAACCCCCATCATGGGTAAGACTAGCGACCTGACAGATGTCAAGAAGGCCATCATTGACACCCTCAAGCAAAAGGGTAAGACCCAGAAAGAAATTTCTCAACAAATAGGCTGTTCCCAGAGTGCTGTATCAAGGCACCTCAATGGTAAGTCTGTTGGAAGGAAACAATGTGGCAGAAAACGCTGTACAACGAGAAGAGGAGACCGGACTCTGAGGAAGATTGTGGAGAAGGACCGATTCCAGACCTTGGGGAACCTGAGGAAGCAGTGGACTGAGTCTGGTGTGGAAACATCCAGAGCCACCGTGCACAGGCGTGTGCAGGAAATGGGCTACAGGTGCCGCATTCCCCAGGTAAAGCCACTTTTGAACCATAAACAGCGGCAGAGGCGCCTGACCTGGCTACAGAGAAGCAGCACTGGACTGTTGCTAAGTGGTCCCAAGTACTTTTTTCTGATGAAAGCAAATTTTGCATGTCATTTGGAAATCAAGGTGCCAGAGTTTGGAGGAAGACTGGGGAGAAGGAAATGCCAAAATGCCTGAAGTCCAGTGTCAAGTACCCACAGTCAGTGATGGTGTGGGGTGCCATGTCAGCTGCTGGTGTTGGTCCACTGTGTTTCATCAAGGGCAGGGTCAATGCAGCTAGCTATCACGAGATTTTGGAGCACTTCATGCTTCCATCGGCTGAAATGCTTTATGGAGATGAAGATTTCATTTTTCAGCACGACCTGGCACCTGCTCACAGTGCCAAAACCACTGGTAAATGGTTTACTGACCATGGTATTACTGTGCTCAATTGGCCTGCCAACTCTCCTGACCTGAACCCCATAGAGAATCTGTGGGATATTGTGAAGAGAAAGTTGAGAGACGCAAGACCCAACACTCTGGATGAGCTTAAGGCCGCTATTGAAGCATCCTGGGCCTCCATAACATCTCAGCAGTGTCACAGGCTGATTGCCTCCATGCCACGCCGCATTGAAGCAGTCATTTCTGCAAAAGGATTCCCGACCAAGTATTGAGTGCATAACTGAACATTATTATTTGATGGTTTTTTTGTTTGTTATTAAAAAACACTTTTATTTGATTGGATGGGTGAAATATGCTAATTTATTGAGACAGGTTTTTTGGGTTATCAGGAGTTGTATGCCAAAATCATCAGTATTAAAACAATAAAAGACCTGACAAATTTCAGTTGGTGGATAATGAATCTATAATATATGAAAGTTTAATTGTAATCATTACATTATGGTAAATAATGAAATTTAACACTATATGCTAATTTTTTGAGAAGGACCTGTGTATATATATATATATATATATATATATATATATATATATATATACAGTGAAGGAAATAATTATTTGATCCCTTGCTGATTTTATAAGTTTGCCCACTGACAAATATATGGACAATCTATCATTTTAAGGGTAGGTGGAACTTTGTGAAAAAGTGGTTTATTTTTCAAGACCGTGAGGCCGGAAACAGTCTAGTAGGAATGTAAAATATGAATATCATATACCTTTGGTCACATGACCGCCGTTCCCGATGCTGCCACTGGAAAATCGTCACATCACGTAGTTCTCTTGATGTGAGGATTCACAAGTCTGCAGTCATATGGAGTGACATAGAGTGCCTGCAGACTTGTCGCTTTGGACCAGACAACCCCTTTAACCCCTTTCTGACATGGGACGTACTATCCCGTCGAGGTGGGGTGGGCCCCTATGACCATGGACGGGATAGTACGTTCAGCGCGATCGGCGGCGCTCACAGGGGTAGCGCTGCCGATCGCGGCCGGGTGTCAGCTGCCTATCGCAGCTGACATCCGGCACTATGTGCCAGGAGCGGTCACGGACCGCCCCCGGCACATTAACCCCTGGCACACCGCGATCAAAGATGATTGCGATGTGCCGGCGGTGCAGGGAAGCATCGCGCAGGGAGGGGGCTCCCTGCGGGCTTCCCTGAGCCCCCCGCAGCAACGCGATGTGATCGCGTTGCTGCGAGGGTCTCCTCATCTCCCTCCCTGCTCGAGCCCCAGATCCAAGATGGCCGCGGATCCGGGTCCTGCAGGGAGGGAGGTGGCTTCACAGAGCCTGCTCAGAGCAGGCACTGTGAAGCAGCCTGCACTGCTATCAGATCGGTGATCTGACAGAGTGCTGTGCAAACTGTCAGATCATCGATCTGTGATGTCCCCCCCGGGACAAAGTAAAAAAGTTAAAAAAAAAATTTTCAAATGTGTAAACAAAAAATTTAAAAAAATATTCCAAAATAATGAAAAAAAAAAATATTATTCCCATAAATACATTTCTTTATCTAAATAAAAAAAACAAAACAATAAAAGTACACATATTTCGTATCGCCGCGTCCGTAACGGCCCGACCTATAAAACTGGCCCACTAGTTAACCCCTTCAGTAAATACCGTAAGAAAAAAAAAAAAAACGAGGCAAAAAACAACGCTTTATTATCATACCGCTGAACAAAAAGTGGAATAACACGCGATCAAAAAGACAGATGTAAATAACCATGGTACCGCTGAAAATGTCATCTTGTCCCGCAAAAAACGAGCCGCCATACAGCATCATCAGCAACAAAATAAAAAAGTTATAGTCCTGAGAATAAAGCGATGCAAAAATAATTATTTTTTCTATAAAATAGTTTTTATCGTATAAAAGCGCCAAAACATAAAAAAATGATATAAATGAGGTGCCGCTGTAATCGTACTGACCTGAAGAATAAAACTGCTTTATCCATTTTACCAAATGCGGAACGGTATAAACGCCTCCCCCAAAAGAAATTCATGAATAGCTGGTTTTTGGTCATTCTGCCTCACAAAAATCGGAATAAAAAGCGATCAAAAAATGTCACGTGCCCGAAAATGTTACCAATAAAAACGTCAACTCGTCCCGCAAAAAACAAGACCTCACATGACTCTGTGGACCAAAATATGGAAAAATTATAGCTCTCAAAATGTCGTAATGCAAAAAATATTTTTTGCAATAAAAAGAGTCTTTCAGTGTGTGATGGCTGCCAATCATAAAAATCCGCTAAAAAACCCGCTCTAAAAGTAAATCAAACCCCCCTTCATCACCCCCTTAGTTAGGGAAAAATTAAAAAAATGTATTTATTTCCATTTTCCCATTAGGGCTAGGGTTAGGGTTAGGGTTAGGGCTAGGGTTAGGGCTAGGGCTAGGGCTAGGGTTAAGGCTAGGGTTAGGGCTAGGGTTAGGGCTAGGGTTAGGGTTAGTGCTAGGGTTAGGGCTAGGGTTAGGGTTAGGGCTAGGGTTAGGGTTAGGGCTAGGGTTAGGGCTGCAGTTTGGGTTGGGGCTAAAGTTAGGGTTCGGGTTGGGGCTAAAGTTACAGTTAGGGTTTAGATTACATTTACAGTTGGGAATAGGGTTGGGATTAGGGTTAGGGGTGTGTCAGGGTTAGAGGTGTGGTTAGGGTTACCGTTGGAATTAGGGTTAGGGGTGTGTTTGGATTAGGGTTTCAGTTATAATTGGGGGGTTTCCACTGTTTAGGCACATCAGGGGCTCTCCAAACGCGACACGGCGTCCGATCTCAATTCCAGCCAATTCTGCGTTGAAAAAGTAAAACAGTGCTTCTTCCATTCCGAGCTCTCCCGTGTGCCCAAACAGGGGTTTACCCCAACATATGTTGTATCAGCGTACTCATGACAAATAGGACAACAACTTTTGGGGTCTCCTGTTACCCTTGGGAAAATACAAAACTGGGGGCTAAAAAATCATTTTTGTGGGAAAAAAAAGATTTTTTTATTTTCACGGCTCTGCGTTATAAACTGTAGTGAAACACTTGGGGGTTCAAAGTTCTCACAACACATCTAGATTAGTTCCCTGGGGGGTCTAGTTTCCAATATGGGGTCACTTGTGGGGGGTTTCTACTGTTTAGGTACATTAGGGGTTCTGCAAACGCAATGTGACGCCTGCAGACCATTCCATCTAAGTCTGCATTCCAAATGGCGCTCCTTCCCTTCCGAGCTCTGCCATGCGCTCAAACGGTGGTTCCCCCCAACATACGGGGTATCAGCGTACTCAGGACAAATTGGACAACAACTTTTGGGGTCTAATTTCTCCTCTTACCCTCGGGAAAATACAAAACTGGGGGCTAAAAAATAATTTTGGGGGGAAAGATTTTTTTTTTTAATTTTCACGGCTCTGCGTTACAAACTGTAGTGAAACACTTGGGGGTTCAAAGCTATCACAACACATCTAGATGAGTTCCTTAGGGAGTCTAGTTTCCAAAATGGTGTCACTTGTGGGAGGTTTCTACTGTTTAGGTACTTTAGGGGCTCTGCAAATGCAATGTGACACCTGCAGACCATTCCATCTAAGTCCTCATTCCAAATGGAGCTCCTTCCCTTCCGAGCCCTCCCATGCGCCCAAACAGTGGTTCCCCCCCACATATGGGGTATCAGCGCACTCAGGACAAATTGGACAACAAATTGTGGGGTCCAATTTCTCCTGTTACCCTCGGGAAAATACAAAACTGGGGGCTAAAAAATAATTTTTGTGGGAAAAAATTTTTGTTTTATTTTTAACGGCTCTCCATTATAAACTTCTGTGAAGCCATTGGTGGGTCAAAGCGCTCAGCACACATCTAGATAAGTTCCTAAAGGGGCCTACTTTCCAAAATGGTCACTTGTGGGGGGTTTCTACTGTTTAGGTACATTAGGGGCTCTGCAAACGCAATGTGACACCTGCAGACCATTCCATCTAAGTCTGCATTCAAATGGCACTCCTTCCCTTCCGAGCCCTCCCATGTGCCCAAACAGTGGTTCCCCCCACATATGGTGTATCATCGCACTCAGGACAAATTGGGCAACAAATTTTGGGGTCCAATTTCTCCTGTTACCCTCGGGAAAATACAAAACTGGGGGCTAAAAAAATAATTTTTGTGGGAAAAAAATTTTGTTTTATTTTTACGGCTCTGCATTATAAACTTCTGTGAAGCACTTGGTGGGTCAAAGTGCTCACCACACCTCTAGATAAGTTCCTTAGGGGGTCTACTTTCCAAAATGGTGTCACTTGTGGGGGGTTTCAATGTTTAGGCACATCAGTGGCTCTTCAAACGCAACATGGCGTCCCATCTCAATTCCTGTCAATTTTGCATTGAAAAGTCAATCGGCGCTCCTTCCCTTCCGAGCTCTCCCATCCGCCCAAACAGTGGTTTACCCCCACATATGGGCTATCAGCGTACTCAGGACAAATTGTACAACAACTTTTGGGGTCCAATTTCTTCTCTTACCCTTGGGAAAATAAAAAATTGGTGGCGAAAAGATAATTTTTGTGAAAAAATATGATTTTTTATTTTTATGGTTCTACATTATAAACTTCTGTGAAGCACTTGGTAGGTCAAAGTGCTCACCACACCTCTAGATAAGTTCCTTAGGGGGTCTACTTTCCAAAATGGTGTCACTTGTGGGGGGTTTCAATGTTTAGGCACATCAGTGGCTCTTCAAACGCAACATGGCGTCCCATCTCAATTCCTGTCAATTTTGCATTGAAAAGTCAATCGGCGCTCCTTCCCTTCCGAGCTCTCCCATCCGCCCAAACAGTGGTTTACCCCCACATGTGGGGTATTGGCGTACTCAGCACAAATTGTACAACAATGTTTGGGGTCCATTTTCTCCTGTTACCCTTGGTAAAATAAAACAAATTGGAGCTGAATTAAATTTTTTGTGAAAAAAAGTTAAATGTTCATTTTTATTTAAACATTCAAAAAATTCCTGTGAAGCACCAGAAGGGTTAATAAACTTCTTGAATGTGGTTTTGAGCACCTTGAGGGGTGTAGTTTTTAGAATGGTGTCACACTTGGGTATCATATAGACCCCTCAAAATGACTTCAAATGAGATGTGGTCCCTAAAAAAAAATGGTGTTGTAGAAATGAGAAATTGCTGGTCAACTTTTAACCCTTATAACTCCCTAACAAAAAAAAATTTTGGTTCCAAAATTGTGCTGATGTAAAGTAGACATGTGGGAAATGTTACTTAATTTCCGTTTTTTTCACAAATAAACGCAGGTACTATCAAAGAATTTTTACCATTGTCATGAAGTACAATATGTCACGAGAAAACAATGTCAGAATCACTGGGATCCGTTGAAGCGTTCCAGAGTTATAACCTCATAAAGGGACAGTGGTCAGAATTGTAAAAATTGGCCCGGTCATTAACGTGCAAACCACCCTTGGGGGTAAAGGGGTTAAAGTTATATTCTTCAGAACCAAATGTTTGACGTAAAACCCCTGGGGATCAGGAAAGCTATAGATATCAGTATTCTACAGAAATAAATGTATTTAAATAATTCAAACCCTCTTTTGAATACTCA
This sequence comes from Ranitomeya imitator, assembly GCF_032444005.1. Taxonomy (NCBI): domain Eukaryota; kingdom Metazoa; phylum Chordata; class Amphibia; order Anura; family Dendrobatidae; genus Ranitomeya; species Ranitomeya imitator. The sequence goes on along the minus strand of NC_091286.1, from coordinate 548,583,738 downwards.
ATACGCTCTCTTGTATAAAGATATGTATAGTTTTATGTAGCACATGTTCAGAAGTTGCATCAGCATGAAGGACATTATACTGCTTGTCTGAGGAGGAGATCCTTGAAATCAACACTGACGTGAAATAAAATACTTACTAAAAAGCAATAGAATGCTCCCTGTGCATGTTTTTCTTTCACTCTGGTTCTTCTTAAGGGAGGATATAAAAAAATAAACAACTGAAGGACGTGTCATTTAATTTTGCTAAATAAATGTAATTAGCAAATCACAATAGTTTTATTTCAAGAGGTAATCACTATGGAATAAAATATTTGCCACCTTAATACACTGACAGAAGCCTGTCCTAGAATGGTAGTATAGATACCTGTGAGCATGTGCAGGAGAAGCTCATATTACTGTGACCTAAATGTACTTATATTTGTCACACAGAAAAACAGGGCACACAGAAGTGTGAGTTGTCTCTTAATAATAATAATATTCTTTATTTATATAGCGCCAACATATTCCGCAGCGCATTACAGTTTAACAGCTTCAAACACAACAGTCACAAGTAACAATGATAACAATAGAATAATTAACCCCTTCATGACCGGGGGATTTTTCGTTTTTCCGTGTTCGTTTTTCGCTCCCCTCCTTCCCAGAGCCATAACTTTTTTATTTTTCCGTCAATTTGGCCATGTGAGGGCTTATTTTTTGCGGGACGAGTTGTACTTTTGAACGACATCATTGGTTTTAGCATGTCGTGTACTAGAAAACGGGAAAAAAATTCCAAGTGCGGTGAAATTGCAAAAAAAGTGCAATCCCACATTGGTTTTTTGTTTGGCTTTTTTGCTAGATTCACTAAATGCTGAAACTGACCTGCCATTATGATTCTCCAGGTCAGTACGAGTTCATAGACACCAAACATGACTAGGTTATTTTTTATCTAAGTGGTGAAAAAAAATTCCAAACTTTGCTAAAAAAAAAAAAAAAAAATTGCGCCATTTTCCGATACTCGTAGTGTCTCCATTTTTCATCATCTGGGGTCGGTTGAGGGCTTATTTTTTGCGTGCCGAGATGACGTTTTTAATGATAGTATTTCGGTGCAGATACTTTCTTTTGATCGCCCGTTATTGCATTTTAATGCAATGTCACGGCGACCAAAAAGACGTAATTCTGGCGTTTCGAATTTTTTTCCCGCTACGCTGTTTAGCGATCAGGTTAATACTTTTTTTTAATTGATAGATCGGGCGATTCTGAGCGCGGCGATACCAAATATGCGTAGATTTAATATTTTTTTTATTGATTTATTTTGATTGGGGCGAAAGGGGGGTGATTTAAACTTTTATGTTTTTTTTAATTTTTTTCACATTTTTTAAACCTTTTTTGTTTAACTTTTGCCATGCTTCAATAGCCTCCATGGGAGGCTAGAAGCTGGCACAGCACGATCGGCTCTGCTACATAGCAGCGATCTGCTGATCGCTGCTATGTAGCAGAATTGTACATGTGCTGTGAGCGCTGACCACAGGGTGGCGTTCACAGCGACGGGCAATCAGTAACCATAGAGGTCTCAAGGACCTCTATGGTTACCATTCACAAGCATCGCCGACCCCCGATCATGTGACGGGGGTCGGCGATGACGTCATTTCCGGCCGCCCGGCCGGAAGCGGTAGTTAAATGCCGCTGTCTGCGTTTGACAGCGGCATTTAACTAGTTAATAGGTGCGGGCAGATCGCGATTCTGCCCGCACCTATTACGGGCACATGTCAGCTGTTCAAAACAGCTGACATGTCCCGGCTTTGGTGCGGGCTCACCGCGGAGCCCTGCATCAAAGCAGGGGAGCCGGCATCGGACGGTATAGTACGTCCGATGCCGGTAAGGGGTTAAAGCAACACAAGATGACCCTGCTCGGGAGAGCTTACAATCTACAATGAGGGGGGGGGAGATACAAAGTACAGGTGTGTATTTACAATGATGTATTTACAATGATGGTTCAGCCATCTTCAGGGAGTGGGGAATAGATGGAAGTAGTGAATTGGGCTACACACACACAAACATAAAATGACTTTGATTAGGGAACGTGATAGGCCGCTCTGAACAAATGTGTTTTGAGGGAGCGCCTAAAACTATGCAAATTGTGAATGGTCCTAATATCTTGGGGTAGAGCATTCCAGAGGATTGGCGCAGCACGGGAGAAGTCTTGGAGTTGGGAGGTACGGATTAGTGCAGAGGTTAGTCGAAAGTCATTTGCAGAGCGCAGAGGTCGGTTAGGCCGATAGATAGAAATGAAGGAGGAGATGTAAGGGGTGCTGCACTGTGGAGAGCCTTGTGGGTGAGAACAAGTACTTTGAATTGTATCCTGTAATGAATGGTCAGCCTCTTCTTACCTCTGCCCCTCCGGTATCTACAGGAATATTAGTGGAGCAGAGGTTCTTATATAAGAAGGAGGGCAGAGCTTCCACTGCACATGCTCAGAGGCTTCTGACCTAACATTCTAGAACAGGTGTCTCTCAGTAAAACACGGTGGCGGCCATTTTAATTTCTGTAGCAATTACTTCCAAACACAAAACAATTGTGATTTGCTAATTAAATGTATTTATAAATTTATTCATAATGACATTTCCTTTAGTTATTGTTTTTTTTTCTATTCACGGAAAAAGAAATATTTAAAGTGAATCCGTCAGCATGTTTTTGCCATGTAATCTGAGGACAACATGATGTAGGGGTTAAACACAAATTTCACTTATGTGTCACTTATCAGGCTCCATGCTGTTCTTTACTTACAATGAAAGTTTTAGCACCTGGTGATTATTGTTGCCTGGACTACATGACAAGTGCTTGCAAGGCTGACCACACCCCATCCTGTCATAAGCAGCTTACTGTCTATACACAGAAGCTGTGATGTGAGCAATTTAAGAACTCTGTCACAACTGTTTCACCCACTAAACAATGTGATACATCATTTAATTCATGATCTTTTCGCCTCTATTACGCTGCTCCCTGATCAGGTAGAAAAAACCTGCTCGCAGATTATCTAAGTAGTGTAATATCATAAAATAATTTTTACTTTAGACATCAGAAATATATTTGATGTGCTTTGCTATTTTGTGGCATAAAATAAAAAATGATTAAATTATTAAAAATGCTATAATATTGCAAATACTGAGAGCCTTCTACAAAAAAAACTATGAACATGAATTGGAGAACCAATATAGAGAGGATAGAATAGGATACTTTAATATCTCTAGTTTTCATAAGAGATGACAGCAAATGACATCTACGACTATCTGCATATTTGTTACTGTGATTCTCCTTTGTGATTATTCATGAAAATATCTTATAGAAGGTCTAGCTTTATTTGTTCATGTAGCTTCAAGTTAAAAGTCAGTGATGATTAATTGAATGTTCAAGGCCACAGTGAGGCTTAGAAATAAGGTCCCTGCAGTAGTCTATTTCACGGTCTGTAATATATGGTGCTTAAGCTAATATTGTACCTTTCATGGGTCAGTGACACCATCTAATTGGTGGGCCACACACGAGTCCTCTTCCTTACTTTAATTAAAATGTATGTCAATTTCATTGAACACTGCAGCTATTGATGCTTAAAAGACTAATTCCCTTTGGTCAATTAACCCATATGATTCTGGAAGGAATCTCTTTAGAATACGTATTTCTGGTCTTACATCGATCTGCAGGCTGCAAATATATTACAATTTGGCAGCTGCGAATTGTACGCTCATAACAGAGTTAAAGATTGTGTTCCAATGGTGTCAGCAATGAACAGCAAGCGCTTTAATGAGCTTGATTTCATGCAGACAATATGGTGCCAGACGTTGTTTTTGGTATTTTGTTGAAATTGTCTCTTCAAAGAGGAAGACAACTAAAACTCTTGTGCCACCTATAGGAAATAGCAATCCTAAAAGTCAATGTTGACCCTTGAACGAGCCTTGTCACATGACTGAGGATAAAAGCCAAAAATAGAATCTCAATTTGCAGACACAGCGTTTCGGGGTACTGCCCTTCTTCAGTGCAAAGTGTGAGATCTGTTTTGGCTCTGTGAGAGGCGTCTGACCGGGAGCCACACAGCCAAACCATATCTCACACTTTGCACTGACTAGTGGCAGAAGAGGACTAGAGTTCAGAAGAGAAAATTTGCACATTTCCCAGGGGAGCATTGCGGCTTAAAAGACTCCTCATCTCGGCGTGCTTGGATCCGGTTATTTTGTGGAAAAAAATCGATACATCAATCAATACATTATCTTTCAACCAATGAAATAGAGGCTTCTGAATCCTGATGATTCAGCAAGAAAAATTATTTGCCTGTTAAAGGTAATGAGATTAAAAGATGGAACGTCTTCTACCAGCTTCTCTGTCCAACTTCTGGAACTGTGCAAGTTGCAATAGCAAAGATATTACTTAGAGAAGAAAGGATTATGGCATTGGAAAGATTTATCATAGCAATCCTGTATTATTATTTTATTATTAATAAGTGTAAAAACATTGTTATATGCATTACAGTTCATATAATGCTTATAAACAGTAGACAGTTTACTATTTATACATTTTCTTTCTTTATTTTTTGTTTGCTATTGTTACATACATAGTTATTAAGGTTGAAGGAAGACTTTAAGTCCATCTAGTTCAACCCATAGCCTAACCTAACATGCCCTAACATGTCAGTCTATCAGCATTAAAGGAGTTGTTCGGATTTCCGGTACAAGTCTGAGGTCACTCTATGTACACTGTAAGGATTCTCCAGTGGCTACACCGGGAGCAGACAATCACGCGACTTCATGTATGCGATTTGCATACTTCTGGCCACATTCTTACAAGACATGCCCGGCCTCACTCAATTAACATACATTGAGCGAGAATGCACATGTCTAGTTGGCATAAGAACACATGTCTGAAAATTGCTTACTTGCAGTCACATGACCATCCGCCACCAGCGCTGGGACTGGAGAATCCTCATAGTGCACAGTGCACAGTGCACATGCTGTACTATACAGATGATCAGGTTTTTAAATACATCAGATAGGGATTATATACATTAGTTAGGACTGCTCTATATGGGTATACCTTGACGATTGGTGGAGCAGCTTAGTATACACATTTTTTTTGCAAAAAAAGTATCAACTAAATACCCTGTTTTTTCCATCTTTTGACTAGCACTTGCTTATTACTGTGATTTTTTTTTTACAACAGAGTATTTTTGGCCTCACTGTGCTCTTTTGTCTCTTCATGTATGAAAATTGCTTACTTGCAGTCACATGACCATCCGCTACCAGCGCTGGGACTAGAGAATCCTCATAGTGCACAGTGCACATGCTGTACTATACAGATTATCAGGTTTTTAAATACATCAGATAGGGATTATATACATTAGTTAGGACTGCTCTATATGGGTATACCTTGACGATTGGTGGAGCAGCTTAGTATACACATTTTTTTTGCAAAAAAACGTATCAACTAAATACCCTCTTTTTTCTATCTTTTGACTAGCGCTTGCTTATTACTATGATTTTTTTTTACAACAGAGTATTTTTGGCCTCACTGTGCTCTTTTATGTCTTCATGTATGAAAATTGCTTAGGGTACCGTCACACAGTGGCATTTTGATCGCTACGACGGCACGATTTGTGACGTTCCAGCGATATATCCGTGACGTTCCAGCGATCTCGCTGTGTCTGACACGCTCCTGCGATCAGGGACCCTGCTGAGAATCGTACGTCGTAGCAGATCGTTTGAAACTTTCTTTCGTCGTCTAGTGTCCCGCTGTGGCGGCATGATCGCATGGTGTGACAAAGGTGTGCACGATATTGTATACGATGTGCGCATAGTAACCAACGGCTTCTACATCGCACATACGTCATGAAATTATCGCTCCAGCGTCGTACATTGCAAAGTCTGACAGCAGTCTACGACGCTGGAGCGATATTGTTACGATGCTGGAGCGTCACGGATCGTGCCGTCGTAGCGATCAAAATGCCACTGTGTGATGGTACCCTTACTTGCACTCACATGACCATCTGCTACCAGCGCTGGGACTGGAGAATCCTCATAGTGCACAGTGCACATGCTGTGAGAATTTACAAGTCTGCAGTCAAATAGAGTAACTGAGCCTGAACAACTCCATAAGGAAAAAAATGGTGGCCTAGTTGTAAAAGGAGATTTGAAATTAAGTTTTGGAAATTATTTAAATTGTTTACGGTTTGTATATTATAGGCGTTATCTGATTTAGAAAATTCAAATTATTTTCTATACCACATTTTAGAATCTTATGCATGCAAACAGGGGTTCAAGATTCAGGACCCTGCGGCATGACAGAGGAATTACCTTAAATATTATAACTGAATGCTTTGGTCCAAGGAATGGGAGAACCTGTGATCAGCTAATCTTTGGGGGGATACTTTTAACAAAAGTGAAAAAACATTTTTTAGATCCTATATCAGCTGAAAAGAAGAGCATAGTCACAGCTATGACATTCTTGTGCACTTGCAGTTTTTTACATAGTGAAACTGGAATGCCCAACTCTTTCCAGCGAGTCTATGCTAATCCAATCTTTGGGTTCAGCCACACTGGACTGATATGCGGCAGCTTTACAGCCATGGATATAATTGTGGAGATTCTGCTGAATGTATTTATACCAGCAAAAATGCTACAGATTTGCAGCGCTGAAAGACGACAGCAGAAATTAGGTTGCCCAGCTGTAAATCCAAATAATTTCTGTAATGAAATCTGCAAATCTGAACCGTTTTCAATCTTGTGAAAAATGTGCAGTACATCAGTCCTATGTGGATGAACCCAAAACATACAGGTTTCAACATTGTTTCACTATGTAAAAGCATAGTAGTAGACCTAAGAGGTTAACAATACAAACGCAAATACGCAAAGATCCCTACAGTGTTTAATCAACTATTCTTTTCCCTAGTGTTCCTCCAAGAAAGCGGCTTAAAATCCAAAGCATAAAGCCTCTAATTTCATCTTGGCATGCTTCCATCTCCCAGACTTAATCTCTGTATTAAGTAGAAAATAAGTACACAGAATGAGATGTTCTCAGCAAAAAGGATAAATTTATCATGCAAGCAAATTTACGTCCCTTTATTTTTTATCACTTTCACAAATGTTGCACCACAGTTCCCGACATGAAAAGACATGCACAAGACAAGACAAGCTTGAATCTTTCACATCACTACAATGGATTGTGTCTATGAGCGAAATTCAAGTTGGTAAACAGAGGGAAACAATGGTCCCAAGCAGGGCAGACACAAATAGAAGAGAACAGTATATGACCATTTTGTAATCCAATAGCTCATCATAATACGATCCATTACGTGCCTGTGACATCTCCTTGCAGCTTTGGACTCTTATCTCATGGTCAGTGTGCGGGTGCAACAATGGAATAACCACCCCTGGTCCCAAATATCGTTCTTATTAAGTGATTGAAACTATCATGGGCTTGGAAAGAGGAAGCTTTAGATTTCTAAAATTGCGAATTATATGAGAAGTTTAGTGAACAATCCATTTATGGAAGTAAAATAAGTTTTAGAAATAAAGAAATCCATACATTTAATCAGCATGATAACTACAAATATCAGTAAGCAACAGTCTAACTTAAAGCCCTACTATTAAAATCACAGAAATAATACAATGATTTCACTGTACTACTTTCTGTCATACACTGTGTGCACAATTATTAGGGTCTTTGCATTTTGATGATTCATTTATTTATTGAACAACTACAGCGCTGTTAGCCAATCCAAAAGGTTAATAAACCTGAAATCAGACTAGTTATGAAAGTAAATGTTAGTTTTCATCTTTCTTAGGAGAATATCTCTGTGTGCAGAATTATTGAGCACCTATTGGTGTGCAGAATTATTATGCAACAAAATGAAAAACAAACATTTTCTCATCTCAAATGTTCATTTTCATCTGTAAAAATGAGAACAAAATCTAAAGAACTCAAAATGTACAAAAATACATTTCCAATATTTAAAAAAATAACAAGAAAAATATATAAGTGACTAATATAGCCCCCTTCTTTTCAACAACAGACATAACCTCCCATCCTTCAACCTCATCCTACTGTCTCCATCACCACCATCCTGTAGAATGTAAGCCCGCAAGGGCAGGGTGCTCTCCCCTCTGTATCAATCTGTCATTGTTAGTTTTGTTTACTGTAAGTGATTTTTGTTGTCATGCCTTTCACGCAGCTCCACTGGTACTACTCACCCTGTCCGTGGCTCCAGACGATCAGCGGCTCCTTTCTCTGCTAAGAATCTCCATCCACTTGGCAGGTCTCCTGGAAATGCTCTTAGGAGGTGCGCCCCACTTCCTGCACATACTTAATGCAGCAGGGCACCTGTTCTCTATTAAGGCTCTCTGTGCTGTGATGTTCTGTGCATAAAAGGCATCCTCCCATTATGGGAGGTGCCAGGGCAATGTGTTCTTTCTGTTGTTTGTGGCCTTCTGCTCAGGCCACACTCTGTGCTGTGCTCTGCTCTGCAAAGTGCAGTTTATTACTTTCGGTTTTCTTATTCCTCTGTCTCCTCAGAATCCTCCGCTGGCAGTTCCAGAAGTAAGACAGGCAATTAACAGTAAAAAGAAAGCATTTGCACTACTAAAGCAGGATGGCACCATTGAAGCTCTAAAAAACTATAGGGAGAAAAATACTTTATCTAAAAAACTAATTAAAGCTGCCAAAAAGGAAACAGAGAAGCACATTGCTAAGGAGAGTAAAACTAATCCCAAACTGTTCTTCAACTATATCAATAGTAAAAGAATAAAAACTGAAAATGTAGGCCCCTTAAAAAATAGTGAGGAAAGAATGGTTGTAGATGACGAGGAAAAAGCTAACATATTAAACACCTTCTTCTCCACGGTATTCACGGTGGAAAATGAAATGCTAGGTGAAATCCCAAGAAACAATGAAAACCCTATATTAAGGGTCACCAATCTAACCCAAGAAGAGGTGCGAAACCGGCTAAATAAGATTAAAATAGATAAATCTCCGGGTCCGGATGGCATACACCCACGAGTACTAAGAGAACTAAGTAATGTAATAGATAAACCAATATTTCTTATTTTTAGGGACTCTATAGCGACAGGGTCTGTTCCGCAGGACTGGCGCATAGCAAATGTGGTGCCAATATTCAAAAAGGGCTCTAAAAGTGAACCTGGAAATTATAGGCCAGTAAGTCTAACCTCTATTGTTGGTAAAATATTTGAAGGGTTTCTGAGGGATGTTATTCTGGATTATCTCAATGAGAATAACTGTTTAACTCCATATCAGCATGGGTTTATGAGAAATCGCTCCTGTCAAACCAATCTAATCAGTTTTTATGAAGAAGTAAGCTATAGGCTGGACCACGGTGAGTCATTGGACGTGGTATATCTCGATTTTTCCAAAGCGTTTGATACCGTGCCGCACAAGAGGTTGGTACACAAAATGAGAATGCTTGGTCTGGGGGAAAATGTGTGTAAATGGGTTAGTAACTGGCTTAGTGATAGAAAGCAGAGGGTGGTTATAAATGGTATAGTCTCTAACTGGGTCGCTGTGACCAGTGGGGTACTGCAGGGGTCAGTATTGGGACCTGTTCTCTTCAACATATTCATTAATGATTTGGTAGAAGGTTTACACAGTAAAATATCGATATTTGCAGATGATACAAAACTATGTAAAGCAGTTAATACAAGAGAAGATAGTATTCTGCTACAGATGGATCTGGATAAGTTGGAAACTTGGGCTGAAAGGTGGCAGATGAGGTTTAACAATGATAAATGTAAGGTTATACACATGGGAAGAGGGAATCAATATCACCATTACACACTGAACGGGAAACCACTGGGTAAATCTGACAGGGAGAAGGACTTGGGGATCCTAGTTAATGATAAACTTACCTGGAGCAGCCAGTGCCAGGCAGCAGCTGCCAAGGCAAACAGGATCATGGGGTGCATTAAAAGAGGTCTGGATACACATGATGAGAGCATTATACTGCCTCTGTACAAATCCCTAGTTAGACCGCACATGGAGTACTGTGTCCAGTTTTGGGCACCGGTGCTCAGGAAGGATATAATGGAACTAGAGAGAGTACAAAGGAGGGCAACAAAATTAATAAAGGGGATGGGAGAACTACAATACCCAGATAGATTAGCGAAATTAGGATTATTTAGTCTAGAAAAAAGACGACTGAGGGGCGATCTAATAACCATGTATAAGTATATAAGGGGACAATACAAATATCTCGCTGAGGATCTGTTTATACCAAGGAAGGTGACGGGCACAAGGGGGCATTCTTTGCGTCTGGAGGAGAGAAGGTTTTTCCACCAACATAGAAGAGGATTCTTTACTGTTAGGGCAGTGAGAATCTGGAATTGCTTGCCTGAGGAGGTGGTGATGGCGAACTCAGTCGAGGGGTTCAAGAGAGGCCTGGATGTCTTCCTGGAGCAGAACAATATTGTATCATACAATTATTAGGTTCTGTAGAAGGACGTAGATCTGGGTATTTATTATAATGGAATATAGGCTGAACTGGATGGACAAATGTCTTTTTTCGGCCTTACTAACTATGTTACTATGTTACTATGTCTTCTGGATCCTTCTGGACTCTCCGGTTTCCACTCAAGGCTGACTAAGCTGCTCCTCAGGGAACCATCCAGATATTGCTGCAGGCTGGATCAGCCTTTCCAAAACTACACAGGGCTTCCAGGATTCTCTTCACTGACAGAGCCTGAGTTCCACTGTCTTCTTAATATGGTCTGTACGGGTCATCCCTCTGGTCTGGGTACTGCGGCATTTAGGCCATCTGGTGTTGTGACAAGGGAATCCCTGTATAGGGGTACACCTTGCCAGGTGCTCTACTACGTGGTTCAGTGTTGTGGTCCAGTGGGTTCTTCTCTCAGGCACCTCTTTCTGTTTGTTAACGCTTCATTTAAATAAATACCTTTGCTTTTTTGAAGCACATTCTCCTTTCTCTTGTGTACCGGTATACACCTACCACTGTTCCATCAGTGGTCTAGTGAGTCCACTATATTTCCCCACGCCTTGTGGACGTAACATTTGTATTTTGATGTAACCCTTTCTCATGTACAGCACCATGGAATTAATGGTGCTATATAAATAATAATAATAATCCATGGGGTCTATCAGTTTCTTAATCTGTTGACAATCTTCTTTTTGGGCAGCACCAACCACAGCCTCTGACATACTGTTCAGAGCATTGTACTGTTTTAATTCACCTTTAAATTTCCAGTTTAAGAAGGGACTACAAGTTCTCAATAGTGTTAAAGTTGAGTGAGGAAAGAGCTACATCACTATTCGTTCATCTTTAGGGCCTTTACTGGCAGCGGTACGGAGGAGACTTATTCATTGACGAATCATTGCCCTGCATAAAAATCATGCTTTTCTTGAAAGGTGCAAGCTTTTTCCAGTACAACTGCTTGAAGAAAGTGTTTTCTAAAATTTAACAGTAGATTTTGAAATAAATGTCAGTCCAATTTCAGCCTGAAAAGTTCAACTAGATCATCTTTAATAATACCAGTCTACAGCAGTACCCCACCTCCACCTTCCTGATATCTGAGTCGAAGTGGAGGCCTGTGCCTGTTACATAGTTATAGTTATTAAGGTTGAAGGAAGACTTTAAGTCCATCTAGTTCAACCCATAGCCTAACCTAACATGCCCTGACATGTTACTGATTCAGTCACTGGCCCATTTATCTGGTCCATCAAGAGTCACTGTCATCTCATTAGTTGATAAAACCTTACACAAATCTGTCTTCAGATATTTCTTGGTCCATACATGACATTTCACCTTCTGTGTTTTGCTCCAAGTTGGCTGAGTTTGAGCATTACTTACCTCGGTCATGTCTCCAAGCATCAAACACCTTGTACTTATGGTCACTCTAGAGAGGTTGAAGATCTCGAATATGACAGCACTGGAGGATAATGGGTTCATGGTCACTTCATGTTTGATTTTTCTCAAATCTTTGGCAGTTAATGTGCATCTTTTTTTCTCAACACATTTTTTGGTGACCCTGTTGACTATCTGCAACAAATCTTTTTGGTGCAAATAATAAGCAGCATTCTTATATGTATCTAGCGTGTCTCGCATTGGTTGAATCGGCCAAGGCACCAGAGAATCCAGAACATCCCGGGCTAAAGTCTGAACAAATTACCCCTCATCCAGTAAATCCTCATTTAGCGAATCTCTTTATGCCCGTTCATATCCAGGAACGCCACTATGCCCATCCATCACAAGTAGGCGCAAGAGATTTCATATATACAGAGACACTGCATCTATTACATTACAGAGGGTTTGTGTTGTATTATTTGGACATATGGAGATTTTTTTGCATATTTAACAAATTATTTTGAAAGATGTTTCTTAAAGACATTGAAACTTCTCTCCTTCACAGATGTTTTTAGTATAAATGAATCAGGACAAAATTACTTCATGCAAACCAAGTGCAGAGGACGAGAATTAATTCTAGAATTGTTCTCAGCAGCTGGAGAGCGCTGCTTCTTTGCCTCCCAGCTCTTTCTTTGGTACGGGTGATGCTCTTCTGAAGATTGACTGTTCTGACTAGTGACATTGTTAACTTGCTGCATTTAACCGTAAACTCTCCCATACTGCAGGATCTGAGGAGTTCAGGAGCACTGAAGCTGGCAGGTTTCAGCACTTCTTGCCTAAGGAAGAGGCTTCCGCTGATAGACTGCAGAAGTAGCAGGTAACCTAGATAACGGAAACTATAAAATTAAAAATTCCTTTGTTATTGTGAATGGAGAGGATTTGTAGTAAAAAATAACTTGAAAAGTTCCATCTTTTACACATACTTTAACCATTCATAATGTTAGGAATAAGCTTTGAAGGGAATGGTTGAGTTGCAATACCAGGACAGGTTATCAAACATGGGTTACTCAGTTTGGATATTCTGTTACACTTAGGTTGATAAAGATATGAATCAGTCATCTACTATGTCTAGAGCATGAAAGGTTTCCCCATTATCCTATGCAGTATTTTTTACTGTAAGAGCAGTGAGATCATAAAAACTCTCTGCCAGAAAATGTTATGATAAATGATTAAATGCAAAGCTTAGGAAGTGTTTTTAGAAAAATAAAATATTACAGGAATGCCCAAATGTGGGTCTCCAACAGATCAGGGTTGCCAACCATTCAGAAATTTCTGGACAGTCCGTAAGCATATGACCTTTTTTTCTTCATTGTTCATAAAAATATTTGGATGAGCCCATAATTTATTTAAAACTGGAAAAGCTTGTAGAAATGATCATAACTGAAATGATCAATTTACAGTGAATGTAAAATCGGAATTATTTATTGTGGTTTTCCAATGTGTTTAAATAATGTTGCCTGCCTGCGATTTATTTTTCATAAGCTGTCAATTTAAAATAAGATCAAGCCAGAGATCATGATCGTAGTTTGATTTAGAATGTAGGGAATTATATCAATTAGAACTCTGATTATAAATGACTTTCCCTACAAATACACTAATTATAAGGTAGGCAGTAAGCTCATTCCCTACATGAGAGAAACAGTTGAGACTGTAAAACTGCAGCTGGAGCTCATTAAAAGAGAATTCACAGGTGTAGTCCAGAACAGGAGGATCCCTACATCTGCACAACAATAGTTCACTGGTAATAGTAGCTATAATGTTGTGAAACACTAGGGCTGGTATTCAGGAATGTTGTTTTATTGCTTAATGTATCATAATGTCAATCTCCCATCTGTTTCACTGTTCTGAAAGAAGAATCAAATGACAGAACAGAAATTGCTCGGCGTAATCAGCAGATTGGTATCACGGCATTGCAAAATGCTTCCAGTTTCACAGTGTTACGGTAATATGTCTGAAGGATTGAAAGACGGCAGCAATATATTGTACAAAATTGAGGCTGTTCGGTGTTGATCATTACTGTTTTATTAACTTTCGATTTATTTACATTCACATAGTGCTCTGTGCCATGCCAATAAAATGGATCTCCCATTTTGAGAAACTGAAAGTACAAAGCTGACGAGCTCCCATATATTTGCTGGGAAGATCTCTGGCATGGAAAGTACAAGCCCCTGCTTGGCTTGAAATAGAGATAAAGAAAACATAGGTATTTAGCCTTTTCGATTATATAATTTCACCAATTTATTAGTCCAGCCTAAAGTCTGCTCAGCAGGGACGTCGGTCCCAGCGTCTTGCTCAGTCTCACTCTGAACAGAGAGTTACTGCTGCTTCTTCAGCTTCTGCCATTAAAGCCAGTGCTGGTCAGCAGCGAGCGGACTTCTCTGGGACTAAGTCCTTGTCTGCACACACTGAGCATGCCCAGGGCAAGATCTCCCGTTGGAGATCGAGGGTCATGTGCTCAGGCCCTGCTGCACATTCCATTGGTCCTCTTGGCAGGTCTTGGAAGGGCAAAGTTTCTGTGGCCACTTCCTGTGCTGCAACTATATAAACTGTGCATGACCGCACGGCCATGCGCTAGTGTACATTTGCTTACGTGTGTTTGTTGTGAGTGCAAGTCATCCTTGGATACCCCTTCCCTATTGAATGTCTGTTCGCGGAAGGTGTATGGTTGCTATCTAGCACACATTGCAGCGTCCAGTTGCTGTGACCGCCAGTACGGCGCCGTGCACTTCCTCTGTGCTTTCCTTACCCAAGCCTGGGTGGTTAGTGGCATTCGTCAGTGCGGCACCGCATGCACTCTTGTGCCCTAATATTGTTATTGAGCTTCCTTACACACCCAGTTGCGGTGTTATGCCAGCAAGGGTCTAATCGGACTTCAATCCTAGTTGGGGTTGAGTTCACTGACTACTTGCTCGCGCTCTATGTGTGGTACCGCGATCCTGTGACGCAACAGGATCGCTTCCTTCACGATGGGTGAAGTTTAACCCACGTGTGTATACTTATGAGTACCGCCATATAGTCCGTCATTAATTGGCAGCAGGTTCCATCTCTGCACGGTGGACCCCGGGCTGCGAACGCACCATACTCTCTCTGTCTTATTATTTGGTGCGTTCCGCTAGCCCTAACATTACACTAGCGCCAGGGTCTGGCTAGTAATGACGGACAAACAGCAATCCTTGCGGTATATCCAGCAGCTGGAGGGTAGGTTGGCGGCTCTTGAGAGCGCAACCTCAGCTGTGGATGTTACCGCAGTTGCTGTACAGGCTGCTAGCGTGGCTGCAGCAACCCTGTCCATTGCCACCCCTGCTCCGACATTTTCTCGCCTCCCGCTGCCAGAAAAATTTTCTGGTGATAGCAAATTTTGTAGGGGATTTGTGAGTCAGTGCTCTATTCACCTCGAGCTCCTGGCTGCACGTTTTCCCACAGAGCGGGCTAAGGTGGGATTTATAGTGTCTCTCTTGTCGGACAGGGCGTTGGAATGAGCTACGCCGCTGTGGGAGTGTGGCGATCATGTGGTGCAGAGTGCTCCGCTGTTTCTGAGCACTCTGAAACAGGTCTTTTTAGGACCTCAAGTCACCCATGATACTGCGCTCCAACTGCTGGCATTAACTCAGGGTGAGTCCTTGGTCAGTCATTTTGCCGTCCAATTCCGCACTTTAGCTTCTGAGCTGGATTGGTCGGAAAAAGCTCTTATCCCCATATTTTGGAGGGGCCTGGCTGACAACGTTAAGGACGCTCTGGCCACTAGGGAGATTCCTGCCACACTGGAGGAGTTAATAACTGTCTCCACTCGAATTGACCTCCGTTTTAACGAGCGGAGGTTAGAGCGAGCCCAGTGTAGGCAGAGGTTTCGGCTGGCTCCTACCTTCGCCAAACCTCTGGAATCTCCGGTCCTGGTTCCTGAGTCACATGAGGCCAGGGAAGTGTCACAAGCGGGATCTAAGTCCTGGACTGCTTGTGCACTCAAGGTCTGTCATGTTTGCCAGCAGTCAGGACATCTAGCCACCAGATGTCCTCAGCGGTCGAGGAAACGTCAGCGTCTAGTGGTAGTAGGTGGAGGTACACTAGACACGGCGACGTTTGCCTCTAAATTGTCCTTTAAGGGGACAATTACTATAGGCTCATTCTCCCACTCGGTAGAGCTCTGCGTGGATTCTGGGGCGGGGGGCAATTTTATGTCTTCTGCCTTCGCCCAACGTCACGCAATACCCCTGGTTATGCTAGCTCAACCAGTAATGGTACGAGTGGTGAATGGGTCGACACTGCCCTCACAGATAACACACCAGACCATCCCTTTTACTCTCTCCATGTCACCATCTCATCAGGAGATTATATCTCTGCTCGTCATTCCTGAGAAAATTGATGAGGTCCTGTTGGGAATACCTTGGCTACGGTACCACTCTCCTCATATCGAGTGGTCCTCTGGCAGAATCCTGGGATGGGGTGAATCTTGTGGGGGTAGGTGTCAGAGGGAGTGCGTTCAGGTTGCTACTACAGAGGTACCCGCAGATCTTTCCTCTCTCCCCAAGCAGTATTGGTCTTATGCAGACGTGTTCTCCAAAAAGGCGGCGGAGATCCTTCCGCTCCATCGCCCCTATGACTGCCCTATTGATCTCTTGCCTGGTGCTGAGCCTCCCCGGGGTCGAGTCTATCCGCTATCTCTCCCGGAGACGGAGGCAATGTCACAGTACATCCAGGAAAATCTGGCAAGAGGATTCATTAGGAAGTCAGTGTCACCTGGGTTCTTCTTCGTGCAGAAGAAGAATGGGGAATTGCGCCCATGCATAGACTACAGGGGTCTTAATGCCATTACCGTTAAAAATAAGTATCCTTTGCCCTTGATATCTGAGCTCTTCGATAGGCTTCAGGGAGCAAGGGTATTTACTAAACTAGATCTGCGGGGTGCTTACAACCTGATTCGCATCTGTGAGGGGGACGAATGGAAGACGGCTTTTAACACCAGGGATGGGCACTATGAATATCTGGTGATGCCCTTCGGGCTCTGTAATGCCCCAGCCGTTTTCCAAGACTTTGTGAACGATATCTTCCGGGATATGCTTTCCACCTCGGTCGTAGTCTATCAGGATGATATTCTCATCTACTCTCCAGATATTGACTCCCACCGGAGAGATGTTTGCAAAGTCTTCGACCTCCTACGGGCAAACTCCCTCTATGCCAAGTTGGAGAAGTGTATGTTTGAGCAGGAGTTCTTACCTTTCCTAGGCTACATCATCTCTGCCCAGGGATTGGCTATGGATCCTGCCAAACTACAGGCTGTGATGGACTGGCAGGAACCCCATTCTCTTAAAGCGGTGCAGCGCTTTATGGGGTTCATTAACTATTATCGCCAGTTCATTCCGCACTTCTCAACTTTGGTAGCTCCCTTGGTTGCCCTCACCAAGAAGGGGGCGAATCCCAAATTGTGGTCTGAGGAGGTCTCCAAGGCCTTTAACTCTATAAAGTCACACTTCGCTAGCGCTCCCATCCTACATCGCCCCGATGTTGATAAGCCATTTATCATGGAGGTGGATGCCTCTTCTGTTGGTGCTGGAGCAGTCCTCTTCCAAAAGGATGCTCAAGGTCGGAAGCATCCTTGCTTCTTTTTCTCCAAGACCTTCTCACCAGCAGAGAGGAATTATTCCATCGGGGACAGGGAGTTGCTAGCCATGAAGTTGGCTTTCTCGGAGTGGAGACATCTCTTGGAGTGAGCACGTTTTCCCTTCCAAGTCTTCACAGACCATAAAAATTTGGTGTACCTGCAGACAGCCCAGCGGTTGAATTCTCGCCAGGCCAGATGGTCCTGATTCTTCTCCCGGTTTCATTTCACCCTCCATTTTCTTTCTGGGGAGAAGAACATTCGGGCCGACGCTCTCTCTCGCTCCGTTGTGTCATCTGTGGAGGAGGAGGAGGAGCCTTGGCTTATTGGCCCCACCGAGAGCTTGAGAACTGTGGCCCCGGTTTCGCTAGAGTCTGTGCCTCCGGGCAAGACTTTTGTACCATCCAGTTTGCGACCGGAGGTTCTCTCTTGGGCACTCTCGTCCAGGGTGGGTGAACATTTTGGTACCAAAAGGACATCTGAGTTACTGGCGAGGACATACTGGTGGCCGCATATGGCTCGTGATGTCGCAGAGTATGTTCGGGCGTGTGTCTCTTGCGCCAAGAACTAGACTCCTTGGCAACGGTCAGCTGGTTTGCTTTATCCTCTGCCGGTGGCGGACAGGCCCTGGGAGATGGTCGGGATGGACTTTGTGGTGGGCTTACCCAAGTCTCGTAACTGCACCATTATCTGGGTGATCACCGACCATTTTTCCAAAATGGTGCACTTGGTGCCTCTTCCACGGCTACCTTCTGCACGGGCGTTGGCTGTCTTGTTCGTCAAGCATATCTTTCACCTACACGGTATGCCAGACAAAATTGTTAGTGACCGGGGTCCCCAGTTTGCGTCTCGATTCTGGAGAGAGCTTTGTCGTCTACTCAGTATTGAGTTGAATCTCTCTTCGGCATATCATCCCGAGACGAATGGCTTGGTAGAGAGGGCCAACCAGACCTTGGTCACATATTTACGACATTTTGTTTCTGCCAGGCAGGATGACTGGGCATCCCTGCTACCGTGGGCAGAGTTTGCACTTAACAATGCCGTAGCCGACTCCACCGGTCAGACTCCATTCCTCCTAAATTACGGCCAGCATCCGCGTGTTCCTGTGCCCATGCCTGTGTCTTCTGCTGACTCCAGGGTGGCAGACTGGGCTGTGGAGGCACGGGACATTTGGGACCGCACGCAGGATGCCATTCGGGCCTCCAAGGAGAGAATGAGGTCCTCCGCCGATGTTCATCGGCGCCCCGCTCCGACCTTTGCTCCTGGCGACTTGGTGTGGCTCTCCGCTCGTAACATCAGGCTGCGAGTTGAGTCCACTAAGTTTGCTCCTCGCTACTTGGGTCCCTTCAAGGTTCTCGAACAGGTTAATCCTGTGGTCTACCGTTTGGCTCTTCCTCCATGCTTGGGTATCACCGACACCTTTCATGTGTCCCTCTTGAAACCCGTATACATGTCCCGGTTTTCCGAGTCATCTGCCGGGACATCGGGTTCGTCTACGGAAGATTACGAGGTGAACGCTATTTTGGGGTGCAAGGTGGTACGCGGCAAAAAGTTCTATCTGGTGGATTGGAAGGGTTATGGCCCAGAGGACAGGTCATGGGAGCCTGCTGAAAATATTCGGGCCCCACAGCTCATTGCTGCCTTCGAGCGTAGCGAGGCCCAAGGAGGGGGGGGCCCTAGGAGGGGGGGTACTGTTAGGTCTCGAGTTCCTGCTTCTGCACAGGGGGAATCTCGAGCCATCTCCGCTGCGGTCTCCCATTCTTATCCAGCCGCAGTGGAGTCTGCTCAGCAGGGACGTCGGTCCCAGCGTCTTGCTCAGTCTCACTCTGAACAGAGAGTTACTGCTGCTTCTTCAGCTTCTGCCATTAAAGCCAGTGCTGGTCAGCAGCGAACGGACTTCTCTGGGACTAAGTCCTTGTCTGCACACACTGAGCATGCCCAGGGCAAGATCTCCCGTTGGAGATCGAGGGTCATGTGCTCAGGCCCTGCTGAACATTCCATTGGTCCTCTTGGCAGGTCTTGGAAGGGCAAAGTTTCTGTGGCCACTTCCTGTGCTGCAACTATATAAACTGCACATGACCGCACGGCCATGCGCTAGTGTACATTTGCTTACGTGTGTTTGTTGTGAGTGCAAGTCGTCCTTGGATACCCCTTCCCCATTGAATGTCTGTTCGCGGAAGGTGTATGGTTGCTATCTAGCGCCCGACTTATCCTACAGCACTAATCACACATTACAGCGTCCAGTTGCTGTGACCGCCAGTACAGCGCCGTGCACGTCCTCTGTGCTTTCCTTACCCAAGCCTGGGTGTTAGTGGCGTTCGTCAGTGCGGCACCGCATGCACTCTTGTGCCCTAATATTGTTATTGAGCTTCCTTACACACCCAGTTGCGGTGTTGTGCCAGCAAGGGTCTAATCGGACTTCAATCCTAGTTGGGGTTGAGTTTGCTGTTTACTTGCTCGCCCTCTATGTGCGGTACCGCGATCCTGTGACGCAACAGGATCACTTCCTTCACGCTGGGTGAAGTTTAACCCACGTGTGTATACTTATGAGTACCGCCATATAGTCCGTCATTACTTGGCAGCAGGTTCCATCTCTGCACGGTGGACCCCGGGCTGCGAACGCACCATACTCTATCTGTCTTATTATTTGATGAGTTCCGCTAGCCCTAACACCAGATTAATGAAGAGTACTGCTTGACACTCATTAAGTCTATGCCTCAGAGGCTGCAAGCTGATATAAAAGCCAGAGGTGGTGTAACAAAATACTAGTGATGTGTTGGGGTGTTTCTTTTGTTAGTTTGTTTTTCATGATTCCATAATTTTTTCCTCAGAATTGAGTGATTCCATAATTTTTTCCCTATGCTTGGTTAAAAAAAGTAACCATTACTGACTACCACAATTTTTGTTCTTAATTTCTTTTAGTGTTTCTTAAAGCCAGAAAGTTGCCATTTGAAATGACTTTATGTAATCTGCTTTTTTTCTACAAAATTGAACAACTGAATGAACATCCTCCATGGCCGGTGATTCCATAATTTTTGCCAGGGGTTGTAGATAGCTACCTCTGGGAGGAACTCCTGGAGTGTAGCATGAAGAGAAAGGGAAATTAACCCTAAGACCAACCCTGAAAGAGAGCAATCAAGCACCACTCACCACCACAACACATAAGAACTGCAATAGACAACAAAGACCTGATATGGGAACAGGGTTAAATAGCCTGCCTGATGCTGAAGAAAATGATCAGGTGTTGAATACCTCCCAATTATCCCCAGACAACCACTCCCTGCTATCTTGCAAACCAGAATGGATGCAATCTCATCACTACCTAGTACCAGACACAGCAGCGTCCTGCATTACCTGGCAACTAGTGAACACAGCGCCCCGTGTTCCCTGGGCAGTGAAATCTGTAGGAATATGGCATACCACATCCCCACATATCCTACTATTCCAGAACGCAATGCTCCATAAGTTTAGGATGGTTTCCCTTCATACATGGTATAACCACCTTTATTCCCATAGTCCTGTATTTAGCAACGGCTAGAGTCACTTCGACATATAATATAAACACATTTCCACATGGTGGGTACCAGGAGAAAAAAAGAAGTCAAGATGAAAGTACTATTAAAACTAATAAATTTATTTAGAAAATCTTCTTAAAAAGTGTATGACACATATAAAGTAAAACAGACATAAAGGGGGGAACGGAAACCTCCGAATACCTGGGAGGCACACCACAACACAAGGGTATGAACTAGGGATCCAAAGCAGCTAAATCAATCTCTCACATGTGTATTAGAAAGCAAGCCTGAAGAGATCCCAGAAAAGGATAATAATACAGAACAGCGCACAGGGATATATGTGCAGTAGTAGTATACAGAACTGGAGGAAGGGTGTATGGTATCTGAAAGAGAAAAGGCAAAGAAAGGCCCCTAGAATGTTAGCCTGCGAATCCGCTATAGCAATAAATCTGGGGAGTGAGGATTTCACTATGTATGCCAGGAGATTATACCATATTGCACCTGATCACAGTTCAAAAGGCAAAGTGGTTACCTGTGGTCTCAATGTCCAGAGTCTGTGCGCCTGGGAAAGGTGAAGGTAAAGTGGTGTGGGTGCCCCCCGCGCTTAACAAGCACCGTTTCGCTGTGTAGCTTCTTCAAAATGAGGCCCCAGCGAAACTGGGGCCCCATTTTGAAGAAGCTACACAGCGAAACTGCGCTTGTTGGGCGCGGGGGGCACCCACACCACTTTACCTTCACCTTTCCCAGGCGCACAGACTCTGGACATTGAGACCACAGGTAACCACTTTGCCTTTTGAACTGTGATCAGGTGCAATATGGTATAATCTCCTGGCATACATAGTGAAATCCTCACTCCCCAGATTTATTGCTATAGCGGATTCGCAGGCTAACATTCTAGGGGCCTTTCTTTGCATTTTCTCTTTCAGATACCATACACCCTTCCTCCAGTTCTGTATACTACTACTGCACATATATCCCTGTGCGCTGTTCTGTATTATTATCCTTTTCTGGGATCTCTTCAGGCTTGCTTTCTAATACACATGTGAGAGATCGATTTAGCTGCTTTGGATCCCTAGTTCATACCCTTGTGTTGTGGTGTGCCTCCCAGGTATTCGGAGGTTTCCGTTCCCCCCCGTTATGTCTGTTTTACTTTATATGTGTCATACACTTTTTAAGAAGATTTTCTAAATAAATTTATTAGTTTTAATAGTACTTTCATCTTCACTTCTTTTTTTCTCCTGGTACCCACCATGTGGAAATGTGTTTATATGGTATATCCACCTGCAGGATCAGGACAATGGTGACACATGCGACGGGAATAGCGTAGCACCTGACCTGATCCATTTCCAGGTCGGAACACAGAACAATTCCTAACATATACACATTACTAAGAACAAATCTTTGATATCCGAATTTACTAGCTCCACAGAATTTTTCCAAACCAGCTTGGTTTTGCAGCGACACATGGACTTCAATTACCCAAAAACCCTAAGGTCTCCTAGAACTGTACCCATAGCATTTCAAGCTCTTTAGCAAAAATATAACCTTAGTAATGTCAAAGTGACCTCAAAAGATGAGGTTATAGGTCAACTATGGCAACTATACTTAACTGCATGAGACATTATTATTATTATTATTTATTGTTATAGCGCCATTTATTCCATGGCACTTTACATGTGAGGAGGGGTATACATAAAAACAAGTACAATAATCTTAAACAATACAAGTCATAACTGGTACAGGAGGAATGAGGACCCTGCCCGCGAAGGCTCACAATCTACAAGGGATGGGTGAGAATACAGTAGGTGAGGGTAGAGATGGTCATGCAGCGGTTTGGTCGATCGGTGGTTACTGCAGGTTGTAGGCTTGTCGCAAGAGGTGGGTCTTCAGGTTCTTTTTGAAGGTTTCGATGGTAGGCGAGAGTCTGATGTGTTGTGGTAGAGGGTTCCAGAGTAGGGGTGATACGCGAGAGAAATCTTGTATACGATTGTGGGAAGAGGAGATAAGAGGGGAGTAGAGTAGGAGATCTTGTGAGGATCAGAGGTTGTGGGTAGGTAAGTACCGGGAGATGAGGTCACAGATGTATGGAGGAGACAGGTTGTGGATGGCTTTGTACGTCATGGTTAGGGTTTTGTAGTGGAGTCTCTGGGCAATGGGGAGCCAGTGAAGGGATTGACAGAGGGGAGAGGCCGGGGAATAGCGGGGGGACAGGTGGATTAGTCGGGCAGCAGAGTTTAGAATAGATTGGAGGGGTGCGAGAGTGTTAGAGGGGAGGCCACATAGCAGGAGGTTGCAGTAGTCAAGGCGAGAGATGATGAGGGCATGGACTAGGGTTTTTGCAGATTCATGGTTGAGGAATGAACGGATTCGTGAAATATTTTTGAGTTGAAGTCGGCAGGAAGTGGAAAGGGCTTGGATATGTGGTTTGAAGGAGAGATCAGCGTCAAGGATTACCCCGAGGCAGCGAGCTTGTGGGACTGGGGAGAGTGGGCAGCCATTTACTGTAATGGATAGGTTCGTTGGGGGGGTCGCGTGAGATGGGGGAAAGATGATGAATTCTGTTTTGTCCATGTTAAGTTTCAGAAATCTAGCGGAGAAGAAGGATGAAATAGTGGACAGACATTGA
This sequence comes from Ranitomeya imitator, assembly GCF_032444005.1. Taxonomy (NCBI): domain Eukaryota; kingdom Metazoa; phylum Chordata; class Amphibia; order Anura; family Dendrobatidae; genus Ranitomeya; species Ranitomeya imitator. The sequence goes on along the minus strand of NC_091286.1, from coordinate 548,560,117 downwards.
GGGATTCTGGTTAGAAGGGAGGTGATATCTGGTCCAGAGATGTAGATCTGTGTGTCATCAGCATAGAGGTGCTGCTGAAAGCCATGAGATTCTATGAGCTGTCCCAGGCCAAAGGTGTAAATGGAGAAGAGCAAGGGCCCAAGGACTGAACCTTGTGGGACTCCGACAGATAGAGGGCGAGGTGAGGAGGTGGTGTGTGAGTGGGAGACGCTGAATGTCCGGTCTGTTAGGTATGATGAGATCCAGGATAGGGTCAAAGCTGCGATGCCAAGGGATGAGAGGGTTTGTAATAATAGGTAATGGTCCACTGTGTCAAAGGCAGCCGACAGGTCGAGGAGGAGGTGGACAGAGTAGTGTCGCTTGCTCTTGGCGGTTAAGAGGTCATTGGTGACTTTAGTTAGGGCAGTTTCGGTGGAATGGTGTGACCGGAAGCCAGATTGTAGGCGGTCAAATAGGGAGCAAGAAGAGAGATGGAAGGACAGTTCAAGGTAAATGTGTTGTTCCAGTAGTTTGGAGGCATAGGGGAGAAGTGATATAGGGCGATAGCTTGATACAGAGGATGGGTCAAGAGAGGGCTTTTTGAGGATAGGTGTGATGGAGGCATGTTTAAAGCTTGAGGGGAAAACACCAGTTGTCAGTGATAGATTGAAGAGATGGGTTAGGGTTGGGATGAAGATTGTGGTGAGGTTTGGGATGAGGTGGGATGGGAGTGGGTCAAGTGCACAGGTGGTGAGATGCGATCTTGAGAGTAGAGTGGAGAGTTGATCTTCTGTAATGGTGGAGAAGTTGGTTTTGGAGGTGGAGGGCTGGGAAATCGGGATGAAGGGTTCTGGGGGTTGTTGACCAAAACTGTCTCTAATGCTATCAATCTTCTGCTTGAAAAATGAGGCAAAGTCTTCAGCGGAGATAAGTGGGGAGGGAGGAGGTGCTGGGGGATGGAGGAGAGAATTGAAGGTGTTGAATAACTGTTTAGGGTTGTGAGAGAGAGAGGATATGAGAGATGAGAAGTAGGTTTGTTTAGCTGTGGCGAGTGTGGTCTTGAAAGTAGTGAGGGACTGTTTGAATGCGATGAAGTGCTCGTTAGAGTGGGATCTTTTCCATCTGCGCTCAGCAGCCCTGGAAGCTCGCCTCAGTTCTTTGGTCAAGCTGGTGTGCCAGGGCTGTCTGTTGATTTTGCGAGCTTTGGTATGTGTAAGTGGGGCAGCAGATTCCAAAGCTACAGCTATTTATACATTGACAAGTGATTATCTGCACATCTTCCTAGATGCAGCAATTAGTAATCACCACTCACTATCCAGATTCACCACAAAATGGCAGTTACATTCCCTGACTATGCTTTTATAATGGCTATGTTAGTTCTTCCATCTAGCATAAGATGGGAGAGCTGCAAAGCATTGCAGTGAAGGTGATTGGTCATGCCCGAGGACATGTGAGCCTTCTGTGTATGATGCAATGTGTAAAATGGTGATGGACATTTTAGATGACTAGCGCAAATTGCAAATTTTTCAAGCCTTGCTGGGTTCAATGAATTTCCCAAGAAATTGACACAAATTCTATTTGAATTGGTTCACACATCTTTCATACACACTGATACTTTACACGCTGTATGTACGATATGGTTTCACACCTCAGCAATGTAAGGTAATAATCTACAAAACTCCAGCATGAGACATTGACAAGTGATTATCTGCACATCTACCTAGATGCAGCAATTAGTAATCAAGGTATTACGGCAGGTATTTGGTTGAAAGTAAATCATAAAAGAGAAATTTGCATTTGAAATAAAATCTTATAGAAAATTAATAAGCTAAATCTAAATTGTAGTTTGCAACCTGAAAGCTGGAAACGAAATGTTTAAGCAAGATGTGTACAAGACAGCAACATCAAACACAAGGTAAAAAGAAATAATACATCTGCAAGATAGGGAAATTGGCTGAAGCCTTAAGATTAGACTTAGTCCTTATTTCCTTTGAAAAGGTTATTGGTGTAGAGGAGCAAATCTTTTGAAACTCCAATTTGCTGACTTCAGAGAATTTGATTTGTGGCAAATACATTTGTGCAAATTTCAATACTGTAAAGTTTGTAATTGCTCAGAAAATGCACATGGGGAGAGGATAGATATCATCAGAGACCATAAGAGCTTACACTTTGAAGGAGAGAAATAGAGAGGACCCCTCTGTGTACAAGAAGTTACACTGTACTCTACAGCATAGAGAAGAGAAACCCGCTGACCATATGACCTTACACTCTATGGAAAAGAGAGGACACCACTCATCATAAGAGTTTATATTTTACAGGTGAGGGAGAGAGGACCCTGCTGACCATAAGAGCTTACTCTTTACATGAGATAGAGGACCCCTTTTATCATAAGAGCTTACATTTTACAGATAAGAGCGAGACAGAACCCTGCTGGCCATAAGAGCTTAAACTTTTCACAAGAGAGAGACTTAACCAGGGACTCTGGAGATGGAAAATGAGTCTGCTGTATAAACTGTGCTCCATTGGTAACTGCTAATCTGTGATGGCCCAGGTATTGACCACCACTATACAAGGTACGATAATCCACTAGATGTTATAACTGCAGGGCATTATGGGGAACCCCATGCAGTGACGCAAAATACCATTTGACTCCTCTGATGCTTGAGCAGTGTGGAAAATGGTGTTGGGCAATTATTTATTTTTTTACCTGCCACAAATAAAATCTCAAAATGTTCAAATTTTATTTCAACCGCAAATTTCATGAATTACAACTCACATTCAATCCTCATTTGATCAGCCCACTCTCTTTTGTTATTGGTAAAAATAGTTTGCTGATCACATAAAATATATTTGTTTCTGTATGTTTCCTTAACCCCTTTCTGACATCGGACGTACTATCCCGTCGAGGTGGGGTGGGCCCCTATGACCACGGACGGGATAGTACGTCCAGCACGATCGGCGGCGCTCACGGGGGGAGCGCGGCCGATCGCGGCCGGGTGTCAGCTGTCTATCGCAGCTGACATCCGGCACTATGTGCCAGGAGCGGTCACGGACAACTCCCGGCACATTAACCCCCGGCACACCGCGATCAAACATGATCGCGATGTGCCGGCGGTGCAGGGAAGCATCGCGCAGGGAGGGGGCTCCCTGCGTGCTTCCCTGAGCCCCCCGCAGCAACGTGATGTGATCGCATTGCTGCGAGGGTCTTACCTCCCTCCCTGCTTGTTCCAGGCCCGGATCCAAGATGGCCGCGGATCCGGGTCCTGCAGGGAGGGAGATGGCTTCACAGAGCCTGCTCAGAGCAGGCACTGTGAAGCAGCCTGCACTGCTCTCAGATCGGTGATCTGACAGAGTGCTTTGCAAACTGGCAGATCACCGATCTGTGATGTCCCCCCCTGGGACAATGTAAAAAAGTTAAAAAAAAATTTTCAAAATGTGTAAAAAAAAATAAAAAAAAATATTCCTAAATAATGAAAAAAAATATATATATTATTCCCCTAAATACATTTCTTTATCTAAATAAAAAAAAAAACAATAAAAGTACAAATATTTAGTATCGCCGCGTCCGTAATGGCCCAACCTATAAAACTGGCCCACCAGTTAACCCCTTCAGTAAACACTGTAAGAAAAAAAAAAAAAAAACCGAGGCAAAAAACAACGCTTTATTATCATACCGTCGAATAAAAAGTGGAATAACACGCGATCAAAAAGACAGATGTAAATAACCATGATACCGCTGAAAGCGTCATCTTGTCCCGAAAAAAACGAGCCACCATACAGCATTATCAGCAAAAAAAAAAAAAAGTTATAGTCCTGAGAATAAAGCGATGCAAAAATAATTATTTTTTCTATAAAATAGTTTTTATCGTATGAAAGTGCCAAAACATAAAAAAATGATATAAATGAGGTGTCGCTGTAAACGTACTGACCCGAAGAATAAAACTGATTTATCAATTTTACCAAACGTGGAACGGTATAAACGCCTCCCCCAAAAGAAATTCATGAATAGCTGGTTTTTGGTCATTCTGCCTCACAAAAATCGGAATAAAAAGCGATCAAAAAATGTAACGTGCCCGAAAATAAAAACGTCAACTCGTCCCGCAAAAAACAAGACCTCACATGACTCTGTGAACCAAAATATGGAAAAATTATAGCTCTCAAAATGTGGTAACGCAAAAAATATTTTTTGCAATAAAAAGCGTCTTTCAGTGTGTGACGGCTGCCAATCATAAAAATCCGCTAAAAAACCCGCTATAAAAGTAAATCAAACCCCCCTTCATCACCCCCTTAGTTAGGGAAAAATTAAAAAAATGTATTTATTTCCATTTTTCCATTAGGGCTAGGGTTAGGGCTAGGGTTAGGGTTAGGGTTAGGGCTAGGGTTAGGGCTAGGGCTAGGGTTAGGGCTAGGGTTAGGGCTAGGGTTAGGGTTAGGGCTAGGGTTAAGGCTACAGTTAGGGTTGGGGCTAAAGTTACGGTTAGGGTTTAGATTACATTTACAATTGGGAATAGGGTTGGGATTAAGGTTGGGGGTGTGTCAGGGTTAGAGGTGTGGTTAGGGTTACTGTTGGGATTAGGGTTAGGGGTGTGTTTGGATTAGGGTTTCAGTTATAATTGGGGGGTTTCCACTGTTTAGGCACATCAGGGGCTCTCCAAACGCGACATGGCATCCGATCTCAATTCCAGCCAATTCTACGTTGAAAAAGTAAAACAGTGCTTCTTCCCTTCCGAGCTCTCCCGTGTGCCCAAACAGGGGTTTACCCCAACATATTGGGTATCAGTGTACTCAGGACAAATAGTACAACAACTTTTGGAGTCCAATTTCTCCTGTTACCCTTGGGAAAATACAAAACTGGGGGCTAAAAAATAATTTTTGTGGAAAAAAAAAAGATTTTTCATTTTCACAGCTCTGCGTTATAAACTGTAGTGAAACACTTGGGGGTTCAAAGTTCTCACAACACATCTAGATATGTTCCATGGGGGGTCTAGTTTCCAATATGGGGTCACTTGTGGGGGTTTTCTACTGTTTAGGTACATTAGGGGTTCTGCAAACGCAATGTGATGCCTGCAGACCATTCCATCTAAGTCTGCATTCCAAATGGCACTCCTTCCCTTCCGAGCCCTCCCATGCGCCCAAACGGTGGTTCCCCCCAACATATGGGGTATCAGCGTATTCAGGACAAATTGTACAACACCTTTTGGGGTCAAATTTCTCCTCTTACCCTCGGGAAAATACAAAACTGGGGGCTAAAAAATAATTTTTTGGGGAAAGATTTTTTTTTTAATTTTCACGGCTCTGCGTTACAAACTGTAGTGAAACACTTGGGGGTTCAAAGCTCTCACAACACATCTAGATGAGTTCCTTAGGGGGTCTAGTTTCCAAAATGGTGTCACTTGTGGGGGGTTTCTACTGTTTCGGTACATTAGGGGCTCTGCAAATGCAATGTGACACCTGCAGACCATTCCATCTAAGTCTGCATTCCAAATGGAGCTCCTTCCCTTCCGAGCCCTCCCATGCGCCCAAACAGTGGTTCCCCCCCACATATGGGGTATCAGCGCACTCAGGACAAATTGGACAACAAATTTTGGGGTCCAATTTCTCCTGTTACCCTCGGGAAAATACAAAACTGGGGGCTAAAAAATAGTTTTTGTGGGAAAAAATTTTTGTTTGATTTTTATGGCTCTCCATTATAAACTTCTGTGAAGCCCTTGGTGGGTCAAAGCGCTCACGACACATGTAGATAAGTTCCTTTGGGGGTCTACTTTCCAAAATGGTGTCACTTGTGGGGGGTTTCAATGTTTAGGCACATCAGTGGCTCTCCAAACGCAACATGGCGTTCCATCTCAATTCCTGTCAATTTTGCATTGAAAAGTCAAACGGCGCTCCTTCCCTTCCGAGCTCTCCCATCCGCCCAAACAGTGGTTTACCCGTACATATGGGGTATCAGCGTACTCAGGACAAATTGTTCAACATCTTTTGGGGTCCAATTTCTTCTCTTACCCTTGGGAAAATAAAAAATTGGGGGCGAAAATATAATTTTTGTGAAAAAATATTATTTTTTATTTTTATGGTTCTACATTATAAACTTCTGTGAAGCACTTGGTGGGTCAAAGTGCTCACCACACCTCTAGATAAGTTCCTTAGGGGGTCTACTTTCCAAAATGGTGTCACTTGTGGGGGTTTCAATGTTTAGGCACATCAGAGGCTCTCCAAACGCAACATGGCGTCCCATCTCAATTCCTGTCAATTTTGCATTGAAAAGTCAAACGGCGCTCCTTCCCTTCCGAGCTCTCCCAACCGCCAAAACAGTGGTTTACCCCCACATATGGGGTATCAGCGTACTCAGGACAAATTGTACAACAACTTTTGCAGTCCAATTTCTTCTCTTACCCTTGGGAAAATAAAAAATTGGGGGCGGAAAGTTAATTTTTGTGAAAAAATATGATTTTTTATTTTTACGGTTCTACATTATAAACTTCTGTGAAGCACTTGGTGGGTTAAAGTGCTCACCACACCTCTAGCTAAGTTCCTTAGGGGGTCTACTTTCCAAAATGGTGTCACTTGTGGGGGTTCAATGTTTAGGCACATCAGGGGCTCTCCAAACGAAACATGGCGTCCCATCTCAATTCCAGTCAATTTTGCATTGAAAAGTCAAATGGCGCTCCTTCGCTTCCGAGCTCTGTCATGCGCCCAAACAGTGGTTTACCCCCACATGTGGGGTATTGGCGTACTCAGGACAAATTGTACAATAATGTTTGGGGTCCATTTTCTCCTGTTACCCTTGGTAAAATAAAGCAAATTGGAGCTGAATTAAATTTTTTGTGAAAAAAAGTTAAATGTTCATTTTTATTTAAACATTCAAAAAATTCCTGTGAAGCACCAGAAGGGTTAATAAACTTCTTGAATATGGTTTTGAGCATCTTGAGGGGTGTAGTTTTTAGAATGGTGTCACACTTGGGTATTTTCTATCATATAGACACCTCAAAATGACTTCAAATGAGATGTGGTCCCTAAAAAAAAATGGTGTTGTAGAAATGAGAAATTGCTGGTCAACTTTTAACCCTTATAACTCCCTAACAAAAAAAATTTTGGTTCCAAAATTGTGCTGATGTAAAGTAGACATGTGGGAAATGTTACTTATTAAGTATTTTGTGTGACATATCTCTGTGATTTAATTGCATAAAAATTCAAAGTTTGAAAATTGCGAAATTTTCATAATTTTCGCCAAATTTCCATTTTTTTCACAAATAAACGCAGGTACTATCAAAGAATTTTTACCATTGTCATGAAGTACAATATGTCAAGAGAAAACAATGTCAGAATCACTGGGATCCGTTGAAGCGTTCCAGAGTTATAACCTCACAAAGGGACAGTGGTCAGAATTTTAAAAATTGGCCCGGTCATTAAAGTGCAAACCACCCTTGGGGGTAAAGGGGTTAAAATACCATCCCTGTGCTAAAATAAACATGCTCCAAACACAAACTATTAGAGATGTGCGGATTGTGAAGTGCAATAAAACGTTAGGCTCTTATCGGCAGTGTAATGCTCTCTCTCTGTCTCCGTCACAAGTATTTTCTGAGCAATTACAAACTTTCCAGTGTTGAAGTTCAAACATTGTTCTTTGATCATTACTATTTAATCATCCAGTTGAAGGAGATGTCTCAACTTTTTAAAAGGATAACATTGAAATGTGCTTGAAACAAGCACCTTTGGTGGCCAGATGTACAAAGTGTACACATTTGAAATAGCAGCGCTCCATACATTGTGTTTGTGGCCATCATTGGATACTGCAGATCAGCTCCCATTTGCTTCACAGTTCATCTGGAGCTGCAAACAGCTTTTGACTGTCAGACCTCCACTGTTCTGACACTGATGATGCATCATGATGGTAGGCCATCAACATCTAAGACCTGGACAACCCAATTACTGAAGTTGTCACATGTACAAAGTTCATTTTATTCATTAGAACGTGGAAAAAATAAGTTCCACAATTGGATGTGTTAAAAAAAATGCCCCTGTGCTGAGATAATCTTATAAATGTGCCCCTGCTATATACTGTATAATGGCTGTGTCTGATCGTACAAGAGCATAATCTGATCATACCACATATTCTGGCAACGGAAGGATGCAAACGAGATCATACAGACAGGACAGCATGGGATTGCAGCTGATTGGCAAAACATTTCTCTGTTTTAAAAAAATGTTTTCTCTTACAGAAAGAATCATCTGTGATCCCATGCTCTAATATGTATATCCACTTTTGCTTCCTCCTCTTGTCAGGAGATGTGATATGATCAGATCAGGTGTCTGCATGGTGAGACACAACCATTACACAGAACATACAATAAAATTAACTTTGTTGAATGGAAAACCGGTTTAAAGTCATAGAACCATAGTAGGGCATCCTTAGGCTATGTACACAAGTTGTGTACTTGCTGCATTTTTTTTCTGCATGCAAAACCTGATATCTTGGCAGTAAAGCTACATAAAAACAGGCGCCAGTAAGTCACTGCGAAATAGCAGTGACTCTCCGGCGTCTGTGTAGAAGAAGGATGAAGACACTGCCCATAGAAGGGCGGATAAGGTTCGGATAATAGCGCGAGTTCAGGGCACAGGCGCAGGATTACGGCACCACAACTGCATGTTACAGGGCAGTGTAAAGTGCATGGGAGGGAGGTGCTATGATAATGAAGACAGGCGGAAGGGATTTATTACATGTACCACACGCCCCGGAGCCTGGAAGAAATCATTAACATTGAAGATTAAAACTCAATTTCTGAACAAGTAGGCCGCAGCTATTAGGCATACAGACAAGACTATTTTAACCATTTTATTACCTGTATACCCATAATAATAGCTTACAAGCATCCCACGGGGTAACAGATTCCCTTTAAGTGACACTCACCTATCATGTCTAATGAGACATGGGCAGGGTGCAATACTCGGAGACGCACCTATCAAATAACTAGGAGAAACATCATGGGAATATTAGCAAATTATATAAAATAATAATAATGATGCTAAAAATGATTCTTTGTTGTCAGTTTTTCAGATTTTTGTTTCAGTATTTTTTTGCATATAATTGGTACCCAACAAGCTGAGATGATGAATACAGCAATGCAGTACACCAAGGGCAAATGTGACACACAGGTCACAGGAAGAATAAACAAATCACTCATAATTCCGGTTTATTGTAAAACTGTACAAAAGTGATGGATATTTGGAGATAAGATAAATGATAAGACCTCATATACTAGCACAGGGATGTCCCGTAGACTGGACTTTTGCCTATTTACTATAGAGGTCCATTTCTTAATGTTAGAGATGAGTGTTCCTCTATGCATTGAGAATGTATTAGCTGTTACATGCTTTTCTATAAATTCCTATGTTTTATGTGTTTTTATGTCTTTCTAGCTAACTTTTATTTTACCTTATTTGCAATTACTGGATTAATTTATATTTAGAAAATGAAGTATGCGTGTCTAACTGGCTATCTTGTACAGGAGAAAGTAATAAAGAAAAGTAATGCTGTAAAAATCTCCATAATAAATTGTTCCAGTCATTCACAAAGGAGAAAACGTATATTTCTATTACTATATCGATGGCTGTTTTAATTAAGCATCTGCCAGCATTGCAAAGAATCAAATTATATCTGCAGGTCTGGTCCATTATATTTACATTTAAACTTTTCCAGGAGAAATTGCAGTGACAAGCAAGGGCAGCCAGCAAGAACAGTCATTTTATTTCACAAATGGAGATGGGAGGACTCGGTTCAGCTAACTACACTGTTATGGATGTTCTGCTTTATTTCTCATGTCGAAAGGACAATTATTTCTTTTTATGTGGCTGTTAGACAAAAAAATTCAGATGAAATCACAGACTGCTTATTTCTTAAAACGTCCCGTGTGACAACCACAATAGTAGTGCAACAGAAAAGGAATCTGATATATTCGATTGTAGTTTACTTTCTATTATTTGGCTTGTTTGGCAAAACGAGAGAATATTTATTAATTAGGGTTGAGCGAAACGGGTCGGCCATTTTCAGAAGTCGCCGACTTTTGGCAAAGTCGGGTTTCGTGAAACCCGACCCGACCCTGTGTGGGGTCGGCCATGAGGTCGGCGATCTTCTGAATCTGGTATCGGAATTCCGATACCGAGTTCCGATATGTTTGCAATATCAGAAATCGGTATCGGAATCCATATTTAAGTGTAAAATAAAGAATTAAAATAAAAAATATTGCTATACTTACCCTCTGACGCGCCCTGGTACTAACCGGCAGCCTTCCTTCCTTAGAATCAGCGCGTCAAGGACCTTTAGATGACGTCGCGGCTTGGGATTGGTCGCGCGACCGCCCATGTGACCGCTCACGTGACCAATCACAAGCCGCGACATCACCGAAGGTCCTTCATGCGCTGATTCTTAGGAAGGAAGGCTGCCGGAAAGAAGCAGGGTGCGTCCGAGGGTGAGTATATACCTAACCAGTTTCCTCTCCTTCAGACCCTGGGAACCATAGTATCCCATTGCACTGCATTGGGTTTCGTGTTTCGGCCGACCCTGACCCCGACTTTTCTATAGGATCGGCCGATTTCACTCGACCCGACTTTTGAGAAAGTATGGTTTCGTGAAACCCGACCCGATCCTATAAAAGTAAAAGTCGCTCAACCCTACTGATTGGGTGCACAGCATGGCTTGGAAGGAAAAGAGTACCATTTGACTTTTGAATGCAAAATTTGTAAACTAGACCGCTGAAGGGGCTTATCTAGATATGTTGAGCACCTTGAACCATCAGATGCTTCACAGAAGCTTATAGCATTGAGCCATGAAAATAAAAAAAATCAAATTTTTACAATAAAAATGTTCTTTGAGCCTCAGTGTATTTTCACAAGGATAACAGGAGAACATGCATCACACAATTAACTGCAATTTCTCCAAAGAACACCAATATCCAATATGTGGAGGAAAACTATTCTTTGAGCATACGGCAGAGCTCGGAAGGGAAGGAACACAATTTGACTTGAATGCAAAATTTGCTGAAATCATTAACGGAGGCCATATCGCATTTCGGTAGCCCCTGAGGTCCCTAAAGAGTGGAAACCCCTCACAAGTGACCTTATTTTGAAAACAAGATTATTTCAGAGATTTACATGAAAACCTTGGCGTAAGCACTCAGCATAGTGGCAGATTGATCAATTTAATAGCAGGTGAATATTGTGTTTATTTATTTTATTTATTTTGTATGCCTTGCTTCATGCGGTATGCTGTAAGTGATTAGACAACTTAATTCTTCAGGTTGGTGCAACTACAGTGGTACCAGATATGTATTTTTATGTTTGGCTGCTGTCACATACTAAAAGGTGCTTTTTATTGCAAAAACAAGTTTTTGCATCCCCATATTTAGATCGCCATAAATTTTACCATATTTCGGTTAACAGTCATGTGGGGTTTGTTTTTTGTGGGACAAGCTGATGTTTTTATTGGTAACATTTTTTTGGGCACATGAGATTCTTTGATCGCTTTCTATTCCAATTTTTGTGAGGGAGAATGAACAAAAAACAGCAATTCAGGAATTGTTTTTCTTATGCTGTCCTACATGTGGTAAAATTGGTATGTCAGCTTTATTCTTTAGGTCAGTACAATTATAGCGATATCACATTTATATTGGTTTTTACATTTTGGTGCTTTTACACAATAAAAATTATTTTATAGAAAAAATAATTATTTTTGCATTGCTTTATTGTGAGAGCTATAACTATTTTTATTTTTCTGACTGAGCTGTATGGCAGCTTGTTTTTGCGGGAAGAGATGAAGTTTTCAGACATATCATTTATACTTACATTTTTTTTTATCTCGTTTTATTCCATCTTTTGGTTTTGCGATATGATGAGAAAGCATCATATTTTGTTTATTTTGTTGTTACGATGTTCAAAGAAGGGGTTAACTAGTGGAATAATGTAATAGGTCAGGTCGTTCAGGATGCGGCAATATTAAATGTGTACTTTTTAGTTTAGTTTTGTTTTTACATAAATAAATATTTTGTCATTTTCTGGTACTTTATGATCTTATTTTTATAATTTTACAACTTTTCATAACTTTTTAAAAACTTTTTATCTTGTCCCAGGATTGGACATCAACTTTCTGTGCCCTGATCGCTGATGTAATTAGCATTAGCTCAACGGTTAATAGGCAGGGAGGAAGTGTGTCAGCTCCTGCTTCGAGCAGGAACTTATAAGACAACGTCCCTGGTGACACCATGGCCATCTTTCAGCATGGGGTCACCATTGAGAGTCTCATCAGCTGCCTCTGCTTACCTGCAGTAAGCTTTTTACCGCAAGTCACAGCTGCTGGTTCACACTGACATCTGACAGCGTGACTCCCGCAATGCTCTGTCCAACAGTAATAATCTTACTAGCAGTAACATTACTGCTGATCAGAGCTGCTGTGTGCATGATGGCTTAATGGATACTCTATCATTTACCGAATTTTGCCGAATTTGAGGAAAATGCTCGGGAATCCGAACACAAATCCGAATGTGCAATGCTTGTGCTGACTTTGAGATTCGTAAGTGTTTTCCGATCAAGTTTGCTTATCTCTAGCTGCAACATGGAGTAAGAATTGTAGCTTATCAGAAGAACTATACTTCAATTCTAATTAGAGGTATTTGCTAATACTATTATTATTACACCTATTACATATTGGGATGTGATCTTGGAGGTGGGAATATCCCTTTAATGGTAAATTGTGGTTTCTTTTGTTAATAGAAGCCACAGATCAGGTCCAAATTCAACCTAAATCTGATACTTCTGGACAGATCCTAATAGACGGCTATTGACTTACAATAAGGTTTGTTGTGGTGTCTGTTCTCTGGTCAGTAAGACTAACTCCCCAGGCATTTGGGGGTCAAATTAAGCATGTAATGGAGAAGAAAACAGAGTTTATACCTTGTTAGCTCCTGTATAAGCAAAGAGTTGGTAAGCTATATCTTGCCATGATTTGTACTTTGGGTTTAAAAAAAATTCTGGTAAAACCATCTGACAAGAACTGAGTTAGGCTTTATTGCGCAAATACAGAAAAGCTTTCTTGTTAAGTAAAAGTACAATAAAACAAGAGAAAGCTGACAGAATCTACAATAGTACCAAATCATTGCAGAATTTTTCATTTTGGAAAGAAAGCATCAAAGTCATGGTCGTATATTTAAATCCCTCCCAGCGAATAGTTAAACTCTGGATTTACTGCCTTATGCAGCACAGCCCATAAAGATCACAATATGTGCTCTTCCATCTGAAGGTTATCTGCTTTGCAGGAGTTATGTCTGCTTTCTACAATCCTAACTCTTTATCCTATAACTCCTCAGTAAAGAGAGAACTGCAGTATATAAAAGACTACTGATAGGTCTAAGGTCTATGTCATATGCAAGACACTGGTTGGAAATGAAAACATTGGGAAATAAATTAAAAATGTATATTTCCTAGTTTTGACTCTTCCCTGTATATGAAGATTTACATAGATTTTACTTAACAGTCAATAACATGTATATTAGATAATCTTTGACGCATCAGGAAAACATAGAAGTTCTGTAATCTGTAGGTTTCAAAGAAAAAACCCTGATGGAGACTGTGCCTAAGAACAGCAGGATCCAGCACCCACGATGTTACGGTTCCAGAACTTTTGATTTTAGAGGAAATAGAGTAGTAAGCTGGCTTTTTCTGCTTACTTAATCTATTTGTAATCTAGTGGAACCAAGTTAGTCATAAAAGCAGAAGTCATCTTGACATTTCCAATATTATGAAGTACCCTGATGTCACACTATGCTCTGTACGCTGATACTACAAATATTCCAGCTGAGTCAGCATAGTATGTAAAAGCTAACACAAATAAGCAATTAAATGATGATTTAGGGTTTCTCAGTGGGTGAGAGTTCTAGCTCACTCCGTTCCTGCTCTTTTCTGAGTAACTGTCATTTCATAATGTACCGCTGAATAGATATCCCAGTGGCCATCTTGATAAACAGGAAAATAAACACTTGTGATGTACTTGAACATAGTACTAAAAATGGTCTTGCAGTGATAATTTTTTTTACGAAGTTTCATTGTTATCACATTTGATCACAATAAAATATATTTCTATCCTTCATGAAGGAGTTTTTCACCCCATAGCAAATTTTGGACAATAGATACCAAGAATATCAGTTCTCAATTGGGCTATGAATAAATAATTTTAAAAAAATTGACGTGGGTTCCACCGAATTTTTGATAACCAGTCAGGCAAAACTGATAGCTGCGGGCTGCAACCCTCAGCTTTCAGCATGAGCAAGGATGGTTATCAAGAATAGAGGGGGGCCCCCCAAGCCATTTTTTTTAAATTATTTAAATAAATAAGTTAAAAAAATAGCTGGGGGCCTCCCAATTTTTGACAACCAGCCAAGCTAAAGCAGACAGCTAAGGGCTGGTATTCTATTGATGGTAAGATGTCATGGATATTGCCTCCCAAGTTTAAAAACAGCAGCCTGCCGCTGTCCAGAAAAGGCACATATATAAGATGTGCCAATTCTGGAGCTTTGGCCAGCTCTTCCCACTTTCCATGTGGCGGTGGCAAGTGGGGCTCATGTCACCTTTGTATTGTCATGTGATATCAAGCCCACAGCTTAGTAATAGAAAGGCATCTATAAGATGCCTCTCCATTATTAATCTTATAGTTATATTGTAAATAAACACACAGCCATAGTAAAGTCCTTTAATTGAAAGAATGACACAGCCTTCCTTTAATAAATCAAAATTAAACTATACTTATATCATCATCTATTCCACTGAAGCCATGGTCTCCTCCTGTGATAAAATAAAAAAAACAACCATATCCCTCTTTTTTATATTTATTTATTTATAATGTCTCGCTGTTAACAGTTGAATACAACTCTCAACGATGTCCTCCGCTAGCGGTGATCGCAGCATGAGCAGGGGACATTGATGTGAGCTCTCTTCTTCAGCACCCGGCACCTGGAAACAGCACGAACAGTACCGCTGATTTCAAGGTGCAGGTACGTGTCACACTAATAACACAGAGATATCATCCATGTGTTATCAGTGTGCACGTGTGCGGTACGGGCTGCTACTGGAAACATTGATGTCTGAAAGTGCCCTTAGTGAACTTGGTTACCGTATTTACCAAACTTGGGCCGACTTTTGCTGATTTTTAGGAAAAAAGCTCAGGAATCCTAACATAAATTTGAATGTGCAACGTTTGTACCAAATTTAAGATTCCGAACAAGTTCACTCATCTCCTGGAATGCCCTACAACAGAAAATTCTATTAATTTTTAGTATCTAGAGGTTTCAATATGTCCTAAAAAGACCTGTCTTTAGGCATGTCTATCACATCAACTCAAAAATCTAACCCTTCACAGTTATACCTTCTTACATTTTCCTCCAATTCTGGTCTTTTCTATCATCTCTTCCCACACAATCCATGCACTAAGTAACACTTTGTATCTTGGCATATACAGATTCTGGCTGAATAATTGACTATTTGAAATATATATAAACTATTAAAATGGGCATTTAAGTTATAGAATGCTGAAAAAAGTCCTCCCTGTAAGCCTCATATCAGCTGCAATCTGGCCCCAAATTGGCGGTGCATTTAAACCACGCTTCACTGATTGGTCGCACACGGCCGCGACCAATCAGCAACATTGGCGCGGGATTTAAACACAGTGCACCACCAATCAGTGGAGCGGTGTTTAAATCCGGTGGTAATATCGCTGACTGGTCGTGGCCGGCCGGGCGTGACCAATCAGTGAAGCGTGGTTCAAATCCTGCGCCAATTCACAGCCAGACTCCGCCTGTCGCTGACTGGTCACGGCCCGCCAGGCGCGACCAATCAGCGCCATTGGCGCAGGATTTAAACACCGTTTCACTGATTCATCGTGCCCGACCGGCCGCAACCAATCAGCGACAGGTGCAGTCCGGCCATGAATTGGCACAGGATTTGAACCAGGCTTTGCTGATTGGTCACGTCTGGACGGCCACGACCAATCAGCCAAATTGGTGCAGGATTTGAACATAGTGCGCGACCAATCAGTGAAGTGGTGTTTAAATCCAGCGCCAATGTCATTGATTGGTCACGGCCGGGCGCGACCAATCAGCGACATTGACGCGGGATTTAAACACCGCTTCGCTGAATGGTTGTGCCCGGCCGGCTGTGACCAATCAGTGATATTGGTGTGCAATTTAAACACCGCAATCTAAACATCGGGTGCACGATATCTAACTTTGGCGGTCCCAGAATTAACTCCCCCATCTTTATAAGTAAGTGACTCCTGATTGTCTCCATATATAGCACCATAATATTGCACTTTACTTTCATGTACACTATGCACTTTTATTGTGTCCTCAATATGTTTGAGCTCATATGGTGATATGCACATTATATGCACTTTTTATATATATATATATATATATATTCTTGTTGTCACAAGCACTTTATGATATGTAATCCATGGTTTTATTTTGAGACTTACTGAGTCCTTTGGGGTATACTATATGGAGTGACCTGCCACATAATGAATTGATTTTAGTATACATATTTATGTGATATAATGATTATACATTTTAAATGGTTTTCTATTGTTACCAAATAAATAAATATATATATTTTAAAATATTGCCTGTTGAGATAGTCTTGGTCCTTATTCTTTTTGGAGCACGGTTCTTTAAACACCGCTTCTAGAATACCCGATGCGTTAGAATCGGGCCACCATCTAGTTCATGTATAATCTCTGGAGGCAGAGTTATCTTCCAGGCACCATCTTCCCCAGAGCCTGGAAGAGGTAATTTATATAAAGTGATAAAAGATGATTGCTCAACAATAAGGCATCTGATATGAGAAATACAGGTAGGACTTTTTTTTTTGCAGTCAATAACCTGTAGGCCCCAAGTAATAGTTTAGATATGCCAAACGTGGTGACAGATTCCCTTTACGCTGATTTAAATGAAACCCTTATTTATTATAAAAATGTTTGCTAAATTCATCATAAGCAGTTTTTACCTTTTATCAATTCCAATTTAATCATAGCTTGTAAGCTCTTGCGAGCAGGGCCCTCACTTTCTTAGAATTGTTGAATCATTTATTACTCTGTAATGACTAATATTGTTTCTACATGCACTATATGAATTATAAAATGCTGCAGAAAATGTTTGTGCTACATAAATAAAATAGGGTAGTAATAATGACAATTATTATTGTTACACTATTTTATTATTAATAATAATAATAATAATTTTATTTATATAGCGCCAACATATTCCGCAGCGCTTTACAAATTATAGACGGGAATTGTACAGACAATAGACATTACAGCATAACAGAAATACAGTTCAAAATAGATACCAGGAGGAATGAGGGCCCTGCTCGCAAGCTTACAAACTATGGGGAAAAGGGGAGACACGAGAGGTGGATGGTAACAATTGCTTTAGTTATTCGGACCAGCCATAGTGTAAGGCTCAGGTGTTCATGTAAAGCTGCATGAACCAGTTACCTGCCTAAGTATGTAGCAGTACAGACACAGAGGGCTAATACTGCATAAAGTGTATGAGAACATGATGCGAGGAACCTTTTTTTTTATTTTTTTTTATTATAAATAGGCCACACAGGGATCGTTAGGTTAATGCATTGAGGCGGTAGGCCAGTCTGAACAAATGAGTTTTTAGGGCAGGCTTAAAACTGTGGGGATTGGGGATTAATCGTATTAACCTAGGTAGTGCATTCCAAAGAATCGGCGCAGCACGTGTAAAGTCTTGGAGACGGGAGTGGGAGGTTCTGATTATTGAGGATGCTAACCTGAGGTCATTAGCGGAGCGGAGGGCACGGGTAGGGTGGTAGACTGATACCAGGGAGGAGATGTAGGGTGGTGCTGAGCCATGGAGTGCTTTGTGGATGAGGGTAGTAGTTTTGTACTGGATTCTGGAGTGGATGGGTAGCCAGTGTAATGACTGGCACAGGGTAGAGGCATCGGTGTAACGGTTGGTGAGGAATATGATCCTGGCTGCAGCATTCAGGACAGATTGGAGCGGGGAGAGTTTTGCAAGAGGGAGACCGATTAGTAGAGAGTTACAATAGTCCAGACGAGAATGAATAAGTGAAACAGTCAGAGTTTTTGCAGAGTCGAAATTAAGAAAAGGGCGAATTCTAGAAATGTTTTTGAGATGCAGGTAAGAAGAGCGAGCCAGTGATCGGATGTAGGGGGTGAATGAAAGGTCAGATTCTTCTGAATCTGGAACATCAATGGATGAAACGCAAAAATCCTTTAGGATTGCTATGATAGATACTCTATTGGCACAAATGCAGTAAAACACCAAGGAATTGATTTGCCACAAGATATAAGTTATTGTATCTTTTGCTCATCTAGTCACTTTTCTTGCATCAATACCATAACAATCTGTCTTTAAAAAACAAGGAGTCTTTAAGCATTGTCTTCATTTCCCATCTTATTCTTCTCTTTGCTAATGTATGATATATGGAAGATGAAGACAATAAATGAGAGTTTGCCCCAGTTACCAGCATCATTTAACAGCACTTTGATGTTTTTATAGTCCTAGACCCATTCAGTTTATACTGTTCAGATTCTCCAACCAAATTGCTTTTTTTTTGTCTCTCAGTTTCTGAAGTCCTTTGAGAGAGGATATCTACGAATTCATAGTTCTCACAACAGAAGTAATATTTTTCTACAGTTTTTTTTACAACCACTCAACTGACGGCTATTCATTTTCCACTTGGGCTAGACATAACCTTTTATAATATTTACTACGTTTCCATTTAACAAGTAACAACAGATTTTTTTCTGCTAAAAATGATATTCGTCACTATCTTGCATATCTTCCATAGTAATGGGATTTTACATCTTCCACAGTGGGTTTCCTTCTAAATTGAGAGCATTGTCTCAGAAGCAAAGTCTTCAGAAGAAGGAGAATAAACTGTTATTGTGTTATATAAATGCACATAGGTTCTGGAGACAGGATACACAAAATTACTTATTCATAACTAGTCAGGAGAAATATGGCTGCACTTGGATCTGGGCACATGGTGTCCCCTTTGTGTTTAACACACAGATACATTAGAGAGAACAGTAAAAATCTTATTTTGAGCCAAGCAGAGAGAGAGAGAGTTGGTATGAAAGATTTGTTCCTGGATATGCTTTTTGGCAATGTGAGATAATATATTTCAAGTGGTAACTTGTAATTAAGCCTAAACACATGATTTAAACATAACCTCAAGGATGCCAATACAATACATTCACTATAATTCATTCTGCTGCATCCAGAGTAAGTAGTAAAGGAAAGTACATTAGTATTTTTAAGTGTTAACTTAAGAGTGAACAGAAATCTTTAACTCTAATAGTAAAAAAAAAATTCTATGATGGATTTTATGCATTATGCCATTTATAGTCTACTGACCTTGAGTGACAGCCTTTAGCTGCAATTAGAGCTATGCTGATTATCAGAAACGGTTGACAAGCTTGTCAGAAACCCCTCTAAAAGTTCGGGTGGGCTTTGATAATGCAAAGGGAAAATCATATATTTATATATCAGACCCCAGACAAAGCAGTTTCTAAAACGCGCGACGGGTGGATGGTGGATGGGCCACTGCACTGTTTTAATGCTTTCTTAGGCACTTATCTATTCCATACTTTACCAGGGTGATCTTATTTTGTATAAAGTGACTTCAATTACTTATCTTATCACCCAGTAAGTTATTAGAATTTTCTTGACATTGTTGTCTTTATTTATTTTTTTCTGTGATTCTTCAGCCTTATATTTTGCACTTTGTGGCTGTGTATTTTGTCATCTTAATATATACTTACCTTGTAATGTCTTCACATCCTGTTCTATCCAGATGTGTACGGATCCAAGAATTCCAAGCGGCAGAAGTTCACCGACCTCCATATTGGGACACTCAAGTGATAGGTGGATTGGCGTCTCAAAATGGAAATTGCTGGTGGTACCAGCCTCTTGCGCGGTACCACTAGCGGAACCCCATTGTACCACACACACACACTGTATACACTGTAAGCACCACACACACATTGTATACACCATACACAGACTCTTGTGTGGTACCACCAGCGGATTACCATCGCGAACAAGCCGCCGCCGGGATCAGCCGAATGATTCACTAACCGCCGCCATCTTTGTACAGGAGGAGCACAAGCATAGTTTTAATGTGACCGCTGCTATCTGTCCGCACAAAGATGGTGGCGGTCTGATTTACTGCGCCTGTGTGTGAATTCCACGCAGGCGCAGTGAATCATTCGGCTGATCCCGATGGCAGATGCACGACGTGTCTACAGGCAGAGGAAGCCGGTCACATTAAAGGGGTTTTCCCTCGAACCAAAGATTAGTTTAAAAATGCAAGAAAAGAGGAGGGGGGAGAGGGAAAGTTAGGAGCTTGACACGCCGAGATATGCATCTGTAAGCCGTTGCAAATGAATGTAACTGGTGGGTGCAGTACCTGCTGGTGATTTCAGCTGAAGTAGAAGAAAGGAAAAGGGAATATCCAGCACGTCCATCCAGTGTAAGTAAAATATCCAAAATTTATTGAAGCATTTTAAAAAACAATATTATAAAAGAGAGAGGGAGACTCTCTCTGCCTGACGCGTTTCTGGCGCACCACGGCGCCCTTAGTCATAGGAACCTATGTTCCTTAGTTCCTATGACCAAGGGCGCCGTGGTGCGCCAGAAACGCGTCAGGCAGAGAGAGTCTCCCTCTCTCTTTTTTAATATTGTTTTTTAAAATGCTTCAATAAATTTTGGATATTTTACTTACACTGGATGGACGTGCTGGATATTCCCTTTTCCTTTCTTCTAGTTTAAAAATGGTCTGTGTCTGACCGTATACAGAGCATACCTGATCTCCTTGGCAGGGGAGGAAGCAAAAGACAATATAGGCATTACAGGGGATCACAGAGGATTTCTTTTGTCAGGTAACATATTTCACTGACTGTTTTTAAACAATATTTTACCTCACAAAATGAATCCTCTGCGATCTCCTGCTGTAATGTCAGTATTGTCTTTTGCTTCCTCCCCTGGCCAGGAACTGAACACGGTCAGACAAACAATATTTAAAATGACCTTTTGGTTGTGGGAAAACCCCTTTAAAAAGCAAATATCAATGCCAACATGGCTCCTCCTAAAAAGTACGCCAATGACTATGAAAGGGAAGCAACAAAGGCACAACGTAGAAGACAACAACGGGCAAATGAGACTCTTGAAGAGCAACAGCATCGCTGGGACAAAAACAATGCATATAAGCATAGGTGTCAAGCCCATGAGTCCCCTAATGCAAAAGTCATTAGAATATGACAGGATGTCATTAGACAACAACAGCACCGCAAACAGAAATCTGCAGTCTTAATAGCAATACCATGCTCACAAGATGACCCATTGGAACCAGCACACCACACCACCGAGTCTACAACTTCAAAGTGTATGAGGTTAACTAAGAAGGCATTTTCCCAACTCAAGCTACTTCAGGAACAATGTCCATTGGCCACAGCAAGAAGACTGTCACACGATGCAGAAGCACACCGTCTACAGCGACAAGCTGAAACACAAATCCAGAGAGAAGTGTGACTACAACAGCTACAAAAAAATCAACATCATGACATTATCGCCCTCCCGATGTGATAGCATCGGGTCTCCATCTAGTTTACTATATATTTGCTTACATATTTTTAAAGAGATTCAAAAATGTATATGTTTTATTTGGATTATTCATATCTTGCACATTTTCTCTTGGTTTGTTATATCATATATGTGCATTGGGAGAAATTAATTATTGGATTTTTCATTTTTAAATATAGAAGTATTGAATATTAGAAATCTGGGGCAATGTGAATGTTATATTTTTTATCTTTCTTCTGAAAACACCTCTTGTAATTAAAATTAACATAACTTTCTACAAACGCACAATAAACTTAAAAAATGTAAAAAATTATGTGTAAAATATTAATATGAATCATATTTATTGAAAAGAGTTGATTATACACTATATGACATCCACAGTGAACATTTCTTACAATATTATCGATTTCAAGACCCTTGGGTAAAAGTACCATATGAGCCTATGTATGTAGTGTGCTTTCCTGTAACCCATTCAACAATTTCATGAAGACAGCAATTAAATGAGAGGAACTTTACTCTTCTTGTGTTGCTAAAAGAGAACAGCGTAATGTAGTTTAATGTTCGGTAAGTGCATTTCTAAAATAGGTTCTTCTCACTATAGGGAGTCTTGTACCAATGCAATTACATGTGTTTTCTGTAGTAATTTCAGTATAGAAATGACATTTACCACTAAAGCCATATATTTGAAGATCCCTTTGCACTCTTCACAACTCTGGTGCATTCATCTTATAGTGTTGGAACTGTCCTAACTGCGGGCTGTACTTGCGCAAGTTGATGTTGTGATGGCCTTCAGGAAAATGGTGCCTGTTTCAGAGCATGCACAGATTTAAATCTTAGCTCAATTATGATATAATTTATTAATTAAGCTTAAAAGATTTCAGATACATAAAAAATATTGAATGAAGGCAAAAAGCTATGCACTTTGGTCATAGAACTGTCTTTAGTCATCATGGCCGTATACAAATGGTGTTGAGGCTCTTCACAGCCAATCTTTGGGAGCTGTTGATCTTTGTACTTTGTGCAATTCATTCAGCTGCCTGACCATTGAACTGATAGATGAGACCTCATGCTCCCTGAGGTGATTATGTCCTCTATGTCAGTCACCAAAACCTGCAACCAACAACTCACTTCAGTGGTCAGTTTCTGGTGGAGACCAGTAGAGATTGGAGTGATAAGTAACACTTCTTTCTTATTTTGTAACGGCCCCTTCCTTTTGACAAAACTTGAAAAGTAGTACAAATCAGTGAATAGTTGACATTCCAAGTCATCTTTTCCAATAATCTGTCTGATTTCAGCTATTGCAATTTCTCTCAGAATTATAAATTATGTCTGATGATGGGATAAGCTACATGGACCAAATAGCATTTATCCATGTTCACAATATCCTCATGGATTCTGCAAAATATTGCATGGTTTATGTTGCTGGTCCAATAAACCATATAACGGTCCATAAAACCACTGACTATCCTCCTCAAAGTGTAATGGCTGACTTTTCTCATCCAGCACCATGAACGTTTCCAGCAGAGTGACAAGTACTAGGCAGAGCATATGAGGACACATATTAGATTCATCAAAGTAATGAAATACTCTCAGAAAATCTGTTTTCATGTATTATTGCAAAATGCCAGGCAGTCAGAAGAGTTTTATTAAAGGACTGGAAGATTAAAGATACATAATTTACATAGTTTGTACTACAGCATTTTCCTTCAAGAATTTCTCTATATATACTCAAATATGTTTCCCTGGCAACATTTTTATTATAACTTATGTGCGCTTGGCTGGCAATCTGTTCTTAAATAACAAGCCAACTTTCTGCTCTTCTTCATCTCTTTTTCGTCAATTGTAATCGGTTTTACTTACTCTTTTGTGTTGCTCATATGAGTTCTGTTACAATAAAAAGTCAGGGGAATTAGAAGATCAATGTTTTTTACAATTCACTTTATTATGAAGTTCTTGTATTTTTTACATTTGTGAACTATTCCTAGGACTAATACCTTTCTACATCGTGGTTATATGCACAAAAGTTTGTTGCACAGTACATCTCTTTGGGAAGCTGTAGATCTATAGAAGGTTATTCAGCAGGAGATCTGTGTCTCTACTCCCTATTCTTGCCAGTTTTCTAGTTACTGGAACATCTTTCGAAAATGTGTAATACCTTTCTTTACGCCTGCAGAGTCGGTGGATTATTCCTAGTGCAATTATGTCATATATAGGCAAAGTCATCACCACCTCAGTGTTTTCATTGAATTCTTTGGTATTCTGATTTTAGCTTAAATTTTTATTTTATTTTGCTTGCAAGCATACAGTCATATCCAACATGCTACAAAATGTACTAATACATTTCATGATAGGAGTGTGGAGCAATGGTGGATAAATGACACAAATAGGAGCCAAATGAAATACTTACACTTGAAATACATACTACTGGAAAATAAACCAAAAATTCACACTGAAGTAGTAAGTAGACTCCTGCATCAGTTATTTTTTCTGCTATGTATTTATTTGTGGATTGCCTTATTTCTTAAAGCACCACACCAGCATCTTTTTTATTGCAGCACTTGAGTGGTGCTACTAATGTAAGGCCAAAGGAAGTTGCTGTCTTCACCTTCTATTGCCACCTTTCCCACAGGTCTTCAGCAGTTTCTGACCTGTCGGATCTCTCCTGTCTCTGCTGGGTGACCCAGAGGTCACTTCTCAATACAAAATTGTTTATTTTACTTACTTATAGAGCACCATCATATTCCACAGTGCTTTACATACATTATAATCACTGGGGGGTCACAATCTGCATTCCTATCAGTATGTCTTTGGGGTTGGGAGGAAACCAGAGAAGCCCACGAAAACACGGGGAGAACATACAAACTCCTTGCAGATATTGTCCATGGTGGGATTTGAACTCAGGACCCTAGAACTTTGAGGTTGCAGTGCTAACCACTGAGCCATTGTGCAAATCCATGAGATCCTTGTTCTGGCTCTCGTAGACTTCCATAGAGAGCTTGTGACCATTACCTCTGACTTCTGGTCAGTCAGAAGTTGCAGTTACAAGATGATAACGATAGACCAGGGCAGTGTCGGGAAGAGATGATGATGGCATCTGGCAAGTATAAGATTAGGGTCAGGGACCTTAGGTGAGAAGCACCACTCCAGGACTGAAATAAACAGTGGCGCATTAATGATAGAGTTCCACATAGAATAACCTGCTACAGTAAATGTTCATGACAAAAATAGCCTTGAGGTGGGTCTTAGCAACTTTTTGCCATGATGAAGTATACGTTTAAATTATTTAGTAATTCTGAAGTTTTTCTGCAAGTCATCATAAACTTTTTGTGTTCTCACAGAGGCAAGAGACTCAAGGGCGGGTCATGCAGTAGGCAGCAAAGTGTATTGGCTTTCCCTGGACGGTATGTATAATGTATAGCAAGAATATATCTGTACAGTAACCAGCTATTTATTATTATTAAAAAAAATACAACTCGCCGCTGGCCTTTAATGAACACTTCTGTTTCACATTGTAGACGTGAAAGCTTTAATGACAGCTAAATCAGGGCCTGTCAATTATTGCAAAAAATTAATTAATCCGTTAATGCACACATTGATTAAATCGTACTTCAAAAGGCGTGTAGATAGGGGTGATCCATTAATTTCACTTGAGATGACAGGCTTACAGGCTGAGCAAATGCTTCTTCAGTGAAAATACTTTATGGGTAGTTGCTTTAGCCGTCGTTGTTAATCTGATTTTATTAGGCAGAGACGCTCGAACAAATTTTGGTTTACAGATTGCGTCTTTGAAGAGGAAAGCATAAATTATTTGTGGAAGGGAGTTATCAATGCTTTAAGAAATAATGTTTACTGGCATCTACGTTTAATGCATAAAGCTCTTATTTAGCAAAATGTTTGATCAAATTATTTTACTAGCTCTTAATTACAGGAGAATTTAGTTGAACTTGCTTTTAGCTTTTCAATTGTGGATCAATATGTATACTTTTCCGATTTCTTTATTCATTTTCCAAGTTGAAGAATTTAATTTGTATGAGGAAAGCATTTTTGTGGAATATTTTGTAACAATTTTTTGTGCCATCTTTTCACAATCTAAGTGAAATTTTTGGGTCACCGGCATTTTCCTTTTTCAAGAATGGTACATCCAATGGCTGTTTTTCTTGTAGACTTCTCTATAGAGAAAACACAATTTATTAACCCTTAAAAATAATGTGTTTATAAAGAATATGCCACTAAAAATGTTTGTGCAAACAGGTAAATTGCCAGAAAAAAATGCCACAAAAAAACTGGTATTATAGAATTTCTTAGGGCTGTCAGACATTGCAAAGCGTGGACTAACTTCTTTACAAAAACAACCTTTCTTATTCATGTACTTGGACTAAATTTTCCTATTGATCCTCTTTAGTTTGAATGTAGCTAAGCTGCAATTATAGACACCGACGCATAGACAAAGGGTATATTGTGTCCCAAAAAATGGAAAAAAATAGACTGTTGTATTTTCTGGATATGTTCTTTAAAGGAGTTGTCCAGTCTCAAAGAGGTTTTCCACTAGCTTTACTTTAAGGGCCTATCCTTAGGATAGGTCATCAATGTCTAATCTGCCAGGGTTTGGCACCTGGCACTCAAGTCGATCAGCTGTTAATGGTGGCTGAAATTCTTACTTGCAGAGCTGGCAGTCTACTTGTAGTGGCAGTGGCATCTTACTGCACATCCACTTCATATTGATTTGTATAGGAGGTGGATGTGTAGTACTCCGTGGTGTCCAATACAAGTAGACAGCTAGCTGCACATGTTGGTATTTATGGCCGGCAGCCACCGCAACCAATAACAGCGGATTAGAGAGGGGGTGCCAGGTGACGGTCCCTGGCCGATCAGACATTGATGACATATCCTAAGGACAGGCCATCAATGTAAAGGTAATGAAAGCATGTGAGAGGCAAAGTAATCTGCACTGCTGAGACACATCAATGTCAAAATAGTGGACGACCTCTGTAAGCGACAAGTTTGCAGTCACTGTTTGTGACTACAGACTTGTGAATCCTCAAATTGTGACCATAATGTGCTGTGAGGATCCTCCAGTGCCAGCAGCAGGTAAATGACTGCAAGTATGTGATATACTGTACATACATGCTGTCATATGCTGACCAGATGGACATGGCTTAGTTCAATTCAAACATATTGAGCGAGGTTGGATACAGTATAGCCGGAATGTGGTCGGAGGTACACAAATTGCATTCTTGCATTCTCATGACCTCCTGCCCCCAGTGCTGACCTAAGAGAATCACATAGAGAGACTACACACTTATTTCTGAAGACTAGACAACCCCTTTAAATATTGTCATATCTAGAATACCGTATCTGCACTGCTCAGCATACATACGACTCAATTAACCAATGATCACACATGTTCTCCTTCCATTTTTGAGCAGTAGTAATAGTACGTATAAATTACATAGGGTACTGTCATCCCACCACAACAAGGTGTACCCCAATTGAGATGGCCCTATCCTCTAGTATTAAATTCTCATCTTGTGTCAGACAACCTCAATGTAGATGGGGCAGAGCAGAACCGCGATCTGACTGTTAACATGATATTATACATTGAATGTATACCAACTTATGCTACGGCTCATTTCTTTAATTGTCCACATGTACATGTAAATTATACTTTAGACTTTAGTCACTTAAGGTACATGTTCTATCCATGAAAATCATGGATCAAACATATACATGATTAACAGATGTCTGAATGAGAGCTTAGGCTGATCTATCAAAAAACATGATCCATTTGATAGTATTTTCACACTATCTAGTGTAGGTTTGCCCTGTCTAACAATTACACAGTTTTCATAAATTCACCCAATATCTTCCATACATGAGAAAAATAACAACCTCTGATACATAATACAGACATGTCTTCCAGAGAAATGCATAATGAATGTTTCCTTAGCTGGCGCATTACTCCAAATCTTTCCCTCCAACGCTCTCTGCTTACCTGGAAATGATTCACGGGATGAAAGAGAACTTATAAGCATCAAGCAGGGACAGTTATTTTGCCTCCTGCCAAATGTCAATAACCTCTCCTCCCCCAGAAGGTGTTATTTTAGGTTTATAAAACTCACACAGTGACAGTTATCATCACAGGCATTAATGACATCTGCTGGAAGCGAATCCAGCTAAGTATAATCATCCCGAGGTTCCTTACCAGCCAAACTAGTATCTTCATCATAGTCCCATTACAAAACAACGTAAAGCAACAAGAGAAAATGAAGAAAACAATTACACTGAAGTGAAGATAGAGAGTATATATAGCACAATTATACAAGCTTCGGCAGTGTAATAAATTTTGTGAAGATCTGCTTTCAAATTCCATATCGTTGACAACAGAAAGGTACCGGTAAATAAAATGTGGCTCAATAAAAATTACTAAAATCTAATTGCAGCTTCTCCTTACTTTTAGCAGAAATGACTTTTGCAAAATGTAGATTATATTCTTTTAGACAGATTATAATTCAGAAAAGTGCTATTATCTGTAAAAAAAAAAAATATTATCTAGAATTTGGCCAATTACATTTACAAATGGCCCTGAATCGCCCACGTTATCCATAGAATTCTCAATATTGATGACGAGGGGAAATGTTTAGTAAGCATTTCCTTTATATTCTTCCCTTTCTCTGATATTAAGTTCAGTTATGGCTGTGAAACCTGCCCGGTTTTATTCAACGGAATCTCGAGAAAACTAATTAAGAATCCAAAAATAGCTGCGCAAATTAGCAATAAGGATGCAAATGGGCTATAGGCATGAACAATGAGGGATGTAGAATCATTATGTCAGTGGGAGGCATAAAAGTATTTGACGGAGTCTCTGGATTTACAATGTAGGACTGTGGTAGAAATTATTCTGAAGGCTCACTTTTCACCCAGCTATGCATAAAGTGCTTTATTTAACTGCATAAACATATTGTTATTATTGCACACATGGGATATAATACAGATGTCTTCTCCATTACATTCTCCACTATGTCCTCAAAGGGGAGTTCTCAAATATCAAAATTATACCCTATGCTCTGGATATGGGATAATATACTGATTTCTGGGGGTACAACTGCTGTGGCTCCCCACTGATCCTGAGAACCTGGACTCTGAAGAGCCAAGGCTAATTGGAGTGGTGGTTGGTCATGTGCATTACCACTTTATTCTATGGATAAGGAATAACTTATTGATAGCTGGGCTTATAACTGCCGTGGCTCACTCACCGATCTTGAGAACCTGGACTCTTAAGATCGAAGGCTGATAATGCGCATTACCGCTCCATTCATTTTTACTGGGAGCACCAAAGATTATAAAGTGTAGCACTCGGCTCCTTTCAGAATGAATGGAGTGGTAGTGTGAATGATTGTTCTGAGCTCTATTGAGACAGGACTATTCAGAGTCCCAGCTTTCAGGATCGTTAAAGGTCACAGCATTTGGACCCTCAGAGATCAGAAAGTTATTTTATTTCCCATGGCCCCCCACTGATATTGGGAACCAGGATCCTGAAGAGCCCCAGAGAAATGGACAGAGGTCGATCATAAGCATTACCGCTCCATCCATTCTTAAAAGTGATGCTGGAAATTGCTGACAGTAGTTCTTGATTGATCATTGGTACTCCTTTTAGAATGATTGGAGGGGCAGTGTGCATGATTGACCTCTGCTCTATTGACCAGGAATCTTCAGAGTCCCAATTCTCAGTATCGGTGGTGGCCAGAACATTTTGACTCCCAGAGATCAGAACGTTATCCTCTTTCCAATGGATAGGCGCTAATTTTCAAACTTCTGAACACCCATTTATGGATTCCAGTTTCCAAAGAAAAAAATTTAATACAACATTATGACATACTGGTACAAGCCTCAATCACTTTTAAGACAAAGATCTCCAAATAAAGCATTGCCAATTCTTGCTGTTTTGAAAGTTGATTGTGTTGCCCCACTTTTTACTAGCATGAAAGAAACGTTAGGAAGGGAGCACATCTGCATGAAAAAAGTCAATTAAACTAATTATCTTTAAGCCTGCAATCCAGGTACCAAGTACACAAGGCTGCATTTTCATCAGTGTGCAAAATGGCATACAGCATTTTTTTGTGATCCTTTTAAAAACAATTCTCAAATTTTTAAAAATTGCTGCAACCTGCGAATTTCAGAAAATGTGACTATAAGTCGATTTGCAGGGTATCAATCCACTCAGCTCTTTTAGATAGATTGATAAACCATATTTGATGTTAAAGAAGTATAAGTTATATTAAAATTACTTTACCATGTTCACTAAATGCTAAAACTGACCTGCTATTATGATTCTCTAGGTCAATACGAGTTCACATACACCACACATATCTAGGTTCTTTTTTATTTATGTGTTGAAAAAAATTCCAATATTTGTTAAAAAAGGGCAACATTTTTCAAGACCTTAATCGTCTCCATTTTTCGTGATCTTGAGCTATGTGAGGGCATATATTTTGTGTGCTGAGCTGATGTTTTTATTGATAGCATTTTGATGTGGATACAATCTATTGATCGCCCGGTATTGCATTTTATTGCAATGTAGCAGGGACCAAAAAAAGGAATTCTGGTGTTTTGATTTTTTTTCTTGTTACGCTGTTTAGTAATTGGGTTAATTTTTTTATACTGATAGATCAGACATATCGATAGATTCTGAACGCGGCGATATCAAATATGTGTATATTTGATTCTTCTATTGTTTTATTTGAATGGTGGAATTTGAACTCTAATTTTTTTTATTTTTTTATATTTTTAAAACATTTTTTTACTTTTTCCATGCTTCAGTAGTCTCCATGAGAGACTAGAAGCTACAATACTTTGATCGCCTGTGCTACATACAGGTGATGATGAGATCGCCTATGTCTAGCAGAAATGCTCACTTGCTGTGAGTCCAACCATTGGGTAGCACTCAGACCAATCTGGCAACGACAACCACAGAGGTCTGCTCCAGATTTCTGGATGTCATGCTGACCCATCGATGACCCAAAGATCATATGACGGGGTAATTGATGGTCGAGATTAGCGACGCACTTCCAGTAACAGGGGAATTTAGCTAGTTAACAGCCAAGGGTGGATCGCGATTCCACCGGCGGCTGTTGTGGGCACATGTCAGCAGTGTAGATCAGCTGTCTTGTGCCCGGAAAGGTGCAGGCTCAGTGCCGAAGTCCGCACCATATAGGGGGAGTCCGACATGGACGTACTATTATGCCCAATGTCAGAAAGGGCTTAATACTTGAAATATTGAAAATCATATAGGACCAACTCATTAGAATTGAATATAAGTGTAGAGATGATAGAAATGGAAGGTACTAGATGGCTTTCTCTTAAAATTACTATATAGCAGGATTTATACATAACAACAATATTGTCAGCCTTGCTTTATCAGCTAGTGTCACCTTGTGCTGAACTGGTGCTGTGACAAATATCAAGGGACAAAGCCCAGCAATGTAATACATTACAGTGAATTGAATATGCTACATCTATACTTGCTTGCTTTTCTCCAAATGTGTTTGTTTATTGCTTTTATTACCTTTTATTGATACATAACTATTATTCTTGTAGCGCTTTGTTTCTGGTAATGATTTCTTCTGAATTTAAAACAGTCACATGCAGTTCATAGCTTTACCCTCACGTCTGCTTGATGCCAAGTATGATTAGAATGATGCATTACAATATAATCTTGCTGATGAAATGAAAACTAATATATACAAATTACTTTTTTAAATTCACCCCAAAGCTATCCTTTAGAAATGTGTTTAAGCAATATTGCAAATCATGTGGATTTATCGAAATATACTTTTTAATGATTGGAACAATTAGAATCAATTGGAAAAAAATCTGAGCACTTACTAAATATTAACAGCATAGCATCATGATTATAAAAAGTAAAATTCTAGTAATACATATTTCTACCCACGACCGCCCTTGCCATGAGATGAGATGCAGCATCTTGTCGCAGACAGTCGTCTGAGCTATCAGTCAGGTGGATGACAAAATGTCACTGCTCCCATCTTAGACTCAGATTTTGCACACTCAAAAGCAGCCAGTCGCAGCATTTCAGAGGGGTGTGATGATCGTTGGCCCGGAGCAGGAGGTGGCCAACCATTGTCAGTGCTGTATGGGTGTACGCGGATGCACATACAGTTGAGAATTACTGCAGAGAAGATAACCTTTCGTCGCTTGCCCAGCAGTACATGCCACAGAGTCCAGCGGTAGGTGATGTCAAGCATCCTTTCTCAGGTGGTGCAATGACATCCCTTCATTGCTCTGTCTGCACTAGGCGCTGGAGGAACAAGAAGGAGCTAGCCATTGCGGGAGTGGTGACATGTGAGCGGAATTGTTGTGTTTTTAATTGCTATATAAATACTGTCATAGAGCGGACAATATTACTATATTGGGTCCAGATTGGGAGATATTATTACTGTTTGCTGCCCACAGAGGGGGACTTTGTTCCTATTTGGGGGCCAGAATGTGTAACTTAATTGCTATAATAGAACCAGAATGGAGAACATTATACTATATGAGGGTCAGAATGGGGGGGGGGCATTATTACAGCATGAATGCCAGAAGTGGAGACATTATACTGTATGGAGGCCACATTGAGTGACATTATCAGTGTATTGGATCTACAATGAAGAACATGATGATGGTATGGGTGCCAAAATGGGGGAAATTATTACTGTATGGGAGCTACAATCGGAGACATATCTGCTCTGAGGGGTTCTCAAAATGGGACCTCACTACTCTAATATATTTTATTTTAGGATGTGCTGTTATGATTGGGGAACAAAAGTCATCTTTTATAAGAAGGACAGTAGCTGCCTCTGGCTGGCGCACCATCATTGGTCATGCATGCTGGATGTCCAGCTGCACATTCGCATGTATGTTTGATGTCTTGTGCACTTACGAGTATTATTATGCTACTAATTGCCAGATCTACCTGCAAGAGAGCTGCGCGCATTGATTGCCACAGGATTAATTGCCAGCTGTGTCCGTATGAGTTTTTGAGTACATTGTAAGCTCTCACGAGCAGGGTCATCTTGTGTTGCTTTAATTATTGTATTGTTAACATTGTTACTTATGACTGTTGTGATTGAAGCTGTTAAACTGTAAAGCGCTGCAGAATATGTTGGCGCTATATAAATAAAGATTATTATTATTATTTATTATTATAGTGCCATTTATTCCATGGCGCTTTACATGTGAGGAGGGGTATACATAATTAAAACAGGTACAATAATCTTGAACAATACAAGTCACAACTGGTACAGGAGGAGAGAGGACTCTGCCCGCGAGGGCTCACAATCTACAAGGGATGGGTGAGAATACAGTAGGTAAGGATAGAGCTGGTCGTGCAGTGGTTTGGTCGATCGGTGATTACTGCAGGTTGTAGGCTTCTCGGAAGAGGTAGGTTTTCAGGTTCTTTTTGAAGGTTTCGATGGTAGGTGAGAGTCTGATATGTTGTGGTAGAGAGTTCCAGAGTAGGAGTGATGCGCAAGAGAAATCTTGTATGCGATTGTGGGAAGAGGAGATAAGAGGGGAGTAGAGAAGGAGATCTTGAGGATCGGAGGTTGCGTGCAGGAAAGTACCGGGAGACGAGGTCATAGATGTATGGAGGAAACAGGTTGTGGATGGCTTTGTATGTCATGGTTAGGCTTTTGTACTGAAGACATACAGCTCTGGCAAAAATTAAGAGACCTCCATATCAAAACCCTATCATGGGCAGCCCAATCTCCAGACCTCAGCCCCATTGAAAACCTCTGGAATGTAATCAAGACGATGATGGATAGTCACAAGCCATCAAACAAAGAACTGCTTAAATTTTTGCACCAGAAGAAGTGTGAAAGACTGGTGGAAAGCATGCCAAGGCTACATGCAAAGATCAATATTCCTCTATTCAAGACTGGGCCACATCTCCTAAAGAGCCCCAGATAAGCCATATGGTCTGTCTCCATGGAGTTTGCACCTATATCAAAGGATTTATGCATTTAGAGAACAAAATGACATGGCTTTGAAATATCTGATATACACAAGTGTCCTTCCTTACCTTTGTTCTTGGCATATCTAGATTACCGCAATCTAAAATCAAAACAAAATTTTGTGATAATCTATTGGGAGATTTTTATGCTATGTGTCTCTTCGGCCAGTCGTGGTTGTGATAGGTCTTGCAGCCCGTCAAGGGTATTGATAAGATATTTAATTTAATTAAAGTTCTTAACAAAATTCAAGTAATGGTACAGTTAGATTGTAAATTACACATTAATTATGTAAATTGTATAATTTGTTTCTTTAAAACTACCGCAAAAGACATTATTGCTCTAGAATATCACCAAGATTATATTTCCATAAATGAAAACTCAATTTAAAACTACACAGCAGAATATGTGGGTGAAAAACAGTCATTTTATATCAATGTACTTATATGGAGGTTATAATTTGGTTTACTATTCCAGCAAATCAAGTCCAATGGAGGAAGACAATAACTGTTAGGGCTAGCGGAACGCACCAAATAATAAGACTGATAGTGTACGGTGCGTTTGTAGCCCGGGGTCCACCGTGCAGAGATGGAACCTGCTGCTGAGTAATGACGGACTATATGGCGGTACTCATAAGTATACTCGCGTGGGTTAAACTTCACCCAACGTGAAGGAAGCGATCCTGTTGCGTCACAGGATCGCGGTACCGCACATAGACGGCGAGCAAGCAGTCAGCGAACTTAACCCCAACTAGGATTGAAGTCTGATTAGACCACTTGCTGACACAACACCACAACAGGGTGTGTTAGGCAACTCTTATAATTAGAGCACCGAAGTGCGAACTGTGCCGTACTGGCAGGCACCACTAAGCACCCAGACGTGGGTCAGGAAGCGCACTACTGGCGCGTGGCGCCGCACTGGCGGTCACAGCAATAGACGCTGATACGTGTGTGACACGTTGAGTGATTTGTCGGGCGCTAGATAGCAGCCATACTCCATACGCGAACAGTCATACAATAGGGTAGGGGTATTTAATGAACGACTTGCACTCACAACAAACACACGTATTCAATTGTACACTAGCGCATGGCCGTGCGGTCATGCGCAGTTTATATAATTGCAGGACAGGAAGTGGCCACAGAAACTTTGCCCTTCCAGGGCCTGCCAAGAGGACCAATGGAATGCGCTGCAGAGCCAGAGCACATGACCCTCGATCTCCAACGGGAGATCTTGCTCTGGGCATGCTCAGTGTGCGCAAACAAGGACTTAGTCCCAGGGAAGTCCGCTCGCCACTGACCAGCACTGACTTTAACGGCAGGAGCTGAAGAAGCAGCAGTAACTCTCTGTACAGAGTGAGAGCGAGCAAGACACTGGGAGCGATGTCCCTGCTGAGCAGACTCCACTGCGGCTGAAGGAGAATGGGAGACCGCAGCGGAGACAGATCGAGATTCCCCCTGTGCAGCAGAGGAAACTCGACTCCTAACATTACCCCCCCTCCTAGGGCCCCCCCTCCTTGGGCCTCGCTACGCTCGAAGGCAGCAATGAGCTGTGGGGCCCGAATGTTTTCAGCAGGCTCCCAAGACCTGTCCTCTGGACCATAACCCTTCCAATCCACCAAATAAAACTTTTTGCCGCGTACCACCTTGCACCCCAAAATAGCGTTCACCTCGTAATCGTCCGTAGACGAACCCGATGTCCTGGCAGATGACTCGGAAAACCGGGACATGTATACGGGTTTCAAGAGGGACACATGAAAGGTGTCGGTGATACCCAAGCGTGGAGGAAGAGCCAGGCGGTAGACCACAGGATTAACCTGTTCGAGAACCTTGAAGGGACCCAAGTAGCGAGGAGCAAACTTAGTGGACTCAACTCGCAGCCTGATGTTACGGGCGGAGAGCCACACCAAGTCGCCAGGGGCAAAAGTCGGAGCGGGGCGCCGATGAACATCAGCGGAGGACCTCATTCTCTCCTTGGAGCCCCGAATGGCATCCTGCGTGCGATCCCAAATGTCCCGTGCCTCCACAGCCCAGTCTGCCACCCTGGGATCAGCGGAAGACACAGGCATGGGCACAGGAACACGTGGATGTTGGCCGTAATTTAAGAGGAATGGAGTCTGACCGGTAGAGTCGGCTACGGCATTGTTAAGTGCAAACTCTGCCCATGGTAGCAAGGATGCCCAGTCATCCTGTCTGGCAGAAACAAAATGTCGCAGATATGTGACCAAGGTCTGGTTGGCCCTTTCTACCAACCCATTCGTCTCGGGATGATATGCCGAAGAGAGATTTAACTCAATACTGAGTAGACGACATAGCTCCCTCCAGAATTGAGACGCAAACTGGGGACCCCGGTCACTAACAATTTTGTCTGGCATACCGTGTAAGCGAAAGATATGCTTGATAAACAAGACAGCCAACGCCCGTGCAGATGGTAGCCGTGGAAGAGGCACCAAATGCACCATTTTGGAAAAATGATCGGTGATCACCCAGATAATGGTGCAATTACGAGACTTGGGTAAGCCAACCACAAAGTCCATCCCGACCATCTCCCAGGGCCTGTCAGCCACGGGCAGAGGATAAAGCAACTCAGCTGGCCGTTGCCGAGGAGTCTTGTTCCTGGCACAAGAGACACACGCCCGAACGTACTCCGCGACATCACGAGCCATATGCGGCCACCAGTATGTCCTCGCCAGTAAGTCTGATGTCCTTTTAGTACCAAAATGTCCACCCACCCTGGACGAGTGCGCCCAAGAGAGAACCTCCGGTCGCAAACTAGATGGAACAAAAGTCTTGCCCGGGGGCACAGACTCCAGCGAAACCGGGGCCACGGTTCTCAAACTCTCGGTGGGGACAATAAGCCGAGGCTCCTCCTCCTCCTCCGCAGATGACACAACGGAGCGAGAGAGAGCGTCGGCCCGAATGTTCTTCTCCCCAGAAAGGAAATGGAGGGTGAAATGAAACCAGGAGAAGAACAAGGACCATCTGGCCTGGCGAGAATTCAACCGCTGAGCTGTCTGCAGATACACCAAATTTTTGTGATCTGTGAAGACTTGGAAGGGAAAACGTGCTCCCTCCAAGAGATGTCTCCACTCCGAGAAAGCCAACTTCATGGCTAGCAACTCCCTGTCCCCGATGGAATAATTCCTCTCTGCTGGTGCGAAGGTCTTGGAGAAAAAGAAGCAAGGATGCTTCCGACCTTGAGCATCCTTTTGGAAGAGGACTGCTCCAGCACCAACAGAAGAGGCATCCACCTCCATGATAAATGGCTTATCAACATCGGGGCGATGAAGAATGGGAGCGCTAGCGAAGTGTGACTTTATAGAGATAAAAGCCTTGGAGACCTCCTCAGACCACAATTTGGGATTCGCCCCCTTCTTGGTGAGGGCAACCAAGGGAGCTACCAAAGTTGAGAAATGCGGGATGAACTGGCGATAATAATTGATGAACCCCATAAAGTGCTGCACCGCTTTAAGAGAATGGGGTTCCTGCCAGTCCATCACAGCCTGTAGTTTGGCAGGATCCATAGCCAATCCCTGGGCTGAGATGATGTAGCCTAGGAAAGGTAAGAACTCCTGCTCAAACATACACTTCTCCAACTTGGCATAGAGGGAGTTTGCCCGTAGGAGGTCGAAGACTTTGCAAACATCTCTCCGGTGGGAGTCAATATCTGGAGAGTAGATGAGAATATCATCCAGATAGACTACGACCGAGGTGGAAAGCATATCCCGGAAGATATCGTTCACAAAGTCTTGGAAAACGGCTGGGGCATTACAGAGCCCAAAGGGCATCACCAGATATTCATAGTGCCCATCCCTGGTGTTAAAAGCCGTCTTCCATTCGTCCCCCTCACGGATGCGAATCAGGTTGTAAGCACCCCGCAGATCTAATTTAGTAAATACCCTTGCTCCCTGAAGCCTATCGAACAGTTCAGATATCAAAGGCAAAGGGTATTTATTCTTAACGGTGATGGCGTTAAGACCCCTGTAGTCTATGCATGGACGCAATTCCCCACTCTTCTTCTGCACGAAGAAGAACCCTGCCCCAGCAGGTGACACTGACTTCCTGATGAACCCTCTTGCCAGATTTTCCTGGATGTACTGTGACATTGCCTCCGTCTCCGGGAGAGATAGCGGATAGACTCGGCCCCGGGGAGGCTCAGCACCAGGCAAGAGGTCAATAGGACAGTCATAGGGGCGATGGGGCGGAAGGGTCTCCGCCGCCTTTTTGGAGAATACGTCTGCATATGACCAATACTGCTTGGGGAGAGAGGAAAGATCTGCGGGTACCTCAGTTGTAGCTACCTGAACGCACTCCCTCTGACACCTACCCCCACAAGATTCACCCCATCCCAGAATTCTGCCTGAGGACCACTCGATATGAGGAGAGTGGTACCGTAGCCAAGGTATTCCCAACAGGACTTCATCAATTCCCTCTGGAATGACAAGCAGAGAAATAATCTCCTGATGAGATGGCGACATGGACAGAGTAAAAGGGATGGTCTGGTGAGTTATCTGTGAGGGCAGAGTCGACCCATTCACCACTCGTACCGTTACAGGTTGAGCTAGCATAACCAGAGGTATTGCGTGGCGTTGGGCGAAGGCAGAAGACATAAAATTGCCCTCCGCCCCAGAATCCACGCAGAGCTCTACCGAGTGGGAGAATGAGCCTATAGTAATTGTCCCCTTAAAGGACAATTTAGAGGCAAACGTCGCCGTGTCTAGTGTACCTCCACCTACGACCACTAGACGCTGACGTTTCCTCGACCGCTGAGGACATCTGGTGGCTAAATGTCCAGACTGCTGGCAAACATGACAGACCCTGAGTGCACAAGCGGTCCGGGACTTAGGTCCCGCTTGTGACACTTCCCTGACCTCATGTGACTCAGGAACCAGGACCGGAGATTCCAGAGGTTTGGCGAAAGTAGGAGCCAGCCGAAACCTCTGCCTACACTGGGCTCGCTCTAACCTTCGCTCGTTAAAACGGAGGTCAATTCGAGTGGAGACTGTTATTAACTCCTCCAGTGTGGCAGGAATCTCCCTAGTGGCCAGAGCGTCCTTTACATGGTCAGCCAAGCCCCTCCAAAATATGAGGATAAGAGCTTTATCCGACCATTCCAGCTCAGATGCTAAAGTGCGGAATTGGACGGCAAAATGACTGACCAAGGACTCACCCTGAGTTAATGCCAGCAGATGGAGCGCAGTGTCATGGGTGACGTGAGGTCCTAAAAAGACCTGTTTTAAAGTGCTCAAAAACAGAGGAGCACTCTGCACCACATGATCGCCACGCTCCCACAGCGGCGTAGCCCATTCCAACGCCCTGTCCGACAATAGAGACACAATAAATCCCACCTTAGCCCGCTCTGTGGGGAAACGTGCAGCCAGAAGCACGAGATGAATAGAGCACTGACTCACGAATCCCCTACAAAATTTGCTATTACCAGAAAATTTTTCTGGCAGCGGGAGGCGAGAAAATGTCGGAACAGGGGTGGCAATGGACAAAGTTGCTGCAGCCACGCTGGCAGCCTGTACAGCAACTGCGGTAACATCCACAGCTGAGGTTGCGCTCTCGAGAGCCGCCAACCTACCCTCCAGCTGCTGTATATACCGCAGGGATTGCTGTTTGTCCATCATCACTAGCCAGACCCTGGCGCTAGTGTAATGTTAGGGCTAGCGGAACGCACCAAATAATAAGACTGATAGTGTACGGTGCGTTCGTAGCCCGGGGTCCACCGTGCAGAGATGGAACCTGCTGCTGAGTAATGACGGACTATATGGCGGTACTCACAAGTATACTCGCGTGGGTTAAACTTCACCCAACGTGAAGGAAGCGATCCTGTTGCGTCACAGGATCGCGGTACCGCACATAGAAGGCGAGCAAGCAGTCAGCGAACTTAACCCCAACTAGGATTGAAGTCCTATTAGACCACTTGCTGACACAACACCGCAACAGGGTGTGTTAGGCAACTCTTATAATTAGAGCACCGAAGTGCGAACTGTGCCGTACTGGCAGGCACCACTAAGCACCCAGATGTGGGTCAGGAAGTGCACTACTGGCGCGTGGCGCCGCACTGGCAGTCACAGCAATAGACGCTGATACGTGTGTGACACGTTGAGTGATTTGTCGGGCGCTAGATAGCAGCCATACTCCATACGCGAACAGTCATACAATAGGGTAGGGGTATTTAATGAACGACTTGCACTCACAACAAACACACGTATTCAATTGTACACTAGCGCATGGCCGTGCGGTCATGCGCAGTTTATATAATTGCAGGACAGGAAGTGGCCACAGAAACTTTGCCCTTCCAGGGCCTGCCAAGAGGACCAATGGAATGCGCTGCAGAGCCAGAGCACATGACCCTCGATCTCCAACGGGAGATCTTGCTCTGGGCATGCTCAGTGTGCGCAAACAAGGACTTAGTCCCAGGGAAGTCCGCTCGCCGCTGACCAGCAATGACTTTAATGGCAGGAGCTGAAGAAGCAGCAGTAACTATCTGTACAGAGTGAGAGCGAGCAAGACACTGGGAGCGACGTCCCTGCTGAGCAGACTCCACTGCGGCTGGAGGAGAATGGGAGACTGCAGCAGAGACGGATCGAGATTCCCCCTGTGCAGCAGAGGAAACTCAACTCCTAACAATAACCTTGTTTAGCGTAGTGTAAATAATGAGGACCACTTTATTTACCCGGAATTGCTGGAGACTGTAAATCCAGGTTATGAAGCAGTAAGCAATATATATTTTCATAATGACCTTCCACCTGTGCTGCTGGAGGGTCTGGCTTCAGATATTTATATGTTTTATTTATTTTTTTCACTTCACCGGAATACCATTGATAAGAAAACAATAGCAGATTCTGTTAACCAAAAAGGGGTAACAGGCAAATGTTGAGACTTCAAAAGCTATGTACAACACATTTAAAAGCATCTCCCCAAAGAGGATGTTCTGTGTTCAAAATGGAAAAATATCAAAAAAAAGGAAGACACAAGAAAATATGTGTAGTTGAAGGAGACACTGCATATCCCACTTAGGTGGACCTCAATAATAAAGTATTTTTATCCTGCTATTACAACATAATCCTATTATTGA
This sequence comes from Ranitomeya imitator, assembly GCF_032444005.1. Lineage (NCBI taxonomy): Eukaryota > Metazoa > Chordata > Amphibia > Anura > Dendrobatidae > Ranitomeya > Ranitomeya imitator. Next base: position 548,519,382 of record NC_091286.1, on the reverse strand, counting down.
GTTTTAAATTTTGCAAACTTTTGTTTTAAGTAAAGATGGGTGGGTCAGGCAAAATTTGAATCTTCGGATCCCAGCCACTCATACTGAAATCCTTGGACCTCTCACATTGAGCTGGGACTCCCAGCTCTAATTAAACCAAGGAAAGGTCTGCAGAAGTGTAGAAAAAAACCAATGTCATGAAATTACAACATGAGTCATGACTTTGCATGTGCATGCCCAGAACCATTTTGAGCGTCATCAAAATCAGAAGTCCCAGCTCATTGTGAGAAGCTTGTGGATTTCAGCACGAGGATGACTAGGGTCGAAGAGGTGAGTGGGAAGGAGAGTAAAATGATTTTTTTACCTTTTTATGGCCCTTTGCAGTTTAGAGAAATGGCAGCCTGTGACCAATTGAAGGTTTTGAAAATTGGTATACTTATTCAACTGCCAGAACATACTTTTGCAAAAATTTTTATTATGTTGATAAATTGTTCCTGTTATTTTGCAACTATCAAGCTCTGTGTCCCTTAGTTATACATTGCCAAGCTCTATTCTTCAAGATTGAAGTGTACTAACCATCATGCTTACAGACTGTTTGTTGTACCATAGCTGCCAAGCTTATAGCCTCAGTTGTGATGTGAAATTATGAAGAACTGTGTGCTGCTTTGTAACCACTGAATCTTGTGCTCTCATGAATAGACTATTGCGTTGCTTTCTCTTCCTTCTGATAGGAATTCCTAGAGAATCATTTCCTGGGGCACAAGTCTCTCTACACTAAACTTGAGAAACTTTGCGCCTTACACTGTGAGTGGTCTTTTACCTAGTCAGAAAAGCTCTTTTGCTTTGCACTGATGTGAGGCAAACACCTCAAAACATATGGCTGCAAATAGAGTTCCTGGCTTGTTTTCTTATCCTATTTCATGTATCAATGTCTTTTAAAGGGTTGATATTGACTTTTAGGGTTAATATTTCAGTTAGGTGGCACTAGAGTTTATATACTCATCCTCTCTGAAGAGGCAATTTTCATAAGGACAATGGGGTATCATTGGTTGACCTGTCAATTCCGATTTTCTCTGGTGAAATCCAATTGCACTGCACGGTGCTGAACTTTGTTCTCTGATGTAACCTGTACTCATTCTACCCCTTATTCCACCCTCATTTGACAGTTTGGTCAAAAGCATGCATAATAATTGCTAGCTGAAGATCATTTTGTTGATTCTAGGCTCCTCCAATTGTTTCCATGATAAAAAGCCAACATTGGTCCTGCTGCAGGTTTGGTGCCCTTTTACAGCCCTTGCAGAGTCTTCTAATGTTTCTGCCCATATTCTGGTATCTGTTGCAAGGTCTTGAGGTTTTGGTGAGAAATGAAGGAAAAGTTCTTGTGATGGCCCATCTGGATATAGTGTTTTAGAGTAGCTGGACTACCTGTGCAATCTGTGTACCCCTTTTGATAAAGCTGGACCGCAAAATGCGTGTCATGGTGCTGCTGGGTCCAAGTGGGATTGCCGTCCTTTTACCTATGGGTAAGCATGCATGAACGACCAGTCTATTGGGAGTGATTCGCGGGGTACTGCTGGTTTGGCACCCATTTATGTCACTGAACTCCTTTTACCATGCGGGTAGTACTGTGCTATGATGGTAACTAATGTGTAGCTTGCTCCGGATGTACTTTGCTTTTCCTATTTAAATCCAGCATACCTTCATGTCGCCTCCATATTTCCTCACTGTTTGGGTTACAATGTTTGTTATCTATTAATTCATATGTATATCTGTATTAATAAAGTCTCTTTTTTCATGATTACTATGTTTTTTGGGATTTTTATACTCCGTTTTGTTGTCTTGCTGTATGGTTATTGGAGTTGTCCTGTTGACCCAGCGAGTTTGGGCACTTATCTTGGGAGAGCTTTACTCTTCTGCTCTCGGCCACAATGCTTCATGATTTTTTGTATGAGTACCCGTGCAACCTGTACATGCCTACTACTACTGCCATTTGTGCCACTTGCAAAATGAACAAATAGAGAAGAATCTGCCAGGAAGAATAAGGAGAGAGCAGTTGTCTGTGGACGCCACCTGCAAAACATTCCTACTTTTGGGTATGTCGTGCTTTTCCTTTTGCAGTTAGAAAAATATTTAGAATTGAGAGTCCTCAGTGGCTGCTACCTTTTAATGGCTAACTGAAAAGATGGTAACAAATTGCAAGCTTTCGAGACTACACAGGTCTCTTCATCAGGCAAAGACTAAACCACTTTAGTCTTTGCCTGATGAAGAGACCTGTGTAGTCTTGAAAGCTTGCAATTTGTTACCATCTTTTCAGTTAGCCATTAAAAGATATCAACCACTGAGGACTCTCAATTCTAAATATTTTTCTATCTACTGGCTAACACGATACCAAGATATATTTCTTTCCTGTACCTTTTGCAGTTATTACTTTTACTTGCACCACAGCTGCTGAAATTGATTATGCTTCGTAAAGCTGTTTTCACTTGTTGCCGCTGCAGTGCATTTCTTTCCGCTATTATGACAAAAATGTATTGTTTGTCCTGTGATTTTTTTAAATTGCTGCAAAATGGTGTGTTGTTATAACCACAAAATGCACAATAGCCACAATGTGTGAACATAGTTTAACAGAACGCAGATTGACATTCTTAGAGTTTAGTTGACATTATACGGTGATGCGCAAGTTTTCCCTTAATGATTTTGAGCAGTGTGAAAGAGCTAACATCCATGACTTCACTGTTAGCATAATTTTTCACATTGTAATACTATAATCCTTCATCCTAAGCATAACTTATTACATTGTAATAGGATATTCCAGTACAACATCCCTGACTGTCACCAGGAACCTGTCCATCCATCTCTGTTCCATTAAAGTAAATTAAGATTTATTCTATTTGCTGATTAAAATTCACCAGTTTTCTTGATATATAGACCCATGAAACTGTGTCTTGGATTAAGTTCATGTAGTTCATCAATGTCTCTGTGAAATGGCTCTAAATTCTTTGCAGAGTATCTATCCAGTGGTCTGTAAAAAAGAGTCAGCAGTTCTGTGCGTAATTTGTTAAAGCTAATGCAAATACGAGCCAAATTATCTGCACAGAACTAATGCAAAATGTTTTTTCCTTGCTTTCCACTGACAGTTTTAATCACTAACACATCAGTTAAAGTAGTGCTATGGGAAAGTAAGACGTTGAGAATTATAAAACTATAAAAAGTTTGAAATCTTATAAACATGTCTAATGTTTATGAATCTATTGTCAGATCACTGCAGCATCCTATACTGTCAAGGGGATAATGTGATTTTAGGTCTACAAAGGATTCTCATTTCAAAGTCTTTCCAGTACATTAGCTTCCCTAATGATATCAACGCAAGGACTTAAAAATACCGCATTAGTGAACGATTCAGCACTGTAAACCGATCAATCTTGTTAGACATCAAGACTTCATATGGTAGTCAGGGATAAAGAGTAAACAGGTGGGAGTTTGTATCTCATTAAATATAATAGAAGATAAGAGCTGTATTTAACTCCGCTCATTCAATGCTCTGACTTAGCTACAGTTGTGAAAAGGGTGAATTTTTTTTTCCCTTTGGAAACATAAGTTATGTCCACGACTGTTAATATCTAAATGTGCCATATAAATGTCGGATCCAATTTTAATACCATTTTATAGAAATATTTACAACGCATCTCAACACATGACGGGATAATGGAGCAATTGGTATAGGGGCGTTGGGTGTCCATTTCTTGGTCACAGTCTCAAGCTCTAGAACAGAAGCATTTTCAAGTAGGTTGTTACTTACTCTGATGGTCAGTAGTGATTTTAGCACTATAGTGTAGGTCACATTCAGGCATTGAAATGCATGGATTCCAGAGTAGGAAAAGTATGTTATGACTGCAGATACTTTTTTTGTGAGCAGTGTTGGGGTTAATTAATGAAGGGAGCACTGATTCTACAAGAGTCCTTTCACTTGATAGGGAATAGTACATAGCACTCATAGAAAAACATTCATATACATTGTAGGCATTACACGTGTACTAACAGATTGTCTCTCAGCATTTTTATAGACACATTTTGTGCTCATATCCTGATTTTATTGGAGCAGAAACTGGCTGATACATTGGATCTGGTAGCTTCAATTCTATGAGGCACTAGTTACCAGTTTAATTAAAGGGAACCTGTCACCTGAATTTGGCGGGACTGGTTTTGGGTCAAATGGGCGGAGTTTTCAGGTGTTTGATTCACCCTTTCCTTACCTGCTGGCTGCATGCTGGCTGCAATATTGGATTGAAGTTCATTCTCTGTCCTGCATAGTACACGCCTGCACAAAGCAATCTTGCCTTGTGCAGGCGTGTACTATTGAGGACAGAGAATGAACTTCAATCCAATATTGCAGCCAACATGCAGCCAGCGGGTAAGGAAAGGGTGAATCAAACACCCAAAAACTCCGCCCATATGACCCAAAACCAGTCCCGCCAAATTCAGGTGACAGAGTCCCTTTAAGAACTGCACTATAGTTTAATACGTGCTAAGTATGGGGCTTCCATCTCTCACGCTCACTAATGACCATTAGATGATTCTAGTTACAGGTGGCTGTATGTAAGTGATTGCCTTGGAGTTACATGCTCCTAGAATAGCAGTCAACAAAACGCAGATTTTTAGAGGTTCTCCATAAAAAGTAATAACGTAAATAAAATTAAACAATACACATTTAAATATTAAACATTTTGATAAAAACCAATATTTAGCAAAAAGGTATGCTTTATCTAGTGTCACGTTTTCAAAGATGGCAACTGCCATCTATCTCATTTTGCAGCCCATCTTACATTTCAGCAGACATTCAGTAGGACGGGCTGCATGGAGCCTAAGATAGATATACTAATACTAGATTGTCGCCCGATTCTAACGCATCGGGTATTCTAGAATATGCATGTCCCCGTAGTATATGGACAATGATGATTCCAGAATTTGCGGCAGACTGTGCCCGTCGCTGATTTGTCGAGGCAACCTTCATGACATCATCGTCGCCATGGCAACCATTATGACATCTACGTCGATACTGTGCCCATCGCTGATTGGTCGAGGCGAATTCGCGGCAGACTGTGCCCGTCGCTGATTGGCCGAGGCAGCCTTTATGACATCATCGTCGCCATGCTGTGCCCGTCGCTGATTGATCGAGGCAACCTTTATGACATCATCGTCGCCATGGCAACCATTACGACATCATCGTCGCTGTGCCCGTTGCTGATTGGTCGAGGCCTGGCGGCCTCGACCAATCAGAGACGCGGGATATCTACGTCCTTTTTGACATCATCGTCGCTGTGCCCGTCGCTGATTGGTCGAGGCCTGGCGGCCTCAACCAATCAGAGGCGCGGGATTTCTATGTTGATACTGTGCTCGTCGCTGATTGGTCGAGGCCTGGCGGCCTCGACCAATCAGAGACGTGGGATTTCCAGGACAGACAGACAGACAGAAAGACAGACAGACAGACAGAAAGACAGACAGATGGAAAAACCCTTAGGCAATTATATATATAGATGTAAAACTGTCAGGCTGACTGAGATGAATGTTCATTCTCAATCACCTAAAGAAAGGTGCTTATGTCTCCTAAAGGCCCCTCCACTCAATGTCCTGTCAGGTTGACTGAACAGAGGAATGTGCGTTCTTGATGCCCGACCGGAGTTGCTCGACCTGTCATCTGTCTAAAGCAGATGTTTTTCACATAGCCAGTCCCACTGCATGTCTTCTGAAATCTAGGACAGGTTGCAATTGATGGCAGTTGCCATCTTTAAAATCCTGATGGAGTGCATGGATGAAGCTTACCATTTTGCTAAATAAAGGTATTTAGAAAAAATGTTTAATATTTAAATGGGTATTATTTATTTTAATTATTCATTTTATATTTATTGGAGGACCTCTTTAAGTGGAGAGGACATGAAGATAAGTCTCTTATATACAGTGGTTTGTCTCCCTAGGGAACAAATATTTGGGTGTGTTGAAGTTCAGTGTGACATCACCTTCTTTTCATAGAGATCTGGCATCACTTGATGACCCCTATACAGACTAGATGCATACTGTATGTATAGGCACTGGAAAGGAGTTGCTGCCTTGTTTCTAATTTCTCTAGATATCAGTGGAAAAAGTTTGACTGAAAAGGAGTCAGATTAGGTACGGGTATCGAAGGTCGCACCCACAGATTTGTTGGCCAAAGAAATTCATCCAAGTCTAGCCTTAACCAAGTTATGGAAACTAGTCTTCATATAAAAAGAAAATGCAGGTGCAGCTTGCACTACTCCTCATAAGTAAAGAAGGATACTTCAGAGAAGAGGATAGAATGAGTGACTGTTGGCTATGGAAATCTGCACTTTCGATTTTTGGCCTGAGCATCGATCTACTATTGTATTATACTTTTGCAAGATGGGTACTATGATTCATTTATTCATTTGTATCTATTTTCAGCCTTTAGGCTATGTGCACACGTTCAGGATTTCTCGCAGAAAATTCCTGAGAAAAACCGGACATTTTCTGCAAGAAATCCGCAAGAAATCTGCATGCGGTTTTGCCGCGTTTTTTTCCAGACATTTCCAAATGCATTTTGTAGTGGGAAATCCGCAAAAAACCTGCAAAATTAATGAACATGCTGTGGTTTTTACCGCGATGCGGTTTTTCCACGGAAAAAAACACATCATGTGCACAAAACATGCGGAATTCATTCTAAATGATGGGATGCTTAGTGTATGTGTTTTTTTTTATTGCAGTTTTATAGCGTTTTTATTGGGAAAAACCACGAAAAAAACGCAAAAAAACGCAACGCGTACACACAGCCTAAATGTTACAAAAATCCTCACTCAGCAAAATACAAGTTTTATGTATTCACTTTTGTGTGGATGCAACAAAATGGCGGCCAGTCATCCCTTCATAATCATGGCCCAAAATGGAATCTCTAGGCTTCTTCATGTTAGACCTGGACTTAGGGTTTTGATGAGGCCCAGGACATTTCCACACATGCGAGTGCAAAGTCACATGATGTTTTAATGTTACATATGCTTGTGCTGAAATGTCCTGGGCCTCATCAGAGTCAGAAGTCCTGGCCAAGTGTGAAGAGGCTCGGTTATTCAGTGCTCAGCAGTGATGATAAAAAGGTCTGGATGGGAGATGGTGAAGAGGCAGGGGCAGGACAGGTGAATGGTGAGGTAAGTGCAAGGATTTTGCTTTATTTTCTACATCTTACTTTTATTATGTTCTTCAATCTGGAGAGACCCCGCAGCATAATAAGGCATATTCAACATGAGGAGATTTAACTTTGCTGTGAATCAAATTTCTCAGTGAAATCCTCATGATTTGACGAATTTGGATTTTGTCACAACGGCTCATCTCTATTCAACTATCATTGTTTTGGTTTTGAGTTAAGTGAAGTGATTTACATTATTTGTATACTGCCTACCAATGCATACTACTACCCAAATAATAATGAATAAGTTCTGAAATCCAAGAATTTTGCTATTTCGGATTATGCAACTGCCTTTTCCTCTAACCTATCAGACACAGTGGCTTGAGAAAGTGTTCGGCCCCTGGAACTTTTCAACCTTTTCCCACATATCATGCTTCAAACATAAAGATACCAAACGTAAATTTTTGGTGAAGAATCAACAACAAGTGGAACACAATTGTGAAATTGAACGAAATGCGTTGGTTATTTAAAATTTTTGTGGAAAATAAAAAACTGAAAAGTGGGGCGTGCAATATTATTCAGCCCGTTTAACTTAATACTTTGCTGCGCCACCTTTTGCTGCGATTACAGCTGCAAGTTGCTTGGGATATCTCTCTATCAGTTTTGTACATCTCGAGACTGAAATTCTTGCCCATTCTTCCTTGGCAAACAGCTTGAGCTCAGTGAAGTTTGATGGAGATCGTTTGTGAACAGCAGTTTTCAGCTCTTTCCACGGATTCTCGGTTGGATTGAGGTCTGGACTCTGACTTGGCCATTCTAACACCTGGATACATTTATTTGTGAACTATTCCATTGTAGATTTTGCTTTATGTTTGGGAGTATTATCTTGTTGGAAGACAAATCTCCGTCCCAGTCTCAGGTCTTTTGCAGGCTCCAACAGGTTTTCTTCAAGGATGGTCCTGTATTTGGCTCCATCCATCTTCCCATCAATTTTAACATCTTCCCTGTCCTTGCTGAAGAAAAGAAGGCCCAAACGATGATGCTGCCACCACCATGTTTGACAGTGGGGATGGTGTGTTCAGGGTGATGAGCTGTGTTGCCTTTACGCCAAACATATCGCTTGGCATTGTTGACAAAAAGTTTAATTTTGGTTCATCTCACCAGAGCACCATCTTCTACATGTTTGATGTGTTTCCCAGGTGGCTTGTTGCAAACTTTAAACAACACTTTTTATGGCTATCTTCTTGCCACTCTTCCATAAAGGCCAGATTTGTGCAGTGTACAACTGATTGTTTTCCTATGGACAGACTGTCCCACCTCAGCTGTAGATTTCTGCAGTTCATCCAGAGTGATCATGGGCCTCTTGGCTGCATCTCTGATCATTCTTCTCCTTGTTTGAGATGAAAGTTTAGAGGGACGGCCGGGTCTTGGTTGATTTGCAGTGGTATGATTCTACTTCCATTTCAATTTCATAGCTTGCACAGTGCTTCTTGGGATGTTTAATGTTTTGGAAATCATTTTGTATCCAAATCTGGCTTTAAAGTTCCCCACAACAGTATCACAGACCTGCCTGTTGTGTTCCTTGGTCCTCATGATGCTCTCTGTGCTTCAAACAGAACCCTGAGACTATCACAGAGCAGGTACATTTTATACTGAGACTTGATTACACACACGTGGATTATATTTATCATCATTAGGCATTTAGGACAACATTGGATCATTCAGAGATCCACAATGATCTTCTGGAGTGAGTTTGCTGCACTGCAAGTAAAGGGGCCGAATAATATTGCACGTCCCTCTTTTCATTTTTTAATTTCCACAAAAATGTAAAATAACCAATACATTTTGTTCAACTTCACAATTTTGTTCCACTTGTTGTTGATTCTTCACCAAAAATTTACATTTGGCGTCTTTATGTTTGAAGCATGATATGTGCGAAAAGGTTGAAAAGTTCCAGGGAGCCGAATACTTTCGCAAGGCACTGTAATTAACTAAGCTAAGTTTAGAAATTAATTATTACTGGTAGTAGGTAATTCTAACTGTAGGGATTTAAGTGTCATAAAATATTAAAAGTAGCTGTGTTGAAACTAAATAGTTTTGCTATATGAGTCCAGAGATCTGGAGTCTAATAATGATAATACAGCAATCATTCATGTGCTTAGTTGCTCATATCTTTGTCCCAATATACAATGAAAAAGCCCATTGTATGATAAGCATGTCTTTGAATGTCCAATATCATGGTAACATAATTCTAGCAAGTTCATAGATTTACATATCTTCACTTTTTATGTATTATGCAAAAGGAAATTGAGACTATCACAGCTCCTTGTCACTCGCCTAGATGCCTCAACATGCCAAGGCCCTTTGTTAGCGTCTTCTCTTGCTTGCATTAATCACATAAGACAGTAATGGCTTGTCAGAAGTTTTATGACAATTATGTGACGTGTTGGTGAAAAAAATCCCTTCTCAATTTATACTCTCATGTTATACATATGAAAATATATCTCTATTGAATGCTCTGACATGGCTTGTTACCTCGACGTTCTACCCCCTGCAGAAGACTCATGTCTAGTGTTGAGCATTCCGATACCGCAAGTATCGGGTATCGGCTGATATTTGCTGTATTGGAATTCTGATACCGAGTTCCGATATTTTTGTGATATCGGGAATCGGTATCGGGATTAAGATTAATGTGTAAAATAAAGAATAAAAATAAAAAATATTGATATACTTACCCTCTGACGCGCCCTGGTCGTCACCGCTGCCACCACCTTGCTTTCGTTCCGAAGAATGAGCGCGTAAAGGGCCTTCGATGACGTCGTGGTTTGTGATTGGTCGCTGAGCGGTCATGTGACCGCTCACGTGACCAATCACAAGCCGCGACGTCATCGAAGGTCCTTAACGTGCTCATTCTTAGGAACGAAAGCAAGGCGGTGGCAGCGGTGAGGACCAGGGCGCGTCAGAGGGTAAGTATATCAATATTTTTTTATTTTTATTCTTTATTTTACACATGAATATGGATCCCAGGGCCTGAAGGAGAGTTTCCTCTCCTTCAGACCCTGGGATCCATTACAGGATACCTTCTGATATTTGTGTCCCATTGACTTGTATTGGTATCGGATATTGGTATCGACGATATCCGATATTTTTCGGATATCGGCCGATACCATCCGATACCGATACTTTCAAATATCGGACGGTATCGCTCAACACTACTCATGTCCATTCCAAGTAAATGAGAAGGTGCAAAAAACGTGTTCTACATTTCTAACATTCACCACATAGACATCTGCAGTATACAGAAGGTTTAGTAACAGATATCACACCTTGTTCTGACAGAGAAGTGCAGAAGCTGCCTGGTATAATTTGCTGCTACGTTCAAAATACAGAGTGTTAATTACAATAATATTTAAATTGCCGACTTTCTCCGAGACATGATTGTACTGTAGGAATATCATTGTGTGGCATAAAGATGACACTCAATTAATTTCAGCTCAGTCCTAGCCGTTACCTAATCTATAGCAGAATGGTTCTCAGCTTTATGTACACATATACAGCATATATATATATATATACAGTATATATTCTTGCACAGTAGGACATCTCACTGAACACCTTGCTGCTAAAATGTTATTTCACCTATAACACCTTTAAACAGTTTAAATTTGCACGCAAAACAGATGAATTTGCAAACACTTTGTTTTACTAAGTTTATACAAAGTTTGAGTTCGTTTTCCATCCAGAAGACAAATTGCTGAAGACACCAGATAAAATACAGATGCGGGCTTATTGCTGTCATCTGTTGAATACGCACATATTGACCCATGAGCTGACATGGGAATAGGAATCTGACAACTACTCTGAAAAGTAACCACCAATTCCCTGCCCCATAAATGTGCTCAATCATTTAATCAGTGACTGAGATGGAAAACTTTAGTGGTTTATGGGAATTTTATGGATAATGTTGTGTAAACTTGTGAGAGCCAAGAGCTTCCGTGTTTGGTATCTAAGATTAGGAACCATCTGCAGTAAGGAAAGCCCTGTATTTCATCTGCTATAAGTCAATCAAAATTATTGGGGACATGAAGACAGTCTACGGAACCCTAATTTCCACTTTAAGCATCTGCTTAGATCTTGCATTTGCAGCTTTTACATATCCTTGTGCAGATACATTTGATAAAGAAGATTAGTGTGCACACAGTCTGCAGGTTGAGGTATCGGTAGACAGGATGTGGAATCCCCAGAATCAATGTAGAGGGAACACCACACACTGTTTTCAAAGTGCAGTAGAAGTTTTTTTGTAGACGTGCAAATAGACACACTTACAGCGCAGGGAGAAATGTGATGGAAATTACACATCATTTTGACCCTTCCTGGGTCTTGTTCACCCTGTCTTAAACAAGGTGGTATGGAGGCGCTCCCGCAAGTAGCTCTGATCCGTCTGTCTCTGCGGAGAGCCTGATTCCAGAGATTTATCACTTACTGGACTGCATGGTGAAGGTTTGATGAAATCCCTGTTGTCTCTACTGTAGATGTAGCAGTCTGAATGCTGATCTCTGTATAACTCCGCCCACACCTCTGATTGGCAGCTTCCTGTGTACACTGTACATTGTCAGCAAGCTGCTAATCAGTGGTGGGGGTGTGGTTACATGGACTAGCCTGATTCCCTGGCATATGACTTAGAGTTATGCAGTGATAACCTTCTGCTGATAAAACGCTGATTGTATTGACACTAAAGCAAGCTGCTGAGCAAATTACACATCGTTGGAATCAAGGGAAATGCATGTGGTTGTCAGATGAAGTCAGAGTAGCTGCAATATATTATGGAATCATGGTCTTACCATGGTCTGAACATGAATAAGGTGTGTAGCCAAGATTCATGTCTGGTACCAGTGTCCATCATGCACTTTAGTACTATTGCCCCCCTGAGTTCTATTTAACATGTCTAATAAATATTAAGCTTTACCTACGTGGAATGCAGTCTGAAGCTGGATCGCAAACCCGTCTGCCATCCTTGGAATCAGGATCGCTGCTCCCAAATCTCATATTAAATAGCAAAAATTTGCTGACAGAGTCCCTTTAAAGAGGACATAAGTGGTCAGGAGGTGGCAATTTTGCTCTTTTTTTATTCCTGCTGTTCCCCTGATTATTCCACATTATTGCTAATAATATTCCTAATTATTTAGTACCAATTTCAGGGTGTTTCCCAAGAGTTTATCTAAGGGTAATTATGCAGATCAGGCTAAAGACTCAATCCAGAGAATTCTGTGAGCAACACCCCCTTGTAAAGACCATAAAAATAGCACTAAATAAAGAGCCCTATATGTCTGGAACTGTATGGGGGATTTATTCTATAAAAAAAATGGAATGCTTTCATTTGTAGAGGGAATCAAATAAAAGCAAAAATTGGTCACTTTTATTTGGTAACTGGTTCTCTTAAAGTTTATAGTAGGAAATATCAATTATAAGGTGGGGGACAAACCTATATTTAAAATCAGCAGCAATTCCGTACTGTGCGGATTTACCCTAAATGTTAATGAATGATAACAATTATGGATTAGATTGTATAGTACAGACATTGAAGAGCCACCTAAAGTCACAAAGCACAGTAATGTACTTAAATGATCTCTGCAATATGAAAATGATTTTCCTATATTACAGTAAAAGAGTATAAATGTCACGTTGTAATATTGTTAGTCTAATTTCACTCATTAACATTTCCAATTAATGTGGATATCAGAGCAATGCCATAAGCTGGAAATTGGAAAGTAACTAAAATTGTATTTCATAATATTTCTGCAGGAGCAAGCAATTTTACGGATACTAGTCATATAGTGACCTGGCTTTCTGCTAACTATATGTGTGTTTTCACAGTGCCAACTAATTACGCTCATTTATTGAAGGCCAAGGGCACATATAAAGATTTCAGCAGATCACGTAAAACAAATATGTTTAGGCTATGTGCACACATTCAGGAATTCATGCAGAAAATTCCTGTGAAAATCCGGACATTTCTGGGAGATTTCCGCATGAAATCCGCATGCGTTCTTTTGCGCGTTTTTTACGCGTTTTTGACGCGGTTTTGACGCGGTTTTGATGCGTTTTTGACGCGGTTTTTTCCGGGCATTTCCCAATGCATTAGACAGTGGGAAATCCGCGAAAAAACCGCAAAATTATAGAACAGGTTCATTATTTTTCCGCAATGCGTTTTTCATGCGGAAAAACGCACATCATGTGCACAGAAATTGCAGATTTCATTAAAAATGATAGGATGCTTAATGTAAGCAGATTATTTGCGGTTTTATAGCGTTTTTATAGCGCAAAAACGCTAGAAAACCGCAAATAATCTGCAACGTGTGCACATAGCCTTAAAGTTGTAGTGTCATATCATAGTCCTCATATGTGCTGAAATTAGAGTTTGGGCTTTTTATATTTGCATTCATCCCTCAGCGCTATGAAGTATTAAGACTTGAACTCCTTTTCTATATATTAATCAACTAGATGATGGCCCGATTCTAACGCATCGGGTATTCTAGAATATGTATGTAGTTTATTTATAAAGATTTTAGAATAATGCATTGAATACACAGGATTCGGCCGGCCGCAACCAATTCAAATCCCGCGCCAATTCGCGGCCGGACTGCGCCTGTTGCTGATTGTTCGTGGCCAGCCACATAATATATAGGACAGCCATGTAGTATATAACAGCCCACATAGTAAATAGCACAGCCACATAGTATATAGCACAGCCACGTAGTATATAGCACAGCCACGTAGTATATAGCACAGTCCATGGAGTGTATAACAGACCACATAGCATATAACACAGCCACGTAGTTTATAACAGCCCACGTAGCATATAACACAGCTCACATAGTATATAACAGCCCACACACGCAGTATATAACACAGGCCATGTAGTGTATAACACAGGTCACGTAGTGTATAACACAGGCCACGTAGTGTATAGCACAGCCCACAAAGTATATAGCACAGTCACATAGTATATTACACAACCCACATACTATATTGCACAGCCCACACAGTATATTGCACAGCCCACATAGTACAGTGCATAGCCCATGTAGTACATTGCACAGCCCACGTAGTTCATTGCATAGCCCATGTAGTTTATTGCACAGACCACGTAGTATATTGCACAGCCCATGTAGTACATTGCATAGCCCACGTAGTTCATTGCATAGCCCATGTAGTTTATTGCACAGCCCACGTAGTACATTGCACAGCCCACATAGCACATCCAACAAAAAGTAGAAACTCCAGCTCCAATAAAAACTTGAAAACTTTAATAATCCAAATGGTTAAAATCGACAATCCTTACATGCGATGGACCAAACAGGTGTTAGTAAAGAGTACACGGGCATGAGTAAGACCGATCCAGGTCGAAACACGTAGCCTTATTCTTTACTAACACCTGTTTGGTCCATCGCATGTAAGGATTGTCGATTTTAACCATTTGGATTATTAAAGTTTTCAAGTTTTTATTGGAGCTGGAGTTTCTACTTTTTGTTGGATGTGCTGCTGCTTTACGTTTTGGTCAAGACGGACTTTCGTGCTCCATTACTGCTGGTCTGGTCGGTGAGCTGGCTTAGGCTTTTTTAGCCGTTTTTCTCTATATACACAGCCCACATAGTACATTGCACAGCCCACGTAGTATATTGCACAGCCCACGTAGTATGCAGCACAGCCCACGTAGTATATTGCACAGCCCACGTAGTATATAGCACAGCCCACGTAATATATTGCACAGCCCATGCAGTATGTAGCACAGCCAACGTAGTATATTGCACAGCTCATGCAGTAAATAGCACAGCGGTAAAGGCCTGGGCTGGATCCGGAAGGTGAGTATATGATTTTTTATTATTTTTAACATTAAATCCCACGCCAATGTCGCCGATTGGTCGCGCTGACTGGTCACGACCAATCAACGAAGTGGATTTAAATCTCATGCCAATGTCGCTGATTGGTTGCACCAGCTGGGCGCGACCAATCAGCGAAGCATGATTTAAATCTCGCATCAATGTCGCTGATTGGTCGCGCCAGGGGATTTAAATCCTGCGCCAAAGGCGCTGATTGGTCACGCGGGCTGGGCGCAAGCAATCAGAGAAGCGGGATTTAATCCTGCTCCAATGTCACTGATTGGTCGTGCGGGATTTAAATCCTGCCCCAATTTCACCCAGCCGGCGCGACCAATCAGCAAAATGGGATTTAAATCCCACGCCAATGTCTGGGGGGGTTAGTACAGAGGAGGCACTAACTGCAGGGGAGTAGGGAGCGGCCGGACTGTGCCCGTCGCTCCCAAGAGTGCATTGCAGTCTCGCGAGATGTTGACTTGTGGTCTTGCGAGGCTGCTACATCATCATCTCGCGAGACCGCAATGCATGGACCAGTCACCGGAGCATCGCGAGGTGCGGGAAAGGCGTGGGCTGGATCATGGAGGTGAGTATATAATGATTTTTTATTTTATTATTTTTAACATTATATTTTTTAACTATTGATGCCGCATAGGCAGCATCAATAGTAAAAGTTGGTCACACAGGGTTAATAGCAGTGTTAGGAATATACTCACCCTCGGACGCGCCCTGGTTCTAACCCGCAGCCTTCCTTCCTAAGAATCAGCGCTTGAAGGACCTTTCGATGACGTCGTGGCTTGTGATTGGTTGTGTGACGCCCATGTGACCGCTCACGCGACCAATCACAAGCCGCGACGTCATTGAAAGGTCCTTCAGGCGCTCATTCTTAGGAAGGAAGGCTCCCGGTTACAACCAGGGCGCGTCCGAGGGTGAGTATAGCAATATTTTTTTTTTTTATTCTTTATTTTACCCATTAATATGGATTGCAGGGCCTGAAGGAGAGTTTCCTCTCCTTCAGACCCTGGGAACCATTAGAAACCCAATGCACTGCATTGGGTTTCGTGTTTCGGCCGACCCCGACTTTTCTATAAGATCGGCCGATTTCACTCGACCCGACTTTTGAAAAAGTCGGGTTTCGTGAAATCCAACCCGATCCTATAAAAACAAAAGTCGCTCGACCCTAGTCCTGAGTATGCTGATACCCCATATGTTGGGGTAAACCCCTGTTTTGGTGCACGGGAGAGCTCGGAAGGGAATGAGCACTGTTTTAATTTTTCAACGCAGAATTGGCTGGAATTGAGATCGGATGCCATGCTGCATTTGAAGAGCCCTGATGTGCCTAAACAGTGGAAACCCCCAATTGTAACTGAAACCCTATCCCAAACACACTCCTAACCCTAATCATAACCTTAACCCTAACCACACTCCTAACTCTGACACACCCCTAGCCCTAATCCCAACCTTAAATGTAAACCAAACCCTAACTTTAGCCCCAACCCTAACCCTAACTTTAGCCCCAACCCTAACTCTAACTTTAGCCCCAACCCTAACCCTAACTTTAGCCCCAACCCTAACTGTAGCCGTAACCTTAACTTTAGCCCCAACCCTAACCCTAACTTTAGCCCCAGCCCTAACCCTAACTTTAGCCCCAGCCCTAACCCTAACTTTAGCCCCAGCCCTAACTTTAGCCCCAACCCTAACTGTAGCCCTAACCCTAACTGTAGCCCTAACCCTAGCCCCAACCTTAGCCCCAACCCTAACCCTAGCCCCACCCCTAATCCCAACCCTTGCCCTAACCCTAGCCCTAGCCCTAACCCTAAACTTAACCCTCGCCCTAACCTGAACCCTAGCCCCAACCCTAACCCTATCCCTAACCCTAGCCCCAACACTAACCCTAGCCCCAACCCTAACCCTAGCCCTAAACCTAACCCTAGCCTTAATGGCAAGATGGAAATAAATAGATTTTTTAAATTTTTTTGTTTCCCTAACTAAGGGGTTGATGAAGGGGGGTTTGATTTACCTTTACAGTGGGTTTTTAGCAGATTTTTATGATTGGCAGCCGTCACACACTAAAAGACGCTTTTTATTGCAAAAAATATTTTTTGCATTACCACATTTTGAGACCTATAATTTTTCCATATTTTGGTCCACATAGTCATGTGATGTCTTGTTTTTTGTGGGATGAGTTGACGTTTTTATTGGTAACATTTTCGGGCGCGTGACATTTTTTGATAGCTTTTTATTCCGATTTTTGTGAGGCAGAATGACCAAAAACCAGCTATTCATGAATTTCTTTTGGGGGGGGGGGCGTTTACACCATTCCCCATTTGGTAAAACGGATAAAGCAGTTTTATTCTTCGGGTCAGTATGATTACAGCGATACCTCATTTAGATTTTTTTTATATTTTGGAACTTTTATACAATAAAAACTATTTTATAGAAAAAATAATTATTTTTGCATTGCTTTATTCTGAGGAGTATAACTTTTTATTTTTTTGCTGATGATGCTGCATGGTGGCTTGTTTTTTTGCGGGACAAGATGACATTTTCAGCGGTACCATGGTTATTTATATCCGTCTTTTTGATCGCGTGTTATTCCACTTTTTATTTGGAGGTGTGATAATAAAGCGTTGTTTTTTGCCTCGTTTTTTTTTTTTCTTACGGTGCTAACTGAAGGGGGTAATTAGTGGGCCAGTTTTATAGGTCTGGTCGTTACGGACTCATCGATACTAAATATGTGTACTTTTATTGTTTTTTTTTAATTTAGATAATGAAATGAATTTATGGGAACAATATTTTTTTCTCTTTATTTAGGAATTTTTTTTTTTTACACATTTAAAAAAAAATGTTTTACTTTTTTACTTTGTCCCAGGGGGACATCACTGTATAGTGACAGATCGCTGATATGACACTTTGCAGAGCACTGTGTCAGATCAGCGATCTGACGTGCACTGCTCCTGGCTTACCAGCGCCTGCTCTGAGTAGGCACTTGGTAAGCCACCTCCCTGCAGGAGCCGGAAGTAGCCCCGCCGCCATTTTGGATCCGGCGCCTGCAGGAAGGGGATGCTCGGTACAAGGTGAGCACATCGCCTTGTATCGATCTTCTCAGGGAAGCCCGCAGGGAGCCCCCTCCCTGCGCGATGCTTCCCTATGCCCCCGGAACACTGAAATCATTTTTGACTGCAGTGTGCCAGAGGTTAATGTGCTCCTGGCACATAGTGCCAGATGTCAGCTGCAATAGTCAGCTGACACCCGGCCGCGATCGGCCGTGCTCCCCCCGTGAGCGCGGCCAATCGCATATGACATACTATCCCATCACTGGGAATTAAGTCCCAGGTCACCTTGACGGGACGGGTTAAACTGAATACACCAGGTCCTGAAGAAGATTTGGCATTAGCATTGGCACTATCAATGCTTCTAATCAGCCCACGGTGTTCAAATGTGATCTGGTCCTTGTGGATTACATGAGTAGGAGCCTTAATCCCATGACTTATATTTACAATGGCACACGATGAAATCCCTCTATCATCTGTTTATTTTACATTTAGTCATTTTTTTTAGTAAGATATCATTACAGATGGCAGACAAGAACATTGGTAGATCCACCATCACTTGGAAGAATATATATGTCATAGAAACATAGAATGTTAAAGTTGGAAGGGACCTCAAGGGTCATCATGTCCAGCCCCCTGCTCAACGCAGGATGTAATATATTTCAACCACTTCAGCTTATAAGAATCTGACTTTCATAATAAACTCCAACTTCTACATTTAATTTGTGAAAAGAATATCAGGTCACATTGGTAACTTTTTATTTTATGGAATGATCGCTCGTTTGGAATAATAGGCTGCAAAGGTCATCTTCTCCCAGGTCACATGTTGCATGTTCTTAAAGAAAGGCCAAATACATATCATTTTTCTACACATACATATCATTTTGTATGTTTATTTTACATTTTCTTAGTGTCTGGGGACGATAAAAATGGAGAGTGTTCAGCATTTGCAATAATTTATGAAGGCAGAAAGGTACATTTTTGGAGTTGCTATGGTAACATTGTGGGGAAACTGCTTTCTAGCTCCATTTTTAAAACACTAAATGCCAACGTGATCTGTAAGGAGTATTAAAAAATGCCAAATTCTATTTTAATAAGCCAATAACCGCTAGCATTTTGCTGTCCTTTCCCAATGGGGGTTTAAGTGGGATTTCTGCTGCTTGAACAAAAATGTAGAAACAAAGTGCAAACCGTAGGTGGAAACATGGGAAAGTAAAATTGGTTCAGAAGAGGACTTTTCTCTCCAGATAGTAAGGGAGGTCTCATACATAAAATATAACCTCTGCTTGACAAATTACACTGCCAAAAAAACACATCACAACCCATTACAGCACAAAACAGAGAAATCTTTCATACACTTTTTAAATCTTTCCAAATGTCATTTCCACAGAGAAAAAAAAATATGTTTTGGATCCCTTTGTATATGTTTCATCACAGCAATTTTCTAATCTCCAGCCCTATCCATGGTGAGAGATGAATTCCAGAAAATAACAAATTGGCCCATGGTATAAATCTGTTATATGGATACACATGGCAAATTGTTATTATTATTATTTAAAGACTAATAATACTATATTTTAAAAAATTTTGTTTCCGATTTGTCAGTAACAATTTTGTATTAATTAATATTCTGATATTAGGAGATAATTTTTTTTACCTCTTCACTTCATGACATTTTTTAGCTCTTTATGGTTAAACAGTAGCATTTCAATATTTATTGCATAAATCAATAGTACACATGAAATAAGCATCTGTGTTATATACCTTATCAGCGGAATTTGCTTTTTTCTCCCCCTGGACTGATCTTTTATTTTCAAAATTCTCATTGTACTGGTAAAATCTGTTTTCAAGGGTACACTTTTAAGATCATCTCAGCATATGAAAGTTTTTAATAGACTCAATACTGTAATTATTTTTATTTCAAGATTTATTGATTAAAATTTACTTTTTCGTGGGAAAACCCTTTTAAGTTTAGAAAAATTTTCAGTAACTTTCTAAAATGCAAAGCTATATTTATCATTAAATAATTTGAAGCAACTTTGTTTTTTGCATTTGAGCATCATAAACATGACCATACAGTACAGACCAAAAGTTTGGACACACCTTCTTATTTAAAGATTTTTCTGTATTTTCATGACTATGAAAATTGTACATTCACACTGAAGGCATCGAAACTATGAATTAACACATGTAAAATTATATACTTAACAAAAAAGTGTGAAACAACTGAAAATATGTCTTATATTGTAGGTTCTTCAAAGTAGCCACCTTTTGCATTGATGACTGCTTTGCACACTATTGGCATTCTCTTGATGAGTTTCAAGAGGTAGTCACCAGGAATGGTCTTCCAACAATCTTGTAGGAGTTCCCATAGATGCTTAGCACTTGTTGGCCCTTTTGCCTTCACTCTGCGGTCCAGCTCACCCCAAACAATCTCGATTGGGTTCAGGTCTGGTGACTCTGGAGGCCAGGTCATCTGGCGTAGCACCCCATCACTCTCCTTCTTGGTCAAATAGCCCTTACACAGCCTGGAGGTGTGTTTGGGGTCATTGTCCTGTTAAAAAATAAATGATGGTCCAACTAAACTCAAACCGGATGGAATAGCATGACGCTGCAAGATACTGTGGTAGTCATGCTGGTTCAGTATGCCTTCAGTTTTGAATAAATCCCCAACAGTGTCAGAAACAAAGCATCCCCACACCATCACACCTCCTCCTCCATGCTTCACGGTGGGAACCAGTCATGTAGAGTCCATCCGTTCACCTTTTCTGCATCGCACAAAGACACGGTGGTTGGAACCAAAGATCTCAAATTTGGACTCATCAGACCAAAGCACAGATTTCCACTGGTCTAATGTCCTTTCCTTGTGTTCTTTAGCCCAAACAAGTCTCTTCTGCTTGTTGCCTATCCTTAGTAGTGGTTTCCTAGAAGCTATTTTACCATGAAGGCCTGCTGCACAAATTCTCCTCTTAACAGTTGTTGTAGATATGTGTCGGCTGCTAGAAATCTGTGCGGCATTGACCTGGTCTCTAATCTGAGCAGCTATTAACGTGCGATTTCTGAGGCTGGTGACTCGGATAAACTTATCCTCAGAAGCAGAGGTGACTCTGGGTCTTCCTTTCCTGGGGCGGTCCTCATGTGAGCCAGTTTCTTTGTAGCGCTTGATAGTTTTTGCCACTGTACTTGGGGACACTTTCAAAGTTTTCCCAATTTTTTCGAACTGACTGACCTTCATTTCTTAAAGTAATGATGGCCACTCATTTTTCTTTATTAAGCTACTTTTTTCTTGCCATAATACAAATTCTAATAGTCTATTCAGTAGGACTATCAGCTATGTATCCACCAGACTTCTGCACAACACAACTGATGGTCCCAATCCCATTTATAAGGCAAGAAATCCCACTTATTAAACCTGACAGGGCACACCTGTGAAGTGAAAACCATTCCCAGTAACTACTTCTTGAAGCTCATCAAGAGAATGCCAAAAGTGTGCAAAGCAGTCATCAAAGCAAAAGGTGGCTACTTTGAAGAACCTAGAACATAAGACATATTTTCAGTTGTTTCACACTTTTTGTTAATTATATAAATCCACATGTGTTAATTCATAGTTTTGATGCCTTCAATGTGAATGTACAATTTTAATAGTCATGAAAATACAGAAAAATCTTTAAATGAGGTGTGTCGAAACTTTTGGCCTGTACTGTGCTTTAGCTTCACGTTGTACTGAGCTCCTGTATAATAGTGCACCCATAGTGAAGTCTCACTGTACCTTTGCACACCTTGGATATTCTACTGAAATTTTTATTTTTGGATTCCAATGCCCTATACATTGCAAATTATTGCTGAGGATTGTATGCTTTTTATTAGCAAAAAATAAATTAAAAAAAAACAACATTAACCACCCCCATTTATTTGTGGCTGTTGATTGCTATTTTAAAGTTGGTTCTAGAGCACATTTCTAACACTGTACATGACTCCAACGTTATATTCGAGAGTTAGATATAGTCATTTGTTTGAATTTTGACAAGGAAATTTGATTTGCATCAAACTTATTCCCATCAAATGAATCTTATTATGTTTCTTGGTCTATATTTGTTGAGACTAATTTGGCTACGTGACATAAAAAGGTGTAGAGGGTGATGATGGTGCAAATGACCGGTGATGTAAAAAACACTGGCAACCTGTAAATGAAGATCAGATCAGAACAACCAAGTGGAAAGCTGCACTGCTGGATTTGCCTGAATCGAATAGCAAAAAATGTGATTCAAATTTGATTCACTACAATGCAGTTTACACACCTTTTCATCCGTATGGTATATATATATATATATATATATATATATATATATATATATATATATATATATATATATATATATATATATATATATAAAGCCATTTTTAGGCAATGCCCACCACATGACGTTTTTAAAAATCGAGTTTCAAACTTTGTTCACTTTTTCCATATGTATTTGTTAGCAGATGTCCACTGTTTTATCATTTTAGCAATTTAGCCCATTGTTGATATACACATACATTTTCAAGGCCGCAGGCTGTTAAACATGAGAAATCTTCCAGAAGGTTGTACATTTTTCCTAGCCAATTCAGCAGCTTTTCCCAAATTAATCATTCATTAAACATATGTGTCATATCAGATGAAAATAGCTGCCTTTTTACCTGATAGATTCTTGGCTTATATTTCAAATGGTAGAATCAATTCTCATGTTTGCAAATCAATAGAGAAGGCCTTTTTTAATATTTGTTCATCCATACTTATAATACAGTTTTAGCTTAGCCTTAGTATGAGAGTAGAGTCATGTTTGAGTCATCACCTATCTGGCAATGAATGTGTCAGGCACTCAATTCAATGAATGTTGCTGAACTGCAAAATTACACACAGTCTATAGACATGAAAGGTGTTATTTGAAGAAAAGAAAATACCATGGATGTTTTTTCTATGAACAGTAGTTTTAGCTCTCTCGTTCATATTAAGTGGGCTGTCTGATGTGGATAGCTCTTTGTTTGTTACATAGGTCCGTCGATAGAAACTTTACATCCAACCATCAGCTTTAACCTGTCATCTAGTGGTCAATTCTCCTGCAGCTCCCCCACAGGAGAAATAAAGCGTTATACAATTTTAATGGATATCAATGCTCTACACAAACATAGGTTCCCCAGAAAAGGCACCCCAAAACTCATTAATATCAAAGCGGTATTTTCAAGTTGTCTCTTGAGGAGTTCAGAGCAATGCAATCTCCTTATGGTTTCCTTATATCCTGGTTTCTAGCATGGTGGGCTCTTATTCTTGAGTGACAGCAAAGGTGTCGCGGAAATACTGCGACAGAGAGGAGTCAGAAAACTGCAGCATCTGGTGGCTCCTACTTCGCTACTGCAAAGAAGTACTTCTCCAGTGTATTAAACGTGTTTAATTCTTCCAGCAGAATAAGGGTTAATCGGCCATTTTGGAAATTCCTGCATTCAGCTGTGCTTGGTAAGCCACTTCTTTTCCCTATAAAACCTGAGCTTGATTACCAAGTCCTCATCTAAGTTAGTAAGTTCACACTTGCATTTGGCTGGTCTGCGTACATCCTCTAAGCTCCGCCTACGCTCCGCCTACCTCCGCATGCGTCCTGCGTCATCCTCCGTACCTATCTTTAACATTGGGTACGCAGGGACATGCTTTGTATCCGGATGCGTCCGCATGCATCATTTTGATGTGCCCGCTGACCGCACAGGAAGGCAAAATTAGCAATTGCTTCAAAGACATAGGAGTGGGAGATATTGGTTTGAGAAGGAGTGCTGGAGGAGATTATTAGCAACTGTTGCCTCGTCTGTATGCTTGGTAATCCCTTATCTTTCCTTGTTTTGCTTTTTTCCCACTCACTACACACCAACGTGAATACCTCTGTTATATGTGAGTGTATATTTTGATGTGTGTGAAGTTTTCCGTTCACCCTTGCCTTTGTTACCATGCCTGTTGGGTTGGTGTACTGTGGAGTACTGTAGTGCCTCTCTTCCCTGAGTGGGGGAAGGAGACAGGCATAGGGTGAGTCTAGGAGATAAGGAAAGGGTGGAGGCCCCGACCTCTTTGCCATCTTAAGTATCCCAGGGGAACAGGGCGAGCCAGTGACCCCCTAGTGTTAGGGCCAGGAAAGGTGCCCCTGGTCCTAGGTCACTCGCCAGTTGAATCGTGACAGAAGGTGAATAAAACTATAGTATCAATAGAACTTTAAAGCTCAGCACAAGTTTTGCTATCTCACCAACAAGATGGAGGAATTAGAATTAATATTGTTGAAATAAACTTAAAATATGGTGGGGATAACGGAGACCTGGCTGGATGAGAGCTTTGATTGGGCTATTCATTTGCAAGGCTACTTTCTGTTCTGGAATGACTGTACAAATGAGGAGGGGGAGGGGCCTGTTTTTATGTAACCTCATCCCTAAAAACCATCATTCATGAATATATATTGATAGGTGTTTGTTGTATGTGTTAAAATATAATGGATGTTGCAGAAAACATTCTCATAAAGCAAATAGATGTGTCAGCAATTC
The DNA here is from genome assembly GCF_032444005.1 of Ranitomeya imitator. Classification (NCBI taxonomy): domain Eukaryota; kingdom Metazoa; phylum Chordata; class Amphibia; order Anura; family Dendrobatidae; genus Ranitomeya; species Ranitomeya imitator. The sequence continues at coordinate 548,494,756 of NC_091286.1, read as the reverse complement.
AAGGAGAAATAATCACTAAGGCTACGTTCACATTAGCATTTTGCGTGGTTGCGTCGGGCGCAGCAGTGGCGACGCATGCGTCATGCGCCCCTATATTTAACATGGGAGGCGCATGGACATTGGCGTTGTGCTGCGTTTTGCGACGCATTCGTTTTTTTTGCCTCAAGCGTTGGGCGCAGAAAACGCAGCAAGTTGCATTTTTTTTGCGTCCAAATTTCGGCAAAAAAGGACGCATGCGTCACAAAACGCTGCGTTTTAGTGTGCGTTTTGTTGCGTTTTTGTTTGCGTTGTGCGGTGCGTCGCCGACGCAGCCCCGCACAACGCAAATGTGAACGTAGCCTTAGGGAGTCTTCAACTACCCTGATATAAATTGAGGAGTAAAAACCTCCAGGTCCAGCAAAGGAAACAGGTTTTTGACAACGATGAAATACATTAACCTATCACAGCTGGTTCAGGACCCAACAAGAAAGGGGGCACTGCTAGATCCAATATTGACAAATAGGCTGAACCGCAAATCAACTATATTGGTTGGGGTTCACTTGAGTAATAGTGATCACAAAATAATGCATTTTCAAGGTACTAGAAAAAGTATGCGGCACTCACCATTGCATGCGTTGTAAAAGTAATTTATTCCATCTGAAGTTTAGAGGACATTAACTGTGACACGCAGGGTACAGAGACATGCAGGGAGAGAGAAGGGGGACATCCACCTTCTGGTTTTTATTTTTAAATTTTCTGTTTTTTATTTTTAGATTCTGCCTCTCACAGTTGAAATGTACCTACGATAAAAATTACAGACCTCTCCATTCTTTGTAGGTGGGAAAACTTGCAAAAAATGGGAGTGTATCAAAAACTTATTTTCCCCACTATTATATTACAGACTATGGGCACTAGATGTTGTGATAGGATGTTAATCCAGTGACCTAGTCTGATTGCTGTATTAAGTCGGGAAGGAACTTTACCCCTAATATGGAGCTATTAATGTCTGCTCCATGGGGTTTTTGCCTTTCTCTGGATCAACATGTCAGGCTATAGGTTTAACTGGATGGTCTTCCTTCAACCTTAAAACCTTGAAATTACGAAACATTCAGCTATCAGTGGAATTTTAACAAGCACATTGCTCCAGACAGCAAGAGTGGAGAGCAGTGATCAGGAGACCTGCTGTGAAAGTTCCTGGGCTGGTGATTTACAGTACAAACCAAAAGTTTGGACACACCTTCTCATTTTAATATGACTATGAAAATTGTACATTCACACTGAAGGCATCAAAACTATGAATTAACACATGTGGAATTATATACTTAACAAAAAAGTGTGAAACAACTGAAATTATGTCTTATAATTTTCAAAGTAGCCACCTTTTGCTTTGATGACTACTTTGCACACTCTTGGCATTCTCTTGATGAGCTTCAAGAGGTAGTCTGCATGGAAACAAGCTGTATTCTATAAAATATAAAATCTTTTATTGCAGGAGAATGATAACAGGTAGAAAAATCAGGTCAAGTTGCTTATTTTCTTGCTGTCTAAATAATTACAGCAATTTAAATTCTTGCGAAAAAGAGGAAAATGTGTGAATCTGGGCTTTGTAAACCACACATTACTTTTAAATAGTTTCGTATAAAGTGAGCAAGACATAGAATAAGGAATTTAATTAAATCATGCTTGACAAAAAAAATCTATGCGCCTTAACAAACTTTTGTTTGCGGAATTACTGATATTCTTTTGGTGATACAGAGTACACTTTATGCACTGTCAAGCAATATGAGCAGATGCAGTGCTGAATTAATATGCTGGATTAGAGTTGTAATATTAATCTATGTGTGGAAATTGGAGCTATACTTATGCAAACAAACTCAGATCTGTTAGGGTGTTACATTGTGACAGTGTTAATATCTGCAATTAGGTTCTTAAAAAAAAAAATATAATTAAAATAGATTTTTCTTCAGCAATCATTGGGCTAAAGGAATTGGAGTGAAGGTCCTCAATGTGTTTTCTGAACCTCTATATAAAATTGCAATTTTCATTAATTATTGTTACCTTACAATGCCACTTACTTGCAGATAGAGTGGTAATCTACAGTACAAGTAAATAGCCTTTTACCCACATTTTAATGTGTTCTTGAAGGTACGGATACAGGTAGAAAATTCAATAACTCTTACAAAAGTTACACACGCTACAACAATAAAATACAGGATACTGGTAGGGGCATGGAGAAGACATTGTAAGTGCCGGTTTGGATAAATTGTCATTGCATTGATGATTATGTTTCATATCCTGTAGCAAATATTCAATCATGTCTGAGATTTAGATCCATATTTATGCGTAAGCACCTTATTTGTTCTGCATTTTACTGAGTGTATTATAATGGCATACAATCTTAAGAATTGATCTACTATTTATTGACTTTCTGATATGAATTTTCACCCTTTCCCCTGACATGTCTGCTTGAGTATTTTGATATTTCCCTGATATTTAATAATTAATGATGTATGTGTATATTTTGAAGTTTTATAAATAAATTATTTTATTATTGGAGGGAGTGTTACTTTTACGTTTTTTATTATATTTTACACACCAATCTACTAATGTTGATAGTCTGTTATTTAGGTAGAAAATGAAGCTATATTCTACCAGCAGCTGCTTACTTCCAGTTATTGGGCTGGTGCAGAACATATTTTTAAACTAGAATTGCTTGTTATGATGCCCCCTGGTATTCTGTAATATGAATGGTAATGTGAAAAAAAACTTCAAGAATAATTTAACATTTTTTTTTTTTAGTTTCTAACTTTATTCAGCATTGAAACTTATTTAACTTTACATGTCACTTTATTAAGCGATTTGACTTCAATCCTGAATTTAAAAAAAACTGACCTCTAAATGGCCTCCAAATTACTGCTTACATCTTAGTCTGATTTTCTGGCTTTTCCCTGCTCTGTTACTACTCAGTATGAGTACAAACTCTGGCAGTGGAGGGGGAGGCACCTTAGGAATGGGTTCATATACACTGCTCAAAAAAATAAAGGGAACACTTAAACAACAGAATATAACTCCAAGTAAATCAAACTTCTATGAAATCAAACTGTCCACTTAAGAAGCAACAATGTTTGACAATCAATTTCACATGCTGTTGTGCAAATGGAATAGACAACAAATGGAAATTATTGCCAATTATCAAGACACCATCAATAAAGGAGTGGTTCTGCAGGTGGGGACCACAGACTACATCTCAGTACCAATGCTTTCTGGCTGATGTTTTGGTCACTTTTGAATGGTAGTTGTGCTTTCACATTCATGGTAGCATGAACAACCCACACAAATGGCTCAGGTAGTGCAGCTCATCCAGGATGGCACATCAATGCGAGCTGTGGCAAGAAGGTTTGCGGTGTCTGTCAGCATAGTGTCCAGAGGCTGGAGGCGCTACCAGTAGACAGACCAGTACACCAGGAGATGTGGATGGGGCCGTAGGAGGGCAACAACCCAGCCGCAGGAACGCTGCCTCAGCCTTTGTGCATGGAGGAACAGGAGGAGCACTCCCAGAGCCCTGCAAAATGACCTCCAGCAGGTCACAAATGTGCATGTTTCTGCACAAATGGTTAGAAACCCACTCTATGAGGATGGTCTGAGTGCCCAACGTCCACAGATGGGGGTTGTGCTCATAGCCCAACAACATGCAGGATGCTTGGCATTTGCCACAGAACACCAGAATTGGCAAATTCACCACTGGTGCCCTGTGCTCTTCACAGATGAAAGCAGGTTCACACTGAGCACATGTGAAAGATGTGACAGATTCTTGAGATGCCGTGGAGAGTGATCTGCTGCCTTCAACATCCTTCAGCATGGCCAGTTTGGCAGTGGGTCAGTAATGGTGTGGGGTGGCATTTCTTTGGAGGGCCGCACAGCCCTCTATGTGCTCGCCAGACATAGCCTGACTGCCATTAGATACCGAGATGAGATCCTCAGACCCCTTGTGAGACCATATGCTGGTTCGGTTGGCCCTGGGTTCCTCCTAATGCAGGAGAATGCCAGACCTCTTGTGGCTGGAGTGTATCAGCAGTTCCTGCAAGATGAAGGCATTGAAGCTATGGATTGGCCCACACGTTCCCCAGACCTGAATCCGATTGAACACATCTGGGACATCATGTCTCGCACCATCCACCAATATCACGTTGCACCAGACTGTCCAGGAGTTGGTGGATGCTTTAGCCCAGGTCTGGGAGGAGATCCCTCGGGAGACCATCCGTCACCTCATCAGGAGCATGCCCAGGCATTGTAGGGAGGTCAAACAGGCACGTGGAGGCCAGATACACTACTGAGCATCATTTCCTAGTCTTTATGCACTTCAACTGAAGTTGAAGCAGCCTGTAACTTCATTTTCCACTTTGATTTTGAGCATCATTCCAACTCCAGACCTCCGTGGGATATTAGTTGTGATTTATGTTGATAATTTTTAGGCTTTATTATTCTCAACACATTCCACTATGTAATGAATAAAGATTTACAACTGGAATATTTCATTCAGTGATATCTAATATGTGGGATTTTAGTGTTCCCTTTATTTTTTGAGCAGTGTATTATGCTGGAAGGCTTATGGCACAGTGCAGGATACAGTAATTCTTATGCAGGACACACAACATGATCCTCCTGAGCTCTGAGAAAAGGACATCTGCACCGAATAACTTGCAGTGGAGTGAGCACACTTCTAAAGTACCTTCCCCCACACTGTCAGAGTTCATGCTCCAAATGCTTAGTAAGAAGCAACTGTGATGAACGGTGTAGTTACTGATGTTACTGCTCATCACAGCCGCTGGGTCGAAAAGCGCAAATAGACCTTGAGTTGCTACTGCTATAACCGACGGAGCTTCGTTCTCTGAATGAGGCTCCATAGCCTATGGACATTGGATTTGGGGATCTTCGTGGGAACGCCATGGACTAGGTTGGACCTGTGTGGGAACTTTTTGTTTTCTAATACCTTGTTAAATGAAGGACATTGTCTTGCCTTTATTTCTCTCTTTATATTTTTCCAGTATTAGTTTGTGGACTATGGCAGATTCAGTGGACTATGGCAGATTTCCAGGACTTCAACGGACCATCATACCTTTTTTTATAAATTGGTGAACCAGGAAAATTGTGGGGGTGGGGGGGGGAGTATTTTTTTTCAAATAAACTATTTTTGTGTGTGTTAGGTGTCGAGTTCCCGCTTCTGCACAAGGGGAATCTCGAGCCATCTCCGCTGCGGTCTCCCAATCTTCTCCAGCCGCAGTGGAGTCTGCTCAGCAGAGACGTCGGTCCCAGCGTCTTGCTTAATCTCACTCTGTACAAAGAGTTACTGCTGCTTTTCCTGCTTCTGCCATTGAAGTCAGTGTTGGGCAGCGGAGAGCAGATTCTTTTGGGGCTAAGTCCTGCTTTTCTCTTTCTGAGCATGCCCAGGGCAAGATCTCCCATTGGAGATCGAGGGTCACATGCTCAGGTACTGCAGCACATCCCATTGGTCCTCCAGGAAGGTCCTGAAAGGGCAAAACTTTGGTAGCAGCTTCCCATTGGTCCTTTATTGGAAGGTCCTGAACGTGCTGCAACTATATAAGCTGCGCATGACCGCACAGCCATGCGCTAGTATAGTCTTGATAATGTGTGTGTGTTGATGGATGTATGTCGATGGATGAAAGTCGCTCTTTAAAATCCCCTCCCTACTGTATGACTGCTCGCGGAAGGTGGATGATTGCTACCTAGCGCCCGACTTAACCATCAGCACGTTACACACATTACAGCCTCTAATTGCTGTGACCGCCAGTGCGGCGCTGTGCGCTTTCACAGCGCTTTCCTGACCCAAGCCTGGGTGGTTAGTGGCGTTCGCCAGTGCGGCACCGCATGCACTCTCGAGCTTCTTTGTTATAATTATTTCAGTCACTCTGACACCACAGTTGCGGTGTCGAGCGCATGAGGTCTCTATGCACTCAAATCCTGTGTCTTGGGATTGAGTTCTAAGACTCCTTGCTTGCGCTTTTGGTGCGGTACCGCGGTCCTGTGACGCAACAGGTTACGCTTCCTTCACACAAGGTGAGGTTAACCCGTGTGTGTATTCACTTTGTACCGCCATATAGTCCGTCATTACTTGGCAGCAGGTTCCATCTCTGCACGGTGGACCCCGGGCTGCGAACGCACCATACTCTATCTGTCTTATTATTTGGTGCGTTCCACTAGCCCTAACAGTGTGTATGTTTCTATTGTTTATCACTGGGTTAGTAATGCGGGTGTCTGATAGACACCTCTCCATTGTTAACACCAAGACTTGATGTTAGCTGTGATTTTTGACAAATCACAGCTGACATCAATCTCAACTAACATTACCCTGATTGCCACCATACAAGGGCAATCAGGAAGATTCAGTCAAAAAGCCAGAATTGACACATATAAGTGATAAAAAACTTCTGGTGTGGCTGTGGGCTGGTATTTTTCATCTGGGAAGGGCCCAATAGCCAGTGACCTTCCCAGACTGATAATATAAGCCCACAGCTGTCTACTTTAACATTGCTGGTTATCAAAACAGGGGGAACCAATGTTTTTTCTTTTAATTATTTGTTAGGTTAAACTAAACTAAATATTCTTTAGTGCCACATGAAAGGCACTCAAGGGTGCAAATTATTATATGTAGGGAGCTTGTGAAATTGCTCCACTACAGGGCATCTATCTATTAAAAATCTAATATCTTTCTATAATCTGTCTATATATATATGATTTCTTTATTAGGTTTGTTATTGAGCTTTATGTTAAATAGATTATTACAGTAAGTAAAATATTATGTTAAAAAAGCATTGCATACAAACTGCATGCGAATGTCATATGGATTTAATAAGGATGTTAGGAGAGAAAAAATAGCACACTCGAATGACATACAGAATGTCATATGCCTGACACTGTTACGATAATATATACTCAACCTAAATGCACAAAATAAAAAATAAAAAATGTATAATTAGAACAATCACTGCATTAATATATCTTGTATATGGTAACCTCAAATTACCTTTATTGCACGGTATTACTAAGTCAAATATGGGAAAAATAATTCTTAATGCACACTGTGTAATAGCTGTAATGGTGTAAGGACCCATCTTAAAGACTTTAATTCCAACCTATGGAATGAAGGAGGATTACGGTGGTTCAAAATTCACCCTGCCCAAGGTACAATCACACACAAAGGTGAAACATGAATCATTGTAGTTTGATCCTGATGAAGAGGTTTGAAAACCTTGAAACGTGTTGACACAATAAAACGCATTCATGCTTCATCTTTGTGTGTTGGAACATCAGGCAACAAGGATGTTAAACCACCACATTTCTGTCACGGGGAATAATGGGAAAACAGGAGATAATGAACCTGGGCCTATGAACTGCCCCTCAGGCTAGGGGAGCCTTGACCTTCCTTAACTCATGGGTACCCTTGATAGTAGGAAGGCCTAAGTCACCAACCTGTCCCTATCTCCTGTCCAATCCTGAGCTTAACCCCAAACCCCCCCAGGAGGTGAAACATGATGGAAACCACAGATAAAGACAGACAGACATAAAGTTAACTACACAACAAAGCAAATTATCAGGATGACACAATACAAATAGAAAGAAGGACAAACAACAAGGAGGTATACTTCACTAAAACCCAAATTAAGATATGAATATCAACAGCTATTCCATCACAGGACCGGTATACAAGAGGCACGCAAATGCTATAGTTGGCATTCTGCAATGTTCTGAGCCATTGAAACAATAATCAAAAAACACCTTTGAAGTAATGGGGTCAAGAGCATAGTGTAATCAAGCTCTCCCCACCATAGTATACAGAAAATATTACAGTGGAGTACTCCAAAATGTAATAATTAGAACCGCACAAGAAAAACAGAGTAACAGCAAGCCACAATATGGATAAAAATTACCAAGACATCTTTATTAAGACAAATGTAAATATAAAAACAGATCAGACCATATCCATATAAATACAATAGTTTACACAAAGGAGGACATAGAGGTAAATATGGGGTGAATAGGTGGTCAAAGAAGTAAGAGGACTAGGGCAAAAAGCTACTATAAATAATGCTGCAGCTACTCCAAGAGTAGTAAAAAATCAACAGTAGAAGGACCAATGCCCATATATAGTGACCATTAGGGTTGAGCGACCTTTACTTTTATAGGATCGGGTCGGGTTTCACGAAACCCGACTTTTTCAAAAGTCGGGTCGAGTGAAATCGGCTGATCCTATAAAAAAAGTCGGGGTCGGGGTTGGCCGAAACCCGAAACCCAATGCAGTGCATTGGGTTTCCAATGGTTCCCAGGGTCTGAAGGAGCGGAAACTCTCCTTCAGGCCCTGGGATCCATATTTAAGTGTAAAATAAAGAATAAAAATCAAAAATATTGCAATACTTACCCTCTGACGCGCCCTGGTACTAACCGGGAACCTTCCTTTCTTCGAATCAGCGCTTTCAGGACCTTCGGTGACGTCACGGCTTGTGATTGGTCGCGCGACCGCCCATGTGACCGCCGTGCGACCAATCAGAAGCCGTGACGTCACCGCGACATCACCGAAGGTCCTGGAAGCGCTGATTCTTAGGAAGGAAGGCTGCCGGAAAGAAGCAGGGCGCGTCCGAGGGTGAGTATATTCCTATTATAGATCACTCAATATAAAGTTTAGTGGCTGATGTTGAGTACTGCAATTTACCTCTTATTTCATTAACATACTACTCAAGGATAGGTCCTTTAATAAACAAAATTATCAGCCAGTGGTATAATCCAACCGGTATCATTCTTACAGCAATTCAGATTAAAATGTAACTTTTAATGTAGATTTCTATAAAAGTATCACAAAATAATATTCACCACAAAGTGCAAATCAAATCAGCTCATATACACCATGCGGTTAGTAACATTCCTAAACAGTTGGGTGAGATCCTTCTAATTTGCCACATGTGTTTAAACATTAACAGTATGTAAACTCCTATGATTGGTATTAGCAGCTATAAGGCAATGATACTTGTGATACTTTTATAGAAATCTACATTAAAAGTTAAATTTTAACCTTTAATAAACAGCAGATAAACTGGAATCAAAAAGAGCCAGTCTACTGTTTTGGAAGTTAATTAGCACTCAATTACTTTCAGTTCCTCCCCTCCAATTAATTTTCTATTGTTTTAGTAAGCATATCCCATTTACATTGGAAGTGCAGGCAATAAACAATCATTTTTTATGTTAAATTGAACGCAATATTTTTCACTTCCTGGATATTCCTCGTTGCTCATTTTTTGGATATGATGTATAACTATTTGCTAGAATAAATGCACTGTTTAAACTTATTAAATGCAATTAATAAAGTAACATTAATGAATAGTTGACTCCAGTAAAAAAAAATATATTTTGTTTTGTTCTAGTGGAAAAATATGCTATAGTTTATGAGTGAGCGCTGTTTCAGAAACTGCAAAATAGAAACACAGATTAACGTGGAGCTAAATATATCTCAGCAACAAAAGATTCCTCCTAAGACAATTCCTAAACTAAAAGAAAAGCCCTGAAATGAGTTTTTTCCATTGTTTTATGTGTCTGTTGTTTTGTACATAGAGCAAATATAATCCCCGGCATGATACCTGTCACCGTCTTACAGTATGTACAGTATGGCACAGGAACAACAGGCGCCGAAGATGCCTGCAGCTGAGACATGATATCAGTGTTCCCAGCTTTTGGTATCTTTAAAAATTATCTCTACTCGAAATGTGGAAATGACTTGGCTCGGCAATGCATCGAGCTGTAGGAAGTCAGTAACATAGTGGTAGTGTTACTGTTCTGGAAATAAGATGAAATAATTTATCATTTTGCTCATTACAGACTACAAAATAGTTGGCAGAGTGCACTGTCATTAACAGCTAACCCTGAGCATAGCTCTCTGCTGAATGAAACGTGATGCATCGCTGATCATAGTACACAGAGCAATATGACTTATTGTATAAGGAACCATGAAGGAGGAGGGAGAACATTGGCCTCCAGACAGAGGACATTAGTACACAGTGCAAGGTCTTGAGTTCTGAAAATCGCCCTCGCTCCCTGGGCATTTGATGCTACAAATGTGATTAAAAGTCTTAACAATAGGGATTGATTGGCAGGATCAGCAGAAGAGTCAGTTGTACTTGTGTTATTGAAGAATACGACAGTTTTAGCAATGCTAAAATGTAACCCCTTAAAGACAAGGCAAATATTTCCTTATACACTATTTATGTATTGATCATGTTCCTTTTTTTTCTTATTTTTAAGAATATTAGCTATTTGAATTACATAAAAATAGTATTATCAATGCTGACCCATGAGAAATATTGCTATGATCTTTCACATACACATCACAGCACACAGAGAGAGATACCTGCTCTTAATTTCTTATTTGACTCAAAGTTAGAAGCAGCAGCATCATGGAAGAAATTATCATCATGAGTCAGAAATTGATGACACTATACCTCCGAACTCCAATACCAGCTATCAATTATCTACTCCAGTTCTATTTCAAGAAATTACAAATTTCATTGCTAGTGATTGGCATACCCCTGGATGTTCAGGACCATCGGGTCCGGCCTAACATTTAAAAAAGTCAGATGACCATGTGAGCCAGCAGCTGTGACCGCTGCTAAAAAAGTTTACCTCCGGTCACAGAGTAACAGAGGCATCAGCTGATAAAGCGCCATGGAATAATTGGCGCTATAATAAATAATAATAATAATGTGAATACTACTTCCATCAGCCTGCGCCTGGTGTCACTAATAACAGCGAGAGAAGGCGCCGCTGTTGGGAGAATTCATCAGCTGGCGCCTGCGCTGTTGTTAGCACCAGACAGGAGTCCTGCTCTGACAGGCAGGGTCACCAGCGTGTCTCTTCACTCACCCATGCTGTGGTCAGTTCTTCCCTTCCCCATGCTCTGCATGCTTTCAGCTAGTCCTCTGGCCATGTTCTTAGGGCACGCACGCGTGCACTCCAGCTCTCTTAAAGGGTCAGCACGTGCACTTGGTATTTCCTCCCCAGCCAATAGTTGTGGGACATTATGTATATATTGCTTCCTCCCCACTGGGGAGGTGCCTGAGCAACCTTCCTGTTTTGCACTCTAAGTTGTGTAAGGTTGCATACTAGTCCCTGCTGCACTCTGGTGCAAATCCTGCCTGCTTCACTCTGGTGCAAATCCTGCCTGCTGCACTCTGCTACAAACACTGCCTGTGGCATCCTGATACACACTCTTTCTGCTGTACTCTGGTGCAAACCTTGTCTATGGCACTCTGATGCGAACTCTGTCTGCTGCCCTCTGATGCGAACTCTGACAGCCCCTCCCTCTAGTATGTCCTCTGGGTCCAGCTGCTGTGCCTCCGTTTGTCTGTCCTGGAGTGGCACCTGGCATTCATCGGGAGCCAAGTCTAACCTCGCCATCAGAGGCTCTAGTGAACAGCCGGGTGTAGTCACACTGCTCCAGGCTCTCCACGGCCCATGGCACAGTGGTTCCACAAACAATGTCCGTGACAGCTGTAAACAAATAAATTATAAAATGACCATTCTCTTTTTGATAACCAGCATTGCAAAACTGACTGCTGCAGGCTGCAACCTTCAGCTGTCAGTTTTTCATGGCTGGTTATCAAGATTAGAGGGATGCCGTATGTGCGTTTACCGGGGTTTAGCTATGAACTCTGGTGAACCTTCTCACTGAGGGAGCTCAGCACTAGACACTGACAGGTGCAATTAGGTTCTTGCCAGTGTGTGATGACTGACAGGGAGAACGTCACTCAAGTGACCGCTCTCCAATCACCTGTATAATTGTGGTACAGTATGAATTAGCTGCACTTCAGACAGGTGAGGAATATGGTTGTTTATTATTCTTTTTTTACATGGCATATGGGCATCAGTGGATTAGGCATAGGGTGAATATTTTTGCTGCTTTATTTTCTGCTTTTTTACAGGAGACTTAAGCTTCAATGGAATGGGTGCAAGGTGAATATAACTGTTATTTTTAAATAAATTTGTAGAACAGGGTGTTGATTTTTAGCTTAAATAAAAGACTTTATTCTGGGTGTTTTTTATTTACAATATAATTATGTGGTTAGTAATGGATAGGTGTCTTATAGACACTTCTCCATTACTAACCTGTTGGCTAGAAGTCACCTGACAATACATAGGTGACATGACATCAACCCCACAAATATTAACCCCACTTTCCACTGCCACATGGCAAGTGGGAAAAGCCGGGAAAAAGTGTCAAAATTGGCGAATCTAATAGATGTGCTTTTTCTGGTGCGGCTGCGGGCTGCTATTTTTAGGCTGGGCGGGCTGAGTACTTTCACTGTTATGAGAGCAGCAGGCATATGCTAATGGAAGTAGTACTCACTCATCAGCGAACACCTCTGTGACTGGCACTAAACTTTTTACTGCTGGTTCATGCTGTCATCTGACAGCTTGGGAACCACAGCTCTATGACCAGCGATAATGATTTTACTGCCGATCAGATGACAGCATGGATGACGGCATCTGAATGAGGTCTGGGTTTGGGTACTGTTCTGTTACCCAAACAAACTTTTTTAAAATGTTTTGCTGAACCCGCCAGATCCAGGGGTTTGCCCATAATTAGTAGCATAAAAATGTAGAGGACCCCACACTGTTTTTTTAAATTATTTATTTAAATAAATAAAAAAATGATGTGGGAACCGATCTATTCATGATAACCAGCCATGATAAAGCTGACAGCTGAGAGTTGCAACCCGCAGATGCCAGTTTTGCCAGGGCTGGTTATCAAGAGCAGAATAGACTGCACTTTTTTTTAGTTATTTAAAGTGCAGGCGTTTGCTGATGAATACTCCCATCTGCGCTTTTATTAGCAACAGCAGGCATAGATCTCTGTGACCAGAGGTAAACTTTTTACTGCCAGTTACACAGCTGCTGGCCCTCTGACCGGCAGTAAGGACCAGAGCCACAGGTGTTTCTCATGCTGTCATGCAGTTGACAGCATGAGAAACACCCGATATTTGGGGTGCTGAACCCGAACAGTAACACAGACTTCCTGGAGAAGTCCGTATTCGGGGTCCATGCCCGAACAGTAGGTGTTTGGTATGGACCCCGACCTTTACTGTTCGGGTTCGCCAATTCATTGCTAAAATACGAAAGTTTGATTCTATTTTATTTTCCAGTGTTTTCTAATGTTTCAAATTGTTTATGCTTTAATTAAATATTGTCATGTATAATTGCTTTAAATAGTTTGGTCCATTAGTTAAATATTTTTAAACTTTACAGTAAATGAATATTTATATTATATTATAGTTTCTTTCAAGTTGCAAAGGTACTTTGATAAGGGACACATTTTTAATAAATGGAATGAAGACATGAAGACATTTTCCAGTAACTTTAATTACTGGAGTGAAACCAATATTGGAGGATTCCCTAAGTGCTTCTTAGTAGGATCAAAATATGTGTAATATAATTAAGAGATAATTAGCTGTCTGAGAAGTGCATTTATACTTAAAGACCTTGTAAGTAAAATGCACATTATTAGCTCAGAGTGGATGTGAGCTAGAAATTTCTGATAAATTGTGTATTTTTAAAGCTTTTTCAAGTGCAAATATAATAGAAATTAGGGCACAACTAGCAATATCAAGGATTTTTGAGGCATAAATGTTGAACCAACCAATTCTATTGCTGTTATATTTCTAGCAAACTTTGTACATGCAGGTAGTGAGCCAATTGGTTATAATTAACAGGACTTGCATTTTTATTTAAAAGAAGCTCAAACCATAAATCCATAATCCAAATTTTTCCCTTTATGTAACCCCTTCATGACCCAGCCTATTTCGACCTTAATGACCTGGCCATTTTTTGCAATTCTGACCAGTGTCCCTTTGTGAGGTAATAACTCAGGAACGCTTCAACGGATCCTAGCAATTCTGAGAATGTTTTTTCGTGACATATTGGGCTTCATGTTAGTAGTAAATTTAGGTTGATAATTTTTGCATTCATTTGTGAAAAAATCGGAAATTTGGCAAAATTTTTAAAAATGTTGCAATTTTCAAATTTTGAATTTTTATTTTGTTAAACCAGAGAGTTATGTGACACAAAATAGTTAATAAATAACATTAACCTCATGTCTACTTTACATTAGCACAATTTTGGAAACCAAATTTGTTTTGCTAGGAAGTTATAAGGGTTAAAGTTTGACCAGCGATTTCTCATTTTTACAACAAAATTTACAAATCACTTATTTTTTAGAGACCACCTCCCATTTGAAGTTAGTTTGAGGGGTCTATATGGCTGAAAATACCCAAAAGTGACACCATTCTATAAACTGCATCCCTCAAGGTGCTCACAACCGCATTCAAGAAGTTTATTAACCAGTAAGGTGCTTCACAGCAGCAGAAGCAACATGGAAGGAGAAAATGAACATTTAACTTTTTAGTCACAAAAATTATTTTTAGCAACAATTTTTTTATTTTCCCAAGGGTGAAATGAGAAACTGGACCCCGAAAGTTATTGTACAATTTCTCCTGAGTACGCCAATACCCCGTATGTGGCGGGGAACCACTGTTTGGGCGCACAACAGGGCTCGGATGGGAGGAAGCGCCATTAGACTTTTGAATGAAAAATTGGCTCCAATCTTTAGCGGACACCATGTCGCCTTTGGAGAACCTCTGTGTGCCTAAACATTAGAGCTCCCCCACAAGTGACCCCATTTTGGAAACTAGACCCCCCAAGGAAGATGCATACCCCATATATTTTTGTAAACCACTGTTTGGGCGCACGTCTGGGCTCGGAAGGGAGGGAGCACCATTTGACTTTTTGAACGCAAGATTGGCCAAAATCAATAGTGGCGCCATGTTGCGTTTGGAGACCCCTGATGTGCCTAAACAATGGAAACCCCTCAATTCTAACTCCAACACTAACCCCAACACATCCCTACCCTAATCCCAACTCTAGCCATAACCCTAATCCCAACCCTAACCACAACACACCCCTAACCCTAATCCCAACCATATCCCAAACCACAAGACTAACCCTAACCCCAATACACCCCTAAACCCTAACTCTAATTCCAACTCTAACCCTAAGGCAATGTGCCCACGTTGCGGATTCGTGTGAGGATTTTTCCACACAGTTTTCGAAAAATCTGCAGGTATAATGTACAATTTACTGAGGATTTCCAGTGTTTTTTATGTGGATTTCACCTGCGAATTCCTATTGAGGAACAGGTGTAAAATGCTGCGGAATCCGCACAAAGAATTGAGATGCTGTGGAAAATACAATGCAGCATTTCCGCATAGTATTTTCCACACCATGGGTACAGCGGATTTGGTTTTCCATAGGTTTACATGGTACTCTAAACATGATGGAAAACTGCTATGAATCTGCAGCCAAATCTGCGCGGTGTGCACATAGCCTAATTCTAACCTGAATTCTAACCCTAACCGCAACCCTAACCCTAATTGCAACCCTAACCCTAATTCTAACCCTAACCCTAATTCTAACCCTAACCCTAATTGCAACCCTAACCCTAATTGCAATCCTATCCCTAATTGTAATCCTAACCCTAATTCTAACCCTACCCCTAATTACAACCCTAACCCTAATTGCAACCCTAGCCATAATTCTAACAGTAACCCTAATTGCAACACTAACACTAATTGCAACCTTAATTCTAACCCTAACCCTAATTGCAACCCTAACCTTAGTTCTAACCCTAACCCTAATTCTAACCCTAACCCTAGTTCTAAGCCTAACCCTAGTTCTAACCCTAACCCTAGTTCTAACCCTAAGCCTAGTTCTATCACTAACCCTAGTAGAAAAATAAAAGTATATTTTATTTTATTATGTTCCCTACCTATGGGGGTGGTAAAGGGGGGGTTATTTATTTATTTTTTATTTTAATCACTATGATAGAACCTATCACAGCGATCAAAATGTACCTAGAACGAATCTGCAAGCCGGCAGATTCGGCGGGCGCACTACGCATGCGCCCGCCATTTTGGAAGATGGCGGCATGCATGGAGAAGATGGACAGACACTGGGAGGGACACTGGAGCTCGGTAAGTATGCGGGGGTGAGATCGGACAGCGGGGGGTGAGATCAGACTGCAAGGGAAGCGGACAGGAGGATGGAGGGGAGCAGAGGACAGCAGAAGACAGGACGGAGGATGGGGTAGTGGATCAGTGGCGGGGTCAGATCTCGGTCTCCAGCCATGGCCAATGATATTGCAGCATCGGCCATGGCTGGATTGTAATATTTCACCAATTTTCATTGGTGAAATATTATGATTGCTCTGATTGAAAGTGAAATGTCACTTTCAACAGCCAATCAGAGCGATCGTAGCCCAGGGGGGTGAAGCCACCCCCCTGGGCTCAAGTATCACTCCCCCTGTCCCTGCAGGTCGAGTGAAATTACAGTTAACCCTTTCACCGACCTGCAGGAGCGTGATCATTCTGTGACACAGCATATGCATCACAGGTCGGATTGGCACCAACTTTCATGACGCATACGCTGTGTCACTGGTCGGGATGAGGTTAAATAAAGGTTAGAGTGGCCTGTAGATGCTTCTCTGTATCACTGGCTAGCTTATCTTCCTATGTAGGAGAACCAGCATTTTAATCTACTCCCAGGCATTGGGTAACAGGCTACTTTTCTTTAGTATGGTTCATGCATCTAACATAGAGGTACCATGCTGTAGAATAAGACTAACAGTATTGAAAACAGAAAAAGACAATGATTGATTAATATATCTATTCAAGCACTATTCAGATAATAACTATGGCCAAGGGGCTAGAACATTTGTAAAACTGCTGGAGAGATACCTTAACCTCTTCACGGTGCTGAGCTCACATCTTTCCAAGCAAATGGTGGCTGATTTAATCAGCCGTTATATGCCTTTAACAGCTGCGGGTGGAGTGGTGCTATGCCCGCACCTGTTAACCTGCTAAATTCCCCATTTGTAAAGAATGGGCCAAAATCACACCTGATCGTTGTGTCATGCTGTGATGGTCCTCAGTAAGGAAGAAGGCCTAACTATTCCTGCCCCGGAGTGTCCCGATTCTTCGACCTTACTATGCTCCTGTAAAAACCCTAATCTGTCCCATCCCGTACCCCATGAGGCATGAGACAGAAGTTAAAGGTAAACGAGACGCAAAGACAAAAGAGGGATTACAAAAAACTCTATCATACAAAAGCACTAACCAACAACAGGGAGGGGGATAGGGGCAATGAGGAATAAACTAAATGGGAAAAGGTAACAGAAGATAAACACACACATACAACAGCAAACTACAGAATGTCACAACACCAACGCCAAACTTCAACTACTGAGCGTTAACACAGAAAGATGGATCAACAATAGCAACAACACACTCCTATTCAGCACAACATCTTCTATGAGCAAGGAAGCAGAGCTTTCACCAGCAGGACAAAGATGGTCAGGCCAGGTTTTATAGGAAGAGTTAACAACCAGATGAGGAGCAGCTGAAATGAAGCTGCAGGTTTCTGACCAGCATAGAAAGGGTCGACAACCTCTTCTGCACTAAAGGAAACCAACTTAATTTAATATCGGATCCAAATACAGGCTAAATGGAAGATCTGCGATTCACAATACGCAGTGATCTTCTATCTCCCGATCTCCCCGGGTTAGAGTGACACACTTGTGACGCAATGCATGCAACTAGTTCAAACGTACAATCATATAGTTGTAATGTAAAATGTTATTTACCTTTTACAATGCTCGTGTGGGATGGGATACATGCAACAGATTTCAATATCAATTATAAAGTGCATCTTGTTGAACGTGATTCAGCAATTCGACTTTTTGACAAAAAAAAACAAAAATATTTCTTAAAAATGTAAAGGAGAGGAAATATTTAAAAAAAATTAATGAAACCACAGTTGCTAAAGATTTTTGGACATTTAAAAGTGAATCTTTTGACCTAAAATAGATAATCTTAGTCCTACAAAGTTTTATACCCCACAATTGCAAAAGTATTTACTACAGTGTGACGATGAGCTGCATGAGTAAGAAAGGGAGACGACCCCAAAATGTTGCCCAGGTGCAGGTATTATGTCTCTTTTGAAGACACAAAAGAGCATAGTGAGGTCAAAAATACTCTGTTGTAAAAAAATCACAGTAATAAGCAAGTGCTAGTCAAAAGATGGAAAAAAACAGGGTATTTAGTTGATATGTTTTTTTGCAAAAAAATGTATACTAAGCTGCTCCACGAATCGTCAAGGTATATCCATATAGAGCAGTCCTAACTAATGTATATAATCCCTATCTGGTGTATTTAAAAACCTGATCATCTGTATAGTACCTGTATAAGCAGGGTTCAGAGAGGGAATATCCATGTGGACATGCTGGATGGAACAGCTTTGGTGCAAATGACCCATAAGGAGTGGTGGACTCCCTAGTCTTGAAGAAACAATAGAACAATTATAGAACCAGAAACACATGGGCTACTTGCACATTGAACAAGTCTGTCAGAACCTGTTTACACATGTCTCTTTTGCAGCATTTCTGCCAGACTTATAATGGATAAGTGTTTCTATCTCATGGATACCGGAGTATCTATTGATTTATCACATAAAAGGGGATGTTCGGCCTTTCTGAATCATTTGTGTGTACACAGTTTGTAATATACTCACTGTCAGCATTCTGCAGGGTGTCCTAGATACACACACAGTCATGTGAGCAGCTGTCTCCTGATTCAGAAGGAGCTGCTCACTCCCGGACTAGAGTTTTCCTGCCCGGCAGAGACTGGCCCTTACCGCCCCTAGTCTCTGCCAGACCCTCCCCTCCTGCTTCAGTCTCCCTGTGCAGCACACAGTGCTGGGCAGCAGGGGAATGACTCAGCTAATTGGATGAACAAGGAAGGAAAAAACTTCTACATAGGTGAGTAAAATGTGCTCTGCATATATCCCTCCATCCATCCTTCCCTCCCTCATCAT
Source organism: Ranitomeya imitator (assembly GCF_032444005.1). Classification (NCBI taxonomy): domain Eukaryota; kingdom Metazoa; phylum Chordata; class Amphibia; order Anura; family Dendrobatidae; genus Ranitomeya; species Ranitomeya imitator. The sequence continues at coordinate 548,475,796 of NC_091286.1, read as the reverse complement.
CCCTCCCTCATCCATCCCTATTTCCCTCCCTTATCATTCTGTCCCTACCTCTCTCATCCATCCATCCATCCATCCATCCATCCATCCACAAACACATCTATACACACATCACAATAGACTGAGGTTCTGCAGCAGCTAAAGTTTATTACTTGGTGTACAGTATATGTAGATATACACACACATACATCACTATAGACTCTTCACGTCACAGTACTGGTATGTCAGGGGTAATTTGGGGACATGTGATGCTCTATCATCACTGAGAATGTGATGTGTGGACATGTGAGGGTTCTATCACCACTGTGGAGGCGGTGTAGAGACATGTAACATAGTAACATAGTTAGTAAGGCTGAAAAAAGACATTTGTCCATTCAGTTCAGCCTATATTCCATCATAATAAATCCCCAGATCTACGTCCTTCTACAGAACCTAATAATTGTATGATACAATATTGTTCTGCTCCAGGAAGACATCCAGGCCTCTCTTGAACCCCTCGACTGAGTTTGCCATCACCACCTCCTCAGGCAAGCAATTCCAGATTCTCACTGCCCTAACAGTAAAGAATCCTCTTCTATGTTGGTGGAAAAACCTTCTCTCCTCCAGACGCAAAGAATGCCCCCTTGTGCCCGTCACCTTCCTTGGTATAAACAGATCCTCAGCGAGATATTTGTATTGTCCCCTTATATACTTATACATGGTTATTAGATCGCCCCTCAGTCGTCTTTTTTCTAGACTAAATAATCCTAATTTCGCTAATCTATCTGGGTAGTGTAGTTCTCCCATCCCCTTTATTAATTTTGTTGCCCTCCTTTGTACTCTCTCTAGTTCCATTATATCCTTCCTGAGCACCGGTGCCCAAAACTGGACACAGTACTCCATGTGCGGTCTAACTAGGGATTTGTACAGAGGCAGTATAATGCTCTCATCATGTGTATCCAGACCTCTTTTAATGCACCCCATGATCCTGTTTGCCTTGGCAGCTGCTGCCTGGCACTGGCTGCTCCAGGTAAGTTTATCATTAACTAGGACCCCCAAGTCCTTCTCCCTGTCAGATTTACCCAGTGGTTTCCCATTCAGTGTGTAATGGTGATATTGATTCCTTCTTCCCATGTGTATAACCTTACATTTATCATTGTTAAACCTCATCTGCCACCTTTCAGCCCAAGTTTCCAACTTATCCAGATCCATCTGTAGCAGAATACTGTCTTCTCTTGTATTAACTGCTTTACATAGTTTTGTATCATCTGCAAATATCGATATTTTACTGTGTAAACCTTCTACCAGATCATTAATGAATATGTTGAAGAGAACAGGTCCCAATACCGACCCCTGCGGTACCCCACTGATCACAGCGACCCAGTTAGAGACTATACCATTTATAACCACCCTCTGCTTTCTATCATTAAGCCAGTTACTAACCCATTTACACACATTTTCCCCCAGACCAAGCATTCTCATTTTGTGTACCAACCTCTTGTGCGGCACGGTATCAAATGCTTTGGAAAAATCGAGATCTACCACGTCCAATGACTCACCGTGGTCCAGCCTATAGCTTACCTCTTCATAAAAACTGATTAGATTGGTTTGACAGGAGCGATTTCTCATAAACCCATGCTGATATGGAGTTAAACAGTTATTCTCATTGAGATAATCCAGAATAACATCCCTCAGAAACCCTTCAAATATTTTACCAACAATAGAGGTTAGACTTACTGGCCTATAATTTCCAGGTTCACTTTTAGAGCCCTTTTTGAATATTGGCACCACATTTGCTATGCGCCAATCCTGCGGAACAGACCCTGTCGCTATAGAGTCCCTAAAAATAAGAAATAATGGTTTATCTATTACATTACTTAGTTCTCTTAGTACTCGTGGGTGTATGCCATCCGGACCCGGAGATTTATCTATTTTAATCTTATTTAGCCGATTTCGCACCTCTTCTTGGGTTAGATTGGTGACCCTTAATATAGGGTTTTCATTGTTTCTTGGGATTTCACCTAGCATTTCATTTTCCACCGTGAATACCGTGGAGAAGAAGGTGTTTAATATGTTAGCTTTTTCCTCGTCATCTACAACCATTCTTTCCTCACTATTTTTTAAGGGGCCTACATTTTCAGTTTTTATTCTTATACTATTGATATAGTTGAAGAACAGTTTGGGATTAGTTTTACTCTCCTTAGCAATGTGCTTCTCTGTTTCCTTTTTGGCAGCTTTAATTAGTTTTTTAGATAAAGTATTTTTCTCCCTATAGTTTTTTAGAGCTTCAATGGTGCCATCCTGCTTTAGTAGTGCAAATGCTTTCTTTTTACTGTTAATTGCCTGTCTTACTTCTTTGTTTAGCCACATTGGGTTTTTCCTATTTCTAGTCCTTTTATTCCCACAAGGTATAAACCGCTTACACTGCCTATTTAGGATGTTCTTAAACATTTTCCATTTATTATCTGTATTCTTATTTCTGAGGATATTGTCCCAGTCTACCAGATTAAGGGCATCTCTCTGTGACACTCTATCACCACTGTGGACGTACAGTAATATGGGGACATGCGACACTCTATTACCACTGTGGATGTGGTGTAGAGACATGTGACACTCTCTCACCACTGTGGATGTGGTGTGGAGAAATATGAAGCTCTATCACCACTGTCAATGTAATATGGGGACATATGACGCTCTCTCACTGCTGTGGAGTGCCGTGATTGTGCTGCTTTCACCAGACACAGGACACTATTATTATTATTATAATAATTATTATAATTATTTCCAATGCTGAACTGATGACAGATGGCGGTGCTGGACACCGAGGATGGGCGGTGCTAGCTCTGAATATGAGGTTAGATAATAAAACACAGGGAGTTGTCAAGTTTGGTAGAGCCGCAGTGAAACAGAAACAGGACACAAACTGGGTGCAAGGAATGAAGTGAAATTCAGGAGTAATGAAAGGCAGAAACAAAAAAATGTATATGGTGTTGTATATCACAATACAGCACAGATTAGCTTAAAAAAAATTTGGATTTCGGAGTCAGAAAACCTCTTTAAGGTGGAAAGGGTGGAAGCATAATAACCTACAGTATGTCAGTTGTTTCCTAGCCGCATAATACAGATTGTACACAGTCCCAGAAAAAGAGCATCTGACATAATTATATATATTTTCCCAATTTCCTATTTTGATTTCAATATGAACATGCTCACACCTTAAACTTTGGTGGAAATATTAACCAGATGGCATGGCTTATTTCATTGCATTATTCCAAATCTGTTCCCAAAACACCGTCCGGTATTTTTTCTGTGAGAATAGCACATTTCACCTTGCGGAGAATATGATAATCTAATTACAATCATTTATTGAGCACACAAGCCTGCTCTGTATAAACACACATATCCAGCATCTATCCTTGCTGTATTATTAGTGCAGCTGCACATACTCTTCCCATTTTTCCCTCCAGAAAATTCACTTTCTTACTGTGCTCGTCTTTCCAGCTGCCAGCCTGCACTCTGTGTCATTCTCAGCAGCTGTGATCAGTTCACCTTGGCATATTTGTGTGTGAAAAAAGATAGAACAGGTGTTTTTCTTCTAACCATACCGGCTCCCATGTGAAATATGCCTCTTTTTTTTCTTTCTGATTTTTTTTCAAGCCAAACTGAAGAATTATCCTGAAACGGCTTTCATTCCCTGCTCTTATTTTAAGAGAGCACATTTATTCCTGCTTGACATTCCTGTTACTTGGCGAAGTCCACTGTGTAAACAGCAGGTTCTACTCACAGCACATCATTTTTTCTGGAACTCATAAGCTACAAAATGAGGCAAAGCTTTTGAATGATGCATCACTACAACAAACCCAGCGGAGAAGCAGTCAGTACTTCATGGAACTAATAGGAAATGGCAAAACATGTCCAGATCCTGCATTTCAGCTGACGCGCAAACTTATGACCGTAACATTCGAAATTTCCCAAATATTTTCACTTCATTGCCAAGTACACACGATGTGAGTACAAGTGGCAAAGAGCCCACCAATAAATAAATGGGGTTCAGTACACATAGATGTACAGTTATGACATAACTTATAAAAGTTCATAGCAACGATACATTTTGGCAAAATTTTCAGTACATTCTTAACAGGTTTGTTACATTATTCAACACAATTTCTTAATATATCTAATTGTATTCAAATAACTGTACAGTTGTAGTACTGGTGAATCCAAACCGTAAAACCTATTGTTCAGGCATGGGCCCAGAACACGGACTTCTCATCTGTATGACAACGTGAGAAACACCATTGGCTCTGATAGGCGGTAAGATTATTGCCGCCAGTCAGAGAGCCAGTAGCTGTAACTGGCAGTAAAAAGTTTACCTCAGGTCACAGAAGCATCGGCTGATGAAAGAGTTCTACTCTCAATAGCCTACGCCCCAATTTTTGACAACCAGCCAAACTAATGCAGACAGCTGTGGGCTGGTATTCTCAGCCTGGTAAGGAGCCATGGATACTGGTCCTCCCAGCCTAAAAATAGCAGCCTGCAACCACCCCAGAAAAAGCACATCTATTAGATGTGCCAATTCTGGCATTTTGCCTGGCCACTTGCCCTGTGGCGGTGGAGAGTGTGGTTGTTATTTATGGGGTTGATGTCACCTTTTTATTGTCAGGTGACCTCAAGCCCAAAGGTTAGTAAGGAGGAAGCGTCTATAAGATGCCTATTCATTACTAACCCTATAGCCATATTGTAGATAAAAAGACACCCAGAATAAAGTCCTTTATTTGAAATAAAAATCCACACTCTGTTTTACAAATCTATTTAAAAATAACAAACACAGTAATATTCACCATATGGCCATTCCATTGAAGCTCATGTCACCTGTAAAAAAAACAGAATACAGTCAACAACACAAATACTCATCTTACGCCTAATCCATTGATGCCCATGACATCTGTATAAAAAGAAAAATAATAAACAATTATTTTCCTCACCTGTCCAAAATGCAACAAATCTATACTGTCCAACGATGATTCATATGATTTGGAGAGCGGCACATCAGTGACCACTCTCTCCACCAGCCGACACACACTGACAGCAGTGTATTCGCTCCTGTCAGTGTCTAGTGCTGAGCTCCCGCAGTGAGAAAGTTCACTGGAGCTTTGTCACGGGGAGCCTAGGTTGACTAAAGCTAATAACCCGGGCCCCTGCGATTTCCCTAAGACTAGGGAAACCCTGTGTGTCCCTCTCCCAGAGATTACACTGATGGTGTGCTTGTCTGGGCCGCCAGGCCTGACCCTTACTCCTGATTCAGTACTAAACTGAAACCTCCACCCTCCACCCAGTGATAATCTTAACACCAACCTTTACAGAAAGCACAGACAGAGAAAACCAAAAATGCACGACGCCGCAAACACACTCAGGAAAACACTATAATGTGCACATTGCAAAACAAAACATGAATATAGGAAGGAGAAATATGACAAAGATCATACACCACCAGATATGATATTTCCACTCCGAGACCACCACTCCGAACCGAGATCACCAGGCACAAGACACAAGCTATAATCGGCGATGCCCAAAGTTCAGAAGAACTATATAAAGGCTGTGGGCGTGCCCCAGCCTCCAATCTGAGTACCAGCTAGATTAACCCCGGACAACCTAGATAAAATCTAGCCGGCGCCACTGAGCGCACAGTGGACAAATGCAGAATTACCGCTGTCTGTCGGATGCCCTAGTGTGACTAGCGTCCGACATGACAAGCTTATAGCTGAATCACAATGGAATCACCTATGGAACAGCTTGCTGCATGAAAAAGTTCTCATGCAGCCTTGCTATAAGTGAGTTCACCGGAGTTCAGCTATGAACTCCGATTATCTTCTCAGTGTTGAAACTCAGCACTAGACACTGACAGGAGCGATAAAGCTGACAGCTGATGGATGCAGCCCCAGGTGTCAGTTTCACCATGCTGGTTATCAAAAATATAGCAGAACCCACATCATTTCTTTTTTTAAAATGTAATTATAGAGCAGGTGACGGCTGATGAATACTTCCATCAGTGGCACCTGCTCTCACTGTTATTAGCGGCAGCAGGCAGAGGCTGATGGAAGTAATACTCTTTCATCAGCTGCCACCTCTGTAACCAGAGGTAAACTTTTTACCACCGGTCACAGCTGCTGGCTGTCATATGAACCGCAACTCTCTGACTGGCAGTAAGATTAGAAGCACTGTTTACAGTGCTGTTATGTAGCTGACAGCATTGCAAACAACTGATGTTTCGACCCTCCATTCATCTGAATTGCATTCCGGTTCAGGTGCGGTTCTGTTACCAGAACCAAACTTTTTATAAATGTTCGGCCAAATCCACCAGACCAGAACATCCAGGGGTTCGCCCATCACTATACAGATGCTCATGAGACAAGCAATAAAAGGGGTTGAATAGCTTGCCAGTAACAACAAGATGTAAATAAATATTATCTGCACGATGAATGGTATGGTGTCACTCCATTTTTTGTCCCTGTTCATGTTCTTATATTATTGTGGAAGTAATTCACTCAATGTAAGCACCACTTTAGTATTTTTTTTATTGCATAGCTGGAGTGGTGCATTTAATCTAAATTTCCTACCTTTAGTCTTATACTTACCCGCTGGAGTCTTCTTCTCATCCATCTCCAACAGTTTATGATCTTCTTGATCGCTCCAGTGTTTGATGGTAAAGTCGGAAGTCATTTTTCAATGCCAGTCTATGAGAGCCTTGTTCTGCCTCTCTTAGACTTAGATTGAAAGCTTTTGACTGCTGCCTCCAACTTTCGTTCATGGATTCACATGCACCATTGGTAAACTTGGGTTGAACTCGGCTGTGTCTTCCACCAGGATTAAAAGCAATCTAGAAGTTCAGGAAAGCCCAAGCACCAAAACAGCAGGTTCTTAAAAAAAAGAATTGTTTTACAGCTGTATAAAATGTTTGAGGCCTTGAAAAAGGCTAATTATGTCCGAAACAATACCTGTTATGTCTTCCTGTGACATTTTTAACTGATTTGGAATAAAGAACACTTTTTTTTATTAAGAACCTGCTGTTTTAGTGCCTCAGCTTTCCTGAACTTCTCTGACTTCTATTCAGTCAGGAGTTGCAGTCACAAGATGGTGAAGAATCTGGAGAGTAAGTATGAGATTAGGGACAGGGACCATAGATTCAAAGCACCACTTCGGCACTAAAAAAAAAGAGTTGAACTCATGCTGTAATATTTTAATACAATCAATACACCATAGTATACATTTGCCATAACTGAAAAAGCCTCTTCTTCCAAAGTGATTTTCCATGTTCAAGAATTAAAGTGAGTCACATTTTGAAGAATTAATGGAGAAAAGAAATGTAAAAATTAATTTCTCGTAGTCAAGAGCTTCCCTGCGGTTGAGCTGAAGCATATTATATAAGTGCCACTTTGCAATAAAGAATTCTTTGATTACACATACAGTGTTTCTCCGTATATTACCCTGTAATGATCTTAAATGGGTTGTGAAATAATATAATGTAGCGTTCAGTACTGTCAGCCCATCTACTGCTCACACGCTTGTATATTCTTACTGGTAAATTAGGTGAACCAGAAAAATGTTGAAAATGTAATGATGAAGATGGGGGAGGGGATTAGAGTCTTTTTTATAGTTGCTGTTAAAAAATCAACTATATCATTGAAATATAGTCACTGTTACAGGCACTTCTCACAAAATTAGGATATCATCAAAAAGTTAATTTATTTTTGTTCTTCAATACAAAAAGTGAAACTTGTATATTAGATCGAGTCATTACAGAGGGATCTATTTCAAGTGTTTATTTCTGTTAATGTTGATGATTATGACTTACAGGCATGTAACATGTTTTACATGTTAAAATTTGATTGTTTAAGTGATATAGCTCTCTGCTGCAAAATTAATAGGACAACATATTCTTGTAATTTCATGTAATTGTAAGAACATGCCTGTCAATGAGTGAAAGTCATTCCACACACTGAATGATATTTGGTAATTTGTCTGTTGAATCCACTTAAAGGAGTCTGAAAAAAAGTGAATAAATTCTCTCACGTTGTTCTTGGAGTATCTAAATTAATTCATCTGCTCATGCCCTTATTCTGGGAAGCCGACCTAAAAGGTTCTTCACATAAGATTTCTGAAAATGCTAATTAACATCATGGCCATGTTCTTCACTTTAATGTTTCTACTCCATACTGTGCAATCCTAATAGGTCTTTTTGTTCTATACTCTTGCTACTGTGCTATGGCCTGTACACCTTTCTGCGCATTAATGCAATAAATCATTTTCTTATTGACTGATATGTTCATGCAATATACATGAACATACCGTTTCTTTTGCTCGTTCTGGACTTTTGAATAACCAATTAAAAAAGAACATTTTGTACTTGTACTATGCAGTGCGAGGAATTGTCTCTGTCACTATAATTACAAAAAGTCCTCTTGGCCTATATCCAAATATAAGGTCACTTCAATTACCATTAGTGCAAATGTATGCAAATATATGCAGACACCCGTAATGGCATGATCAAGTACTGAAGAAATTCCAATCGTCTTACAACTACCAGAGGCATTAATGTGGACCTGTCATTTATTAACAGTGAAGACAGACATCTACATATATTTCTAACGAAGAAATATAAGTTATACTATTATGGCTGTGGTAGGAGCAATGGGGATGACAATACATACCCTCTGGTCCCGGCTCAGGAACTGGCGAATCCTCCAATGCACAGTGCTTGCGCTGAAGGGATTCTTAAGTCTAGAGTCAATCCGTTTTGGCAGGACAACCCCTTTAAAAATCCCTGTTCCCATGATTCTACTGTGTTCCTCAATCTCCATGTTTTACAGCATTGTCATGATCTGTGCGGGTTTTTCTCAGGGGTAGTATCTTACAGAAGGAGACTGATGACTAGATCTGTTACAAGGGTCATATTTTCCACTGGGCTCTGAAGGCCAAGTGTCTGCAATGACAAGTTTCATGTCAGTGCTATCTACCATGAAAAAAGGAAGGAAAATAATCAGGAATTATCTTACTCCCTTTTTAATTTACATTTATCCACAGCATCATTAAAACTGATAATCAATATTAATCAATAATTTTATGGTTGCTCTTTCCCTTATTAACATTGACTATCATTTTGATTCATAAATGGTTGAGCATAGGTGGGCATTTAATGGGGTATACGGAGGGTTAGTGCAGTAACTTGGGAGCATAATTGGGCCTTTAATGAAGGTATAGTCTGGGTTAGTGCATAGGGCTTGGTGAGTTGTAAAAATTGTCCTGTTTGTTACAATCTAGAGAGAAGGACAAGCAATGACAGGACTGATTGTCACAGATCTACTAAGATACAGATGACCTTTGGACAATAAAATGGCAACAGCCGGACAAAATATTGTCTCTATCCTACTATATGTTCTTTTCTGATGTATATACAATGAAAGCATTGTTCTAATATCACCATATGTCAACTGTCCAGAAATTCCTGTACAGTCAATAAAAATAGGGCACTTTTTTCTCCTCTCCACAAATTTTTTTGTGATGTGCCCTTGCTTTTGTTGAAGATGAAGAGACCTCATTGCTAAAACTGTATTCATCATCCTTTTACAGTTAACTGTGAATGCAGCTAATGACTTCGTATAGGATTCATGGGCTGTAGACACATATTCCGTATAACCTTAATGATTTATTATGGTTAACTAATGTGTTCATAAAAAAAGTCGGCACCCTGATTTTTTGAGAAGTGTCCAGAAAAGAAAAAAAAAATCAAGTTGGCAAACTTGGTACCAGGCTGTTATGTCAATAGGCATCGGAGTCAGGCAACATCTTTAAATAACCCACACATATATCGTAATAAGAAGGCATACATAGGATTGGACCTAAAGCTACATATCTCACATGCAGGGGCGTTGCTAGGCACTAGGACTTGGGGCCCAGACCCTAGATCATAAGTGCACTCCTCCGAATCTCTCTATAGCTTTTTTTTCTTCAACTAATTAAACTTTATGATCTGTCTGTGCACTTAGTCCATTCAGCCATGCAACACGCAGGGTTTGCCTGATGCTCCCCCCCCTACATAGAGGCTGTGTCAGTACTTCGCTGCTCCTCCTCCCCGGGGAGAAAGGTGTACAGGGCTGACTGGGGTCTGCAGTGTTCAACCCTCCCTCTTAGGATTGCATCTCCAAACTCCAAAAATGGTCCAGACAAAAGTATTGGCACCCTCAGCCTAATACTTAGTTGCACAACCTTTAGCCAAAATCACTGCGACCAACCGCTTCCGGTAACCATCAATGAGTTTCTTACAATGCTCTGCTGGAATTTTAGACCATTCTTCTTTGGCAAACTGCTCCAGGTCCCTGATATTTGAAGGGTGCCTTCTCCAAACTGCCATTTTTAGATCTCTCCACAGGTGTTCCATGGGATTCAGGTCTGGACTCATTGCTGGCCACCTTAGAAGTCTCCAGTGCTTTCTCTCAAACCATTTTCTAGTGCTTTTTGAAGTGTGTTTTGGGTCATTGTCCTGCTGGAAGACCCATGACCTCTGAGGTCATTACCCTTCTTCCCGGCTGCTGAGGCTAACCAGCTTCTCCCGCTCACTAATCGCTCTTGCACATGAGCCTCAGTAGCCTCTTTGAAGCTGGTGCTCTGGGACTTGGGGCCACAACGTTTTCCTTCTTCCTCAGATGACTCCACTGGAAGGAGTGGTGTGTGTCGGGTGTGGATGTTGTGTGCTCCCAGCTGAATGGTTTTTCCTGTACTGCTGGTGCCTTATTGCCCTGACTCTGGCTAGTAGCCTGGCTGGTGCCTTATTGCCCAGACTCTGGCTAGTAGCCTGGCTGGTGCCTTATTGCCCTGACTCTGGCTGGTAGCCGGGCTGGTGCCTTATTGCACCTGTCTATGCTGTATTAACCCCGCTGCTTGCCCTTTATGCGTCCTCCAAGAGAGTGCGCAGAGGGAAGTGGAGTGAATGCCGTATGACTGGCGACCTCTGTGTGATCAGATGTGTGTTCCTCCATGCCAATAAGTGCCTGAACGTGCCATACACAATCAAACTGTTACTGCGTAGCGAGCAGCACACTTCCTCATTCTCATGATGTCCCGTTACAAATCTATATAAAATATCTATTTTTATTTTGCATTTTGTTGAAATTTTATATGCTCTTGTGATGGACTCCGAGCGGTGCCATCTGTGCCCATTCACCTTCACGGCTCCACCAAAACTATTACCAATAAATATCTTCACATCGAAAAAAAAGACAAAACTAAAAAACAAACAAACAAAAAGGTTTGAATAAAAAGAGTGGAATGCCCTGAGACGGCAATCAACATATGAACCGCAATGCCTGAAATCTCCTGGACCCCAAATCAGCTGACTTTTCTGATGCCAGCTCAAAAACCTGCCTGGATTACAGTTATGTTCTTTTATAAAAGCTCTAACAATGGGAACAGCAGCCGATCATGCATGCTTATATGCTACTGCCTTACAGTTTACGTCATCATACAGTAACAGAATACACAATTAGATGGGAACTATAAATTTCAATTGTAATAAATTGTTGTACTTTAAAAAAAAATCAATCAATTTGCCCAGAGTAGAGATAGCATTAGTGTTATGTCTGGTGTTAAACATGTCTTGCATGGATAAAAATATTTTTTACATTTCACTTGGTTACTAAAGCAAAGAATTACAGCACGCTCGACATTAATACAGTCTGTCTGATAAACAGCCTCAAAGTTACTTTGCGATATCTCTTACACAACTAATGTGTCACTTGCAGATAAACCATTTGTGCTCGTGCCTGATGAGACAGAGAGAGAAAGAATGTCTGGGCTAGCTTTTCTATCCGTCAATACCTGCGGAGAACATCCACAGAGACTTTGCCTAAATCAGGATAGACATATATATAAGAGGCATTCGTAGAACTTTTCTTGGAATTATCTGATGATCACAAGGTTAAATGTAATTACTTTTGCTTAAAATACAAAACATTTGTGTCTTCCAGTTAAAGAAGAAGTATTCAATGTATGATGTAGGCATTTTAGTAAGAGCCAATGAAAAATCAAATGACCTCCAAGAAATCCTGCAAAAGGCTTAAAAGATTTTATCTGGGTGCTCACGTGGAGCTGGTAAATGAAAAACTATATCAGTAATATGAAAAATCCTGGGAGGCAGCAGATTATTTATTAATTATTTAGGAATTCCATAATATCATTCATTGCACATCTACCTGCACAGTAGGGTCAAATAGCTTAAAATAGAGCAAATTTCTACAAAAGAAAAATTCCTAAACTTCTTACTCAACTTTTAGATGCAGTGCAGTTAAAAACGTTCTGCCTTTCCATTCCGGCATCAAAAGGCAGGCTCTTCTAGGGTGGTCAGAAATGAGTTTCTTGCTCTGAGTCAATCCCTAATGACAATGTGGACTTGGGTTGCCAAGGGCCCACCAGTAAAATTGACTTTCAGGGCCCATTGTTAAGGTATATGACAATATTACATTTCTCATTTCACAAATTTTCCTTTACTCCAATATCATAATAAACTGGAAACTTTGTAACATGAATGATGAGATGCTGTTTTTATCTGTATCAAGTGTAGTGTGCAAACTACTTCACATGTAGGGGTAAGGGAAAAATCCACTGCTGCATAGGGGCCCCCAGGGAGATTCACCATTTACTCTGTTGGTCAGTCCGAGCCTGCCATCTGCTCTCCGCTCTCCCTCTCTTTAGTCTCACAGCACTGAGAAAAAGACACCCCAGCCCACTCTCTTCTCACAAATACTATGAATTTCTGCAATAATAATGACAAAACTTCCTGTGATCTTTAGTTCTTATTTTTAGTCTAGCAATCTTATGTGACAGTCTTCAAAAATTTGGATGTCACATAACGGTCATGGTCAGGTAATATCTTGTCAAAACAGGCACAATGTCACTAAGGCCTAAATATCCCATTGAGCAGAAATATATCAACAGCATGAGATGGAAGATCAGTAGAAATATTAAGAGTATTGCAAAATTATATAATTTAGAGGTTCAAGCTGTTATCTTGATATAAGTCAAGTCCTTCATAATCCCTTTATGTCCATAGTCTAGTCTGTTTAAAGATGCATTCTTTCCAGGTTATGCTTGAGTGACTAAACTTGCTGTCTTCATTGAGACTTAAAATATTTCATCTGAAAATATATTTCTTTTACTCACTTATATAGCACTATTAATTCCACATCACTTTACAGACATTGTTGGCACTGTCCCCATTGGGACTCAGAATCTACATTCCCTATCAGTCTTTGGAGTGTGGGAGGAATCTGGAATACCCGGAGGAAACCCACGCAATCACACGGAGAGCATGCAAACTCCTTGCAGATGTCAACCTTGGTGGGATTTGAATTCAGGACCCCAGTGTTGCCAGGCTGCTGTTCTAACCACTGAGCCACCATGCTTATTGATTAAATAAGTTTGATGACATGCTCAACTGGTGAGTAGAGTTTGATAATTAATAGCATACAGTGGTTACAAAGATGGTTGATCTTTATGTTCTACAAAACAACTTGAAAAAGGTTATTCAGCCATGAAAAAGCCTGTGATTGGCTGCAGGGGTCAGGTGAGTAGAATGTTGTATCATTGATTGTTTCTCAACCAATTTAAGCATGCACAAAATAAGAGTGTTTTTATTTATATCCATAATATGCCATAGAAAAGCCACACAATGAATAAAAAGCCAACATGAAGGAAAGATTTTGGTTTTACAGAGATGTTTTATAGGCATTTAACCAGCCAACATTTGAATAATTGCAAAGCATGCTTTGATAACAATGTTCACTTTCATTCTGTGCAGGTCTGACAAGGAAAATTTGGCTTAGCAATGTTTCAATCAGGAGCATATTTGTCACCGTTATGAAATCATCTCTAAGAGCACTTTGCTGTTGAGAAGCTGTGACTAATAGGGTTGAGCGAAACGGGTCGAACATTTTCAAAAGTCGCCGACTTTTGGCTAAGTCGGGGTTTCATGAAACCCGATCCGACCCCTGTGCGGGGTCGGCCATGCGGTACGCGACTTTCGCGCCAAAGTCGCGTTTCAATGACGCGAAAAGCGCCATTTCTCAGCCAATGAAGGTAAACGCAGAGTGTGGGCAGCGTGATGACATAGGTCCTGGTCCCCACCATCTTAGAGAAGGGCATTGCAGTGATTGGCTTGCTGTCTGCGACGTCACAGGGGCTATAAAGAGGCGTTCCCGCCGACCGCCATCTTACTGCTGCTGATCTGAGCTTAGGGAGAGGTTGCTGCCGCTTTGTCAGAAGCAGGGATAGCGTTAGGCAGGGTCCATTAACCACAAAACCGCTTGTGCTGCAGCGATTTGCACTGTCCAACACCACCCTCGGTGTGCAGGGACAGTGGAATTTTTTTTTTTTTTTTTTTTCCCCTCAGCGCTGTAGCTCATTGGGCTGCCCTAGAAGGCTCCCTGATAGCTGCATTGCTGTGTGTACGCCGCTGTGCAAACCAACTGCTTTTTTCAAAGCACAAATCCTCTTGTTCCTTCCTTTCTGCACAGCTATCTTTTTTGTTTGTCCACACTTTTTATTTCATTTGTGCATCAGTCCACTCCTTATTGCTGCCTGCCATACCTGGCTGAGATTACTGCAGGCAGGGAGATAGTAGCTGCCTGCCATACCTGGCTGAGATTACTGCAGGCAGGGAGATAGTAATTGTAGGACATTCCCTGTTTTTTTTTTTTTTTTTTTTTTGGTGGGAGATTAAGATTGGCAATTTGGCATTTCTGCTAGAGTGCCATCCCTGTGTGTGCCATCTCTCTCACATAGTGGGCCATAGAAAGCCTTTTCATTTTTCTGTATTTTTTTTTGTGGGGTGTATAAATTCTCCCTGATAAAAATACAGTGGGAGATTAATATTGGCCTTTGGGCTTGTGTGCCAGTCCTGAGTGTGCCATCTCTCTCACAAATAGTGGGCCATAGAAAGCCTATTTTATTTTTTTTTGGGTTTTATAAATTCTCCCTGAAAAAAAGGGAGATTAATATTGGCCTCTGGGCTTCTGTGCCAGTCCTGAGCGTGCCATCTGTGCCAGTCCTGAGCGTCCCATCTCTCTCACAAATAGTGGGCCATAGAAAGCCTATTTAATTTTTTTTTTGGTTTTATAAATTTTCCCTGAAAAAAGGGAGATTAATATTGGCCTCTGGGCTTGTGTGCCAGTTGTGAGCGTGCCATCTGTGCCAGTCCTGAGCGTGCCATCTCTCTCACAAATAGTGGGCCATAGAAAGCCTATTTTATTTTTTTTTTGGTTTTATAAATTTTCCCTGAAAAAAGGGAGATTAATATTGGCCTCTGGGCTTGTGTGCCAGTTGTGAGCGTGCCATCTGTGCCAGTCCTGAGCGTGCCATCTCTCTCACAAATAGTGGGCCATAGAAAGCCTATTTAAATATTTTTTTGGTTTTATAAATTCTCCCAGAAAAAAAGGGAGATTAATATTGGCCTCTGGGCTTCTGTGCCAGTTGTGAGCGTGCCATCTGTGCCAGTCCTGAGCGTGCCATCTCTCTCACAAATAGTGGGCCATAGAAAGCCTATTTAAATATTTTTTTGGTTTTATAAATTCTCCCAGAAAAAAAGGGAGATTAATATTGGCCTCTGGGCTTCTGTGCCAGTCCTGAGCGTGCCATCTGTGCCAGTCCTGAGCGTCCCATCTCTCTCACAAATAGTGGGCCATAGAAAGCCTATTTTATTTTTTTTTTGGGTTTCAGAAATTCTCCCTGGAAAAAAAAAGGGAGATTAATATTGCCCTTTGGGCTTGTGTGCCAGTACTAAGCGTTCCATCTCTCTCTCTCTCTCAGTCAGTGGGCCATAGAACGCATATTTTTGGTTTTATTTGTTTTCTAAATTCTCCCTGAAAAAATCATTTTATTTTATTTGGTTTCTAAATTCTTCCTGATAAAATCATATTTTTTTTATTATTTTTATTTCTAAAGTCTCCCTGAAAAAAAAAAAAAAAAAAAACAACCAAAAAAACAGTGGGAGATTAATATTGGCCTTTCTGCTTGTGTGCCAGTCTTGACTCCTGGGTGTGCCATCTCTCTCTCTCTCTCTCTCTCTCTCTCTCTCTCTCTCTCTCTCTCCAATTGTGGTCCATAGAAAGCCTATATTTTTTTTCCTTGATTTGGGTTCTAAAATCTACCAGAGAAAATAACTACATCAATCATTGGTAGAAAAATATTGGCCTCTGGGTTTGTGTGCCACTCCTGACTCCTGTGTGCGTCATCTCTCAGTCAGTGGGCCATAGAACGCCTATTTTTGGTTTTATTTGTTTTCTAAATTCTCCCTGAAAAAATTATTTTATTTTATTTGGTTTCTAAATTCTTCCTGATAAAATCATATTTTTTTTATTATTTTTTTTTCTAAAGTCTCCCTGAAAAAAAAAAAAAAAAACAGTGGGAGATTAATATTGGCCTTTCTGCTTGTGTGCCAGTCTTGACTCCTGGGTGCGTCATCTCTCAGTCAGTGAGCCATAGAACGCCTATTTTTGGTTTTATTTGTTTTATAAATTCTCCCTGAAAAAATCATTTTATTTTATTTGGTTTCTAAATTCTTCCTGATAAAATCATATTTTTTTTATTATTTTTTTTTCTAAAGTCTCCCTGAAAAAAAAAAAAAAAAAACAACCAAAAAAAACAGTGGGAGATTAATATTGGCCTTTCTGCTTGTGTGCCAGTCTTGACTCCTGGGTGCGTCATCTCTCAGTCAGTGGGCCATAGAACGCCTATTTTTGGTTTTATTTGTTTTCTAAATTCTCCCTGAAAAAATCATTTTATTTTATTTGGTTTCTAAATTCTTCCTGATAAAATCATATTTTTTTTATTATTTTTTTTTCTAAAGTCTCCCTGAAAAAAAAAAAAAAAAAAACAACCAAAAAAAACAGTGGGAGATTAATATTGGCCTTTCTGCTTGTGTGCCAGTCTTGACTCCTGGGTGCGTCATCTCTCAGTCAGTGGGCCATAGAACGCCTATTTTTGGTTTTATTTGTTTTCTAAATTCTCCCTGAAAAAATCATTTTATTTTATTTGGTTTCTAAATTCTTCCTGATAAAATCATATTTTTTTTATTATTTTTTTTTCTAAAGTCTCCCTGAAAAAAAAAAAAAAAAAAACAACCAAAAAAAACAGTGGGAGATTAATATTGGCCTTTCTGCTTGTGTGCCAGTCTTGACTCCTGGGTGTGCCATCTCTCTCTCTCTCTCTCTCCAATTGTGGTCCATAGAAAGCCTACATTTTTTTTCCTTGATTTGGGTTCCAAAATCTACCAGAGAAAATAACTCCATCAATCATTGGTAGAAAAATATTGGCCTCTGGGCTTGTGTGCCACTCCTGATTCCTGTGTGCGTCATCTCTCACTCAGTGGCCCATAGAAAGCATATAGTTTGTTACATTTGTTTTCTAAATTCTCCCTGCAAAAATCTATTTTTTTTTTTTTGGGGGGTTTCTAAAGTGTTCCTGAAAAAAATAAAAATAAAAAAAAAATAATAGTGTGACATTAATATTAACATTTGTGCTTCAGTGACAGTCCTGCGTGTGGGGCATCTCTCTAATTTGCAGCCACCAAAAAAAGAGTGTGTAACATTGGGCCTGATTTTCGCTGTGGTCTCACCAACCTGTAAAGGGGTAGCTAAATCATACAGAAGTTATAGCTCACCGTGTAAGTTGTGTGACTGCAACAAATAACGTTAGTTTGGTTACGTTTTTAAAACAATGAGGAAGTCTAGTGGAAGAGGTCGTGGCCGGGGGCGTTCATTGTCAGCTGGTAATGAGGGTAGTGGTAGTGGTGGAGCATCAGGTGGTCGTGGGGGAAAAAATATTGCACCTAAGTCTGGAGCTGTGGAGCCAGGTTCGTCGTCCGGCTACACAAGGCCTCGAACGCTCCCTTTTCTGGGATTAGGAAAACCGCTTTTAAAGCCGGAGCAGCAAGAGCAAGTTTTGGCTTATCTTGCTGACTCAGCCTCTAGCTCTTTTGCCTCATCTCGTGAAACTGGTAAAAGTAAAAGCAGCGCGTCGTTAGTGGATGTTCACGGTCAGGGACAAGTCACTTCCTTGTCCTCTTCAGCAAAAACAACAACAGAGAAGAATGCAGCAGGCGACACAACGGGTTACTCCATGGAGCTCTTTACACATACCGTCCCTGGCTTAGAAAGTGAAGCAGTTAACAGTCCATGCCCATTACAAATTGAATCTGACATGGAGTGCACTGACGCACAGCCACAGCCAGACTACTATGCTGGTCCTTTGACTCAGACCACAACATTGCCCTCGCAGGGTGCTGATCAAGAATCAGACCCTGATGAGACTATGTTGCCCCATCACGAACGCTATACCACCGAACGACACGGTGACACAGACGAAGTTGCGCAGGAGGTACAAGAAGAGTTATTAGATGACCCAGTTCTTGACCCCGATTGGCAGCCATTGGGGGAACAGGGTGCAGGCGGCAGCAGTTCTGAAGCAGAGGAGGAGGAGGGGCCGCAGCAGGCATCAACATCGCCACAGGTTCCATCTGCCGGGCCCGTATCTTGCCCAAAACGCGTGGCAAAGCCAAAACCTGGTGGAGGACAGCGTGGCCATCCGGTTAAAGCTCAGTCTGCAATGCCTGAAAAGGTATCCGATGCTAGAAAGAGTGCAGTCTGGCATTTTTTTAAACAACATCCAATTGATCAGCGCAAAGTCATCTGTCAAAAATGTTCTACTTCCTTAAGCAGAGGTCAGAATCTGAAAAGTCTCAATACTAGTTGCATGCATAGACATTTAACCACCATGCATTTGAAAGCTTGGACTAACTACCAAACGTCCCTTAAGGTTGTTGCACCCTCGGCCAATGAAGCTAGTCATCAACGCAACATCCCTTCCGGCAGTGTAGGACCACCATTTAGCGCACCACCTGCTGTATCTGTGCAGGTATCTTTGCCAGGCCAAAGCAGTCAGGGTCAGGGAATCACCAGTTTCGTAGTAGGAAACACTGCATCTAGGGCACCGGCGGCAACAATACCATCTCCCACCGTCTCTCAGTCTGCCATGTCCACCGGCACCCCCGCTAGTTCCACGATCTCCAGCTCTCCAGTCCAGCTCACCCTACATGAGACTATGGTTAGAAAAAGGAAATACTTAGCCTCGCATCCGCGTACACAGGGTTTGAACGCCCACATAGCTAGACTAATCTCGTTAGAGATGATGCCCTACCGGTTAGTTGAAAGCGAAGCTTTCAAAGACCTGATGGACTACGCTGTACCACGCTACGAGCTACCCAGTCGACACTTTTTTTCCAGAAAAGCCATCCCAGCCCTCCACCAGCATGTTAAAGAGCGCATCGTCCATGCACTCAGGCAATCTGTGAGCACAAAGGTGCACCTGACAACAGATGCATGGACCAGTAGGCATGGCCAGGGACGTTACGTGTCCATCACGGCACACTGGGTAAATGTGGTGGATTCAGGGTCCACAGGGGACAGCAAGTTTGGGACAGTTCTGCCTAGCCCACGGTCTAGTAAACAGTTGTCTGTAGCCGTTCGCACCCCCTCCTCCTCCTCCTCCTCGTCCTCCTGCAGAAGCAAGAGCTCGTCCACAGACCGCAGTCGCACAAACACTCCATCCGCACCTGCCACTGTTGCACACCAGGTCTCCCATTATGGGGCAGCTACTGGCATACGTCAGCAGGCTGTATTGGCTATGAAGTGTTTGGGCGACAATAGACACACCGCGGAAGTTCTGTCCGAGTTCTTGCAGCAAGAAACGCAGTCGTGGCTGGGCACTGTAGATCTTGAGGCAGGCAAGGTAGTGAGTGATAACGGAAGGAATTTCATGGCTGCCATCTCCCTTTCCCAACTGAAACACATTCCTTGCCTGGCTCACACCTTAAACCTGGTGGTGCAGTGCTTCCTGAAAAGTTATCCGGGGTTATCCGACCTGCTCCTCAAAGTGCGTGGACTTTGCGCACATATCCGCCGTTCGCCTGTACACTCCAGCCGTATGCAGACCTATCAGCGTTCTTTGAACCTTCCCCAGCATCGCCTAATCATAGACGTTGCAACAAGGTGGAACTCAACACTGCACATGCTTCAGAGACTGTGCGAACAGAGGCGGGCTGTTATGTTTTTGTGGGAGGATACACATACACGGGCAGGCAGTAGGATGGCAGACATGGAGTTGTCAGGTGTGCAGTGGTCGAAGATTCAAGACATGTGTCAAGTCCTTCAGTGTTTTGAGGAATGCACACGGCTGGTTAGTGCAGACAACGCCATAATAAGCATGAGCATCCCCCTAATGCGTCTGCTGATGCAAAGTTTGACGCACATAAAGGATCAGGCGTCTGCACCAGAGGAAGAGGAAAGCCTTGATGACAGTCAGCGATTGTCTGGTCAGGGCAGTGTACATGACGAGGTACCGGGCGAAGAGGAGGTGGAGGATGAGGAGGATGATGGGGATGAGTATATTTTTAATGAGGAAGCTTTCCCGGGGGCACGGGAAATTGGTGGCGTGGCAAGGCCGGGTTCTGGTTTTTTGAGGGACACAAGTGACGTAGATTTGCCTGCAACTGCCCCTCAACCAAGCACAACCGCAGATTTGACAACGGGAACTTTGGCCCACATGGCGGATTATGCCTTGCGTATCCTCAAAAGGGACACACGCATTACAAAAATGATGAACGATGACGATTACTGGTTGGCCTGCCTCCTTGATCCTCGCTATAAAGGCAAATTGCAAAATATTATGCCACATGAGAACTTGGAACTAATATTAGCAACAAAACAATCAACTCTTGTTGACCGTTTGCTTCTGGCATTCCCTGCACACAGCGCCCGTGATCGTTCTCACACGAGCTCCAGGGGCCAGCAGACCAGAGGTGTTAGAGGGGCAGAAATCAGAAGTGGCGTTGGACAGAGGGGTTTTCTGACCAGGTTGTGGAGTGATTTTTCTATGACCGCAGACAGGACAGGTACTGCAGCATCAATTCAAAGTGACAGGAGACAACATTTGTCCAGTATGGTTACAAACTATTTTTCATCCCTTATCGACGTTCTCCCTCAACCGTCATTCCCATTTGATTACTGGGCATCCAAATTAGACACCTGGCCAGAATTGGCAGAATATGCATTGCAGGAGCTTGCTTGCCCGGCAGCTAGTGTCCTATCAGAAAGAGTATTCAGTGCTGCAGGTTCAATACTAACAGAAAAAAGGACTCGTCTGGCTACCCAAAATGTAGATGATCTAACCTTCATTAAAATGAACCACAACTGGATTTCAAAATCTTTTGCCCCACCCTGCCCGGCTGACACCTAGCTTTCCTATGAAAAGGTCTTGCCTGTGGACTATTCTGAATGACTTTTCCAATCTCGTAATTTTCTTCACCTGATTGTCCAGCATACGACATGTTTCCACCTCACGAAATGGCCAAACTCCCCACACGGGGCCGTGCTATCGCCACTTTGCGCTTGGACCCTTGAGAGTGCTGTTTGTCTGAAGAGGTGGGTGTGGCCGCTTTTGGTCGACGGCACTGCCACTGGGTCCCTCATAGTACAATAAAGTGTCTCTGGCGGTGGTGGTGCGCACCCAACGTCAGACACACCGTTGTAATATGAGGGGCCCTGTGCCTGTACCGCCGGCCACAAGACAGTTCCCCCCCCCAGCTCAAACAGTGCTCTACCACTAGCAAAATTATCTCTCACAGCTTCACCAATGTGTAGTCTAGCCGCTGACATCCTTCAATGCCTGGCACTGACAATACCATTGTTTTGACATTTTTGTTATGTTAGGCCTTCGAAGCCTGTCTGCGGTCCCTTCTTTCTACAACTACTACACTGACCAGGCCACTGCTGGCCGTGTTACCCTGGAACCAATTTAAAAGTGCCTACAGTCAGCCCAATTTTGTTATGTTAGGCCTTCGAAGACTGTCTGCCGTCACTCCTTCCACTAGACTTCCACTGACCATACACTGCTGCCCATGTACCCCTGGAACCAATTTAAAGTGCCTACAGCCAGCCCAATTTTGTTATGTTAGGCCTTCGAAGCCTGTCTGCGGTCACTCCTTCCACTAGACTTCCACTGACCAGACCACTGCTGCCCGTGTACCCCTGGAACCAATTTAAAAGTGCCTACAGCCATGTGTTATTATTTTAGGCCTTCGATGCCTGTCTGCGGTCACTCCTTCCACTAGGCCTCCACTGACCACACCACTGCTGCCCGTGTACCCCTGGAACCAATTTAAAATTGCCTACAGCCAGCCCAATTTTTTTATTTTAGGCCTTCGATGCCTGTCTGCGGTCCATTCTTTCAACTACTACTACACTGACCAGGTCACTGCTGCCCGTGTACCCCTGGAACCAATTTAAAATTGCCTACAGCCAGCCCAATTTTTTTATTTTAGGCCTTCGATGCCTGTCTGCGGTCCATTCTTTCAACTACTACTACACTGACCAGGTCACTGCTGCCCGTGTACCCCTGGAACCAATTTAAAATTGCCTACAGCCATGTGTTATTATTTTAGGCCTTCGATGCCTGTCTGCGGTCACTCCTTCCACTAGGCCTCCACTGACCACACCACTGCTGTCCGTGTACCCCTGGAACCAATTTAAAATTGCCTACAGCCATGTGTTATTATTTTAGGCCTTCGATGCCTGTCTGCGGTCACTCCTTCCACTAGGCCTCCACTGACCACACCACTGCTGTCCGTGTACCCCTGGAACCAATTTAAAATTGCCTACAGCCATGTGTTATTATTTTAGGCCTTCGATGCCTGTCTGCGGTCCATTCTTTCAACTACTACTACACTGACCAGGGCACTGCTGGCCGTGTACCCCTGGAACCAACATCAGAAAATATAAAAATAAGTATTTTGCTTATAAAAAAGAAAATACTGGTGAGATATCAAATGCAGACATTTTAACATTAAAAACAAACACACAACTCTAATCTGGTACAGTACTAAAAATGGCCACCAGCTACAATTACTTTCTCCTGCAAGTAGTTAACTGAAAGTTTTTTTAAATTGAAAACACACATATGGCATCCACCGAGTGTTGTCCTGTCGCGTCTTCTTTATATTATTGCCGAGAAGATGCAAAATAATGAAAATAATAAAATCATTAATTACCAAAATAATAGAGAAAGTCAACACCACATTGCAAATAAACATTCATTCCAAATAAAGAAGCAGGGCGCGTCCGAGGGTGAGTATATACCTAATAAGAATATAATCACCCTCGGACGCGCAATGCTTATTTCCAACAGCCTTCCTTCCTAAGAATCAGCCCTTCCGTCGTGTAGAGAGACGTTGTGTTACACTCCAAGGTGTTCCCCAGGTTGCCTTTCCTGAGCTTCGATCTTCCGGCTCTCGTTTAGTAGTTCTTGGAAACTACTCTGCATTAGGCCTTCAAATTGGGTATGGGGTGTAGAGAGATGGTGTGTTCCACTCCAAGGTGTTCCCCAGGTTGCCTTTCCTGAGCTTCGATCTTCCGGCTCTCGTTTAGTAGTTGTTGGAAACTACGCTGCATTAGGCCTTCAAATTGGGTATGGGGTGTAGCGAGAGGGTGTGTTACACTCCAAGGTGTTCCCCAGGTTGCCTTTCCTGAGCTTCGATCTTCCGGCTCTCGTTTAGTAGTTCTTGGAAACTACACTGCATTAGGCCTTCAAATTGGGTATGGGGTGTAGAGAGAGGGTGTGTTACACTCTAAGGTGTTCCCCAGGTTTCCTTGCCATTGCTTCGGTCTTCCGACTCTCGTTTAGTAGTTGTAGAAAAGTACACTGCATTAGGCCATACAAAATGGGTATGGGGTGGAGAGAGATGGTGTGTTACACTCCAAGGTGTTCCCCAGGTTGCCTTTCCTGAGCTTCTATCTTCAGGCTCTCATTAAATTGTGGTTAAATGGAACAACTGCATTTGGCGTACTAGTTGGTTTGGGGCCTACTATCGGTGTCTGCCACTCCTTGCTGTTCTCCTCCACTGAACAAAGCTGTGCCGCCTGTTTACTACGGTTGCCAATTTTGAACTGCATTTCGACTACTTACTGATTTGGCCCTACTCTCTGTGTCAGCCTCTCATTCCAGTTGTCCTCCACTGCAATGCCCCCTGGTTATTCCTGTGTTACCAATTTTGAACTGCATTTAGCCCACTTTCTTCTTTGGGCCTATATCTGTGTTTCCACTTCATCGTGCCCATTGCCCAGCCAGTGATAGATGAGTCTGCTGGTACATTGACCCATAACGCAACATTCCCCGTGCACGCTACACAACAACATTGTGACCCTGCTGAAAGTCAGGTTGCTCTTCCCGCATACCATACCACCTTACACGGGGACAAAGAGGAAGGTGCAGATGAAAGTGCAGGTTCCTTCATCAGGTGGGGGGAGGAATACTAGTTGGCGACGTCACTGGCACAGGGCCTCTCATAGTACGCAAAAGTGTTGCTGCCGGTGGGAGGCGCCCCCGCCGTGCAAACACACCGCTGTACTTTGAGGGGCCCTGTGCCAGTGCCAATGCCAACGAGTGGGCCCCCCCTGCTTGCTCAGGTTCACAGCACTTGCAAAGTTGAAATACTTACCTCTCCCTGCTCCACTGCCGTGACGTGGTCCAGATTTCCTGGGCCCACTAATTACTTGAACCAGCCCTACCCCCCACAACTTTAGCCAAATGACCCCCAATTTCAAATGCCTTCCAATTATTATAAGGTAAATTACGCTTGACAAGCTTCATTAAGAAGAATGGATGGTTTTGACATTAAAATGGCCACTCTAGGTGTTTTCCTGGCCCCCACTCACTGCCGACTATGCTGCCCCATTGACTTGCATTGGGTTTCGTGTTTCGGTCGATCCCGACTTTACGTCATAATCGGCCGATTTCACTCGACCCGACTTTGGACATAGTCGGGTTTCGCAAAACCCGGCTCGACTCTAAAAAGGTCAAGGTCGCTCAACTCTAGTGACTAATACTCCATAGCACAAAATAAAATAGACATACAATCATGCATCAAAAAAGCTGGGCTGTGCATTTGTAGAAAAAAAAATGAGGCTATTTCCAAAGTTTTAACATTTAAAACCAAGATCAACTACTGAACACCAATGGATTTACTACAAAAAAGTCTAATTGAAGCGTTGCGATGAAGTATCTGAGAATTAGGCCTGAAAAGTGTCCAAAATGTCCCCGGGAAATGTGCATTTTCAAATGTCAGTATTTCCCTAAATGAGCAATCCTATTTCAGACATTTATAGTATCTACAAGATATGCCTCAAATAACTAATAGATGCGAGTCCCACTTTGTGCTCAACTATTTTTGGAATTCCCATAGACATGGATTGACAGAAACATAAAAGCGCTGCCATTTGCCTTCTTCCTTGACAAAGGATCCATTTATGATATATGTTTGGTTCCAAGAGGCTTAATCCACGTCTACCAGATATTTATGGCAAATCATGTGGACATATCACCATAAATGTCCAGGATCAGAATACCTCTTTACATTTTTTTCAAGAAAACTTACTTTTACATGTTCACAAGCATGGCTAAAATTAGCAAACCTTGTATACAATTCCCAATTATTAGCTAAAACAAGTAAAATGTTACAGGATTTAGAGATTGAAAAGATAGGAGAATTTATTCAAGTGCAATTAAATTCTACTCAGATTTGACAAAAATCCATTTTCTGGAGATTTTGGTTGTGTTTTAATTCACTTTGGCTGCAATTTACCTGAACTGTAGAGGGGCAGTAAAACACATACAGTAATATCTCCCCACTCAGCTGTCATGGCATGCCAACTGCTTCTGGTGCCAGTATGGTCCTCAGGTTTTCTTCTTTCCGCAGACATGCCCCAGTGTCTTCACTCTACAACAAGACTTCCAACCGCGACCAGGTCTTGGTGTTCATGGTGCATCGTGACTTGGTCGTAGCTGGAAGTCTTGTTCTAGCTTGAATAACCTGGCATGCGATTTCAGAAACAATGAGGCCCTGAAGACCTTACAGGTGGGTAGCAGGTGCTAAAGGCACAGAGGAGGGTTCCTGGACAGGTGAGTGGTGAGGTACATATTAGGTATCAATTTCTTTGTTGTGAATCAAATTTGTACATAAAATCCATGTGATATATTGAATTTGAATTGTCACACTCACTCATCTTTAGATGGTACGAATTACTAATGGACCTAAACTTGAACAAATAAATAAAGATCATAACAGTTTTAACAGTCAGCAAAATGAAGCTTAAGGCATGAGAGAAAAACAATTCGCTCTGTACAACCTTGTTTTTAGTTAAATGTCAAGGGTTCAATGATGCCATGGTTATGACAAGACTAAATACTGCTGTATATACACTGTTTTAAATGAAAGTTGTCATGTAAAAATAATCCACATATATTTAGTTTTGTTCATATAGACCAGTATTTATCTCCAAAACTAAAGGTCGCCTATAGCCCCAGCTCAGAACTATCACAATAAACTAGCCAAGGAAAAACAGCTTGTTGGCATCTCCCTGGACTCAGCTTTGACGCCCATGCTCTAGTTGTCTACTACAGGAATTTTCTGGAACAAATATGTTTTTTTTTTTACAAACTGCCATTAGATTTATATCACCAAATGAATCATAAAGCATTATTCTTTTAACTATATCAAAGCATTTTCTGAAATAAAAGCATGCTAAAGTTTTCCCATTTCCTATTCTTCCAAAATGTTAACATGGTTCTGTACATTTAGATTTTTAAACTTTGAAAAGATATAAGGCGTTTTATAAACTTGATAATTGTCTGTAACAAAGAAGTAGATTATTAAATAACAAAAAGTGTTATGTACAACTAATACAGCCAAGGTCCTCTCACCAGTGATAAATGATGCCAGCCTTGATTTATGTCTTCTCATAAACTGCACATTTATGATTTGTAAGGCTCCTGCTCACTGCCTTTTTAATACATTTATATTCACTATATTATACTTTATTATTCATCTTAAAAGATATTATGAGATATTATTTACCGTTAACATGTTAAGATAACTAAAACATGAAGAGTCATATAAAGCTGTTGCCGTCAATGCAGAGAATACATTTAAATTATTATTACTTTGGACAAGACTGTAGAATATTGCGATGCAAATTAAAGAGAACAATCTCGGTGGTCAAAGAGATGTAGGACAGGATAGCAAAGCGTGCAACATTTGCAATGATACTTATTTCAAAATGATCCATTGCAACAAATTTTTCTGTTTATTCATATACAAATAATACAGCAAGATAAGGGGAAACATATCGAATTACTTGCAGTTCTAGGCTTTTTTCAATTCTTCACCTGATTTCATGACCATTTTGGTAGAATCTCTGCTGTGAGAAATCACCACTTCCCCCAGCCAAAATGTCGCTCTTGCACTTTAATTCTCTTGGCTGGTGCATGAACAGTATGAGAGTAAAAGTTTGGGCAACACATAGTAGCATATTGTGCATTTACCGGTGAAAAGGAGAATGGTGCAAGTGCATAAACGAAAAATTGTTGTTTGGATAAACTCTCACAAATATCAGCGATATTTCAGAAAAAAATATTGAATCATATTAAATTCTACAATATTTATCTTTGAGAATTTTCCTTAAAAATCCATCAGCAATGGGTCTGTCATAAGGAAATTAGTGATATTTATTATGAAAAACCCATGTCGGCATAATATGTCCATGATAGATTATGCCTGTTAAGTATTGTAGAAAATATAAAATATAAACAAATGTTCATCCCATCTACTAGAATAGTCATAATCATGTTACAAAGACTTTCCAGCACATACAGTACCTCCAATATATGACTCGGATGTATATATGTAGTGGCACATGTCACCAGTTGAGCTGGACCTACAGTATTTAGCCTAACTATTTGATAAAATTTACATATGTTTCACATAATGGTCTCCATTGTAAAAAAAAAAGTATAAATTGCATAGACTTATCTGATTTTATACAGCATAAAGAAAAGGTTTTCTGACATATACCAGTTAAATATATTCCAAATGAACACTCTTCTAGGATTCCGTGAGTGAATGGGGCGTTCAATGCAAAACTTCACTATTCACTTCACATAGATAAAAACAGGTCTGGCCAAGAGATGCACATAAAAATTACAGATAGTGACACACAGGCACAGCTGTGATAACTTTACTTTTTCCTTAGTGTTGATACTAAATTATAGCCAACTGTTGCAAACTGGTAATTGTGGCAGAGCATGCGGCCACCATATGGGCCTTGAGTGGTGCCCAGCACCACCCTCCCATCCATCATCTTGGAATTAACAGTATATGCATCATGAGAATGTAGATACAGTTAAATTCAATGGTGAAACAGAGAACCCTCAGCTCCCTGTTCCACCATTCAGCCTGTGCATCTGAGTGCAGCAGGCACAATGATGTCATTAGGTCACACATGCTGCATGAGGCCTCTATCCTCACGGTGCACAGAGTGTAGCAACACATCAAAGTATGGGCCAAGGAGAGTATTTTTTTTTAATTGTCAGTAGTTGTTGGAGGTAACTTCAGGAGTAATATTGTGAGGTGCATGAGACTGTGTGTGGGCATCATATGCTGGAGGGCAATTATACTATGTGAGCTATCATACTGTGAATGGGCTGCTGTGGGCCCATGATACACATACTGTGTGTATATCTGTGGTGGAATCATACCGCGGAGAAACAACTGTAATGGCATCATACCTTGTGTGGGAGTCAGTGTGTGTATGTGGGGGAGGAATGGGCTTCGATAGCTATAATATTTTGTGGGGTCTGTGGAGGCTCTGATACTGTGGGGAAGTTATGGGGGACCTAAAAGGGCATCATACTGTGTTGTGGGTCACTGTAGTGATATCATTCTGTGTTGAGGGTGTTGTGATGGCATCATAGTGGGTGGGGGTTTTGTGGGAGCATCTTACTTTGATAAAGTCGTAATGGAATCATTGTACTATGTGGGGCTACTGTGATGGCAATTTGGGTGGGCTAAATCCCTGTGAGGGTATCAAAATATCCATGGTGAACTTTTTTGGGGGCATCATATGAGAGTTATGAAAGGGGTGTTATAGTGGGTGGTAACACTAAGGGGCTTCAAGCACAATTACTGTTTTCAGGCCACAATACATATTCCCGTATTTAAAAGTTGTGAGTAGGGTTGAGCGAAACGGATCGTTCATTTTCAAAAGTCGCCGACTTTTGGTAAAGTCGAGTTTCATGAAACCCGATCCGACCCCTGTGCGTGATCGGCCATGCGGTACGCGACTTTCGCGCCAAAGTCGCGTTTCAATGATGCAAAAAGCGCCATTTCTCAGCCAATTAAGGTGAACGCAGAGTGTGGGCAGCGTGATGACATAGGTCCTGGTCCCCACCATCTTAGAGAAGGGCATTGCAGTGATTGGCTTGCTGTCTGCGGCGTCACAGGGGCTATAAAGGGGCGTTCCCGCCGACCGCCATCTTACTGCTGCTGATCTGAGCTTAGGGAGAGGTTGCTGCCGCTTCGTCAGAAGCAGGGATAGCGTTAGGCAGGGTCCATTAACCACCAAACCGCTTGTTCTGTAGCGATTTCCACTGCCCAACACCACCTTCGGTGTGCAGGGACAGTGGAAGCTTTTTTTTTTTTTTTTCCTCAGCGCTGTAGCTCATTGGGCTGCCCTAGAAGGCTCCCTGATAGCTGCATTGCTGTGTGTATGCCGCTGTGCAAACCAACTGCTTTTTTCAAAGCACAAATCCTCTTGTTCCTTCCTTTCTGCACAGCTATCTTTTTTGTTTGTCCACACTTTTTATTTAATTTGTGCATCAGTCCACTCCTTATTGCTGCCTGCCATACCTGGCTGAGATTACTGCAGGGAGATAGTAATTGTAGGACAGTCCCTTTTTTTTTTTTTTTTGGTTTCTAAATTGTCCCTGAAAAAATCATTTTATTTTATTTGGTTTCTAAATTCTTCCTGAAAAAATCATTTTATTTTATTTTGTTTCTAACGTCTCCCTGAAACAAAAAAACAGTGGGAGATTAATATTGCCCTTTCTGCTTCTGTGCCAGTCTTGACTCCTGGGTGTGCCATCTCTCTCTCTCTCTCAAATTGTGGGCCATAGAAAGCCTATTTATTTTTTTTTATTTGGTTTCTAAATTGTCCCTGAAAAAATCATTTTATTTTATTTGGTTTCTAAATTCTTCCTGAAAAAATCATTTTATTTTATTTTGTTTCTAACGTCTCCCTGAAAAAAAAAAACAGTGGGAGATTAATATTGCCCTTTCAGCTTCTGTGCCAGTCTTGACTCCTGGGTGTGCCATCTCTCTCTCTCTCAAATTGTGGGCCATAGAAAGCCTATATTTTTTTTTTTGCTTGATTTGGGTTCAAAAATCTACCTGTAAAAATCAATAAATCAATCAGTGGGAGATAAATATTGGCCTCTGGGCTTGTGTGCCACTCCTGACTCCTGTGTCTGCCATCTGTCACTCAGTGGGCCATAGAAAGCCTTTTTTTTTTAATTTGGTTTCTAAATTGTCCCAGAAAAAATCATTTTATTTTATTTGTTTTCTAAATTCTTCCTGAAAAAAATCATTTTATTTTGTTTCTAAAGTCTCCCTGAAAAAAAAAAAAACAATGGGAGATTAATATTGCCCTTTCTGCTTCTGTGCCAGTCTTGACTCCTGGGTGTGCTATCTCTCTCTCTCTCTCAAATTGTGGGCCATATAAAGCCTATATTTTTTTTTTGCTTGATTTGGGTTCAAAAATCTACCTGTAAAAATCAATACATCAATCAGTGGGAGATAAATATTGGCCTCTGGGCTTGTGTGCCACTCCTGACTCCTGTGTCTGCCATCTGTCACTCAGTGGGCCATAGAAAGCCTTTTTTTTTTTTATTTGGTTTCTAAATTGTCCCTGAAAAAATCATTTTATTTTATTTGGTTTCTAAATTCTTCCTGAAAAAATCATTTTTTTTTGTATTGTTTCTAACGTCTCCCTGAAAAAAAAAAAAAACAGTGGGAGATTTAATATTGCCCTTTTAGCTTCTGTGCCAGTCTTGACTCCTGGGTGTGCTGTCATGATCCCAATGGCAGGGGATCACAAAAGGACAAGCACAAAAACAAAACAAGCTCTAGGGTGATGGAACCTGAGCTGACCGCGATCCTGAACCTAAACACACAACTAGCAGTAGCCGGGGAACGTGCCTACGATGATTCCTAGACGTCTCACGCCAGCCGAAGGATTATCTTCCCCTATTAGAAGAAACACAGACCTCACTTGCCTCCAGAGAAACACCCCACAGAAATAGCAGCCCCCCACATGTAATAACGGTGAAATGAGAGGAAAGCACATACGTAGTTATGAATATAGAATGAGCAAAAATGAGGCCCGCTAAAGCTAGATAGCAGAGGATACAAAAGTGAACTGCGCGGTCAGCGAAAAACCCTTCAAAAAACCATCCTGAAATTACTTGAACTCATGTGCCAACTCATGGAACATGAGGAGTAATTTCAGCCCACTAGAGCAACCAGCAGCAAGGAATCACATATCTGCAAGCTGGACTAAGACAAAAATTAAGCAAAACTTAGCTTGTCCTGAAGATAACAGACGCAGGGAGCAGAGGTAAAAAGACACGCTGATTACATTGATGGCCGGCGAGGAAATGACAAAAAACCAGGTTAAATAGGAAACTCCCATAACCTGATGGAACAGGTGGACACCAGAGACCGCAGAGAACACAAGTCACCCAGTACCATCAGTAACCACCAGAGGGAGCCCAAAAACAGAACTCACAACAGTACCCCCCCTTGAGGAGGGGTCACCGAACCCTCACGAGAACCACCAGGGCGACCAGGATGAGCCCTATGAAAAGCACGGACCAAATCGGCCGCATGAACATCAGAGGCAATCACCCAAGAATTATCCTCCTGACCATAACCCTTCCACTTGACCAAATACTGGAGTTTCCGTCTGGAAACACGAGAATCCAAGATCCTCTCCACAACATACTCCAATTCACCCTCCACCAGCACCGGAGCAGGAGGCTCAAGCGAAGGAACAACAGGTACCTCATACCTCCGCAACAACGACCGATGGAACACATTATGAATAGCAAACGATGCCGGGAGATCCAAATGAAACGACACAGGGTTAAGAATTTCCAAGATCCTATAGGGACCGATGAACCGAGGCTTGTACTTAGGAGAAGAGACCTTCATAGGAACAAAATGAGAAGACAACCACATCAAGTCCCCAACAAAAAGTAGAGGACACACGTGGCGACGGCGATTAGCAAACTGCTGAGCCCTCTCCTGGGACAACTTCAAATTGTCCACCACATGACTCCAAATCTGATGCAACCTATCCACCACCATGTCCACTCCAGGACAATCAGAAGGCTCCACCTGACCAGAGGAAAAACGAGGATGAAACCCCAAATTACAAAAGAAAGGAGAAACCAAGGTAGCAGAACTAGCCCGATTATTAAGGGCAAACTCGGCAAGCGGCAAAAAGGAAACCCAGTCATCTTGATCAGCAGAAACAAAACACCTCAAATAAGTTTCTAAAGTCTGATAAGTTCGTTCCGTCTGGCCATTCGTCTGGGATGGAATGCAGACGAAAAGGACAAATCAATGCCCATCTTAGCACAGAACATCCGCCAAAATCTAGACACAAACTGGGATCCCCTGTCAGAAACGATGTTCTCCGGAATGCCATGCAAACGGACCACGTTTTGAAAAAACAGAGGGACCAACTCAGAGGAGGAAGGTAACTTAGGCAAGGGTACCAGATGAACCATCTTAGAAAAGCGGTCACACACAACCCATATGACGGACATTTTTTGAGAGACAGGGAGATCCGAAATAAAGTCCATGGAAATGTGCGTCCAAGGCCTCTTCGGGATAGGCAAAGGTGACAACAATCCACTGGCCCGAGAACAGCAAGGCTTAGCCCGAGCGCAAACTCCACAAGATTGCACGAAAGAACGCACATCCCTCGACAAGGAAGGCCACCAAAAAGACCTGGCCACCAAGTCTCTAGTACCAAATATTCCAGGATGACCTGCCAACACAGAAGAATGGACCTCGGAGATGACTCTACTGGTCCAATTATCCGGAACAAACAGTCTTTCCGGCGGACAACGATCAGGTTTATCCGCCTGAAACGCCTGCAAAGCACGTCGCAAGTCTGGGGAGACAGCCGACAAAATCACCCCATCCCTAAGGATACCAGTGGGCTCAGAATTTCCAGGGGAGTCAGGTACAAAACTCCTAGAAAGAGCATCCGCCTTCACATTCTTTGAACCTGGCAGGTATGAAACCACAAAATTAAAACGGGAGAAAAACAGTGACCAACGAGCCTGTCTAGGATTCAGACGCTTGGCAGACTCAAGGTACATCAGATTTTTGTGATCAGTCAAGACCACCACACGATGTCTAGCACCCTCAAGCCAATGACACCACTCCTCAAATGCCCACTTCATGGCCAAAAGCTCCCGATTACCAACATCATAATTCCGTTCAGCGGGCGAAAATTTTCTAGAAAAGAACGCACATGGCTTCATCACTGAGCCATCGGAGCTTCTCTGCGACAAAACCGCCCCCGCTCCGATCTCGGAAGCATCAACCTCAACCTGAAAAGGAAGCGACGTATCTGGCTGACGCAACACAGGAGCAGAAGAAAACCGGCGCTTAAGTTCCTGAAAGGCCTCCACAGCCGCAGGAGACCAATCAGTAATATCAGCACCCTTCTTAGTCAAATCCGTCAAAGGCTTAACAACACTAGAAAAATTAGTTATGAAGCGACGATAAAAATTAGCAAAGCCCAAGAACTTCTGTAGACTCTTAAGAGATGTAGGCTGCGTCCAGTCACAAATAGCCTGAACCTTGACGGGATCCATCTCAATAGTAGAAGGGGAAAAAATATACCCCAAAAAAGAAATCTTCTGGACTCCAAAGAGACATTTAGAACCCTTTACAAACAAAGAATTGGCCCGCAGGACCTGAAACACCTTCCTGACCTGCTGAACATGAGACTCCCAGTCATCAGAAAAAAACAAAACATCATCCAAATACACGATAATAAATTTATCCAGATATTCACGGAAAATATTGTGCATAAAAGACTGGAAGACAGAAGGAGCATTAGAAAGTCCAGAAGGCATCACCAAATACTCAAAATGGCCCTCAGGCGTATTAAATGCGGTTTTCCACTCATCACCCTGCCTTATCCGCACAAGATTATACGCACCCCGAAGATCAATCTTAGTGAACCATTTAGCCCCCTT
This sequence comes from Ranitomeya imitator, assembly GCF_032444005.1. Taxonomy (NCBI): domain Eukaryota; kingdom Metazoa; phylum Chordata; class Amphibia; order Anura; family Dendrobatidae; genus Ranitomeya; species Ranitomeya imitator. The sequence goes on along the minus strand of NC_091286.1, from coordinate 548,441,548 downwards.
AATGCGAGCGAACAAATCAGTCAACAATGGCAAAGGATACTGATATTTGACTGTAATCTTATTCAAAAGACGATAATCTATGCAAGGCCTCAAGGAACCATCTTTTTTGGCCACGAAAAAAAAACCTGCTCCCAAAGGGGACGAAGATGGACGGATATGTCCCTTTTCCAAGGACTCCTTAACATAATTCCGCATAGCAGTATGCTCTGGCACTGACAGATTGAACAAACGACCTTTAGGGAATTTACTGCCAGGAATCAAATCTATAGCACAATCGCAATCCCTGTGAGGAGGAAGCGAACTGAGCTTAGGCTCCTCAAAAACCTCCCGATAATCAGACAAAAATACCGGAACCTCAGAAGGAGTAGATGAAGCGATAGAAATCGGAGATGCATCATCATGAACCCCCTGACATCCCCAGCTTAACACAGACATTGTTTTCCAGTCCAGGACTGGGTTATGAGTTTGTAACCATGGCAGACCAAGCACTAAGACATCATGTAAATTATACAGTACCAGGAAGCGAATCACCTCCTGATGAACGGGAGTCATACGCATGGTCACTTGTGTCCAGTACTGAGGTTTATTCATAGCCAAAGGTGTAGAGTCAATTCCTTTCAAAGGAATAGGAACTTCCAGAGGTTCCAGACTAAACCCACAGCGATTGGCAAATGACCAATCCATAAGACTCAGGGCAGCGCCTGAATCCACATAGGCATCGACGGAAATGGATGATAATGAACAAATCAGAGTCACAGACAGAATGAACTTAGACTGTAAAGTACCAATGGCAACAGACTTATCAACCTTTTTTGTGCGTTTAGAGCATGCTGATATAACATGAGCTGAATCACCACAATAAAAACACAATCCATTTTTCCGCCTATAATTTTGCCGTTCACTTCTGGACTGAATTCTATCACATTGCATTATCTCAGGTGCCTGTTCAGAAGACACCGCCAAATGGTGCACAGGTTTGCGCTCCCGTAAACGCCGATCAATCTGAATAGCCATAGTCATGGACTCATTCAGACCTGTAGGCGCCGGGAACCCCACCATAACATCTTTAATGGCCTCGGAAAGGCCATCTCTGAATTTTGCAGCCAGAGCGCACTCATTCCACTTAGTAAGCAACGACCATTTCCGAATTTTCTGACAATATATTTCTGCATCATCTTGCCCCTGAGAGAGAGCCAATAAAGCTTTTTCAGCCTGAATCTCTAGGTTAGGTTCCTCATAGAGCAAACCCAATGCCAGAAAAAACGCATCCACATTGAGCAACGCAGGATCCCCTGGTGCCAATGCAAATGCCCAATTCTGAGGGTCACCCCGCAGGAAAGATATAACAATCTTGACCTGCTGAGCAGGGTCTCCAGAGGAGCGAGATTTCAAGGAAAGAAACAACTTGCAATTGTTCCTAAAATTCAGAAAACTAGATCTATCTCCAGAAAAAAACTCTGGGATAGAAATTCTAGGTTCAGACATAGGCGTATGTACAACAAAATCTTGTATATTTTGAACCTTAGCAGCAAGATTATTCAGGCTGGAAGCCAAACTCTGGACATCCATGATAAACAGCTGAGGTCAGAGCCATTCAAGGATTAAGAGGAGGAAAGAAGCAGCCAAGCTGCAATTAAGGCTAGGCAGCAAACACTGAGGAGGGAAAAAAAAAAAAAAAACTTCCTCAGACTACTTTTCCTCCTACTTCAGCCAAAACGATGACCAATTTTTTCTGGCCGGCCATACTGTCATGATCCCAATGGCAGGGGATCACAAAAGGACAAGCACAAAAACAAAACAAGCTCTAGGGTGATGGAACCTGAGCTGACCGCGATCCTGAACCTAAACACACAACTAGCAGTAGCCGGGGAACGTGCCTACGATGATTCCTAGACGTCTCGCGCCAGCCGAAGGATTAACTTCCCTTATTAGAAGAAACACAGACCTCACTTGCCTCCAGAGAAACACCCCACAGAAATAGCAGCCCCCCACATGTAATAACGGTGAAATGAGAGGAAAGCACATACATAGTTATGAATATAGAATGAGCAAAAATGAGGCCCGCTAAAGCTAGATAGCAGAGGATACAAAAGTGAACTGCGCGGTCAGCGAAAAACCCTTCAAAAAACCATCCTGAAATTACTTGAACTCATGTGCCAACTCATGGAACATGAGGAGTAATTTCAGCCCACTAGAGCAACCAGCAGCAAGGAATCACATATCTGCAAGCTGGACTAAGACAAAAATTAAGCAAAACGTGGAACAGGAAAATCAAAACTTAGCTTGTCCTGAAGATAACAGACGCAGGGAGCAGAGGTAAAAAGACACGCTGATTACATTGATGGCCGGCGAGGAAATGACAAAAAAGCCAGGTTAAATAGGAAACTCCCATAACCTGATGGAACAGGTGGACACCAGAGACCGCAGAGAACACAAGTCACCCAGTACCATCAGTAACCACCAGAGGGAGCCCAAAAACAGAACTCACAACAGTGTGCCATCTCTCTCTCTCTCAAATTGTGGGCCATAGAAAGCCTATTTTTTTTTTTTTGCTTGATTTGGGTTCAAAAATCTACCTGTAAAAATCAATACATCAATCAGTGGGAGATAAATATTGGCCTCTGGGCTTGTGTGCCACTCCTGACTCCTGTGTCTGCCATCTGTGGGCCATAGAAAGCCTTTTTTTTTTTTATTTGGTTTCTAAATTGTCCCTGAAAAAATCATTTTATTTTATTTGGTTTCTAAATTGTCCCTGAAAAAATCATTTTATTTTATTTTGTTTCTAACGTCTCCCTGAAAAAAAAAGCGTGGGAGATTAATATTGACATTAGTGCTTGAGTGACAGTCCTGCGTGTGTGGCATCTCTGTGATTTGGTGCCACAGAAAACAGAGTGTGTCACATTGTGCCTGATTTTCCTTGTGGTCTCACCAACCTGTAAAGGGATATTGAAATCATACTGAAGTTATAGCTCACCGTGTAAGTTGTTTGACAGCAACAAATAAAGTTACTTAGGTTAAGTTTTTAAAACAATGAGGAAGTCTGGTGCAAGAGGCCGTGGCCGTACATTGTCAGCTGGTAATGATGGTAGTGGTAGTGGAGCATCAGGTGGTCGTGGGAAAAAAAATATTCCACCTAAGTCTGGAGCTGTGGAGCCAGGTTCGTCGTCTGGCTACACAAGGCCTCAAACGCTCTCTTTTCTGGGAGTAGGAAAACCGCTTTTAAAGCCGGAGCAGCAACAGCAAGTTTTGGCTTACCTTGCAGACTCAGCCTCTAGCTCTTTTGCTTCCTCTTCTGAAACTGGTAAATGTAAAAGCAGCGCGTCGCTTGTGGATGTTCACGGTCAGGGACAAGTCGCTTCATTGTGCTCTTCAGCAAAAACAACAACAAGAGAGAAGGATGCAGCAGGCGACACAACGGGTTACTCCATGGAGCTCTTTACACATACCGTCCCTGGCTTAGAAAATGAAACACTTAACAGGCCATGCCCATTACAAGTAGATTCTGACATGGAGTGCACTGATGCACAGCCACAGCCAGACTACAATGCTGGTCCTTTGACTCAGACCACAACATTGCCATCTCAGGGTACTGATCCACAATCAGACCCTGATGAGACTATGTTGCCCCGTCACGAACGCTATACCACCAACCGAGACGGTGACACAGACAAAGTTGCACACGAGCTAGAAGAGGAGGTAATAGATGACCCAGTTGTTGACCCCGATTGGCATCCATTGGGGGAACAGGGTGCAGGCGGCAGTAGTTCAGAAGCGGAGGTGGAGGAGGGGCCGCAGCAGGCATCAACATCGCAACAGGTTCCATCTGCCGGGCCCGTATCTGGCCCAAAACGCGTGTCAAAGCCAAAACCTGTTGGAGGACAGCGTGGCCATCCGGTTAAAGCTCAGTCTGCAATCCCTGAAAAGGGATCCGATGCTAGGAAGAGTGCAGTCTGGCATTTTTTTAAACAACATCCAATTGATCAGCGCAAAATCATCTGTCAAAAATGTTCAACTAGCTTAAGCAGAGGTCAGAATCTGAAAAGTCTCAATACAAGTTGCATGCATAGACATTTAACCACCATGCATTTTCAAGCCTGGACTAACTACCAAACGTCCCTTAAGGTTGTAGCACCCTCGGCCAATGAAGCTAGTCAGCAACGCAACATCCCTTCCGTCACTGTAAGGCCACCATTTTCCGCACCACCGGCAGTATCTGTGCAGGTATCTTTGCCAGCCAAAAGCAGTCAGGGTCAGGGAATCACCAGTTTTGTAGGAGGAAACACTGCATCTAGGGCACCGGCGGAAACAATACCGTCTCCAACCGTCTCTCAGTCTGCCATGTCCACCGGCACACCCGCTAGTTCCACGATCTCCAGCTCTCCAGTCCAGCTCACCCTACATGAGACTCTGGTTAGAAAAAGGAAGTACTTATCCTCGCATCCGCGTACACAGGGTTTGAACGCCCACATAGCTAGACTAATCTCGTTAGAGATGATGCCCTACCGGTTAGTTGAAAGCGAAGCTTTCAAAGCCCTGATGGAGTACGCTGAACCACGCTACGAGCTACCCAGTCGACACTTTTTTTCCAGAAAAGCCATCCCAGCCCTGCACCAGCATGTTAAACAGCGCATCGTCCATGCACTCAGGCAATCTGTGAGTACAAAGGTGCACCTGACTACAGATGCATGGACCAGTAGGCATGGCCAGGGACGTTACGTGTCCATCACGGCACACTGGGTGAATGTGGTGGATGCAAGGTCCACAGGGGACATCAATTTCGGGACAGTTGTGCCTAGCCCACGGTCTAGGAAACAGTTGGCTGTAGGCGTTCGCACCCCCTCCTCCTCCTCCTCGTCCTCCTGCAGAAGCGACAGCTCTTCCACAGACCTCAGTCGGCCAACAACTCCATCGGCAGCTGAAACTGTTGCACACCAGTTGTCCCATTATGGGCCAGCTACTGGCAAGCGTCAGCAGGCTGTATTGGCTATGAAGTGTTTGGGTGACAACAGACACACCGCGGAAGTTCTGTCCGATTTCTTGCAACAAGAAAAGCAGTCGTGGCTGGGCACAGTAGATCTTGAGGCAGGCAAGGTAGTGAGTGATAACGGAAGGAATTTCATGGCTGCCATCTCCCTTTCCCAACTGAAACACATTCCTTGCCTGGCTCACACCTTAAACCTGGTGGTGCAGTGCTTATTGAAAACTTATCCTGGGTTCTCCGACCTGCTCCTCAAAGTGCGTGGACTTTGCTCACATATCCGACGTTCGCCTGTACACTCCAGCCGTATGCAGACCTATCAGCGGTCTTTGAACCTTCCCCAGCATCGCCTAATCATAGACGTTGCAACAAGGTGGAACTCAACACTGCACATGCTTCAGAGACTGTGCCAACAGAGGCGGGCTGTTATGTTTTTGTGGGAGGATACACATACACGGGCAGGCAGTAGGATGGCAGACATGGAGTTGTCAGGTGTGCAGTGGTCGAAGATACAAGACATGTGTCAAGTCCTTCAGTGTTTTGAGGAATGCACACGGCTGGTTAGTGCAGACAACGCCATAATAAGCATGAGCATCCCCCTAATGTGTCTGCTGATGCAAAGTTTGACGCACATAAAGGATCAGGCGTCTGCACCAGAGGAAGAGGAAAGCCTTGATGACAGTCAGCCATTGTCTGGTCAGGGCAGTGTACAGGACGAGGTAGCGGGCGAAGAGGAGGTGGAGGACGAGGAGGAGGATGGGGATGAGTATATATTTAATGAGGAACCTTTCCCGGGGGCACTGGAAATTGGTTGCGTGGCAAGGCCAGGTTCTGGTTTTTTGAGGGACACAAGTGACGTAGATTTGCCTGAAACAGCCCCTCAACCAATCACAACAGCAGATTTGACAACTGGAACTTTGGCCCACATGGCGGATTATGCCTTACGTATCCTCAAAAGGGACACACGCATTACGAAAATGATGAACGATGACGATTACTGGTTGGCCTGCCTCCTTGATCCACGCTATAAAGGCAAATTGCAAAATATTATGCCACATGAGAACTTGGAACTAATATTAGCAACCAAACAATCCACTCTTGTTGACCGTTTGCTTCAGGCATTCCCAGCACACAGCGCACGTGATCGTTCTCACACGAGCTCCAGGGGGCAGCAGACCAGGAGTGTTAGGGGTGCACACATCAGAAGTGGCGTTGGACAGAGGGGTTTTCTGACCAGGTTTTGGAGTGATTTTGCTATGACCGCAGACAGGACAGGTACTGCTGCATCAATTGAAAGTGACAGGAGACAACATTTGTCCAGTATGGTTACTAACTATTTTTCATCCCTTATCGATGTTCTTCCTCAACCGTCATTCCCATTTGATTACTGGGCATCAAAATTAGACACCTGGCCAGAATTGGCAGAATATGCATTGCAGGAGCTTGCTTGCCCGGCAGCTAGTGTCCTATCAGAAAGAGTATTCAGTGCTGTAGGTTCAATATTAACCGAAAAAAGGACTCGTCTGGCTACCCAAAATGTTGATGATCTAACATTCATTAAAATGAACCACAACTGGATTTCGAATTATTTTGCTCCACCTTGCCCGGCCGACACCTAGCTTTCCTATGAAAAGCTCTTGCCTGTGGACTACTGTGAATTACTTTTGTTATGTCTAATTTGCTGCAGCTGATTGTCCAGCATACGACATGTTTACACCTCCCTAAATGGCTAAAGTCCCCACAAGGGGCCGTGGTATCGCAACTTGGCGCAAGCAACCGTGAGAGTGCTGTTTGTCTTAAGAGGTGGGTGTGCCCGCTTTTGGTCGACGGCAATGCCACTGGGTCCCTCATAGTACAATAAAGTGTCTCTGGCGGTGGTGGTGCGCACCCAATGTCAGACACACTGTTGTAACATGAGGGGCCCTGGGCCTGTACCGCCGGACACAAGAGAGTTCACCCACCCCCAGGTCAAACATTGCTCTACCACTTCCACAGTTATCTCTCACACTTCCACCAATGTTTAGCCTATGCGCTGACATCCTTCCATTCCTGCCAATGACAATACCATTGTGTTGACATGTATGATGGTACTTAACATAGTCAGGGGCAGTGTCCTCTATTTACCACAGTAAATAATTTGCGTTAAATTAGTAGGTCTGAAACTACGCAGAGGATCCCACCCCTGAACCTAATGATTGCACCCTTTAGTGTTTTCGTTTTGTTTTAATGCGAGACATTCAGATTTATTTATTGTTTTGGACTACTAACTGGCAGACACTCCTTCCACTAGGCCTCCACTGACCTGTCTACTGATGCCCGTGTACCCCTGGAACCAATTCTAAAGTGCCTACAGCCAGCCTATTATGTTAGGCCTTTGAAGCCTGTCTGCGGTCCCTCCTTCCACTAGGCCTCCACTGACCTGTCTACTGCTGCCCGTGTTCCCCTGGAAACAAATTTAAAGAGCCTACAGCCTAAATTTATTATGTTAGGCCTTCGAAGCCTGTCTGCGGTCCCTCCTTCCACTAGGCCTCCACTGACCTGTCTACTGATGCCCGTGTACCCCTGGAACCAATTCTAAAGTGCCTACAGCCAGCCTATTTTATTATGTTAGGCCTTCGAAGCCTGTCTGCGGTCCCTCCTTCCACTAGGCCTCCACTGACCTGTCTACTGATGCCCGTGTTCCCCTGGAAACAATTTTAAATTGTCTACAGCCAGCCCATTTTATTATGTTAGGCCTTCGAAGCCTGTCTGCGGTCCCTTCTTCCACTAGGCCTCCACTGACTGTCTACTGATGCCCGTGTACCCCTGGAAACAATTTTAAATTGTCTACAGCCAGCCCATTTTATTATGTTAGGCCTTCGAAGCCTGTCTGCGGTTCCTCCTTCCACTAGGCCTCCACTGACGTGTCTACTGATGCCCGTGTACCCCTGGAAACAATTTTAAATTGTCTACAGCCAGCCCATTTTATTATGTTAGGCCTTCGAAGCCTGTCTGCGGTCCCTCCTTCCACTAGGCCTCCACTGACCTGTCTACTGCTGCCCGTGTACCCCTGGAACCAATTTTAAATTGCCTACAGCCAGCCCATTTTATTATGTTAGGCCTTCGAAGCCTGTCTGCGGTCCCTCCTTCCACTAGGCCTCCACTGACCTGTCTACTGATGCCCGTGTTCCCCTGGAAACAAATTTAAAGTGCCTACAGCCTAATTTTATTATGTTAGGCCTTCGAAGCCTGTCTGCGGTCCCTCCTTCCAATAGTTCTCCACTGACCAGACCAATGCTGGCCGTGTACCCCTGGAATGCAGCTGATAGTGCATGGAGTATCCTTTTTTTCTTTTTTTTATATTTAGAAAGCCTAGATGAACCACGCTGTACCACGGTTCAAGCTAGCCAGTTGACATTTCTTTTGCGAGAAAAGCCATCCCAGCCCTCCACCGGCATGAAAAAGTCTGCATTGTCATAGCACTCAGGCAATCAAACAGTAGAAAGGTGCACCTAACAAGAGACTCATGGACCAGTTGGCATGTCCACAAAAAGTTAAGTGTCCATTACGGCGCACTGGGTTAATGTGTTGGATGCATGGTCCACAGGGGACAGCCTACAAAGTCTGTCTGCAGTCCCTAATTCAAATTGTCCTCCACTGACCACACCACTGCTGCACGTGTACCCCTGGAACCAATTTTAAAGTGCCTACAACCTAATTTTGTTATGTTAGGCCTACTACGCCTGTCTGCGGTCCCTCCTTCCAATACTCGTCCACTGACCACACCACTGCTGCCCGTGGACCCCTGGAACCTATTTTTAATCGCATAGAGCATCATTTTTTTAATAGTAGGCGTACAAAGTCTGTCTGCGGTCCACTATTAAAATTGTCCTCCACTGACCAGAGCAATGCTGCCTGTGTACCCCTGTAACCTTTTTTAAACTGCATTGAGCCACATTTTTGGTTTAAGGCCTACTACCTGTGTCTGTCTGCGCCACTCAATACAGCTGTCCTCCTTTGAAAAAAGCAGAGCGTCAATAGTCTTGTTTTCAGCCTCTAGGAATTTGAAAACTGCATTGGGGCTACTACTTTGGTAGGGCCTACTAACGGTGTCTGCCGCTCCAAGGTGTGCCCCAGGTTTCGTCCACATTGCTTCGGTCTTCCGACTCTCGTTTAGTAGTTGTTGAAAACTACACTGCATTAGGCCTACAAATTGGGTATGGGGTGTAGAGAGATGGTGTGTTACACTCCAAGGTGTTCCCCAGGTTTTGTCCACATTGCTTCGGTCTTCCGACTCTCGTTTAGTAGTTGTAGAAAACTACACTGCATTAGGCCTACAAATTGGGTATGGGGTGTAGAGAGATGGTGTGTTACACTCCAAGGTGTTCCCCAGGTTTTGTCCACATTGCTTCGGTCTTCCGACTCTCGTTTAGTAGTTGTAGAAAACTACACTGCATTAGGCCTACAAATTGGGTATGGGGTGTAGAGAGATGGTGTGTTACACTCCAAGGTGTTCCCCAAGTTTTCGTCCACATTGCTTCGGTCTTCCAACTCTCGTTTAGTAGTTGTAGAAAACTACACTGCATTAGGCCTACAAATTGGGTATATGGGGTGTAGAGACGGTGTGTTCCACTCCAAGGTGTTCCCCAGGTTTCCTCTCCATTGCTTGGGTTTTCCGACTCTCGTTTAGTAGTTGTTGAAAGCTACACTGCATTAGGCCTACAAATTGGGTATGGGGTGTAGAGAGATGGTGTGTTACATTCCAAGGTGTTCCCCAGGTTTTGTCCACATTGCTTCGGTCTTCCGACTCTCGTTTAGTAGTTGTAGAAAACTACACTGCATTAGGCCTACAAATTGGGTATGGGGTGTTGAGAGATGGTGTGTTACACTCCAAGGTGTTCCCCAGGTTTCGTCCACATTGCTTCGGTCTTCTGACTCTCGTTTAGTAGTTGTAGAAAACTACACTGCATTAGGCCTACAAATTGGGTATGGGGTGTAGAGAGATGGTGTGTTACACTCCAAGGTGTTCCCCAAGTTTTCGTCCACATTGCTTCGGTCTTCCGACTCTCGTTTAGTAGTTGTAGAAAACTACACTGCATTAGGCCTACAAATTGGGTATATGGGGTGTAGAGACGGTGTGTTCCACTCCAAGGTGTTCCCCAGGTTTCCTCTCCATTGCTTGGGTTTTCCGACTCTCGTTTAGTAGTTGTTGAAAGCTACACTGCATTAGGCCTACAAATTGGGTATGGGGTGTAGAGAGATGGTGTGTTACACTCCAAGGTGTTCCCCAGGTTTTGTCCACATTGCTTCGGTCTTCCGACTCTCGTTTAGTAGTTGTAGAAAACTACACTGCATTAGGCCTACAAATTGGGTATGGGGTGTAGAGAGATGGTGTGTTACACTCCAAGGTGTTCCCCAAGTTTTCGTCCACATTGCTTCGGTCTTCCGACTCTCATTTAGTAGTTGTAGAAAACTACACTGCATTAGGCCTACAAATTGGGTATATGGGGTGTAGAGACGGTGTGTTCCACTCCAAGGTGTTCCCCAGGTTTCCTCTCCATTGCTTCGGTCTTCCGACTCTCGTTTAGTAGTTGTTGAAAACAACACTGTATTACGCCTACTAGTTGGGTTGGGGCCTTCTATCTGTGTCTGCCGCTCCTTGCTGTTCTCCTCCAGTGAACAAAGCTGTGCCGCCGGTTTACTACTGTTGCCAATTTTGAACTGCATTTAGAATACTTACTGATTTGGGCCTACTCTCTGTGTCAGCCTCTCATTCCAGTTGTCCTCCACTGAACAAAGCAATGCCCCCTGGTTAGTCCTGTTACCAATTTTGAACTGCATTTAGCCCACTTTGTTCTTTGGGCCCATATCTGTTTCCCCCTCATCCTGCCCATTGCCCAGCCAGTGATAGATGAGTCTGCTGGTACATTGACCCATAAGGCAACATTCCCCGTGCACGCTACACTGCAAGATTGTGACCCTGCTGAAAGTCAGGTCCCCCTTCCCGCATACCATACCACATTACACGGGGACAAAGAGGAAGGTGCAGACGAAGGTGCAGGTTCCTTCATCAGGTGGGGGGAGGAATACTCGTTGGCGACGTCACAGGCACAGGGCCTCTCATAGTACGCAAAAGTGTTGCTGCCGGTGGGAGGCGCCCCCGCCGTGCAAACACACCGCTGTACTTTGAGGGGCACTGTGCCAGTGCCAATGCCAACGAGTGGGCCCCCCCTGCTTGCTCAGGATCACAGCACTTGCAAAGTTGAAATACTTACCTCTCCCTGCTCCACTGCCGTGACGTGTTCCAGATTTCCTGGGCCCACTAATTACTTGAACCAGCCCTACCCCCCACAACTTTAGCCAAATGACCCCCAATTTCAAATGCCTTCCAATTATTATAAGGTAAATTACGATTGACAAGCTTCTGTAACAAGAATGGATGTTTTTGCCATTAAAATGGGCAGCGTAGGTGTTTTCCTGGCCTCCACTCACTGCCGACTATGCTCCCCCATTGACTTGCATTGGGTTTCGTGTTTCGGTCGATACCCGACTTTTCGCGATAATCGGCCGATTCCACTCGACTCGACTTTTAAGATAGTCGGGTTTCGCGAAACACCCCTCGACTCTAAAAAGGTCAAGGTCGCTCAACCCTAGTTGTGAGGAATGCCCCTCTGTGATTGCGCTAATGCACCATGACATTGTAAAATCTGCCAACATTTTTTTTGGGGGGGATGAGAGATGTTGAGAAGGGAAACCAAATTAGAACTTTTATGGTGCCGTGTCTTTTCCACTCTTAGCCCTTAGTAGCTAGAACTGGTTTTTAGTCTCTAGAAGTCAAGTATGACGTTTTGAAATTAATGCTGGGATGGATTAAACTGTGAAGAAATGATATAGAAAATGTAATGTAAAAATGTCCAGCAGTATGTTCACATATTTTCAGTCTGCGCCCTCTCCATGTGGAAAACCCCAATATTAACTAATGGGTTCATTCACATTTCACATGGACTATATGCAGCTGGTGCTAATATGGTCTCATTTACAGACTAGACTAGTGATTGTAGATAGCCACCAGATCCTATGCTAGTGATTGTAGATAGCCACCAGATCCTGTGCTCATGCGCTATGAGGAAAAATACATCTACCTGCACATGGAGCCAGACAGGTCTGCAGTTTGCAGATGTGACTGGCCCAACTTCTGAAAGGCTTTCTGAGCATATCATAATTGTGTTTTTTAGTGACTTGCTGAATACTACATCATATTGCCACAGTGCATTACAAGCATAAAATTCCCACAATGTGCATGCAGTGGGCGTATTTCACGCCATTAGCAAACAGAGATATGAGAAAGTATTTTATTTCACAAGATGTTAGGTGTCGAGTTCCCGCCTCTGCACAGGGGGAGTCTTGAACCATCTCTGCTGCGGTCTCCTATTCTTCTCCAGCCGCAGTGGAGTCTGCTCAGCAGAGACGTCGGTTCCAGCATCTCACTCAGTCTCACTCTGTGCATAGGGTTACTGCTGCTTTTCCAGCTTCTGCCATTGAAGCCAGTGCTGGGCACCTTATTCTACCTATCTTATTATTTGGTGCGTTCCGCTAGCCCTAACACAAGAAGCATGAAAATGACTTTACAAAGTGCTCTATATAATAGAACTTGATTTTGGAAATGCACACCTACAGTACCACATAATCCCACTGAAGTCTTGTGCAGTTAATTCATATAACACTGACTGTAGTTCAGCTAATCATTACAGGACTCCGCTAGATAACAACTTGTTTGAAGTAGTATCCTGCACAGAGTACATTTGGGAGGGATGTGAAGAAGTCATTAAAAGGCAAGAAAGATAATCACGGTCAGAGCTGTGCAATTATCCCAGCATTAGAATCTGTATATTTGTGTGTAAAGAATACTTTTTACATTTCTAATGGGAACTGATACGCTGTACACTCTGTAACTGAATATTTAGATTATGCGCAATGAAGGGGTGCTGTGGTGTGTTCATGGAAAAAAATCTGAACTGACTGTGATAAAGGGAGATATAATTAATAAAACCACTAACATCAGTCATTTTAATTAGTCATTTAGTAGCTATTTACCTTGAACACTTTATAGCACACACACCACTCTAGCCCAGGGTCAACACAGACTGAACCAATCCAACAGACTGCAGTAGAATTAAGCTAGGTTCCCACAATGAGCTTTTCCTGAGTTTTTGATATTGCGCACCATTTTTGCCTTTTTTGTTTAAATTAGGTCACTTGTGTTTTTTCATTGCATTTTTGTGTGCGTTTTTTAACATGTTTTTGTCTCGTTTTGATGCTTTGTTTTTGTCTCTTTTTGGTGTGTCACATTTTAACCCCGTGCTTAATGACCGAGCCAATTTTTACAATTCTAACCACTGTCACTTTATGAGGATATAACTCTGGAATGCTTTAACGGATCCCGCTGATTCTGAGATTGTTTTTTGTGACATATTGTACTTCATGTTAGTGGTAACATTTCTAAGATATTACTTGTGATTATTTATGAAAAAAAAGGAAATATGGCAAAAAAAAATTAAATTTTGCAATTTTCTAAATCTGAATTTTTATGTCCTTAAATCAGAGAGATATGTCACACAAAATAGTTAATAAATAACATTTCCCACATGTCTACTTTACATCAGCACAATTTTGGAAACAATATTTTTTGATTTTATTTCTCATTTTTACAACAAAATTTACAAAACCATTTTTTTAGGGACCATCTCACATTTAAAGTCAGTTTGAGACATGTACATGACAGAAAGTACCCAAACTTGACCCCATTCTAAAAATTACATCCCTCAAGGTGCTCAAAACCACATTTAAGAAGTTTATTAACCCTCTAATGTGCTTCACAGCAACTGAAACAATGTGGAAGGAAAAAATGAACATTTAACTTTTTTTTTTGCAAACATTTTCCTTCAGAACCAATTTTTTTTTATTTTTACAAGGGTAAAAAGAGAAAATGAAACACAAAATTTGTTGAGCAATTTCTCCTGGATACGCTGATACCCCATATGTGGGGGCAAACCACTGTTTGGGCGCACGGCAGGGCTTGGAAGATAAGGAGCATCGGTTGACTTTTTCAATACAGAATTGGCTGGAATTGAGATCGGATGCCATGTCGCGTTTGGAGAGCCCTTGATGTACGTAACAGTGGAAACCCCCCACAAGTGACACCATTTTGGAAACTAGACCCCTTAATGAACATATCTAGATGAGTGGTGAGCACTTTGAACCCCCAAGTGCTTCACAGAAGTTTATAACGTAGAGCCGTGAAAATAAAAAAAATCGCATTTTTTACACAAAAATGATCTTTTCGTTCACAAATTCTTATTTTCACAAGGGTAACATGAGAAATTAGACCAAGAAAGTTGTTCAATTTCTCCTGAGTACGTTGATACCCCATATGTGGGGGTATACTGCTGTTTGGGCGCACGGCAGAGCTTGGAAGAGAAGGAGTTCCGTTTGACTTTTTCAATGCAGAGTTGGCTGGAATTGAGATCGGATGCCATGTCGCGTTTGGAGAGCCCCTAATGTGCCTAAACAGTGGAAACCCCGCACAATTGACCCCATTTTGGAAACTAGACCCTTTAGGGAACTTGTCTAGATGTGTGGTGAGCACTTTAAACCCCCAGGTGCTTCACAGAAGTTTATAACGTAGTGCCGTGAAAATAAAAAAATCACATTTTTTTTTACAAAAATGATCTTTTCGCCCCCAAATCTTTATTTTCACAAGGGTAACAGGAGAAATTAGACGAAAAAAGTTGTTGTGGTTTAAGTACCCTTAACTGCCGCCGTTAAAAGGTGTATCAGCGGTCGTTAAGGGGTTAAATAAAGCTGCTTTGTTTTTGATACTTCCTGGCATTTTGCTTGGACAAAATTTTATTCATAGACTGGTGTGCTGATTGCATGTGTTTTTATTGCATTTCCATCTTTTTTACCTGCTGATTTTCTGCATCTAATGCAATTCAATGAGGAAAATCTGCACAGAAAACTCAGTGTACCATCAAGAGAAATTGACATGCTGTGGATTTGAACGATGCACCGTAGATCAGTTTCTGTTGAGTTAAAAAAAAGCACAGTGGGCATGAGATTGCTATAAATCCCATCCAATTTGCTGGAACTGTAAAATGCTGCATTTTTGACACAGCAAATATATGCAGCTTCAAAAACACACAAAAACCTTACTCATGGGAGAAAAGCCTTAATAGGGATATTGTAATCTGAGATATTGATAACATATCGTGAATATATCGTATTTTTCGTACTATAAGACCCACCTTGGTTTTAGAGGAGGAAAATAGAAAAAAAATGTGGTCAATTCTGTACTAATATCCTCGATCCTGTTATAAATGTCCCCAATCCAGGTGTACATGGTTCCCTCATCCCTATCCTGGAATGCATCGCCCCTCATCTCTATCCTGGTATGCATGGCCCCCTCATCCCTATCCTAGTATGCATGGCCCCCTCATCCCTATCCTGGTATGCATGGCCCCCATCAGAAAAACATTAAAAAAACATAAACCATTCTACTTACCTGCTCTCCCTCGCAGCATCAAGTTCTGATGAGAGCAGCTGATTTATGCTTGTAAGCAACGCATAGCAGTAATGTCATGTGCTGCTTGCAAGCAGAGGACAGCTGGCTAACAGCATGTCCGCCTGTCCACCATTAAAGAGAAATGAATATTCACTGCTCTCCACTCCCATGGATGTGGAGAGCAGTGAATATTAATTTCTCATTAGCCGCTGGCTTCTGCCTTCTGTAATGGGCTACTCTGCCGCTGCCGCTCACCAACCTCCCCATCCAAAGCAGCTACATCAAGACTATAAGACATCCCCCCAATTTTCCTCAAAATTTTTGGAGGAAAAATGTGCGTCCTGTAGTCAGAAAAATACGGTATATATTAAAATGTCTAATATGTGCTGGATCAACTTACAGGTATTCCACTTACTGAGGGAATGAGTGTTACTTTTTCCTCCATTTACACTTCATTCATGTGGATCTCCACTTTGAGCTATGTGAGTTCTTGAAAAATAGAAGTATTTTACTACGCCCATTGCTGCACTAACTTAGGACCACCTCTGCACTGGAGATGAGCACATCTTCACTCAACCCGGTTCATGATATAGGTCAATTCTCTCTGGCTGTGAACAAAATGAGCGTACATTTTCTGACCTTCTGGGATCCTTGGTGCTTAGTTTGATCTGCCAGCCTGGTGTGACATCATCTATGCAGCATGTGGCACACAAAATTAAATCTCACCAGCCTGGCTAATCATATTCCAAGCCTGGGATCCCAGAGGGTAAGGGAATTCACACAGCCAAAGAGCACTGACTTTGACCATGGACCGCTGTTGCATGAAGTGATCCGATCATCTCTATTCTCCACTCTACCTGTTCCTTTTTCTGCAATAGACCTATGCTATACCAACATAAAGAAGTTACAAAGACTGCCACACAGTGCACAATTAGTGCTTAATCTTCCCTGCTCCTATGCCACATGCATACATGCCACACCTTTCCCCCCTACAATGGCTTACACCCTACTTCCCACATTTCCTGATTTCCAGCTCCTTCTCCACACAGGTCCTCCTTGACATGAAAAAGATCTTATGACTTCAATTATTGCTGTACTAGATTTTGCCTACCTGCACTCACAACAGGTATCCTTGACAATTACCGTTCCCGGTCAAAACGCTTGACCACCTCTTTTTCTTACTCCTTGTGGGATCAAAATAAATTTACACTGCAGCAAAACCTACAGTCTAATTTTCTTTTGTGATGATGAGGTTAGTACCTCTACTTTTCCCCTCTGACATGGAAGAAAAATGTGGGCAGACCACATACCTTTCTTTATATTTTTGAATTATACAAAACCCAATCATTTTCTTGAGCTTTTTACGTTATATCTTATCCCTGGGTAATATACAAACATCAGAAGTATTACAACCTCATCCATTTACCATTGCTTAGTATATAGCTTTGTATTTGTCTAGTGTTATGTATGCTGAGTATATTAATGAAATGCAGGGAATATAAATATCTCAGTGTGCTAACAAGAAGCCGCACTGAATATTTGCTTGGATCTTTAAATTACTATCACGGTGATTTGCCAACACAATGTTAAGTAATTGACATGAGTAGTAGATGGTTTGTTGAGCCATTGCTAATTCTCTGTTCATTCTCAGCAGGATGATGATAATTGAGAAGTGAAAGCCTAAAGTGTAATATATATTCTGCATTAAATATGATATTAACATTAGTATAATCTTAGCTTTACAAGCATCTAATCCTCTCCACACTGAAATGATCTTCTCGAGTTAGTAGATCTTTTTTCTGTTAATGAAAGCTCAAATAAAGCAGCGTAAGGATAATTGCCTGAAGACCATATCAAAATGTCCTAATCTAGGCTCTGTTCACATTTTGCTTCCTAAACACAATCAGAATAAAACATATGCAGGTAAAGGTAGCTGTGCATAAAGCAAATAAGACGTATTCACAAAGTTACTAACATTTACAATGCAAAATTCAAGGAATATCTAAGAATAACATCAAAGTGGCAAGAAATGCTGGAAAAACATCCACTTTTGGGCAATTTCTTACTAAACCATTCTCTTTTTATGTCTAGTTCATGGTAAAATCAAGACTGTAGGTAAATTTGTATTCATCGTGCCATATACACTGAGTATATGTATTCTGGCAGTCACTGGCCCAGTGTGCATCATCACACATATGTTCTTACTGTACATGAAAGCATAGTCTTATACAGATTCCTGTGCAGACTAGTATCAGAATAAATGTTATATAACTCTCTCTCTCTCTCTCTCTCTATATATATTAGGTTTTTTACAATAGGATACAATGAGCAAAGTAGACCACTGTTTGCAGATACAGCTACATACACTGCAGCCTTCTATCAGAGACATATGTGAGCAGGTAGGAAGATGCAGTAATGGGTCGGAGGCAGAGCAAGTGTTAATGTTAATGTGGGGTTTAATCTAAGGGTACCGTCACACAGTGCCATTTTGATCGCTACGACGGTACGATTCGTGACGTTCCAGCGATATTGTTACGATATCGCTGTGTCTGACACGCAGCAGCGATCAGGGATCCTGCTGAGAATCGTACGTCGTAGCAGATCGTTTGGAACATTCTTTCGTCGCTGGATCTCCCGCTGTCATCGCTAGATCGGTGTGTGTGACACCGATCTAGCGATGCGTTCGCATGTAACCAGGGTAAACATCGGGTTACTAAGCGCAGGACCGCACTTAGTAACCCGATGTTTACCCTGGTTACCAGCGTAAATGTAAAAAAAACAAACACTACATACTTACATTTCGGTGTCTGTCCCTTGCCGTCTGCTTCCCGCACTGTGACTGCCGGCCGTAAAGTGAAAGCAGAGCACAGCGGTGACGTCACCGCTGTGCTGTGCTTTCACTTTACGGCCGGCAGTCAGTAAGTGCGGGAAGCAGACGGCAAGGGACAGACACCGGAAGGTAAGTATGTAGTGTTTGTTTTTTTTTACGCTGGTTACCAGGGTAAACATCGGGTTACTAAGCGCGGCCCTGCGCTTAGTAACCCGATGTTTACCCTGGTTACCCGGGGACCTCGGCATCGTTGGTCGCTGGAGAGCTGTCTGTGTGACAGCTCTCCAGCGACCACACTACGACTTACCAACAATCACGGCCAGGTCGTATCGCTGGTCGTGATCGTTGGTAAATCGTATAGTGTGACGGTACCCTAACAGATAGACTCCTCGCAGGGAGAAAACAGATAAAACAGTATAAAGGAACACAGGGGACGTAACTCAGGGGAAGCGGGTGTGAAGCATAGGGTAGGAAGTTCAAGGATAGCAAACTTATCAGTCTGACGACTTAAGAATGCGGTTAGTTCAGGATGTGGATGTTGGCGCCAAAGAAGTGGCGCATAAGGAGTCCAGTATGGTCCTGGAAAAGATGACGTCCTGGATCCTGGTAGCAGTGATTCCTCATGGTCCAGTTTAGTCCTGGAAAAGATGAGGTCTTGGCTCCTGGCGGCGACAGTGATTCATTGTGGTCCGGTTGGTGATCAGTGTGTCAGGAAACAATGAGCCGGACAGTGTATAGTCTTTCCCTGGTCAGCGGTGTCAGCGGGGACCAGGTTTTTGGCAGTCTGTTAACAGCTTTTAACCTCTGCTTGTTTTTGCACGCTCTGGCAGTTGGGCCCCCCCCCCCCCCCCTACAGAAGCCCTGACACTGCCCTCTTGTGCGATGCGCGTTCACACAGCAACTAACTAATTTGACGAGCGCTGTGGCCCTTTTATCTTAGCCACACACCCTACTCCTAGGTGCAGAGGTCGGTCTGGGCTTTAGTCTTTCCCTCGTGAAACCTGGGTGACAGCCCTGACCGTTCCGGATCAATCAAGGAGTAGGTAGGCCTGGTCCGGGTCTTCTCCTTACATATATATACTTCACCCCAACAGAAGGAAAACATGATGTGAACATAGCGATACACAAACTTGTCACTGACTTTTCATCTTCTCATAACATTGGAAACTATTTCTAGACCTTAAATGTTTACCCTTTATTGTCCTTCTAGATGTATAGGAGGACATGACTTGCTAACATGGGATAATGGATGTGTAAAGAATTCCTTTATAAGGTTCAAGTATATGGCCTTAATGATTACATATATGGCCGTATACAAGGCTTTGCAGCTTCAGACTTAGAGCAGTTGGATTTTATACCCTTTATTCACAGCAAGCCCATCACAAAACCTGTTTTTATCTTCACAAACATACACTATACTTTATGATTTTTCAATGAATATTTCTGGGATAAGAACCATGCACAGTTGTGCATGAACACGTATGTGGACTGAAATTTAAGAGAACCAGCAAAGATACCATCAGTTGTAGGTTATGTTTGTTAATGGCAGTGTGAATGATGTGCTCCTACAAGTTACACTTATATTGATGTGTTCCAGCTCATGTCTTCATTACTACTTTAGTTTTTGTACTTTTTACATGCATAGGCATGGCTCCCCTTTTTTAGGGCTGTGCATTTAGTTTCTATAGCTTTCCATGGGGCAGGCACTTAAACAGACCTGGTCCTGCTCAGCCCCATCTATTGAAGCTGGCTGGCAGAGGTTGTACTTTAGAGATAGGACCATTCTAAGTGGGTAGAGATGGAAGGACACCTGGATGTTCGGGTCTGGCAGGTGAGGCCGAACAGTTACAGAAAGTTCATGTTCGGGTACCAGAACAGTACGCAGACCCAAACCCGAACCTGGACCCCATTCACTTGAATGGGGGCCTGAACATCCAGTGTTTGCTGCACTATAATGTGCATGACAGTGCAGCAAACACCGCTTCTGATTGGTGGTGAAATCATCCCCTGGTGAAGTCCGTGTTCGGTGTCCTTGCCTGAAGAGTTGGTGATCATTACGGACAACGAACTTTACTGTTCGGTTTCACCCATCTCTAGTGGCGGGATGTCTTTACATTGTTTTGATCAAAACAGTGTTAACTAAGTTCTGTAGGTTATTTTCATGTACTGTTACTATTCACTTACTGTGGGGTATTTGCTCATTTTTCTATTATTCTAGGTTATTACAGTAGTAAGAACTGTGTCATCATGTCTTGCAAGACAAGAGAAGAAAGAATCTAGTATAAAATCTATCTCCAGTTCAACTTTGTTGTTTTAAGTACATAAAATAGAAAGTTATTCTTTATATATACTGCATTGACTACAAGTAAAATTCTCACAATAAACTTCGCACTTGTTTTTATGGATTTCTGTTAAATTGAATTGTAAATTATGTTGCACATACAAGGCGCTCTGCAATGTTGCAAATTGGATAATGACCTTCTAAGAACAGTAAACACGCTGTAAACACACAGCAAATCGTTTATGAGTTATATTACCAGCACGCACACTGTACACATCTGACATTCATTCCATTCGGCGCCTTGCATACATTTTCATTTTTCTTAGATCCTATTTACACATTCACTGATGATTCATGTAAATCTATATCAGCACAATTACTTTTGTAGATGCTGAAAATGAATTTTTTTGTGTGTGAGCACAAGCAAATGTGATTTATATAATGGTAAGTTATAGAATTTCATTAAAGCTGAATTGTCGCCATATTCAAAATACAAACCGCATACAATATTGAAAGATTTCTTAACATTTTAGAGATGCCCACCCATGACTTTTTTTTCTCCTAAACCTGTGTTTATGTGTTTTACTGTTCTGTTAGTGTTTCTAATACACTCACTTATTGTCGCCTTCTCTGGGATCTAGCGCCATTCCGCTTTTCTTCTGAGTGACATCACCACTTTGCAAACTCTCCTGGTCACAATGCGCTCTGTGTGTCCCAGAAGCAGCTTTTACCATGTAACCTATGGAGCATTATAACGAAACCCCATAGACTTACACTGTAAAAGATACTTATGGCTCACGCATAGAGAATAGAGTCTGCCGGATAGTCTGATTTGCCGTCATGTCACTCACAAGAAGAGTGGAACGATATTTGATACCAAGGGAGTCGGTGATAGGTGAGTATTAGTGATGAGCGAGCGTGCTCAAATAAGTTGTTATCTGAGCATGCACTGGTGCTTAACCAAGTGACTTTGGCATACTCTAAAAATGTTTGAGTCAGCGGGACTGCATGCCTCACAGCTGTTTGACAGCCACAACACATGCAGGGATTACCTAACAAACAGAAAATCCTTGCATGTCTTGCAGCTGTCAAACAGCCTAGAGACGTACAGGTGCAATGACTTGAACATATTTTTCGAAGTCACTCGGTTAAGCACCGGAGCATGCTCAGATCGCATCTTATCAGCATTAATGAGTACGCGGACACACTGACAGTATACTACATACACAACTTCGGGGCTTAGGGGAAATGTTTTATGGGAAAGCTACTTTAAGCTACATTGAATATCCATTTCAAAATGGCTGTATATTCACTTATAAAAGTTGTCTTGTCTGAAAAGAAAACTACTATTTTATTAGTCCAGTTACTTGGACTCATAAAAATTTGAAAAAAGATGAGAAACAGCCATTAACTAACCTCAAGGGAAATCCAAGTATTATAATCAGAAGTACAGATAAGGATGTGTCTATATTTACCCAGGATCAGGTGACATATGTGAATGAAGCTTTCCGGATTTTAGTTGGATAAGAAATAGTATGAAAAATGATCCACAAATCCTTAATCAGAGTGTACAAATGATCTCCAATCTTTCATCTACATGGTTGTGAATAATGGGTTAATCCAACGTAAGAAAACCAACAGCTCAGCACACGTGTCATCGGTTCATCCAGGGTGCTCGGCAGCTTAAGCAGAGCTTGTCTATGTAATCCAGTAGGAAAAAAGCCAGCACTCCGTCCTTCTTGAGAAAACTCTGTATTTATTGGGAGTTAATTCCCTATGTGCTAAAACCATTGAACACAATCTGTGAAGTTTACTTCCGAAACGCGGCAGATGTTTGATCACCTGTGTTCAGTGGATTTTGCACATATGGAATAAAAGTACAATAATCATGGAAGAAGGATGGAGTGCTAGCTTTTTTCCTCCTTGATTACATTGACAAGCTCAGGGTGTTATAGTATATATACAGCAGCACTATTCATTTTTTATGATGTGTTGCTTATACAGCACCATCATATTCCACAGCGCTTTACAGACAACAGATGGGAGGAAACCCACACAAATGTAGGGTGAACATACAAACTGCTTGAAGATATTGGTGGGATTTGAACCCAGGACCCCAGCACTGCAAATCAACAGAACAAACCACAGAGCCACTGTGCTGCTTTAATTGATTATGTATTTACTTATCTATCCATTGTTACTCAAAGTTAATTTTATACATCCATTTCCTCATATACTTCATTTTATACCCTCATATTGGCTTCCTATCACCCCTTTGCTAATGTCAGGCTTTGCATAAATCTTTGGTTCCCATTTTCACATGATTTGTGCTGTCACAATGGATGAAATTCAAGTGCATGCCATCTACTATTTTGGAATTATGTATTGGCACTCCAGCGATATCACCACATAGCTCAGATACTGCACTTCAGCCATTTGGCATCACTGCATTTTGTTTTTTAGTCCCTAGAATGTCTATTCTACACAGGATCATCTGTCAGCTCCTATGCTTATGTGTGATGGCTCCCAGCGCATGCGTTCATCCATCATGCTTAATAGGTTTTGTGGTATCATCCTGAATTCATAGCGTCATAGCTATCGGATGAGCGATTCCCGACTGTAACACACCAACCTCCTTGACAAATGTTTTACTCATTTTTGTTTGTTCATACATAGAGCCTTTATGCTTTTTTGATATTTTTTATGTAAGAATTTACAAATATTCTTTTTATTCTGTCTTAAGAGCAGTGTCACCCGCATTTTGAGGCTTTTTGGATAGTTTTTACTCTTTTCATGGTTGTTTTCCTGCATTCTGTCTAAGTGACTTAAATAAGGATCTTGTGAGACTTGAAACACACTATTTTTGAGACTTTTATTATAAAAGTATTATCACTTAAAAGTGAGTTAATTTTTGTTTATTGCAATTGAGTGTTATCAGATAGCAATTCATACAAGGAGAAATATTTGCCCCCAGTGAAAACACCCACTTGGACTAAACTAGAGTTAACTCAATAGTAGATATGAGTGAACCTGAACTGAAGGGTATATACCCACGGTCAGGAATCGGCAACCCTTTGAATGCAGCACATGTCCGCTCCGTCCAAAGCGCTGCTGGCTTTTGAACGCAGGTAATTCCGCATGTGGTCACTGAACCGTGTGGAATCACAGCATCCAATACGTCATACGGGTGACATTCATCTTGCGGAGACTCGCATCTCCGCAAGATAAATGGACATGCTGCAGTCTGGAAAGACACTCTGCATGTCTGTCTCCACGGGTGATCCGCAGGCATCTCAGCACGCATAATGGAGATGGGATTTCTTGAAATCCCATCCACTGGGTTGCAACACCTGGATGCTGCGGGTTGGATGTTGCGGATGTACGCAGCGTCCAACCTGCAGCGTTTACTGACTGTGGGAACGTACTATAAAAGTTCCTCATTCTTACAGTTGGTGTCAGGTGCTAAACATTGAATACTGACTTATCTCTGAAGTTCACAGCAATGTTTGCAGTTCTAGGAGATGTCCATTGCAATGAGAGAGAGAATATTTTCCAGCTCAAAAGTTTGAGTCACAATCATTTTCTATGTGGTTTGGGTTCTGGTTCAAGTTCAGGTAGAGTTCTGGTACCCGAACCAAACTTTGGAATAAAGTTTGGTTCGGGTACCAAAACCCGAACTTCCATGGGTCCGCTCACCCTGACTGATTAGGTGCCAAATACTTTGATTGTTAAAGGGAACTTGTCAGCAGGATTGTGCTCAGTAACCTACAGACAGTGTCAGGTCGGCCCCGTTATACTGATTAATATGATACCTTGGTTGATAAAATCCCTCTTGTGGTTGTCTTTCCGAGAGCTGATACTGCGCAGGCACGGTCGGCGCCATCTTTGAAGAGGAATTTTTTTTTCTTCTCCAGTAAGGCGGCGCCACCGGCATCTGCGCAACAACAGCTATCGGATCCCCTCTATACACACCGATAGCTGCTACTGTGCGATAACATCAAGAACAGTTATTACTAGGACACTAAACATGCGATTATGCTGCAGCGCAGGTGCCACGGCTGAGGGATCAGTGACCTGTCAGCAGTCAGCATTATAAATACCTAAACAGAGCACCACATGAAGACCCCCCACATGCCGACCCATAGCACGAGCAGATCATTAACTAAATACTGAAAATAAAGATTAAGCAACAACCACAAGACGGATTTCATCAACCAAGGCATCATTTTACTCAGTATAATGGTGCTGACCTGACACTGTCTGTAGGTTAGTGTGAACAATCCTGCTGACAGGTTCCCTTTAACACTAGGACTACTGGTATAGTCATTTTGACTACTTGCACTTCAGTAGTTCTATTCGGGGTCACGAGTCCAGTAGTCCTAGTGTCAATGGAGCGCTGTAAAGAAGCAAAATTAGAAAAATTATAAATATTGCATTCTACTTTACAATCACCATTCTCTATTACATTGTTTATCCATTACCACATGAGAAATGTTTTGAAAGGTCTTCTTTAATTCTTACGGCCAATACTGCAGAATGATCTATATGTAAACCTGTCCTGATTATTTGTCGCCATCTTTTTATATCCCTGTTTAGTTCTAATATTAAGCAGGAGAACTTGCAAAAAAGATTATAAAGTTATTCTGACATGGAATTTTAAAGCAAATACACCTGTCTAATCAGGTCTAAAACTGTTTAATAATTTATGCTGTTTGTATTGTGAAATATAGTGACAAATCAACAAAATAGAATCAAATATATTGTTTTCTTTTAAATGATATTTGTAAGGAAATAAATAGTTTGCATGTGAGATGTAATCCTGGTTAACTTATTCATGAGTACAAGAACGGCTGAAAATTTAATTGTCCTTTCAAAGTTCCATAATGCCCATCATTTATTTTGTTAGATATCGCTAAACAAACACAAAACAATGTGATGGCTGAGAGCTGATGTTCTTAGTCTGGGAGGGGGCCAACATTCATGGCCCCTTCCTAAGCTATTAATATAAGCCCACAGCTGTCTTGTTTAGCCTTTGTTGGATAGTAATTTTAGGGGGGACCCCATGTTATTTCTTGGGAGGTGTCTCTCCTGTAATAGCTAGTAAAGGCTAAGAAAACAGTTGTGATCTGATATGAATAGCCTTGGAACCTTTAATACTATTGGCCCCTTCCCAGTATATTAACATCAGAACCAAGCTGTTGGCTTTCCCTCAGCTGGTTCTGAAAATTATGGGGGACCTCATGCATTTTTCATTTTCATTTATTAATTTCTTTATTAAAAAATACAAGTTCAGAGAAATAAGCACGCAAAACACTGATTAGAAATCACACAGACATACAGTGGGGCAAAAAAGTATTTAGTCAGTCAGCAATAGTGCAAGTTCCACCACTTAAAAAGATGAGAGGCGTCTGTAATTTACATCATAGGTAGACCTCAACTATGGGAGACAAACTGAGAAAAAAAATCCAGAAAATCACATTATCTGTTTTTTTATCATTTTATTTGCATATTATGGTGGAAAATAAGTATTTGGTCAGAAACAAAATTTCATCTCAATACTTTGTAATATATCCTTTGTTGGCAATGACAGAGGTCAAACGTTTTCTGTAAGTCTTCACAAGGTTGCCACACACTCTTGTTGGTATGTTGGCCCATTCCTCCATGCAGATCTCCTCTAGAGCAGTGATGTTTTTGGCTTTTCGCTTGGCAACACGGACTTTCAACTCCCTCTAAAGGTTTTCTATAGGGTTGAGATCTGGAGACTGGCTAGGCCACTCCAGGACCTTGAAATGCTTCTTACGAAGCCACTCCTTCGTTGCCCTGGTGGTGTGCTTTGGATCATTGTCATGTTGAAAGACCCAGCCACATTTCATATTCAATGCCCTTGCTGATGGAAGGAGGTTTGCACTCAAAATCTCACGATACATGGCCCCATTCATTCTTTCATGTACCCGGATCAGTCGTCCTGGCCCCTTTGCAGAGAAACAGCCCCAAAGCATGATGTTTCCACCACCATGCTTTACAGTAGGTATGGTGTTTGATGGATGCAACTCAGTATTCTTTTTCCTCCAAACACGACAAGTTGTGTTTCTACCAAACAGTTCCAGTTTGGTTTCATCAGACCATAGGACATTCTCCCAAAACTCCTCTGGATCATCCAAATGCTCTCTAGCAAACTTCAGACGGGCCCGGACATGTACTGGCTTAAGCAGTGGGACACGTCTGGCACTGCAGGATCTGAGTCCATGGTGGCGTAGTGTGTTACTTATGGTAGGCCTTGTTACATTGGTCACAGCTCTCTGCAGTTCATTCACTAGGTCCCCCCGCGTGGTTCTGGGATTTTTGCTCACCGTTCTTGTGATCATTCTGACCCCATGGGGTGGGATTTTGCGTGATCGAGGGAGATTATCAGTGGTCTTGTATGTCTTCCATTTTCTAATTATTGCTCCCACTGTTGATTTCTTCACTCCAAGCTGGTTGGCTATTGCAGATTCAGTCTTCCCAGCCTGGTGCAGGGCTACAATTTTGTTTCTGGTGTCCTTTGACAGCTCTTTGGTCTTCACCATAGTGGAGTTTGGAGTCAGACTGTTTGAGGGTGTGCACAGGTGTCTTTTTATACTGATAACAAGTTTAAACAGGTGCCATTACTACAGGTAATGAGTGGAGGAAAGAGGAGACTCTTAAAGAAGAAGTTACAGGTCTGTGAGAGCCAGAAATCTTGATTGTTTATTTCTGACCAAATACTTATTTTCCACCATAAAATGCAAAAAAATGATGATAAAAAAACAGACAATGTGATTTTCTTGATTTTTTTTTCTCAGTTTGTCTCCCATAGTTGAGGTCTACCTATGATGTAAATTACAGACGCCTCTCATCTTTTTAAGTGGTGGAACTTGCACTATTGCTGACTGACTAAATACTTTTTTGCCCCACTGTATTTCTATCTATCATGTTCCTCATAACTATCTATTTCTTTGAACATCTTTAATACATCAATTTCTTTCATTACTGTGCTGCTTTTCATTCCATAAGTGTCACACTGACAGCACAAGAACACATGAATGTCTAACGGATTACACATGGATGTCACATACATACACAAGGATGGCACACAGACAAGTACTGGTTTTTTCCAGCGCAGGAATCACCAGGACGTGTGAAGGAGGCCTAGGTCAGCTAATATAATACAGCTCTGGCAATAATTAAGAGACCACTGCAAAATGTTCAGTTTGTCTGATTTTTCTCTTTATAGGTATATTTTTGAGTAAAATGTTAATTGTTCTTTTATTCTATAAACTTCTGACAATGTCTCCGTATTTCTAAGCAATAAATTTCATATTTTGTTTTTGAAAAAGAAAAATGGTCCAATTTTTTTTTAAAAAACCAGTGCTTTCTGACCTGAAATAATGCAAAGGAAACAAGTGCATAATAATTTAGAATCAACAATACTGATGTTTTAACTCAGGAAGAGTTCAGGAATCAATATTTTGAGGAATAACCATGATTTGTAATCACAGCTTTCATGCGTCTTGGCATGCTTTCCACCAGTCTTTCACACTGCTTCTGGCACAAAAATGTAAGAAGTCCTTCTTTTTTTGATGGCTTGTGACTATCCATCATCCTCTTGAATACATTCCAGAGGTTTTCAATGGGGTTCAGGTCTGGAGATTGGGCTGCACATGATAGGGTCTTGATGTGGTGGTCTCTTAATTTTTTCCAGAGCTGTATTTTACTCTGCAACAAAACTATAATGTACACTATATAATGTATCAATTATCATATTACTACAAAGAAAAAAAACACAGCTTTTTCATTCATTACTAAAATTATTATCCAGCATCCAGTCCCTGTTACCTATACTCTGGTTCACTGATAGTATGATGCTCTTGTCTGGTATATGACATCTGTTAGAGGGACATATGACCAGACACATACATTAATACTTTTCAATAACACTGCATACAGCACAATGGATGTTGGTGTATTATTCAATGGAGGTTGCCGATGTCTGGTCACTTGCTCTTCTTTATTTGTGGGCATGTTCCAGTCTGATGTAAGCTGTGGACCAGGGTGGGCAAGGAAAGCAGTAAACACTAAATTTGTCAAATGAACTTTTACTGTTAAACTCAGACTGATTATGCTTCCACGAACCAACAAAATGTGACAGGTAAGGCTACTTTCACACTAGCGTTTTCTGCAATCCGTCACAATGCGTCGTTTTGCAGAAAAAACGCATCCTGCAAAAGTGCTTGCAGGATGCGTTTTTTCCCCATAGACTTGCATTGACGACGCATTTGCGACGGATTGCCACACGTCGCATCCGTCGAGCAACGGATGCGTCATGCTTTTGCGGACCACCGGGAGAAAAAAACGGTACATGTAACGTTTTTTTCTCCTGACGGACCGCTTTTTCCGACCGCGCATGCGCGGCCGGAACTCCGCCCCCACCTCCCCGCACCTTACAATGGGGCAGCGGATGGGCCGGAAAAATGCATCCGCTGCACCCATTGTGCAATGCAGCAAACGCTAGCGTCGGAATCTCTCCCCGACGCATTGCGACGGGGAGATTCCGACGCTAGTGTGAAAGAAGCCTTAATTTGCACACACCTGGTCAAAACTGCCCAGGACCACTTTGCTGCGTCACTCAGTAGGCATTAAAAAGTTGACTATGTTCCTATAATTTACCTAGTTGTGCACCCTCCTAGTGTGGCTACTGAGCATTTATCTGGAAAGCTAGAACAAATCAAATGAATGAGAGACCTATTGGTGATGCAGCACAGCAGCTTACAAACTTAACAAGATGACTCTAAATCCCTTATGTAAAAAAAAGTGTGCTGGCTGTTTCAATGATTGCTCTCCCTTTTGGCATGATGTACAGTGAAGGAAATAATTATTTGATCCCTTGCTGATTTTGTAAGTTTGCCCACTGACGAAGACATGAACAGTCTATTATTTTAAGGGTAGGTTAATTTTAATATTGAGAAATAGAATATCAAAAATAAAATCCAGAAAATCACATTATATAAATTATATAAATTTATTTGCATTTTGCAGTGAGAAATATGTATTTGATCTCGTACGAACCAATAAGAGTTCTGGCTCCTACAGACCAGTTAGACGCTCCTAATCAACTCTTTACTTGCATTACAGATAGCTGTCTTACATAGCCACCTTTATAAAAGACTCCTGTCCACAGACTCAATTAATCAGTCAGACTCTAACCTCTACAACATGGACAAGACCAAAGAGCTTTATAAGAATGTCAAGGACAAGATCATAGACCTTCACAAAACTGGAATGGGCTACAAAACCATAAGTAAACTGCTGGGTGAGAAGGAGACAACTGTTGGTGAAGTAGTAAGAAAATGGAAGAAATACAAAATGACTGTCAATCGACATTAATCTGGGGCACCATGCAAAATATCACCTCGTGGGGTATCCTTGATCATGAAGAAGGTGAGAGATCAGCCTAAAACTACACAGGGGGAACTTGTTAATGATCTCAAGGAAGCTGGGACCACAGTCACCAAGAAAACCATTGCTAACACATTACACCGTAAAGGTTTAAAATCCTGCAGTGCCAGCAAGGTCCCCCTGCTCAAGAAGGCACATGTGCAGGCCCATCTGAAGTTTGCCAATGAACACCTGGATGATTCTGTGAGTTATTAATAGAAAGTGCTGTGGTCAGATGAGACAAAAATTGAGCTCTATGGCATTAACTGAACTCGCCGTGTTTGGAGTAAGAAAAATGCTGCCTATGACCCAAAGAACACTATCCCCACTGTCAAGTATGGAGGTGGAAAAATTGTTTTGGGGGTGTTTCTCTGCTAAGGTCACAGGACTGCTTCACCACATCAATGGGAGAATGGATGGAGCCATGTGTTAGGTGTCAAGTTCCCGCCGCTGCTCAGGGGGAATCTCGAACCACCTCCGCTGCGGTCTCCCATTCTTCTTCAGCTGCAGAGGAGCCTGCTCAGCGGAGACGTCTATCCCAGCGTCTGGCTCAGGCAGATACTGTGCGCTTGGTTACTGCTAATCTTCCAGGCTCAGACATTGTTACCAGCACTGTTCTGCGGCGAGCAGATGGTCCTGGGACTAAGTCCTGCTTTTCCCGCTACTGAGCATGCCCAAGGGATGACCTCTCATTGGAGGTTGGGGGGTCACAAGCTCAGGTCCTGAAGCAGTTCCTATTGGACCACTTGGAAGGTCCTGGGGAGCTTTCTCTGTAAAAGGTTTGCATGGCCTCACAGCCATGCACTAGTATCAACCTTTGTTCATGAGCTTAGCTACCTTGTGGTCTTGTGGTCTGTGTCTGCCTGTGGTCAGGGTCGGCTGTATAGCCACTAGAATTCTGGCACCTCCAGAGAGGAGTTCATGTGTGTGAATTTAGGGCTGGTGTATAGCCACTGGAATTCCGGCACCTCCAGAGAGGAGTTGTTTGTGTGCTGATGCTGACTATATGACCACTGTATGCTATCTGCTCTGTTAGTGAGCTGTGATCCTCTGTGAAGTTAACAGGGCACAGCGTTATTCTAATCCCGGCGACTCTGTGAAGCAACAGAGTTTGCTCCTATACAGACCGGGTGACGGAACCCGTGTATAGTTCAGGCATTGTACCGCCATATAGTGCCGCCATTTACTAGCAGCAGGTTCCACTCCTGCATGGTGGACCCCATGCTGCAAATGCACTTATATTATCTCAATATTTACTCTGTGTGTTCCGCTCACCCTAACACCATGTACCGTAAAAGCCTGAGTGACAACCTCCTTCCCTCCTCCAGGACATTAAAAATGGGTCATGGCTGGGTCTTTCAGCAAGATAATGACCCAAAATATACAGCCAAGGCAACAAAGGAGTGGCTCAAAAAGAAGCATATTAAGGTCATGAAGTGGCCTAGCCAGTCTCCTGACCGTAATCCCATAGAAAACTTATGGAGGGAGTTGAAGCTTCGAGTTGCCAAGCGATAGCCTCAAAATCTTAATGATTTAGAGATGATCTGCAAAGAGAAGTGGACCAAAATTCCTCCTGACAAGTGCGCAAAGCTCATCATCAACTACAAAAACCATCTGACTGCTGTGGTTGCCAACAAGGTTTTGCCACCAAGTATTAAGTCCTGTTTGCAAAAGGGATCAAATACTTATTTCTCACTGCAAAATGCAAATAAATGTATATAATTTATAAAATGTGATTTTCTGGATTTTATTTTTGATATTCTATCTCTCAATGTTAAAATCAACCTACCCTTAAAATGATGGACTGTTCATGTCTTTGTCAGTGGGCAAACTTACAAAATCAGCAAGGGATCAAATAATTATTTACTTCACTGTGCATGTCATAGGAGAGAGAATGATGCCCCTCATGACCCCCCGATACCTCCGTCATGCCTCGGTCCCTCCTTATCATTCTTTGCAGTTGGGCTTAGGGTTAGTGTTAGGGATGGGTGGGGGTTAGGGTTATGTTATGGTTAGGGGTGTGTTAAGGTTAGGGTTGTGGTTGGGGTTAGAATTGGGTATTTTTCAAAAGTAAAAAAATAACAATATGATGGCTAGTGTTAAGCCCAAGTGCTCACTACTCGAGTTTGCTTGGGGTGCTCAGGTATACACAAAGTATCACGAATCCCTTCAAGTTTTTCTGGGTGCATAGCAGCAACAAAACACGCAGGGTAGGGACTTGAGCATGTCACTTAAGCACCCACGATATTTGGTGCATGTCCGAGCACTTGATGCAAACTAAAGTAGCGAGCACTTCTAGTGTTATCAAATTCTGTATCATACTTGTGGGTTCAAAATGCTCACTATGTCCCTAAATAAAATCCTTGAGTGGTGTGGTTTCCAAAATTGTGTCACTTGGGGGGGTTCCACTGTTTAGGGACATCAGGGACTCTCTAAACGCAAAATGGTGTCCGCTAATTATTCCAGCAAACTTTAAGTTGAAAAAGTCAAATGGCGCTCTTTTCCTTCTGAGCCCTGCTGTGCAACCAAACAGTGGATTTCTCCCACAAATAAGATATTGGCGTATTCATGAAAAATTGCACAACAAATTTTGTGGTCCATTTTCTCCTGTTACCCTTGTGAAAATGAAAAAGTTTTGGTCTAAAGTAATTTTTTTGTGAAAAAAAATAAATGTTTATTTTTTTCTTTCCTCATTGCTTAAGTTCCTGTGAAGCACTTGAAGGGTTAATAAACTTCTTGAATGTGACTTTGAGCACCTTGAGGGGTGCAGTTTTTAGAATGGTGTCACTTTCAGTTGTTTATACAGTGGAAAATACCCAAAGTCACTTCAAATATAATGTGGTCCCTAAAAAAATTGTTTTGGAAATTTAGTTGAAAAAATAAGAAATTGTTGGTCAGCTTTTAACCCTTCTAACTTCCTAACAAAAAAATATATATTTTCCCACATTGTAAAATAGACATGTGGGAAATGTTATTTATTAATTATTTTGTGGGACATGGCTGATTTAAGGGCATAAGAATAAAAAATTTGAAAATTGTGAAATTTTTTAAATCTTTGCCAAATCTTTGCTTTTTTAACAAATAAACTTAAGTCTTATCAAATACATTTTACCACTATCATGAAGTACAATACGTCACGGAAAAACAGTCTCATAATTACCAGGATCTGTTGAAGCGTTCCAGAGTTATAACCTCATTAAGTGACATTGGTCAGAAATGTAAAATTTGGCCTGGTCATTAAGGTCAAAATTGGCTCTATCATTAAAGGGTTATGCAGTTGCAGGGAAAACAGTGGCCTAGTGTGGCCAGTTCTTAGTACAATTTGACATTACTAACAGAAAGGAACAGCAGCTGCAAATTACATGAAAACGGTTAATGGTAAGTTATGGTCAGCAGCATATTCTCCATCACATCACACCGGCAGTGAACTGAACTGCAGTAAACAGGGGGCTGCATTTTACCAAAGAGGACATTTGCATAGATCAGGTAAAATCGTATATTAATTGTCTTAAAATAAATAAATTAAACTTCACATTTTTATAAATTAATGGAAAGTTGCCAACTCCTTTAATAAACTAAGGTCCTCTGTTCTGGTCTTTCGCGGGCCAATTTAGACAACAGCCTCACAGAAGGACTTTGGAGGACTCAGCACATGTGCATTACGTGGACTATCCATTGATTTCATTGAAAAGTGTGCGAAACCTATTTTACCGTGAGGTGGCGCTGAAGGATAATTAGTCTTTCTCCCAAGTTTCACAACAGATAATCCCAGCAGCAGGACATCCTGTAATCAAGTTCTTACTATCCTTCTTATAATTGAAAAATGTTAAAAGGAGACAGCTTGTTTTAACCATCCTAAATTAATAAATTAATAAGTTTGACATTGCAGTGTTTATAATTGCCTAAGTGACCTTGTCACTAGAGATGCAGCAGATCAATTTACAGAAGATCGAGTTCAAGTCAAGTTTCCTAAATCTTGCGGTTTCATGCAAGTTCAATCAGCTTGAGAATCTATTCATGGTTTGCAAACAAAACCCTTGCTGAACACTATTTCCCACACTGTTGAAGCATAAGAGATGGTCTAATGTCATTTTGTGCTGTCAAGTGGGCTTCCCTTTAATGCTCTGCAGCTATAACACCTTATGGTTGTTCTGAAGAAGGAGTCGG
Organism: Ranitomeya imitator; assembly: GCF_032444005.1. Classification (NCBI taxonomy): domain Eukaryota; kingdom Metazoa; phylum Chordata; class Amphibia; order Anura; family Dendrobatidae; genus Ranitomeya; species Ranitomeya imitator. Next base: position 548,407,299 of record NC_091286.1, on the reverse strand, counting down.
AGTGACTCCAAAATGCGTTGACATTAAACCAACATTTCATTCTCCATTGTGGCTTGTCATTTATCCAGCAGCACAGGTTACTTCCATCCCCTGTGTCATATTTCATTATGAAACCCTGCAAGCTGCAGTAGCTTCAAACTATGCATTTTTAGTGGTTGTGTCCTACACAACTATAAGGTGAGCATTATTACCTATTGATCCCATTTTACTACTTGGATAAGACCCTATTGTGCTTTTGCATCCTTTTTGTGTATCTTATGGACTATCAGAAATTGTACAGTGGAGATCAGAGGTTCCAAGATCACAGATCAGAGGTTCCAATGGGAGCATAGATTGTAGGACAGAGTTGTTTTCCATCTCCAGAGTCACTGGGTAAGTTTCACTCCTGTAGAGTAAAAGCTCTTATGTTCAGCAGGGTTCTCTCTCCTGTAGAGTGAAGCTCTTATAGTCAGCAGGGTTCTCTCTCCTGTAGAGTAAAAGCTCTTATAGTCAGCAGGGTTCTCTCTCCTGTAGAGTGAAGCTCTTATAGTCAGCAGGGTTCTCTCTCCTGTAGAGTGAAAGCTCTTATAGTCAGTAGGGTTCTCTCTCCTATAGAGTGAAAGCTCTTATAGTCAGTAGGGTTCTCTCTCCTATAGAGTGAAAGCTCTTATAGTCAGTAGGGTTCTCTCTCCTATAGAGTGAAAGCTCTTATAGTCAGTAGGGTTCTCTATCCTGTAGAGTGTAAGCTCTTATGGTCAGCGCGGTCCTCTCTCTCCTGTAGAGTGAAAGCTCTTATGGTCAGCAGGGTTCTCTCTCCTATAGAGTGAAAGCTCTTATGGTCAGCGCGGTCCTCTCTCTCCTGTAGAGTGAAAGCTCTTATGGTCAGCAGGGTTCTCTCTCCTATAGAGTGAAAGCTCTTATGGTCAGCGGGGTCCTCTCTCTCCTGTAGAGTGAAAGCTCTTATGGTCAGCAGGGTTCTCCTATAGAGTGAAAGCTCTTATGGTCAGCAGGGTTCTCTCTCCTGTAGAGTGAAGCTCTTATAGTCAGCAAGGTTCTCTCTCTGGTAGAGTGAAAGCTCTTATGGTCAGCAGAGTTCTCTCTCCTGTAGAGTGAAGCTTTTATAGTCAGCAGGGTTCTCTCTCCTGTAGAGTGAAAGCTCTTATGGTCAGCAGGGTTCTCTCTCCTGTAGAGTGAAAGCTCTTATGGTCAGCAGGGTTCTCTCTCCTGTAGAGTAGGGGTTTTCGCTCTTTTTTTCTAGTCTATAAAGTGTAAGCCCTTATGGTCTGCATGGTTTTCTCTCCCTCGTGAATTATAAGAGCAAATGCAGGCTATGCAGTATTAAAATCTATGAACATTTATTAGATGCAAATCAAATTTTAGGGGATACTTTTGTGAAGTCAGCAAATTCAAATTTCAAATTATCCGCTGATTTCCACTAGTAACCATTATGGCTACCAAGAGTACATTTACATTATTCTTGCCACACGCACAAACACCTTCATTTTCTGTTCTAAAATAAAAAGCAGAACTACTTACGCCGGATGCCAGAAAAACCTGATGATCTCAAAAACTAAATTCTCTGTGTACCACAGACTGTATGACATACCAATAAAACACATTCAATTCTTTTTATAACATCTTTCAAAGTAAAAGAATGACCTTGACATAAAGGTGGCAATATAAAAGGTAAGACAAAATGTTCATAGCAGAACTACTATGAATGTGTGGAATTCACATAAGTGATCCTTTGGGCAAAGTTTTATATGTTCTTACCAACTCAAATAACTATAAAAGCTTCAAACCATATAACATATTCATCTATTAATGCTTCGCCATATCAGCACACTTGTATAATAAATTCTTCAAAGATGTCAAAGAAATCATTGTCAGAAATGTGGAGCAACAAGTTGAAAGAAAACAGAGAAAAAACATTTTATACCATTTCATTTTAAAGAAGTAAAAAGGAAATAGAAACAGATGGAATTCAGCTTAGATTTGGACTTTCTGATTTAGAAAATGTTTTGCATACCATATTGATGAATTCTTAAATAATAGAGGAGGAAATTCTGTTCCGCATGCTCAATTAACAGCTAGAGCAGAAAGCAGGTCTAAAGAGTAGAAAAACAGAAAAACCAGCTCATCCTGTATGTGGCGTGTTGAAGCGCGGACTCCAAGGGACTACTTGAAGAGAACAATGAAAAAATAGTAAGGTCCAGTTTCCGTGAAGGCTAAATAAATTGTTAGATGATCATTGTTAATGCAGCTCTGACAAGGAACACTACAGGTGTGCGAAACGTGTTGCTGTGGTCATTGATACAATGTTATTTTAATCTTTTTTCAATAAATTGAAGCCTTCACGGAAGCTGGACCTTTCTATTTTTTCATAGTTCTAAAGAGTGTATCTAGTACTATGTAAGAAGAAGCGGCAACACTCACCGGTCCTGTGTGGTCCAAGTGTTGCCGCTTCTTCTTACATAGTACCAGTGGCGTGACTTGTTTCCAGCGTGCACCTCGACCGGAGAGTCGGACCCATAAGAAGTGACACGCACACTGTGTATATCGCTGTCGATTAAGGAAGGGCTGTGCGGCGGCTTTTGCTCTAGATTGCCTTACTAAAGAGTGTATCTATATTTAAAAAAATATTTAGAACTGAGAGTCCTCAGTGGTTGATACCTTTTAATGGATAACTGAAAAGATGGTAACAAATTGCAAGCTTTCGAGACTACACAGGTACAGTGGGGCAAAAAAGTATTTATTCAGTCAGCAATAGTGCAAGTTCCATCACTTAAAAAGATGAGAGGCGTCTGTAATTTACATCATAGGTAGACCTCAACTATGGGAGACAAACTGAGAAAAAAAAATCCAGAAAATCACATTGTCTGTTTTTTTAACATTTTATTTGCATATTATGGTGGAAAATAAGTATTTGGTCAGAAACAAAATTTCATCTCAATACTTTGTAATATATCCTTTGTTGGCAATGACAGAGGTCAAACGTTTTCTGTAAGTCTTCACAAGGTTGCCACACACTGTTGTTGGTATGTTGGCCCATTCCTCCATGCAGATCTCCTCTAGAGCAGTGATGTTTTTGGCTTTTCGCTTGGCAACACGGACTTTCAACTCCCTCCAAAGGTTTTCTATAGGGTTGAGATCTGGAGACTGGCTAGGCCACTCCAGGACCTTGAAATGCTTCTTACGAAGCCACTCCTTCGTTGCCCTGGCGGTGTGCTTTGGATCATTGTCATGTTGAAAGACCCAGCCACGTTTCATCTTCAATGCCCTTGCTGATGGAAGGAGGTTTGCACTCAAAATCTCACGATACATGGCCCCATTCATTCTTTCATGTACCCGGATCAGTCGTCCTGGCCCCTTTGCAGAGAAACAGCCCCAAATCATGATGTTTCCACCACCATGCTTTACAGTAGGTATGGTGTTTGATGAATGCAACTCAGTATTCTTTTTCCTCCAAACACGACAAGTTGTGTTTCTACCAAACAGTTCCAGTTTGGTTTCATCAGACCATAAGACATTCTCCCAAAACTCTTCTGGATCATCCAAATGCTCTCTAGCAAACTTCAGACGGGCCCGGACATGTACTGGCTTAAGCAGTGGGACACGTCTGGCACTGCAGGATCTGAGTCCATGGTGGCGTAGTGTGTTACTTATGGTAGGCCTTGTTACATTGGTCCCAGCTCTCTGCAGTTCATTCACTAGGTCCCCCCGCGTGGTTCTGGGATTTTTGCTCACCGTTCTTGTGATCATTCTGACCCCACGGGGTGGGATTTTGCGTGGAGCCCCAGATCGAGGGAGATTATCAGTGGTCTTGTATGTCTTCCATTTTCTAATTATTGCTCCCACTGTTGATTTCTTCACTCCAAGCTGGTTGGCTATTGCAGATTCAGTCTTCCCAGCCTGGTGCAGGGCTACAATTTTGTTTCTGGTGTCCTTTGACAGCTCTTTGGTCTTCACCATAGTGGAGTTTGGAGTCAGACTGTTTGAGGGTGTGCACAGGTGTCTTTTTATACTGATAACAAGTTTAAACAGGTGTCATTACTACAGGTAATGAGTGGAGGAAAGAGGAGACTCTTAAAGAAGAAGTTACAGGTCTGTGAGAGCCAGAAATCTTGATTGTTTGTTTCTGACCAAATACTTATTTTCCACCATAATATGCAAATAAAATGTTAAAAAAACAGACAATGTGATTTTCTGAATTTTTTTTTCTCAGTTTGTCTCCCATAGTTGAGGTCTATCTATGAAGTAAATTACAGACGCCTCTCATCTTTTTAAGTGGTGGAACTTGCACTATTGCTGACTGACTAAATACTTTTTTGCCCCACTGTAAGTGTAGTCTCGAAAGCTTGAAATTTGTTACCATCTTTTCAGTTAGCCATTAAAAGGTATCAACCACTGAGGACTCTCAATTCTAAACATTTTTCTATCTACTGGCTAACACGGTACCAAGATATATATCTTTCCTGTATCTATATTTACATTGCACAACATCCAACATCTGTACAATTGCACGGGAACCCTACTCGTCACAATGGGAACAGTCCAAATCTTTGCTTGAATGGCAGGTAAATGGGGATCTGGCAGGATAACTATTTTAAAGGGACACTGTCACCTGAATTTGGAGGGAACAATCTTCAGCCATGGAGGCGGGGTTTTCGGGTGTTTGATTCACCCTTTCCTTACCCGCCGGCTGCATGCTGGCTGCAATATTGGATTGAAGTTCATTCTCTGTCCTCCATAGTACACGCCTGCACAAGGCAATCTATATGACAGAAAATACCCCAAAGTGACACCATTCTAAAATCTGCACCCCTCAAGGTGTTCAAAACCACATTAAAGAAGTTTATTAACCCTTCAGGTACTTCATAAAGACTGAAGCAATGTTGAAGGAAAAAAATGAATATTTAACTTTTTTTCACAAAAATGTTAATTCAGACACAATTTTTTAATTTTCTCAAGGGTATCAGGAGAAAATGAACCACAATATTTGTTGTGCAATTTCAACTGAGTACGCTGATACCCCATTTGTGGAGAAAGATTACTCTTTAGGAGCACGGCAGTGCTCAGAAGGGAAGGAGCACTATTTGAGGTTTTGAACATAAAATTGGTTGGAATCGAGAACGGACACCATGTCGCATTTGGAAAGCCCCTGATGTGCCTAACAGTAGAAACCCCCCACAAGTGATCGCAATTGCCTCAAGGGCCTTACCTAGATGTTTGGTGAGCACCCTGAACCCCCAGTTGCTTAAAAAAAATTTATATTGTAGAACTGTGAAAATTGAAAATCACATTTTTTCCACAAAAATCATATTTTAGCCCCAATTTTTTATTTTAACAAAGGTAGCAGGAGAAAATTGACCAAAAAATTGTTGTGCAACTTCTCCCGAGAACGTCGATACCCCATGTGTGGAAGATGACTACTGTTTGGGCACACGGCAGCACCCGGAAGGGAAGGAGCAAGGTTTGACTTTTTTAAAACAAAATTGTGTGGAATTAAGAGTAGACATCAAGTCACTTTTGCAGAGCCCCTGATGTGCCTAAACATTGGAAACCCCCTACAAGTGATACCATTTTGGGAAATAGACCCTTCAAGGAACTTATCTAGATGCATGGTGTATGTATTGAACCTCCAGGAGCTTTACAGAAGTTTATAACAGAGCTAAGAAAATAAAAACAAAGCTCAAAAGGGAAGGAGGGCCACATTATAGTGCAGATTTTACTATTATGATTTCAGGGTGCCATAAGCCACTGGGAGAGCATCTGAGGTACCAGAACAGCAGAACTCCTCATAAGTGACCTCATTTCACAAAATACACCTCTTGATGAATGAATCTAGGGGTCCAGTGATCATTTTGACACCACCGGTGGGTCATAGAATTTTATACTATTGGGCAGTGAAGAAAAAATAGTTACATTTTTGCCACAAAAAAATTGTTTTAGCCCCAGCTTTAACATTTCCACACAAGTGGGTAGTGGGTAAAATTGATACCAGAATTTGTCCTGCAATTTCTGCTGAATATAAAAATACACCATATGTGGCTGTACAGTACTGCTTAGCCATACGGAGAGTCTCCATAGGGACGGAGCGCTATTTGCCTCATGGAGTGCAGATTTTCCTAGAATAGTTTATGGACTCCATATACAGAGCCCCTAAGTGCTAGAAAGTAGAATCCCCCCAAAATGACATTTTGGAAATTACACCCCTGCCAAATGCTAACGTTAAAGGCGGTTTATGCACAATGGGGCTCAGAAGGGAGGGGGGCATTTAGATTTGGTAGAGCAGAATTTGCTGAATTTTTTTTGGTGGGTGAGGAGCCATGTCACTTTTCCAGAGCCTTTGTGCTACCAGTAATGTGAAAGCCCACTATATTTCAGTTAACAGATGACGGACCTGAGTGGGGGCTTGCTTCTTTGTGGATTGAGTTGAAGCTTTTATTGGGAACATTTTTCATAACGTTTGGAATCATATTTATCCAGCGCTCTACACTGAGCACTTACTTTGGGGTTTCCATCTAAATCTCCAGGATTCAAAAAGTATCGTTTCTCCTTGTGGAGAGTGAAATGATAAGCATGTTGAGATGATTAGACTTAAAGCTGCAATGCTCCTTTGGGAAATATGCAAATTGTCTCTTCAGAGAGGAAGAGGACTAGAAGTCTAGTGCCACCTATTGGAAGTAGCAATCCTAAAAGTCAATGTCAACAGTTTAATGAGCCTTGTCACATGACTTAAGAAAAATGCCAAACCAGAATCTCAATTTGCAGACACTGTCTTTCGACTTTAAGTCTCCTCATCTCGACATGTTTAACATGTCACTCTCCGCAAGGAGAAACGATACTTCTTGGATCCCGGTCAGACGCCTCTCACTTAGCCAAACCAGATCTCCACTTTGCACTGATGAGGGGCAGTACCCCGAAACACAGTGTCTGCAAATTGAGATTCGGGTTTGGCTTTTATCCTAAGTCATGTGACAAGGCTCGTTAAAGGGTCGACATTGACTGTTAGGATTGCTATTTCCAATAGGTGGCACTACAGTTCTAGTCCTCTTCCTCTCTGAAGAGACAATTTGCATCTAAATCTCCAAGTGATGTGACAGATGAAACCCCTGAGGGATCCAATGGCTATAATGAGGCAGCAGAGTTACTCTGGACTCCGTTTGGCCTCTGTTCAGCGTTGTCGTTCCTTTCAGAGGTGCACAAAACAATGGTGGACGGCGTTTTTTTACGTTTGGCTGCTGTCACACACATTTTGCAAGAAGTTTTTGCATTGCCATATTTTGAAAGTTATAATTTTTTCCATATTTTAGCCCACAGAGTCTTGTGAGGGCTTCTTTTTTTTTTGCGGGATAAATATAGTAGTGTATAGTAGCACCTATCCATTAAAGCAAACATGCACGTTGTTTCTTCTGTACTCGTATTACAAACACAGGACAATCTGGGATCTTGCTGCCGTCTTGTCAATCATTGAGAGACAGGTGTCTTTAAATTCAGTGTAGCTGAAATATGAAAAGCATTCACACCGTACCTTCTCACTTCAGCTGCATCTGTCTTACCAAAGCGCACCGCAGTCCCAGCAATCCATCTATCCTATTGTCAAAGTGATTGTGTTCCTAAAATAATACTACTATTACTATTTTTTTTAACTACAACTCTCAGTAGCCTGAGAAACTCGTGGACGCTGACGCTTTATTACTACAGTAGACAAATCATATAATAAACTGGTACGAGAGTTTGAGTATATTTTATTACCGTAGAAATTACAGCTACTTTATTATTAGCCCAAGAACTCAACAAAATAGCAAAATCTAAATTACTCATTAACACAACTGCAACAGAAAATAATTGCAAGAGAACAGTTAACAACATTTCATAGCTAACAACGTAATTAAAACAGAGTGACACACAGTTAATATATTATTGGACAAACTACATAGCAGATTAACTAACCGGATTAATTGGAAGTGTTACATTAGTTTCTGAAATATTGCTAAATTTATGAAGTGAGGATATTTTAGATCTTAGATGTTGTTTAGGAGCTTATGCCAGGGTTTAGGTCTATGCCGGTAGGCTTGAGGACACACAGACAACACCATATAGTTGTAGATGCTCAAATGGCAAATAATCCCAAATAATGGCGTTAGAATTTAGTAATATATTTCCGGTGGGCTGATTCTGTAACGGGAGATGTATCAATAGGAGGCTTAGCTTAACCCCTTTCTGACATGGGACGTACTATCCCGTCGAGGTGGGGTGGGCCCCTATGACCATGGACGGGATAGTACGTCCAGCGCGATCGGCGGCGCTCACGGGGGGAGCGCCGCCGATCGCGGCCGGGTGTCAGCTGCCTATCGCAGCTGACATCCGGCACTATGTGCCAGGAGCGGTCACGGACCGCCCCCGGCATATTAACCCCTGGCACACCGCGATCAAAGATGATCGCGATGTGCCGGCGGTGCAGGGAAGCACCGCGCAGGGAGGGGGCTCCCTGCGGGCTTCCCTGAGCCCCCCGCAGCAACGCGATGTGATCGCGTTGCTGCGAGGGTCTCCTCACCTCCCTCCCTGCTCGAGCCCCGGATCCAAGATGGCCGCGGATCCGGGTCCTGCAGGGAGGGAGGTGGCTTCACAGAGCCTGCTCATAGCAGGCACTGTGAAGCAGCCTGCACTGCTATCAGATCGGTGATCTGACAGAGTGCTGTGCACACTGTCAGATCACCGATCTGTGATGCCCCCCCTGGGACAAAGTAAAAAAGTTAAAAAAAAAATTTTCAAATGTGTAAAAAAAATAAAAAAAAATATTCCAAAATAATGAAAAAAAAAAATATTATTCCCATAAATACATTTCTTTATCTAAATAAAAAAAAACCAAACAATAAAAGTACATATATTTAATATCGCCGCATCCGTAACGGCCCGACCTACAAAACTGGCCCACCAGTTAACCCCTTCAGTAAACACCGTAAGAAAAAAAAAAAAAACTAGGCAAAAAACAACGCTTTATTATCATACCACCGAACAAAAAGTGGAATAAAACGCGATCAAAAAGACAGATATACATAACCATGGTACCACTGAAAGCGTCATCTTGTCCCGCAAAAAACGAGCCGCCATACAGCAACATCAGCAAAAAAATAAAAAAGTTATAGTCCTGAGAATAAAGCGATGCAAAAATAATTATTTGTTCTATAAAATAGTTTTTATCGTATAAAAGCGCCAAAACATAAAAAAATGATATAAATGAGGTGTCGCTGTAATCGTACTGACCCGAAGAATAAAACTGATTCATCAATTTTACCAAACGCGGAACGGTATAAATGCCTCCCCCAAAAGAAATTCATGAATAGCTGGTTTTTGGTCATTCTGCCTCACAAAAATCAGAATAAAAAGCGATCAAAAAATGTGACGTGCCCGAAAATGTTACCAATAAAAACGTCAACTTGTCCCGCAAAAAACAAGACCTCACATGACTCTGTGGACCAAAATATGGAAAAATTATAGCTCTCAAAATGTGGTAACGCAAAAAATATTTTTTGCAATAAAAAGCGTCTTTCAGTGTGTGACGGCTGCCAATCATAAAAATCCGCTAAAAACCCCGCTAAAAAAGTAAATCAAACCCCCCTTCATCACCCCCTTAGTTAGGGAAAAATTAAAAAAATGTATTTATTTCCATTTTCCCATTAGGGCTAGGGTTAGTGTTAGGGTTAGGGCTAGGGTTAGGGCTAGGGTTAGGGCTAGGGCTAGGGTTAGGGCTAGGGTTAGGGCTAGGGTTAGGGCTAGGGTTAGGGTTAGGGCTAGGGTTAGGGTTAGGGCTAGGGTTAGGGCTACAGTTTGGGTTGGGGCTAAAGTTAGGGTGCGGGTTGGGGCTAAAGTTACAGTTAGGGTTTAGATTACATTTACAGTTGGGAATAGGGTTGGGATTAGGGTTAGGGGTGTGTCAGGGTTAGAGGTGTGGTTAGGGTTACTGTTGGGATTAGGGTTAGGGTTGTGTTTGGATTAGGGTTTCAGTTATAATTGGGGGGGGTTCCACTGTTTAGGCACATCAGGGGCTCTCCAAATGCGACATGGCGTCCGATCTCAATTCCAGCCAATTCTGCGTTGAAAAAGTAAAACAGTACTTCTTCCCTTACGAGCTCTCCCGTGTGCCCAAACAGGGGTTTACCCCAACATATGGGGTATCAGCGTACTCAGGACAAATAGGACAACCACTTTTGGGGTCCAGTTTCTCCTGTTACCCTTGGGAAAATACAAAACTGGGGGCTAAAAAATAATTTTTGTGGGAAAAAAAAGATTTTTTTATTTTCACGGCTCTGCGTTATAAACTGTAGTGAAACACTTGGGGGTTCAAAGTTCTCACAACACATCTAGATTAGTTCCCTGGGGGGTCTAGTTTCCAATATGGGGTCACTTGTGGGGGGTTTCTACTGTTTAGGTACATTAGGGGTTCTGCAAACGCAATGTGACGCCTGCAGACCATTCCATCTAAGTCTGCATTCCAAATGGCGCTCCTTCCCTTCCGAGCTCTGCCATGCGCTCAAACGGTGGTTCCCCCCAACATACGGGGTATCAGCGTACTCAGGACAAATTGGACAACAACTTTTGGGGTCGAATTTCTCCTCTTACCCACGGGAAAATACAAAACTGGGGGCTAAAAAATAATTTTGGGGGGAAAGATTTTTTTTTTTAATTTTCACGGCTCTGCGTTACAAACTGTAGTGAAACACTTGGGGGTTCAAAGCTATCACAACACATCTAGATGAGTTCCTTAGGGTGTCTAGTTTCCAAAATGGTGTCACTTGTGGGAGGTTTCTACTGTTTAGGTACATTAGGGGCTCTGCAAATGCAATGTGACACCTGCAGACCATTCCATCTAAGTCCTCATTCCAAATGGAGCTCCTTCCCTTCCGAGCCCTCCCATGCGCCCAAACAGTGGTTCCCCCCCACATATGGGGTATCAGCGCACTCAGGACAAATTGGACAATAAATTTTGGGGTCCAATTTCTCCTGTTACCCTCGGGAAAATACAAAACTGTGGGCTAAAAAAATAATTTTTGTGGGAAAAAAATTTTGTTTTATTTTTACGGCTCTGCATTATAAACTTCTGTGAAGCACTTGGTGGGTCAAAGTGCTCACCACACCTCTAGATAAGTTCCTTAGGGGGTCTACTTTCCAAAATGGTGTCACTTGTGGGGGGTTTCAATGTTTAGGCACATCAGTGGCTCTTCAAACGCAACATGGCGTCCCATCTCAATTCCTGTCAATTTTGCATTGAAAAGTCAAATGGCACTCCTTCGCTTCCGAGCTCTGCCATGCGCCCAAACAGTGGTTTACCCCCACATGTGGGGTATCAGCGTACTCTTGACAAATTGTACAACAACTTTTGGGGTCCATTTTCTTCTCTTACCCTTGGGAAAATAAAAAATTGGTGGCGAAAAGATAATTTTTGTGAAAAAATATGATTTTTTATTTTTACGGTTCTACGTTATAAACTTCTGTGAAGCACTTGGTGGGTCAAAGTGCTCACCACACCTCTAGATAAGTTCCTTAGGGGGTCTACTTTCCAAAATGATGTCACTTGTGGGGGATTTCAATGTTTAGGCACATCAGTGGCTCTTCAAACGCAACATGGCGTCCCATCTCAATTCCTGTCAATTTTGCATTGAAAAGTCAAATGGCACTCCTTCGCTTCCGAGCTCTGCCATGCGCCCAAACAGTGGTTTACCCCCACATGTGGGGTATTGGCGTACTCAGGACAAATTGTACAACAATGTTTGGGGTCCATTTTCTCCTGTTACCCTTAGTAAAATAAAACAAATTGGAGCTGAATTAAATTTTTTGTGAAAAAAAGTTAAATGTTCATTTTTATTTAAACATTCAAAAAATTCCTGTGAAGCACAAGAAGGGTTAATAAACTTCTTGAATATGGTTTTGAGCACCTTGAGGGGTGTAGTTTTTAGAATGGTGTCACACTTGGGTATTTTCTATCATATAGACCCCTCAAAATGACTTCAAATGAGATGTGGTCCCTAAAAAAAAAATGGTGTTGTAGAAATGAGAAATTGCTGGTCAAATTTTAACCCTTATAACTCCCTACCAAAAAAAAATTTTGGTTCGAAAATTGTGCTGATGTAAAGTAGACATGTGGGAAATGATACTTATTAAGTATTTTGTGTGACATATCTCTGTGATTTAATTGCATAAAAATTCAAAGTTGGAAAATTGCGAAATTTTCATAATTTTCGCCAAATTTCCGTTTTTTTCACAAATAATTGCAGGTACTATCAAAGAATTTTTCCCATTGTCATGAAGTACAATATGTCATGAGAAAACAATGTCGGAATCACTGGGATCCGTTGAAGCGTTCCAGAGTTATAACCTCATAAAGGGACAGTGGTCAGAATTGTAAAAATTGGCCCGGTCATTAACGTGCAAACCACCCTTGGGGGTAAAGGGGTTAAAGCATATTCGTCCTATCACATAAGACTTGTAGAAAATCATTACCTTGTTGCTCTCACTCCCTTAAAATGATTAAATCTGATTTTGGAGTCATAAAATTCTCATATGTCCACATTTTCATAATCTGCAACTTGAAATCCAATCTTTATGAGTAGGCAGTTCCTCTTTGCCAACACTCTGACAGCACTATAGGTGCTGGGACTTTTTGGCACCTCACTTTTCAGAAGGCATTATGTCTGCCATTGTCCTATGGCTTGCCTGCTCTGGGGTAAGCGCCTATTTCACTGTAATGGCTGTATGCAGTTGGGCAGACAGATTAGAAACAGAAAGAAAAAGACAAATCCACATTTCCTGTTTTACAATGGATTACAATTACCAATAAGCAGTGGACAACATATCAGAAAGTACGAGACATCTAGCAGCTATCACTTTCGCATAATTTTTCATAGGTAAAAAAAAAAAATCAAAATTTTCAAATTAAGGGATCTGTAGGCACGATGTTTTACAGCAGGAGGACTTGATCAGATTGATTTTTAAGGGGAAACTTTCAGTAAAAATAGCAATTTAGTCATTAAAATTCCTGGTGTCTGCACACATAGGTAGGTGATACAGTCTTCCCTGTATGACTGAGCATGCTCAGACAACTGTCAATCACTGAGTAGAACCACCCACTGGACTCCTATGCCCGCAAACACCAGGAATGTCAACAATTAAAATACAAGTTATATTGAGTCTTTTCTATCAAATCTTTATATCATTCTTCTCAGCTTCACCTTCTCTGTACCATGGCATCCACATCATGGATTGCACGTACAAGGTAACAGGTGCCCTTTAAGTTGTCAAAAGTGCAGTAACCATTTAAAACTATTGGTCTGCAATACAAAATCAGGAACTGGATCTTCCACCTACCTTACTCCATTTATAATATTGATTTCTACTTGTGGTAAAGCTTACTAGAACCCAATTGCAAATGCTACCTCTTCATGCTGCAGTAGGGGGAGCCATGGCTGCAAACCTTTCAGGTCCCTCCTGTAGTCACATCATTCCCAACACTGGTCGTTATAGGTGAACTACAGATAAATCAGTGGGTGTTGGGCATGGAGGAATTACAGATTAGGCATTAATAAAGGCGCCTTCTAGAAGACAGAAACCCTGCAAACCTTCAAGAACCCAGGGAAGATGTATCTTTTCCCACAAGCATTTAACTTGGTCCTTAGAAATCCCAAATAGTGTTCCAAAACGCTACCTGACATCTCTAATCCTATAAACAAGTAGATACATGTTTTAAGTAAACCTTTAAAGAGATATTCCCATCTCCAACATCCTATCCCAATATGGAGTAGGTGTAATAATAATGATATTAGTAAATACCTCCAATTAGAAATGCAGCATAGTTCTTCTGATTCGCTTTGCCACTTACTCAATGTGCAGGGCATTGTAGTAGCTTAGGTATCCATGGTTATGTTCTTCACATAGGGTAAGCAACATAGCGAATCAGAAGAACTACGTATACTACATTTCTAATTGGAGGTATTTGCTAATATTATTATTTTTACACCTACTACGTATCTTGGAGATGGAAAAACCACCTTAAATATTGTATGCTAAAATCTACTATATAATTGTCTAAGGGTCACTTCCGTCTGTCTGTCCCGGAAATCCTGCGTCGCTGATTGGTCGCGGCCGCGACGGGCACAGTCCGGCCGAGAATTAGTCCCTCCCTACTCCCCTGCCATCAGTGCCTGCTCCATACTCCCCTCCAGTCAGCGCTCACACAGGGTTAATGGCAGCATTAACAAACCACGTTATGCCGCAGTGTAACGCACTCCGTTAACACTGCTATTAACCCTGTGTGACCAACTTTTTAGTATTGATGCTGCCTATGCAGCATCAATAGTAAAAAGATCTAATGTTAAAAATAATAAGAAAAAATAAAAAATAGTTACATACCGTCCGTTGGCCCCCTGGATCCAGAAAAGGCCTTTCCACTCCTCGTGACGCTCCGGTGACCGCTCCATGCATTGCAATCTAGCGAGATGATGACGTAGCGGTCTCACGAGATCGCTACATCATCATCTCGCAAGACCGCAATGCACTCTTGGGACCGGAGCGCTCACGAAGCATCGGTAAACGCTTCGCTTGGATCCGGGGGCCGACAGAAGGTGATTATATAACTATTTTTTATTTTAATTCTTTTTTTTAACAGGGATATGATGCCCACATTGCTATATACTACATGGGCTGTGCAATATACTATGTGGGCTGTGTAATATACTATGTGGCTGTGCAATATACTACGTGGCTGTGCTATATACTACGTGGACTGTGCTATATACTACATGGCTGTGTTCTACACTACATGGGCTGTTATGTGCTACGTGGGCTGTGCTATATACTCTGTGGGCTGTTATATACTATGTGGGCTGTGTTATACACTACATGGGCTGTTATATGCTACAAGGGCTGTGCTATATACTACATGGGCTGTTTTATACAGTATGTGGGCTGTTATATACTACGTGGGCTGTTATACACTATGTGGGCTGTGTTATACACTACATGGGCTGTGTTATACACTACGGGGGCTGTGTTATATACTGCATGTGTGGGCTGTTATATACTACGTGAGCTGTGTTATATGCTATGCGGGCTGTGTTATATGCTACGTGGGCTGTTATAAACTACCTGGCTGTGTTATATGCTATGTGGGCTGTTATGCACTCCGTGGGCTGTGTTATATACTACGTGGCAGTGCTATATACTCCGTGGGCTGTGCTATTCTATATACTACGTGGCTGTGCTACATACTATGTGGCTGCACTATATACTACGTGGCTGTGCTATATACTCCGTGGGATGTGCTATATACTCTGTGAGCTGTGCTATATACTCCATGGCTGTGCTATATACTCTGTGGTCTGTGCTATATACGCCATGGGCTGTGCTATATACTCCGTGGGCTGTGCTATATACTACGTGGCTGTGCTACATACTACATGGATGTGCTATGTACTACGTGGCTGTGCTGTATAATACGTGGCCGGCCGCGAACAATCAGCGGCAGGTGCAGTCCGGCCGCAAATTGGCGCGGGATTTGAACCACGCTTCGCTAATTGGTCGCGCTTGGCCGAATCCTGTGTATTGAATGTATTATTCTATCTAAAATCTTCATAAATAAACTACATACATATTCTAGAATTCCCGATGCGTTAGAATCGGGCCACCACCTAGTACCTTATATGTCAGAATACTTTATTACTATTTTATATTTTTTTAAAGAACAGATAGATTTCTTTGCTTTATCAGAATTATGAAAATGGAAGATGAATGTAAAAGGTCGCAGTGATCGTTGCTCATCAGTTTTTTATTCATTGTAAGGTATTCATTTGTTGTCTATGTTGTTACAAGCATTGTGCAACTCATCAAGTCGCTAATTATATATGCTTATGTCTTCCCTGACAAGTGTTTGATGACAAAACAGCATATGCTGTCAAATCTCACTATTACAATGTGCTCAGCTATGTTCTACAGAGCAATATGGTGTACGCAATAAGATGGGATGTTATAATGAGGCGGGATGTCATAATGAGGTGTGTATTTACCGTAATAAAAATACATGAGGGGTACGAATATTCATATCACTAGCGTGGATATTTCTCCATAGGTGGTAGAGAAATAATAACCTGAAAATAACTACAATATCTTTAATAGGATATCCGGACTACAGGGAAGAGGCACAGGGGTTGGTAGAGACTAGATAAAGCGTATAGAATAATACAACAGCCTGCTGCTTTTTTTACAAGTAGTTTTCTTTGGTTGCTTATAGTATACAGAATTTTATCATAAAATTATTTAAAAAATGTCAATGGTCGTAATAAAATATTTGAGAAACTAATCTTTTTGGGAACTGTAGTCGCTGTAATGCTGGATGTGACACTGATTCTGATTGAGTACAACTAAAGATTTTAATTAATGTATTTTTTTTGTAAAATTTAAAGCGCTATACAACCAAAATGAATGCCTAATTTATGATAAAAGATAAGATTTTTACTCAGCTAATTGATGGGCTGACAAAACAGTTATCAGCACTAGTGCAGCTTTGCCTTTATTTAAGACAATAAAGAGTCAAACACGAATACTGGAGATTAAGAAATTAATTTTTAAGAAATCTAATTTGTTACACATTTTTCCTAAATTTCAGATGTTGTTGAATCCCAAATTTTATTAGAATAGAATAAAATACCAGCTGGCTGCCGTTTTGATTCACTATTTTGAGGGTCAGGAAGAGGTTAAAAAACCCCAAACCATTACTTTCAGTAGGCTTTCATGTGACTCCTTGCGCCGCTACTGCAGTTCCATGGTGCGCCCCACAGTCTCCGGTTCTTATAGAGTTCTTATAGTGCTGCTGCTACACCCAACCCCGTGTAAAAAAATGGAAGAAATAATAATCTGAGTGGGGGTAAAGAGAGTGCAGTGACAGTGGCATAAGAACCTAGGTTAGGACTAGTGATGAGCAAACGTGCTCGGATAAGGTGTTATCTGAGTGTCTTCGGCGTGCTTGAAAAATATGTTTGACTCTTCCGGTCTCACGGACATTCGACAGCCGCATCACATGCAGGGATTGCCTGTTTGTTAGCACATGAACATGCTTGAATAACACCTTGTCCGAGTATGTTGGATCATCAGTAGTTAGGACATAAAACAGGAAAGTTTACAGTGTTTTATTGATTTCCCACCTCTTCCTTCACCATCATTTATTGTGTTTTGGGTCTTCAGAGAGCTAAGACCATAATGAACGGTAATTGGATCATTTTCACTTAGGACTGACTTGATTCAAGCCTAATCAAATATGACAGCCAAAACTATTTTTTTTTTATCTTTACATAGCATGTGATATTATAGAATCTATTTAAACTGGATTTCTCACAATAAAAACTAAATGCATTACTGAGTAGATATTTCAGGCCTGATGAAGCTGATGTACTTATTTTATAAATCCACATCAGAATGTTTGTATAGACCTTTTTGAAAATGTGTCTGCTACATTTTGTTACCTCTCCCTGGACTTATAAAATGTTTTGTTTTATTATAAAATTGCACTACTACGGATTTTCAAAGTAAGTACACCAGAGGTAAGCGATCTATTTAATAATGCATGCAATTTGCGTGACTGACTTTATAGGGAACACTTTAGGACAAATTGATACATGGAAGAGTAGAGGGCTTAAAGAGGAAGTGAGTGACAACGATTACAGAACTTTGGCCCAATTCATCAAAATATTTACTCCAATTTCCATAAAACACTAAAAAAATACTTGTGGAGTGCGAGGTTGTGCCAAAATTAAGAGACTTTTGGCTTTTCCATGCTGACAAAATGATCCCAACCGGGGAAGGATAGAGCGCAACGATACCCGCTTCTCTAATTCATGACAAGTTGTGGTATATCTTTCACCACCAATCTTAACTCAGATTTGTGGAGGGCACATGGAGGCACCTGCTGTTTTAAGAGGCCCCTGATTGATCTAAAGGCATATGACGGGAATAACGCTGGTCTGGATAAATCGGAGCCAATGTCCCGTATAACAGCATAGCCTGTTTTGTTCCATTCAGGTAACATAAAACACATTTCCAGTTTTCTCGAACCTCAGTTGGAAATGTGGCATTGCTCAATCTCCTGATATTTTCTTTTTAGGTTTGCCATTTTACTGCGAAGTGGCCCACAGACTAGCCTCACAATCTAAGGTAGGAACAATATTTTGCAGATTCTTATAGTTAGAAAATGTGCAACAATAGAATCTTCTCTTTTTGCTGTTTTCACATAAACACATTATCCAAACAGATAAACTCAGTTTACTTATTATTAGTGTTGAGCGATACCGTCCGATACTTGAAAGTATCAGTATCGGATAGTATCGGCCGATACCCGAAAAGTATCGGATATCGCCGATACCAATACCCGATACCAATACAAGTCAATGGGACACCAAGTATCGGAAGGTATCCTGATGGTTCCCAGGGTCTGAAGGAGAGGAAACTCTCCTTCAGGCCCTGGGATCCATATTAATGTGTAAAATAAAGAATTAAAATAAAAAATATTGATATACTTGCCTCTCCGGAGGCCCCTGGACATCACCGCTGGTAACCGGCAGCCTTCTTTGTTTAAAATGAGCGCGTTTAGGGACTTCCATGATGTCACGGCTTCTGATTGGTTGCGTGCCGCTCATGTGACCGCCACGCGACCAATCACAAGCCGCGACGTCATTCTCAGGCCCTAAACTCCTCATTCTAGGAATTTAGGACCTGAGAATGACGTCACGGCTTGTGATTTGTCGCGTGGCGGTCACATGAGCGGCACGCGACCAATCAGAAGCCGTGACGTCATGGAAGTCCCTAAACGCGCTCATTTTAAACAAAGAAGGCTGCCGGTTACCAGCGGTGATGTCCAGGGGCCTCCGGAGAGGTGAGTATATCAATATTTTTTATTTTAATTCTTTATTTTACACATTAATATGGATCCGATACCGATTCCCGATACCACAAAAGTATCGGAACTCGGTATCGGAATTTCGATACCGCAAGTATCGGCCGATACCCGATACTTGCGGTATCGGAATGCTCAACACTACTTATTATGGAGAGAATTTGCTAAAAGCAGTTTTAACATTTGAAGAGAGATGTTAACCTGAAATATGTCCTCTGGTTCTCTAGTTATCGGTTGCACTGATGAAAGTAGAGGAAAACCCTTAAAGATTCCTCTTGAAAGATAGAATCTCAACTCTTTCTGAACTTGCAGTCACTAATTGTTTAAGTGAGTTCTTGTAACCTTGTCCAATATATAGTTCACGTATAAGATAGGGGTTTTAATATAAACCTATATATAAACCTATGTCTTTTATCATGGGCTAACAAACTGGCTAAAAATGTTGGTTCTTGCTTATTTAAGTTGCCGAAAAGATAATCAACTTTTGTTGTTCAGAGCAACCAATCACAGCACAGTTTTCATCATTAAACTCAGGTGTTTAAAGAGAATCTGTCAGCAGGTTTTTGCTACCTAAAGAGAGCAGAGTAATGTAGAAAAAGAGACCCTGATTCCAGCGATGTATCATTTTACGTTGTGCATCAGTTGTGACACCATTGGAGATTTTAGATGTGGCGTGATGCAGAGCTGAGAAAGCTAGCTCCGCCCACACCAGCTTCTCAGTGCACATTTTTTATTGACAGTGAGCTGCTTATTAGGGGAATGGGCATTGCTGGACTTGGGCTCCCAAATATGTAATCTCCTAGTGATAAAACATTAATTGTACAGAAACAACAACCCAAAGCCTAATAAGTGACACATTGCTGAAATATGTGTCTTAATCCCTACATCAGGCTGTCCTCTGTTTATATAGGAAAAACCTTCTGAAAGATTTCCTTGATTACCTCATCTGAGAGCAATGTAATGTAGGTAAAATAATCTGTATCTAAAGATGTATCGCTTAGTTTACTGCATGCAGCATTTCTAACACAACCAGAGCTTATAGATAGAGAATGAAGTAGAGCTGAGGAAGCTAACCCCACCCACACCACAGCTAACCCCACCCACACCACAGCTAACCCCACCCACACCACAGCTAACCCTGCCCACACCACAGCTAACCCCACCCACACCACAGCTAACCCTGCCCACACCACAGCTAACCCTGCCCACACCACAGCCAATGCTGCCGATTCAAGGATCCCTGTGTACAAAGTCCATAGACAGCGAGGTGCTTATCACAGGAGGGGGTTGCTTGGCTAGTTGGGCAAAGTTAATCTCTGCTACATCCTTCAGAGTTATTAAACAACAGCACACATTTTGAAAAGTGACACATCCCTGAATACAGTGTTTCAGCCTCTACCTCCTGCTGTGTACAGGTTACATAACAAAAACCTCCTGAAAGATTACCTTTAATGTAAAATAATCTCATTCTGATGTGATTCAAACCAAACTCACATGTAGCCACAAAATGACAGAAGATTATTCAAACTGAGTGGCAATGACCTTAATTGAATTAGCTGTCAAACACAGCCATTTTACCCCAGTGAGAGACATCCAGAAACTGCAAGACGCTCACATGTATGTAGACTGCCATTATTCACCGATGGGAGACGGCTCTTGGAACCGGATATGTCACGACTCACGACCACCCCATCACTATTTTATATGATGCCGATTATCATAAGAATTTTACAGTACATTTATGCATCTTAATTAAAAATGCTATTTTGAATGAAAATTATTGCATTAATTATAAAAGTAATCTTCATTTAATCTGTAATTTATATCCTAGTTTAGGTTCAAAATTTTACGAATGAGCCTATGTTCTATATATATATATAATAGAAATCCAAGAGCTAGAAAAAGATAGGCTCATTATTAATTTCAGGTCAGCTCATCCCACTTCTTCATGAGTAATTTGGTAAAAGAATATGATGCAAATAGATTTATTTCACACAGTTTCCATTTTGTTGCAAAAAAAATAATCTGATTTTTCTGCCCAAAGGCCTTCCTCAGAACAGAGCATCGATATCAATGAATATGGCTGGAGACAAACATTATGAGAACATCAAAGAACGTCCCTATGAAAATAGCGCTAGGCAAAAAGCACTACTGCTCTTCCTACTGCACAGTGGTCGGTGTTCATAGCAATCTGGCTATGACAACCATAGAGGTCTGCAGGAGACCTCTGGGTGTCATGCCAACTCATTTGTAGACTAGTCAGACACACGGCTCCCTGATGGCTTCTCCCCTCCCACTGCCAGTGATTGACAAGTCTCTGCCTATATGCACCCGTAGACTGAGGCCATCAATCCAAAGCAGCGAGTAGGGACCCACCTGTCTAACTACTTTACAGCATGGATCAGTCCCCAATGGCTTTAAGGTATGTTTTTCTTTAAAATGCCTTTCAGAGTCAGATGTATCTCGCTGAGAGCATACAGCTAGTGACTGATACATACTGCACATGGATTGGGCAGCATGTATCCATTGTTAGGTTCTCTATAACCCTTTATCTCTATTTTCATTTTTGCTTTTTCGTTTTTTGTTTCTCTTCTTCCCAGAGCCATACCTTTTTTATTTTTTGGTCAATATGGCCATGTGAGGGCTTGTTTTTTTGCGGGACGAGTTGTAATTTTGAATGACATCATTGTTTTTAACATATTGTGTACTGACCTTGAGAAAGAGGGTCGTTACCCCCGAAACGCGTCGGGATTGTCCCTTGTTTGTGTCTGTTTCATGGACTGGTGACGTCACCATTTAGCCACACCCACTTTTCGCTTCGCTACTGTTCGGCGGTGCCATCGGCCGAGGCGGCCAGCCGGGATCTTCAGCGGCAAGCGTATAGGGGACTATTGCACTACGGGAGGACGCTCCCTTTTGAGTTATGTACTGCTGACGCCGCAGTCCTCTCACACTTCGGAGGATACAGTTTTGTGGCAGCTACCTTCCAACCCAGGACATTCGTCAGCCTCCGTCTGTGAGGTAGGACATTGGAACTCACTCACCATACGGCTATAGCCTTTGTGCAGCGCGGCACCTCTTGTTTGTTTTATTGATTTAGTTCTTGTTTGGCAGGGTTTCGCACACAGTCCACCCAGGTGCCTGCAACTTTATTTCGGGGTGTTTATCTTAGCGCCAGTGTGTTTGTTTTATTGCATGTCTAGATTCTTTTTTATCTAAATGGTGAAAAAAAAAATCCAAAGTTTGTTAAGAAAAAAAAATGGTGCCATTTACCAATACCCGTAGCATTGCCATTTTTCGTGATCTGAGGTTGAGTGAGGGATTATAATTTGCGTGCCAAGCTGAAAATTTTAATAATACCATTTTGGTACAGATGACATTGCCTGTTATTGCATTTTAGGGCAATGTTGCGGCGACCAAAAAAAAGTAATTCTAGATTTTTTACTTTTTTCTTATTACACTATTTAGCGATTGGATTAATTCTTTTTTATATTGATAGATCGGGCGATTCTGAACGCGGCGATACCAAATATGTGTATTTTTTATTTTATTTTAAATTGTTTTATTTTATTTCTTATTTGTTTTTACTTCTGCATTCTCACAACTCGCCCGCCCTTTAACACATTCTGGACACTCTCTCTATATCCACCCCTCCCTTCTCCCCTCACCCATGTATAACTCTGAGGCTCTACTGACATTTCTTACCCACCCCAAACCAGCCACTACCGCCATGCAACACTCAAAATGTTCATACAAACCATCCCACCACCTGTTTCTGTTTTTTCTCCTTCTACTAGATGCAGGTGACTTCTCCCCCAACCCCGGGCCACCCTCCACCAGCATACATTACTCTCCTCCAGCTACATATAGAAACCCTGCTAATCTTATTAACATTCAGTGCATGCCTTCTCCTATCGCTTTCCACTGTGCTCTCTGGAATGCACGGTCTGTGTGTAACAAACTAACTTACATTCACAATATTTTCCTCTCTAATTCCCTTAACCTTCTGGCTGTTACAGAAACCTGGATCCAGCATTCAGACACCATCGCCGCTGCTGCACTCTCGTTTGGTGGGCTGAAATTTTCACGTACCACCAGACCTGAGAACAGAAAGGGTGGAGGTGTTGATTTGCTCCTTTCATCACAGGTCATCCCCCCAGTTCCCTCACTCACATTTCCTTCCTTTGAAGTCCACACAGTCAGACTCTTTAAGCCCTTCTCCATGCGAGTGGTGGTTGTTTATCGCTCTCCAGGCTCCTCCCGCCAGTTTCTAGACCACTTTGCCACCTAGATTACCCACTTTCTATCCTGTGACATCCCCGCCCTCATCATGGGAGACTTGAACATCCCCATCAATGATCCCCTCTCCCAATCTGCCTCTCATCTTCTTTCTCTAACTTCTTCATTCGGCCTCTCACAGTTTACTAATTCTCCTACGCATGAGGACGGGAATACTCTGGACTTGGTTTTCTCCCGCCCTGACTCGCTGCACGACTTTACTAACTACCCTCTCCCGCTCTCGGACCACAACCTTCGTTCCTTCTCTGTCAAGAATTGTCTCCTCACCTGGGACCCCCCTTACCACACTTATCGGAATACACGTACCATTAATACCCAGCAGCTTGTGGACAATCTTCACACATCTCCAACCCCCATCTCCTCCCTCTCCTGTCCAGACTTAGCATTGTCACACTTCAATAATACACTGAAGAATGCCTTAGATGAAGCAGCACCTTCTACACGCAGAAAGACCCGACACAGACAATGGCAGCCCTGGCACGCTATGCAAACACGCTTTCTTCAGCGTTGCTGAAGGTGTGCAGAGCGGCAGTGGAGGAAATCGCTCTTAGCAGAAGACTTCATCCACTATAACTTCATGCTCAAAACCTATAACTCTGCCCTTTATCTGGCCAAACAATCATACTTCACCACCCTCATCACCTCACTATCCAACAACCCAAAACGACTTTTTGAAACCTTAAACTCCCTCCTGAAACTTAAAGTACAGGCCCCCATCACCAACCTCAGCGGTGAGGAACTGGCCACTTATTTCTTAGAAAAAATCAACCACATCCATTAGAATATCTCAGCGCAATCTCCTCAGTGCCTGGATCCCCTTCCCTGCTGCATCTCAAGCTCACTAGTCATCTTTGAGCCTGTTTAAGAAGAAGTTTCCAAGCTCCTCACTTCTGCTCGGCCTACAACCTGCAACAGTGACCCCATTCCTTCACATATCCTGCAGTCTCTCTCACCAGTGGTCACCACTCACCTGACTAAAATATTTAACCTTTCTCTTTCTTCAGGTATCTTTCCCTCCTCATTTAAACATGCCATCATAACCGCTTTACTTAAAAAGCCATCCCTGGACCAGAACTGCACTGCTAACTACAGACCTGTCTCTAAACTTTTCTTCATCTCTAAACTCCAGGAACGCTTGGTCCACTACCGTCTAATCCGCTATCTCTCGGATAACTCTCTTCTTGACCCCTTACAATCTGGTTTCCGCTCTTTACACTTCACTGAAACTGCCCTCACTAAAGGCTCTAATGATCTAATAACAGCTAAATCCAAATGTCATTGCTCTCTGCTGATTCTCCTGGATCTCTCTGCCGCATTTGACACTGTGGATCACCAGCTCCTCCTCACTATGTACTGCTCTATAGGCCTCAAGGACACAGTCCTCTCCTGGTTCTCCTCCTACCTCTCTGACCGCTCCTTCACTGAAACTTTTGCCAGCTTCTCTTCCTCTCCTCATCCCCTTATGATCGGGGTTCCGCAAGGTTCAGTCCTATGCGGATGACACCCAATTATACACTTCTTCCCCCGACATCACCCCTACCCTAATTCAAAATACCAAGGATTGTCTGTCTGCGGTCTCTAACATCATGTCCTCCCTCTACCTAAAACTAAATCTCTCCAAAATGGAACTTATTGTGTTTCTCCCTTCTACTAGCCTCACTCTACCCAACATCGAAATTACCCTGGAGGGTTCAACCATAACTCCCAAACAGCATGCCCGCTGTCTTGGGGTCATATTCGACCCCGAACTTTCCTTTACTCCTTATATTCGATCACTCACTCGCTCTTGTCTCCTGCATCTTAAAAACATCTCCAGAATCCGACCTTTTCTCACCGTTGAAACTGCTAAGACTCTTACTGTCACTCTTATTCATTCTCGTCTGGACTACTGCAACTCTCTTCTGATCGGTCTCCCTCTTTCCAAACTTTCTCCTCTCCAATCCATCTTGAATGCTGCAACCAGAGTCATATTTCTGTCCAGCCGCTTCACCGATGCCTCCATCTTGTGCCAGTCATTACACTGGCTACCCATGCGCTACAGGGTCCAGTATAAACTCATCTCTCTCAACCACAAAGCTCTCCACAGTTCTGCACTGCTTTATATCTCCTCTCTCATCTCTGTCTGTCGCCCTACACGTGCCCTCCGTTCTACAAATGACCTAAGACTAACATCCCCTGTAATCCGAACCTCACACCTCCGTCTCCAAGACTTCTCTCGTGCTGCGCCAGCTCTACGGAATGCACTTCCCCAGACGATCAGACTGATACCTAGCCCCGACCTATTCAAGCGCGCTTTGAAAACCCATCTCTTCAAACATGCCTACCAAATCAACTACTCATTAAACTAACTTTGTCCTGTTCCTTCCTTCCAAATATTACTCTGAATCTGCACCCTACTATTCATCTGTCTCCACACCCTCCATACACATGATAACTGCACTTGATACTTGACTATTGCACTTATACACATGGGCTGATGACCGAATCATGCAGCTTTGTATGAAAATCCCTATTTATTATAATTGCCAGACCTGAAATAACAAGCACTTTTCACCTATTGTGTCCCCTCATTTCCTTGTAGATTGTAAGCTTGCGAGCAGGGACCTCACTCCTAATGTCACTGTTTAAATTGTCTTAACTTGTACTGAATTTATTGTCTGTACATGTCCCCGCTTAATTGGAAAGTGCTGCGGAATATGTTGGCGCTATATAAATAAAAATTATTATTTATTATTATTATTATTTTGAATGGAGGAAATATGGGGTGATTTGAACTTTTATTTTTTTTATATTTTTAAAAACTTTTTATTTTATGTGTTCTTCAGACTATAAGCTTCACTTTTCCTAATTGCTCTGCTACATACAGACGATGATCAGATCACCTGTATATAGCAGAAATGCTCATTTGCTATGAGCGTCGATCACTGGCCGGCGCTCAAAGTAATCTAGCTATGACAACCATAAAGGTCTGCTGGTTGTCACCGATGGGTGGGATTTCCCACGTACTTCCCGGAAGTGCGAGTTAAATGCCGCTGTCAGAAATTGACAGCGGTATTTAACGGGTTAACAGGGTGGATTGCGATTCTACCCATGGTTGTTTTGTGCACAACATGTCAGCTGTATAGATCAGCTTACATGCACCTGGAATGTTGCAGCCACAGTGCCGCACTCCGAACCAAACAGAAGGAGTTCGACATTGGCGTACATTTATGCCCGATGTCGGAAAGGCGTTAAACTAATACTCCTGAGCCTGCATTAAATCCATGCTGTAATAGCATTGCAATCTGTGATTTACTATTACACACTATTTTACAAGATAAAAGCAGTTTATAGGGTCTCTAGCTGTCCAACTTGTATGCAGAATGGGATAGGACACGGTAAATAGGGTCACATAGGTTGTAGAATCCTCTGGTTCCCTGTTGGGCCTATTAAAACAGCTATTAAATAACTGGATTTATTTATATATTAATTTACCAATAGATAGCTATTAGAGTGTCAAAGTCTATATCTTTTTAACAGTTTTAAAGGGGTTATTGAGAAATTAGATATTGAAGTGTTATCTTTAGGCACCCTGCAAGCACCAAAAAGCTGATACCCATTCACTTTTATGGGTGCTCAGTTGCAGTACCCAAGAACAGTCCCTATACTGTATACAGAGCTGAGGTGTTCTAGCTCTATACATTGTGACAATGTAGGTCCTGGGTGTTAGACCCCCACTGATGTGATATTGGTGACTTTTACAAAGCATTGCAAATGAATAGCTCTGCACTAGAAAAAAAAGTTTGTGAAGATGTAGATAATTTATTATGAGGATCTGCAAATCGTAGTTAGGTGAGTTTGTTTCTCCATAGGTGTATTTTTCGGGCTATAAGATGATCCAGATGAAAGGTGCAACTAAGTTATACAGCAGAAAATGAGAAAAAAAATTGAAGCAAAAAATATGGTCAATTCGGTACTTAATATCCCCTATCTTGATATATTTTGCCCCTTATCTCCATCCTGGTATGCATGGCCTCCTCATCCCTATCCTGGTATGCATGGCTCCCTCATCCCTATCCTGGTGTGCATGGCCCCTTATCTCTATCCTGGTGTGCTTGGCCTCCTCACTCCCATCCTAGTAGGAATGTCCCTCTTATCTCTACCCTGGTAGGCATGTCCCCCTTATCTCTAGCCTGGTAGGCATGTCCCCCTTATCTCTAGCCTGGTAGGCATGTCCCCCTTATCTCTAGCCTGGTAGGCATGTCCCACTCATCCCTATCCTGGTAGGAATGGGCTTCCTCATCCCTATCCTGGTATGCATGGCCCCATCCTTGTCCTGGTATGATTGCCCCCATCCCTATCCTGGTATATAGGGCCCCCATCTATGTGCTGGTATGTATGGAACCATCCTTACCCTAATATGATTGGGCCCATCCCCATCCTGGTATGCATGGCCCTCACTCCCATAGTAGGAATGTCCCTCTTATCTCTACCCTGGTAGGCATGTCCCCCTTATCTCTAGCCTGGTAGGCATGTCCCCCTTATCTCTAGCCTGGTAGGCATGTCTCCCTTATCTCTAGCCTGGTAGGCATGTCCCCCTTATCTCTAGCCTGGTAGGCATGTCCCACTCATCCCTATCCTGGTAGGAATGGGCTTCCTCATCCCTATCCTGGTATGCATGGCCCCATCCTTGTCCTGGTATGATTGCCCCCATCCCTATCCTGGTATATAGGGCCCCCATCTATGTCCTGGTATGTATGGAACCATCCTTACCCTAATATGATTGGGCCCATCCCCATCATGGTATGCATGGCCTCATCAGAAAAACATTAAAGAACACAAACCATTACAGTTACTGTACCTTCCTGCATTCCCCTGCAGGATCTTGTTCCGGTGCCAATAGCTGCTTTATGCTTGTCCTGCAGCTGCCGGCATTCAGGTGTCCCCTCTACTAAAGGGAATGAATATTAACCACATTTCATGCCCATGGGAGTGGAGCCCAGTGAATATTCATTTAACTTAAGTAGTGGACACATGTGACCACCCAGCAGCTGCAGGAAGCCGGTGGCTGAAACTGTGTGTGCTACTAAAAAGCGAGCAATGAATACCCAATACCCTCCACACACATAGTCCCGGCATGCACAGCAGTGAGTATTCTGGCAGCTGTCCTTCGGCTTGTAAGCAGCGCATGATGTCCCTGCCATGCTTACAAACATAAAGCAGCTGCTGGCATCGCAACAAGACGCTGCGAGGGAGTGCAGAAAGGTAAGTGTAGTGGCTTGTTCTTTGAATGTTTTTTTGATGGGGCCCTGTATACCCGGATGGGGATGGGTGCCAATCATATCAGGATACCAATAGTGCCATGCATACCAGGATGCTAATAAAATCCATGTTCATGAAATGCAGTGAATATTCATTTCTCTTTAGCAGTGGGCACAAGAGTTAGCCACAGCCGTCGGCTCCTACCTCCTGTGACCCGCTGCTCTGCCGCTGCCACTACCCCACCTCCCCAGCACAGCCAGAGCTGGTACATCTGGACTAGAAGAAGCACCCCCCATTTTCCTCCACATTTTTGGATGAAAAAAGTGCATCTTACAGTCCTCCAAAAAATATGATATTCTCTTAATGTTGCTAACCTGGTTAGGGTTTGCTACAATTTAATAATTATTATTGTTTGTTTATATAATGCTATGTTATTCCACAATGCTGATTTTACCCCGTGAAATTTGTGAGTGTTTATTATTTAGAAAGTTGGATAAAAATGTTGTCTTTCTGATGAGAATGACGCACCGTGACAATGCAGTAAGTAGTCGAGATGACAAAAGATAACAAAACATGACAAATATAATATTAGATTATAATTCCACCAAAAAGGGCAATTAATACATGAGGTCAACTAATAGCTACACACATAAGCAGAAGAAAAAAACAATGGTTTTATGTTATAACATTCTGGATGTAGCTGCCTACAATGCATTTGTTTTCTGGCGTGAAATAAACCCTGATTGGAACGCCAATAAATTGCATGAAGGAAAACTCTGTCTGAAAGAATTAGGAAAGTCACTTGTTATGCCATTTTTTTTAGGAAGAAAAGTAAAACCTCACAGTGAAGGAGCAGTGGCCATATTAAACTACAGTATATCCAGCAGCATGCTCAACAAAGTTAATCCACGGCCTCCACCAGCACTGGAAAAAGACTAAAAAAGAAAAAATGCAGCATTTGTCCATCTTCCTGTGATAAAACAAACATTACTTGTTCTAGTCATATTAAATATTTATGTAAAACACATGCGAGTTATTTCTGTGCAGGATGTAAGAGTGCCTGAATATAGCAATAAGTGAATCTGTACAACGTTTTTCTAAAGAAAATAAAGCACACTGAAGGTTGGATTTTAATTTTTCATTTGTTTTTGACCAACCATATTCACATATACTCTAGTTAAATGGTGCAACTGATATTCAAATAATGCATAAAATAGCTAAATGTTAAAATTAACAGACTTTAATAGGTCATATTTACCCGAACACTACAAGTGTGTAGCCAATAGATACAGAAAAGCAGCGTAAAATGCACGTAAGTGTACATAATAGTGATGAGTGAGTGTACTCGTTGCTGAGGTTTTTCCGAGCACGCTTGGGTGACCTCCGAGTATTTGACTGCTCGGAGATTTAGTTTTCATCGCGGCAGCTGAATGATTTGCAGCTACTAGCCAGGCAGAGTACATGCGGGGGTTGCCTGGTTGCTAGGGAATCCCCACATGTAATCAAGCAGGTTAGTAGCTGTAAATCATTCAGCTGCTGCGATGAAAACTAAATCTCCGAGCAGTCAAATACTCGGAGGTCACCCGAGCGTGCTCGGAAAAACCTGAGCAACGAGTATATTCACTCATCACTAGTAGATAAGATAGAGGCCCCCAGGAATTCATGTGCTGTAGATGTTATGGGCTGATTTTACATTATATGTTACTGTTACCAATATTTTTCTTGTTTTCAAATTTGTTGAACTGCTTTGGCTGTTTGCCCATGCAGCAATCAACTCATTTCAGTGGACAGACAAACAGCTTGTCTCATAAAGCGTAGAGCCGCTTGAAAGAAAAAAAATTACAGACGATGAAGCAGGTGCCTCGACAGACCATTTTTTTTGCACCTGCATTACTAAAGCAAAAAAAAAAAAAAAGATGCACACACCCTCAGGAATTGTCCTGAACTACTCTTTGGTGTGTGCCAAAATCATAACTTTAGATTAAATGAGAAAAATGAAAACATAATTGGAAAGAATCTTTTCACCAGGGTAAACATATTTTTATTATATAACCAATATGAGATATGAGTCAACATTCATCCATATAAAACAGTGTAATGAATTACATAAGGCTAGAATTAAATCTCCGGAGGCTCTAGTAATTTCTTTCAGTAGCGAGCAGTATCAAGACATATGGTTAAAGTCTAAAGAGTTTCCAAAAAAAACAATAAAAAACATTTGACTTTGCAAAATGATTATAGAGTAAAATTACTTGTAAAAATAAAACTAAATATTAATATTTGAAAGAATATACCAGACCATCCCAAAAATACCACACAGTATTACAGCCCAACAGTGAATTTTCCCATACAAATTGGCCCAACAGTACACCCCACATGCACAGGCTGCTGCCTCTACAATGGCTCCAGCAAAGTATGATGCTCCCACTGTGTCCCAAGCATAATGGAAAGCTGCCTCAGAGCCCCAACACAGTATGATGCCTCAACAGTGAAGCCAGCAAAGAATGATGCCCCTGTAGTACCACCAACATATTTTGATGCCCCCACAGT
This sequence comes from Ranitomeya imitator, assembly GCF_032444005.1. Lineage (NCBI taxonomy): Eukaryota > Metazoa > Chordata > Amphibia > Anura > Dendrobatidae > Ranitomeya > Ranitomeya imitator. The sequence continues at coordinate 548,376,290 of NC_091286.1, read as the reverse complement.
GTCCCCAACACTTTATAATGCTGTGGCAGTGATCCTAAAGTATGATCAATTTGAAGAAAATAAAAAAAAACTCCTAAAAACGAATCATCTTCACCCTGGTCAGATAACTTTTCTGACTGAGGCTGGTGTAATCTAGAACCATCATTATATCTGTGACTCAGATGCACAAGCTGAATGGTGGAACAAGGAGTCAAGGGCTTTTGATTCCGCCATTGTATTCAACTGTATCCGCAACTGAAGGAAACAGACATTTTTAAAATTGAGGTGCTGGTTGGAAGAGTGGGGTGGGGGCGCAGCTCTGAGCCCACCGTCTCCTGGGCCCCATAAGTGCCATGTTGTCTGCTGTTATTAGTGAGACTAAGGTACTTTTCAGGCTGACAGCTCAAACACTGCTTGTTTATCTAAAAAACAAAGAAGTGAACCTGCGGAATTGTGGTTTTCCCTGACAAGTCAAGCTGTCCCCATTAATATTAACCCCTTTCTGACCTCGGACAGGATAGTACGTCCGAGGTCAGATCCCCCGCTTTGATGCAGAGCTCCGGCGGTGAGCCCTCATCAAAGCCGGGACATGTCAGCTGTTTTGAACAGCTGACATGTGCCCACAATAGCGGCGGGTGAAATCGCGATTCACTCGCCGCTATAAACTAGTTAAATGCCACTGTCAAATGCTGACAGCGGCATTTAACAGGCGCTTCCGGCCATCCGGCCGGAAATGAGCGCATCGCTGACACCCGTCACATGATCAGGGGTCAGCGATGCATCAGAATGGTAACCATAGAGGTCCTTGAGACCTCTATGGTTACTGATGCGGCCTGCTGTGAGCGCCCCCTGTGGTCGGCGCTCATAACAAGCCTGCATTTCAGCTACATAGCAGCGATCTGATGATCCGATGGAGTTGTGCCAGCTTCTAGCCTCCCATGGATGAACACAAGGAATACACAACAGGCAAAATAATTGTAACCATATACACATGATGGCAGTAAATAAATCAGAAAACAATTAATAAAGACCTGCTAATATGGATATAACGGAAAAACACCCATGCTGAAATAGAATATGCTCTTCGGATGTTGATTTTGAGCATAGAGCGGAGGAACTGAAGGAACGTTTCCTGTCTAGGGGTTATAGTCGGCGGATGATCAAACGTGCGTACCATAGGGCTAAATATGCTTCTCGTCAGGATCTTTTATATAATCACTCCCGACCAGGATCCTCCAGTGGACAAGTTACTAGATTCATTACCACCTATAGCTCTCAGTCTGACAGGGTTCGTTCCGCTCTACAAAATGCTTATTATTTTTTTCATCTTTTTAGTACTGCATTGTCGTTTTGCTATGACATCTATAAATTGGCTACATCTGCAATTTGTTCCATCAGAGGGAGTCAAGAGGAACATCATTCCGACATATATTGTTTCACTATTTTTTATTTTTTATTTATTCTGTATTTTGTTTTTTCTTTATTTTTTCTTTCATTTTCTTTACTTTCTTTATTTTTGTTGTGTTTTTTGGTTTGCAATTCATGCATATGTACATTTTGGTTCTTTTTAGTTATGTTTCTTGTTTTGTTTTCATTTTTATTTTTTTATTTTTTGTTATGATATATGTTTTTTGTTTATGTTTCTTGTTGTATATTTTGTATATATGTTGTGTATCCCTGTGTAGCCTGCGTATATATATTTATATATACAGTTGCTGTTGATGTAATATCATTATGCTGTGGTATGGTATTTATAGGTATTCATATATATGTTTTTTGCGCTGTATATTTTATATGGGTGTATGTTTATAGCGGTTTTATTGTGTATGTGTTCATGTTTCTCTATTCATGTATGCTCCAGTGTGGGGTAAGCTGATTTTATTATTACTCACATTTTTGTGACATCTGTGACATCCGTGGCGCCCTATGTATACTGTGCTATATGCATTCCAGTCACTTTGCCCCATTTCAAGATGGCCGCACGGTTACTTTTTGCTGTTGCGCACGCTTGTCCCGCCTCACTTCCAGTACGCCGTCTCACGCTGGATTGTATGGGCCCGTGCTTTCTGGCGCTGTGTGGCATTTATCGTTAGTGCAGCATGTTCCCGATTGGCTTGCTCCACACTGTGGCAGCTATTTAAAGGGACTTTGTCACCTGAATTTGGAGGGAACAATTTTCAGCCATAGGGGCAGGGTTTTCGGGTGTTTGATTCACCCTTTCCTTACCCGCTGGCTGCATGCTAGCTGCAATATTGGATTGAAGTTCATTCTCTGTCCTCTGTAGCACATGCCTGCACAAGGCAATCTTGCCTTGCGCAGGTGTGTACTATGGAGGACAGAGAATGAACTTCAATCCAATATTGCAGCCAGCATGCAGCCAGCAGGGAAGGAAAGGGTGAATTAAACACCCAAAAACCCCGCCCCTATGGCTGAAAATTGTTCCCTCCAAATTCAGGTGACAGAGTCCCTTTAAACAAGCTCCCCCATGTCATGGCACGCCCCCTGAAGAAGGATCTCCGAAACGCGCATCGGGGTGAGCTGGAGCCATCTCTCTTCCTCAGTCACATCTTGGGTATGGTCCCTATATGATCGGTCATGCATTCACACGTTATGTATATATATATATATCTATGCAAGTACCACTACACCTATATGCCTTAGTAGATACTATTACCGCATACTGTTTTGGCATGTAGGGTGTGTATAACGCTGCTTTATATGTTTCACTGATGCACATGAGGAGTTTTTTTTAGGTTTCCATGCGCTCCATGTTGGTTGTAGGTAGCTTTACCCACCATTGTCTGTTTCCCTTGTCATGTTCGTTATATATTCAATAAAATTTATACCGTTTCATTATATGGATTCTTTGCACCATTTTTTTAGTGGTTTTTCTAGCCTCCCATGGAGGCTATTGAAGCATGGCAAAAGTAAGAAAAAAAGTTAAAAAAATTTGAAAAAAAAAACAAAAATATAAAAGTTAAAATCACCCCCCTTTCGCCCCATTCAAACTAAATCAATAAAAAAAAAAAAAAAATACACAAACATACACATATTTGGTATCATCGCATTCAGAATCGCCCGATCTATCAATAAAAGAAAGGATTAACCTGATCACTAAACGGCATAGCGAGAAAAAAATTTGAAATGCCAGAATTACGTTTTTGGGTCGCCGCGACATTGCATTAAAATGCAATAACGGGCGATCAAAAGAACGTATCTGCACCAAAATGGTATCATTAAAAATGACAGCTTGGCACACAAAAAATAAGCCCTCACTTGACCCAGATCATGAAAAATGGGGACGCTATGGGTATCAGAAAATGGAGCAATTTTTTTTGTTGTTTTGTTTTGTTTGGAATTTTTTTTCACTGCTTAGATAAAAGAGAACCTGTTAGGTGTCTATGACACATAATGACCTGGAGAATCATAATGGCAGGTCAGTTTTAGCATTTAGTGAACCTAGCAAAAAAGCCAAACAAAAAAACAAGTGTGGAATTGCACTTTTTTTTGCAATTTCACCGCACTTGGAATTTTTTCCTGTTTTCTAGTACAAGACATTCTAAAATCAATGATGTTGTTCAAAAGTACAACTTGTTTTGCAAAAAATAAGCCCTCACATGGCCATATTGACGGAAAAATAAAAAAGTTATGGCTCTGGGAAGGAAGTGAGCGAAAAACAAACACGGAAAAATGGAAAATCCGAAGGTCATGAAGGGGTTAAAAGGTTTGTGGATCTTAGAAACATAGCTACAAGCAGCCAACTAAAATCAGTTTTTATCTATAGCCCAAAATTATCTTTACTATTTGCTATTATTATATCTCTTCATTTAATATTTAATTAACAACTTCAAAATCTTCAATAGTGAAATACATATCTAAATACAAGGACCAAAATATAGTTATTGGAGAATATAGTTTTACACATACAATTGTGATTAGCATTATTAAAATAGAAGAGCTTATGTAGATGGGAACGGTATTTTACTCATGGCTTTCCTGGAAAAATTTCAATATAAGAATCATTGACACTAAGGGTGAATTCATAAAGACTGGAACTTTGTATGCCTGTCTTGATCCAGAGTCATCTGTTGTAAGATTAACCAAATTAATTAAGTCATGCACCTCTCATTACCTTTGGCACCAAATGCATCTTACACACGAGCTAGAGTCAAAGGATGTGCTGTGTCATTGCCTGGAGTAAATTTCTACTATCATTTACAACACTTAAGGTATGTGCACACGTCACACGTCACGCATGCGTTTTTTTCGTGGTTTTTTTGCGATTTTGATGCGTTTTTTGCACGTTTTTTCTTGCTTTTTTTCCAAATGCATAGAATAGCGGGAAAAACGCAGAAAATCTGCAAAATTTATGAACATGCTGCTTTTTTTTACCTCAATGCGTTTTTTTTGCGGAAAAAAACGCAATCATGTGCACAAAAATTGCAGAATGCATTCTAAATTATAGGATGCATTTGTAGGCGTTTTCTAATGCGTTTTTATCGCGAAAAAAACTCGAAAAAACCTGAATGTGTGCACATACCCTCACAAGGTGCAAAATATAGTGACTGCGTCGGGCCACAATAGGCAGAGTCCTATCTACATGCTGCACAAAAAATTGTGAATTTTTAATGTCTGGCATAAAATGTCTGATGAATCGGCCCCTCTGTTTGTATATACACCACCATGAATAAATGTCCTTTCCCAAAAAGTTGCCAAACAATAAATCGTCAAACGAGCAAGCGCCCATTTGTCATTAAATTGCTGCTTTTGAGCAGGCATCAACATAACTTCTGTAGGAAACACATCTCCCCTTGTAAACAGAGGTATGCTCCCAACTACAATAACTTTGTATGAAAATAAACCATCAAAAGAACAAGTGTTCAACTGGACATACTGCCGATGACAGCTCAACCCAAACAACAAGTGATGATTTACCTGCTGTGTTAAAGATGGGATCTACCTATGTAAATGGATGTTTAACTAACGCACATGATAAAGGGGTTGTCCAACTTCTAAAAAAATGTTTCCAGATAGCCAATATATATTTATTTTTTTACATAATTAAATGAAGCATACTTACCGACTCTAAGCCATGTGGATTCAGTGATCGTCACTACTTGGCCTGCACAGGGACAAGGTGCAAAAATGTGCAAGTTTTCGATTACCTAATGAATAAGGCCCATGATTGGCTGCAGCAGTTGAGTAGGACTTCATCTGAGGTGCATATATTTATACCGGTTCCACTCACCTGACTATTGACCGATCATGCAAATCAGCAGTCAGTTTACCTAAGAACAGGAAGCCTTTGCTTCCTGTCTCTCACCGGGCTAGCTGAGTGACCAGTATTGAATCCTCAGAAGTTTTAGGGCAAGTCATTGTGCTATTATGGTAGGCTTATGGCTAGAGTGGTCGCTTCACCAGTTATTTGCACCAGTGGTGCTCACACCTTTATAGTGGAGGTCTACTGCATCCAGCTAATGCATTGGTAATCTGACCTGGTGTTGGTAAGGCTGATTCTTTTTCCGTGATGTACATTGTTTTCTGCTATAACTTTCTGTGTCGTTGAGAAAATTTAAATCATACAATTCCTTTAATGTGAAATACACCAACTTATTGACCCTATCTTCTCTCTAGTGTCATCTATGGCAGTGTACCTGCCCCATCGAGGGTGCGTCCCCTTTAGAAGATTCTTATATTATTCTAGTGTAAATTCCTTCATCTAAAAAAAGTTCTTCAATCACATCAAAATATAAGTTAAAGTACAAAAATAAAGTGTTAAAGAAAATCTCCTTGGGTCTATAATAACACCCACTGACGGCATCATTAAAGCTATACTTTTGACTTGTGACTAATGCATTTCTGCCACATATAATAGATTTTTATAAGAAGAGAGTTGTTAGATATTACATTAGTTATTGCAAATAAAAAACATACTTGTTACTTAAACTTAAGTAAAAACTACTTCACCTTACTTTAGTGCGAAAAAACCTGCTTGCAATGGCCTGAAGCGACTTCTGCTATTTAGAAAGTGCTGCCACTCAGAGCATTTACTGTAAGAAAAGCCATTACCTAATTAGGCATGGAGAGGCAGCGCACACGCATGAATGGACATACTTAATGCCAATTAATGCAATTCCACTTAACCACCTATGTGCCAGATGGCAGCTTTTGACACGAGGCACTTAAATAAAATGGATTTTAAAGTTCAATTAAGTTCAATTATAATACAGTTGTCACACTTAGATAGAGAAGTGCTGCATTGTATGATGAAAGCTAAGTGTTATGCCTGGGTCTCACCGCTATCAATTTATTATTGACTTTTTTAACCTCTATTATTTGTACTCTTGTTAACTCTTTATCTTCCCCCTTTCAAGCACATTAATTAGAGTATCAGTGCTTTCCTGTTCTTGCTTTCATCTTTGTTTTCTACACTGTGTCATTGATGTGCAAAAGATGGTGTCTTGAAAGGTGATGTTGAATAAGGGTACCGTCACACTATACGATTTACCTACGATCACGACCAGCGATACGACCTGGCCGTGATCGTAGGTAAATCGTAGTGTGGTCGCTGGGGAGCTGTCACACAGACAGCTCTCCAGCGACCAACGATGCCGAGGTCCCTGGGTAACCAGGGTAAACATCGGGTAACTAAGCGCAGGACCGCGCTTAGTAACCCGATGTTTACCCTGGTTACAAGCGTAAAACTAAAAAAAAAAAAACAGCACATACTTACATTCTGGTGTCCGTCAGGTCCCTTGCCGTCTGCTTCCCGCACTCACTGACTGCCGGCCGTAAAGTGAAAGTGAAAGCACAGCCGCTGTGCTCTGCTTTCACTTTACGGCCGGCAGTCACAGTGCGGGAAGCAGACGGCAAGGGACCTGACGGACACCAGAATGTAAGTATGTGCTGTTTGGTTTTTTTTAGTTTTACGCTTGTAACCAGGGTAAACATCGGGTTACTAAGCGCGGCCCTGAGAGAGACAAACCGTTAGACTGCACTTGAACCATGCATATGATAGTGTGTGCAAACTGTAAAGCGCTGCGGAATATGTTAGCGCTATATAAAAATAAATATTATTATTATATATGTCCAATTCTTTTCCTCAGACAGAGGTTTTCAAAGGAAAAAATCACAGCATGCTCAGTTTGCCTCCAATATTCAGATCACACTAGGCCATGCAAGTCAATGAGTACGTGGAAAAAAATCTGACCTCACTAGGATGATATCTGAGTGCAGTCCGATTTCTACATACTGACAGAATGGGAAAGATGGAGAATTTTTTTCCATCTTCCTCTCATCTGAGAGAATTGGAGCACACTGGGATCAGACTCTGATGAAAGAATGATTAACATAATCATCTCAATTCTCTTGGATTAAAGAAAATATGGTGGTATGACCTGAGCCTATAAGTGAACTCTTTGAACGAAAGCTACAAAATTTAATATTAAAAAAACCCTACATTTCCTGTTGAATGATTAATTTCAACGCTTGATTGACACTATACTGTAGATTGAGCCAGAGATTACACGCTTCCTTTGTTATGATGTAACATTTCACTACTAAATTTTTTAAAATTCGACAACTTCTTCACGTGAGTTTAAAAACACCAGGCTATTAGGAAAACACTTCAATAGGCCTGTGGGATTAAAAAGAATTGCTGCATTTCAAGCTGTTTCCTATAAAAGCCAGTAGTATTGAGAATAACCCATCCTACGTCATCTGCACAATGTCCTGCATCACGCTCCTGTGCAGGTATACTTCTCTAGGCCCTTCTCAGGGCAGAGCAAAGTATTGTAGTGCACATGTGCCAACAATCCTTACACTTGCGCATTACAATATTTTGCTCTTATCTCAGCAGGGTAGATAAAAGTGTAATGGAACACAGTGAGTGGATGATGTAGGATGCATCAACCACACGAAGCAAGTAGGAGGATGGCAATCGCAAGAAGAGAGGAGACTCTGGATCCTGTATTGCGTCATAGGTAAGTATAATAAAAGCTCTTTTTTTGTGTTATGAAGAGCGCATTCAGGATATATAAGTGGGGAAAATAAGTATTTGACACACTCCCGATTTTGCACGTTTTCCCTCCTACAAAGAATAGAGAGGTCAGTAATTTTTATTGTAAATACATTTCAACTGTGAGAGAATCTTAAAATGAAAACTAGAAAATTAATTTTATTACATGAAATAAGTATTTGATTACCTACCATACGGCCCAAAATTCTGTCTCTCACACACCTGTTAGTTTTTCTTTAAGAAGCCCTACTACTGTGCACTCATTACTTGTTTAAACTTGTTACCTGTATAAAAGACACCTTTCCACAAAATCAATCACTCTCCAACCTCCCCACCATGGCCAAGACCAAAGAGCTCTCTAAGGACACAGGGACAAAATTGTAGACATGCACAAGGCTGGAATGGGCTACAGAACAATAGGTAGGCAGTTTGGTGAGAAGGCAACCATTTTTTGGCACAATTATAAGAAAATGGAAGAAACACAACATGACTGTCAATCTTCCTTGGTTTGGGGCTCCATGCAACATCTTGTCTTGTGGGTAACGATGATTCTGAAAAAAGTCAGGAATCAGTCGAGAACTAGAATGGAGGACCTATTCAATGACCTGAAACTGTCTGGAACTACAGTCTCAAATGTTACCTTTAGTAACACACTACTACGTCATGGATTAATGTCCTTCAGGGCATGCAAGGACCCCCTGCTCATGCCAGCACATGTCCAGGCCCATGTGAAGATCACCAATTACCATCTGGATGATCCAGATGAGCCATGTGAGAAGATCATGCAGTCAGATAAGACCAAATTAGAACTTTTTAGTATCAACTCCACTTGCCGTGTTTGGTAGGAAGAAGTAGGATGAGTACAACCCCAAGAACACCTTCCCAACATTGAAGCATGGTGGGGGAAACATCATACCTTGGGGGTGCTTTTCTGTAAACTGGACTGTATGACTGCATCATATATAAAGGTGGATGAATGGGGTCATATATCGTGATATTTTAGCCAACAATCTCCTCCCCTCAGTAAGATTATTGAAGGAGAGTTGTTGCTGGGTCTTACAGCATAACAATGACCCAGAACACACAGCCAGGGAAACTAAGGCGTGGCTCCTTAAGAAGCATTTTCCAGTCCTAGAATGGCCTAGCCAGTCTCCAGAACTCAGTAGAAAATGTTTGGAGGGAGCTGAAACTCAATGTTGCCCATCAACAGCCCTGAAACCTGAAAGATCTGGCAAAGATCTGTTTGAAGGAGTGGGCCAAAATACCTGCTGCAGTGTGTGCAAACTTGGTCAAAACTACAGGAAGCATCTGAGCTCTGGAATTGCAAATAAAGGTTTCGTTACCAAATATTAAGTTCTGTTTTTCTATTGTATCAAATACTTCATGCAATAAAATGCAAATTAACTATGCAAAAATCATACAGTGTGATTTTCTAGATTTTTTAAAGATTCTGTTTCTCATACAGTAGTTGAAGTGTACCTATGATAAAAAAGTACAAACCTCTCCATTCTTTGTAGGTAGGAAAATTAGCAAAATTGGCAGTGTAACAAATACTTACCATATTTTGCAGATTATAAGACAAACCCCAAATTTTGAGGAGAAATTTTTAAAAGAACCTTTTCTTTAATAAAATGGTGGTGCTTATTATAATCTATGCATCTTATTGCTTACCTGGGGTGGTGTCTGCAGTGAAGCAGGGTCCCAGGGTTGCTTCTGGAGGAGGCAAGAGTGGAATGTTGCTGCAGGCAGCAGGCTGGGATGAGGGGGTTTTCGGATGTGTGCTGCTGCTGGTGTTCGGTGGTGCGGGGGCTCTGCCAACATTCTGTGAAAGCCTGTAGCCCTTGCACTTACATGGCTTACTATGTGCTGGACTCCAGGAAAATGGCTGAGGGGGCAGCACATGTGCAGATGGAGATCTAGGCACCAAGATCTCAGGAGATGAGATATCAGTGCTGAGATCTCATCTCCCAAGATCTTGGTGCCAAGATCTCCATCTGCACATGCACTGCCCCCGGCAGCCATTTTCCCAGAGTCCACCTCATAGTAAATCATGTAAGTTCTCTGGGCTTTCACAAAATTTCGGCAGAGCCCCGGATCACCGAACGCTGGCAGCGGTGCACATCCGATCACCCCTTCATCCCTGCCTGTGGCCTGCAGCACCACTTTACCCTTGCCTCCTACAGCAGCGACCCTGTGACCCTGCTCCACCACGGCCGTTAAAGTATATCAACATTATAAGACACACACGAATTTCCCCCCCAAAATTTGGGGAAAAAAGTGTGTCTTATAATCTGAAAAATACGGTATGTTCCTCACTGTATACAGCATTCTGTAAGGGGTGTTGGCCCTATTTTATATGGGAAAAACCTGGTAAAAGGTTCTTTTTGAGATGCAGAAGGGGTGAAGCACACTTTGTTACTAAGATAGATTAAGAATATTTTCATTCATACATTGCCCCTCTATTTCCCTTCATTTGCACTGTAGGTGGTTGCCTGGTCTGCTTACTGTATGTTATGTCCTTCATGATATATCAAGATGTTAGGCTGGTTTCACATTTGCATTTTTTTTGTGTGTTTTTGCGGTAAAAAACGCAAAAAAAGCATGCGTTTTTTTCCCTATATGTAACATTAAAAACACATGCGTTTTTTGCATGCGATTTGACGCGTTTTTGCAACGCATGCGTTTTTTCTCTGCATGCGTTGTGTTGCAGAAATGCAACATGTAGTAATTTTTGAGGCGTTTTTTTGCCGCAAAAAAATCGCATGCGTTTTTTCGCGGCAAAACAATGTATTGATGCCTATGTAAACGCATGCGTTTTTAAGCACATGCGTTTTTAAACGCATGCGTTTTTATAAAAAAACACAAGAAAACACCCTAACCCTAACCCAAACTCTAACCCTAACCCTAACACAAACCCTAACCCAAACTCTAACCCAAACCCTAACACAAACCCTAACCCTAACCCAAACTCTAACCCAAACTCTAACACAAACTCTAACACAAACCCTAACACAAACCCTAACCCAAACTCTAACACAAACCCTAACCCTAACACAAACCCTAACACAAACCATAACCCAAACTCTAACACAAACTCTAACATAAACCCTAACCCTAACACAAACCCTAACCCAAACTCTAACCCAAACCCTAACACAAACCTTAACCCTAACCCAAACTCTAACACAAACCCTAACACAAACCCTAACACAAACCCTAACACAAACCCTAACTCAAACCCTAACACAAACCTTAACCCTAACCCAAACTCTAACCCAAACTCTAACACAAACCCTAACACAAACCCTAACACAAACTCTAACACAAACTCTAACACAAACCCTAACCCTAACCCTAAGACAAACTCTAACAAAAACCCTAACCCTAACCCTAACCCTAGGGATCCTAACCCTAACCTTAAGGGTTAGGGTTAGGATCCCTAGGGTTAGGGTTAGGATCCCTAGGTTTAGGGTTAGGGTTAGGGCTAGGGTTAGAGTTAGGGTTAGGGTTTGTGTTAGGGTTTGTGTTAGGGTTAGAGTTTGTGTTAGAGTTTGTGTTAGAGTTTGTGTTAGTTTTGTGTTACGGTTTGTGTTAGAGTTTGTGTTAGAGTTTGGGTTAGAGTTTATGTTAGGGTTAGGGTTTGTGTTACAGTTTGTTAGAGTTTGTGTTAGGGTTAGAGTTAGGGTTAGGGTTAGAGTTTGGGTTAGGGTTAGGGTTAGAGTTTGTGTTTTAGGGTTAGGGTTAGGGTTTGTGTTTTAGGGTTAGGGTTAGGTTTAGGGTTAGGATCCCTAGGGTTACTAGGGATCCTAACCCTAACCCTAACCCTAACCCTAGGTATTTCTATTTATAGTGGGTTTTCTAGTTGATTTTGATGATTGGCAGCTGTCACACACTTCTCATCATGCGTTTCAAAAAACGCAAACTGTTATGACCTGGTGGTCAAGACAATAATGGACCTGGTGGTTAAGAGCACCCGGAATGACCTGATAGTTACTGATAATAAAGGACGAGCTCTGGGACGTGGGAACTCTGCTGACCGCAATCCCTAAACCTATCAACCACACTAGAAATAGCCGTGGATTGCGCCTAACGCTCCCTATGCAACTCGGCACAGCCTAAGAAACTAGCTAGACCTGAAGATAGGAAAATAAAGCCTACCATGCCTCAGAGAAATTTCCCAAAGGAAAAGGCAGCCCCCCACATATAATGACTGTGAGTAAAGATGAAAATACAAACACAGAGATGAAATAGATTAAGCAAAGTGAGGCCCAACTTACTGAACAGACCGTGGATAGGAAAGGGTACTTTGCGGTCAGCACAAAAACCTACAAAAAGACCACGCAGAGGGCGCAAAAAGAACCTCCGCACCGACTCACGGTGCGGAGGTGCTCCCTCTGCGTCCCAGAGCTTCCAGCAAGCAAGACAACAAATTAAATAGCAAGCTGGACAGAAAAATAGCAAACCAAAGAAATACAAGCTGGAACTTAGCTTCTGATGGGAAGACAGGTCACAAGAACGATCCAGGAGTGAACTAGACCAATACTGAAACATTGCAGGTGGCGTGGAGCAAAGATCTAAGTGGAGTTAAATAGAGCAGCAGCTAACGAATTAACCTCGTCACCTGTGAAAGGAAACTCAGAAACACCCACCAGAGGAAGTCCATGGACAGAACCAGCCGAAGTACCATTCATGACCACAGGAGGGAGCCCGACAACAGAATTCACAACAGTAACTCCCCCTTGAGGAGGGGTCACCGAACCCTCACCAGAGCCCCCAGGCCGACCAGGATGAGCCAAATGAAAGGCACGAACCAGATCAGCAGCATGAACATCAGAGGCAAAAACCCAGGAATTATCTTCCTGACCATAACCCTTCCACTTGACCAGGTACTGGAGTTTCCGTCTCGAAACACGAGAATCCAAAATCTTCTCCACCACATACTCCAACTCCCCCTCAACTAACACCGGGGCAGGAGGATCAACGGATGGAACCACAGGCGCCACGTATCTCCGCAATAATGACCTATGGAACACATAATGGATGGCAAAAGAAGCAGGAAGGGCCAAACGAAATGACACAGGATTGATAACCTCAGAAATCTTATATGGACCAATGAAACGAGGCTTAAACTTAGGAGAGGAAACCTTCATAGGAACATAATGAAACGACAACCAAACCAAATCCCCAACACGAAGTCAGGGACCCACACAGCGCTGGCGGTTAGCGAAACGTTGAGCCTTCTCCTGGGACAATGTCAAATTGTCCACCACATGAGTCCAAATCTGCTGCAACCTATCCACCACAGTATCTACACCAGGACAGTCTGAAGACTCAACCTGCCCTTAAGAGAAACGAGGATGGAAACCAGAATTGCAGAAAAACGGCGAAACCAAAGTAGCCGAGCTGGCCCGATTATTAAGGGCGAACTCAGCCAACGGCAAAAAGGACACCCAATCATCCTGATCAGCAGAAACAAAGCATCTCAGATATGTTTCCAAAGTTTGATTAGTTCGTTCGGTTTGGCCATTTGTCTGAGGATGGAAAGCCAAGGAAAAAGACAAATCAATGCCCATCCTAGCACAAAAGGATCGCCAAAACCTTGAAACAAACTGGGAACCTCTATCAGAAACGATGTTCTCCGGGATACCATGTAAACGAACCACATGCTGGAAAAATAATGGCACCAAATCAGAGGAGGAAGGCAATTTAGACAAAGGTACCAAATGGACCATCTTAGAGAAGTGATCACAAACCACCCAAATGACCGACATCTTTTGAGAGACGGGGAGATCCGAAATAAAATCCATAGAAATATGCGTCCAGGGCCTCTTCGGGACCGGCAAGGGCAAAAGCAACCCACTGGCACGAGAACAGCAGGGCTTAGCCCGAGCACAAGTCCCACAGGACTGCACAAAAGAACGCACATCCCCTGACAAAGACGGCCACCAGAAGGATCTAGCCACCAAATCTCTGGTACCAAAGATTCCAGGATGCCCAGCCAACACAGAACAATGAATCTCAGAGATAACTCAACTAGTCCATCTATCAGGGACAAACAGTTTCTCCGCTGGGCAACGGTCAGGTCTATCAGCCTGAAATTTTTGCAGCACCCGCCGCAAATCAGGGGAGATGGCAGACAAAATTACCCCTTCTTTGAGAATACCCGCCGGCTCAGGAACACCTGGAGAGTCAGGCACAAAACTCCTTGACAGGGCATCAGCCTTCACATTCTTAGAGCCCGGAAGGTACGAAACCACAAAATCAAAATGGGAGAAAAATAACGACCATCGAGCCTGTCTCGGATTCAACCGTTTGGCAGACTCAAGATAAGTCAAATTCTTGTGATCTGTCAAGACCACCACGCGATGCTTGGCTCCTTCCAGCCAATGATGCCACTCCTCGAATGCCCACTTCATGGCCAACAATTCACGATTACCTACATCATAGTTACGCTCAGCAGGCGAAAACTTTCTAGAAAAGAAAGCACATGGCTTCATCACCGAGCCATCAGAACTTCTTTGCGACAAAACAGCCCCTGCTCCACTCTGAAGCATCAACCTCAACCTGAAATGGAAGCGAAACATCTGGCTGGCACAGCACAGGGGCAGAAGAAAAACGACGCTTCAACTCCTGAAAAGCCTCTACAGCCGCAGAAGACCAATTGACCACATCAGCACCCTTCTTGGTCAAATCGGTCAACGGTTTAGCAACAGTAGAAAAATTAGCGATGAAGCGCCGATAAAAATTAGCAAAGCCCAGGAACTTCTGCAGGCTCTTCACAGATGTCGGCTGAGTCCAATCGTAAATGGACACAGGGTCCATCTCGATAGTAGAAGGGGAAAAAATGAACCCCAAAAATGAAACCTTCTGAACTCCAAAGAGACACTTTGACCCCTTCACAAACAAGGAATTCGCACGAAGAACCTGGAACACCATTCTGACCTGCTTCACATGAGACTCCCAATCATCCGAAAAGACCAAAATATCATCCAAATACACAATTAGGAATTTATCCAGGTACTCTCGGAAGATGTCATGCATAAAGGACTGAAATACTGATGGAGCATTGGAAAGCCCGAATGGCATAACCAGGTACTCAAAATGGCCCTCGGGCGTATTAAATGCTGTTTTCCATTCATTGCCTTGTTTAATACGCACAAGATTATACGCCCCTCGAAGATCTATCTTGGTGAACCAACTAGCCCCTTTAATACGAGCAAACAAATCAGACAGCAACGGCAAAGGATACTGAAATTTGACTGTAATTTTATTAAGAAGGTGGTAATCAATGCAAGGTCTCAAAGAACCATCCTTCTTGGCCACAAAAAAGAACCCTGCTCCTAACGGTGATGACGACGGGCGAATATGGCCTTTCTCCAAGGATTCCTTTATATAACTCCGTATAGCGGCGTGTTCTGGCACAGATAAATTGAACAATCGGCACTTAGGAAACTTACTACCAGGAATCAAATTAATTGCACAATCACAATCCCTATGAGGAGGTAGGGCACTGGCTTTGGGCTCATCAAATACATCCCGATAATCCGACAAAAACTCTGGAACTTCAGAAGGAGTGGAAGATGAAATAGACAAAAATGGAACATCACCATGTACCCCCTGGCAACCCCAGCAGGACACAGATATAGATTTCCAGTCCAATACTGGATTATGAACCTGTAGCCATGGCAACCCCAAAACGACCACATCATGCAGATTATGCAACACCAGAAAGCGGATATCCTCCTGATGTGCAGGAGCCAAGCACATGGTCAATTGGGTCCAATACTGAGGCTTATTCTTGGCCAAAGGCATAGCATCAATTCCTCTCAATGGAATAGGATACTGCAAGGGCTCCAAGAAAAAACCACAGCGCCTAGCATACTCCAAGTCCATCAAATTCAGGGCAGCGCCTGAATCCACAAATGCCATAACAGAATAGGATGACAAAGAGCAAATCAGAGTAACAGACAATAGAAATTTAGACTGTACCGTACCAATGGTGGCAGACCTAGCGAACCGCTTAGTGCGCTTATGGCAATCGGAGATAGCATGAGTGGATTCACCACAGTAAAAACACAGCCCATTTCGACGTCTGTGTTCTTGCCTTTCAGCTCTGGTCAAAGTCCTATCACATTGCATAGGCTCAGGCCCATGCTCAGATAGTACCGCCAAATGGTGCACAGCTTTACGCTCACTCAAGCGTCGATCGATCTGAATGGCCAAGGACATAGACTCATTCAGACCAGCAGGCATGGGAAACCCCACCATGACATCCTTAAGGGCTTCAGAGAGACCCTTTCTGAAGATTGCTGCCAGGGCGCATTCATTCCACTGAGTGAGCACAGACCACTTTCTAAACTTCTGACAATATATCTCCGCTTCATCCTGACCCTGACACAGAGCCAGCAAGATTTTCTCTGTCTGATCCACTGAATTAGGTTCATCATAAAGCAATCCAAGCGCCAGGAAAAACGCATCAACATCACGCAATGCCGGATCTCCTGGCGCAAGGGAAAATGCCCAGTCTTGAGGGTCCCCACATAACAAAGAAATAATGATCTTTACTTGTTGAACAGGGTCACCTGAGGAGCGAGGTTTCAAGGCAAGAAACAATTTACAATTATTTTTGAAATTCAAGAACTTAGATCTATCACCAAAAAACAAATCAGGAATAGGAAACTTAGGCTCTGACATCGGATTCTGAACCACAAAATCTTGAATGTTTTGTATCCTTGTAGTGAGATTATCCATCCAAGAGGACAGACCTTGAATGTCCATGTTTACACCAGTGTCCTGAACCACCCAGAGGTAAAGGGGAAAATTGAGACAAAACACACTGCAAAGAAAAAAAAATGGTCTCAGAACTTCTCTTATCCCTCTATTGAGATGCATTAGTACTTTGGGCCACCTGTACTGTTATGACCTGGTGGTCAAGACAATAATGGACCTGGTGGTTAAGAGCACACGGCCTGATAGTTACTGATAATGAAGGACGAGCTCTGGGACGTGGGAACTCTGCTGACCGCAATCCCTAAACCTATCAACCACACTAGAAATAGCCGTGGATTGCGCCTAACGCTCCCTATGCAACTCGGCACAGCCTAAGAAACTAGCTAGCCCTGAAGATAGGAAAATAAAGCCTACCATGCCTCAGAGAAATTTCCCAAAGGAAAAGGCAGCCTCCCACATATAATGACTGTGAGTAAAGATGAAAATACAAACACAGAGATGAAATACATTAAGCAAAGTGAGGCCCGACTTACTGAACAGACCGAGGATAGGAAAGGGTACTTTGCGGTCAGCACAAAAACCTACAAAAAGACCACGCAGAGGGCGCAAAAAGACCCTCCGCACCGACTCACGGTGCGGAGGCGCTCCCTCTGCGTCCCAGAGCTTCCAGCAAGCAAGACAACAAATTAAATAGCAGCTGGACAGTAAAAATAGCAAACAAAAGAAATACAAGCAGGAACTTAGCTTCTGATGGGAAGACAGGTCACAAGAACGATCCAGGAGTGAACTAGACCAATACTGAAACATTGCAGGTGGCGTGGAGCAAAGATCTAAGTGGAGTTAAATAGAGCAGCAGCTAATGAATTAACCTCATCACCTGTGAAAGGAAACTCAGAAACACCCACCAGAGGAAGTCCATGGACAGAACCAGCCGAAGTACCATTCATGACCACAGGAGGGAGCCCGACAACAGAATTCACAACAGCAAAGGCAGGAATAAACGCTTGTAAACACGTCAAAACGCCGCGTTTGCGTTAAAACATGCAAAAACGCATGCGCCTAAAAAACGCAGCATTTAAACGCGTTTTTGCACCAAATGCGTTTAAATGCGTTTGCGTTTGAAACGCTGCAGATCAAAACGCAAGTGTGAAACCAGCCTTAGGGCAAACATCTCAGACTGATTAATTCACAAGACCAACTTTCCATAGAATTTAAATAATAATAATAATAATTGTGCTTAAAAGGAAATTATTGAAGAAAACTGGAAGAGTAGAAGTAACAATAGGTCTTTGCTTGGATATTGCAGATACCTTTTCCTATGAACCCACGCTCTATTTACTGTAAATATGCAGCATGGTACATTTTTCCTAAAATAACCATAGAAATCTTTAGTGCTTTTCCTGACCTGATTTTTTTTTTTATTTGTTCACATTAGAATACCATCCAGATCTTCATTTATTGTTCCATAAAGTACATTGGTATAAAGTACTTTGCTATGTGTATGAATGTAAAGTACATTGCTAAGTACACGATTACTCAGCTAAAGCTATTGTACTCCACAAATAAGTTTGAAATAAACAAAATAAGTTTCAAAGTAGTATAAAACAATCTACAAATATTCTTAGGCAATGGAAGATTAAGACAATAGTTCTTTTTCTCAATAAAGTCTAATTTGTACGTCTCATTCAGACATCCATTTTTCACGTACATGTTCCATTAGTATATAAATAGTACGTGTAACCATTATAATTTACGGAACTGTTCGCATGTGAGTGATTTTTGTGGCCGTATGTCCATAAAAAGAAACAATTTCTCTAGACTGTGAGCCCTCACGGGCAGGGTCCTCTCTCCTTCTCTACTTGTGTGTGCCTTGTTTTGATCATGTCTATTGTACTTGTCTATATTTGCCCCTTTCACGTGTAAAGTGCCATGGAATAAATTACTCTTTAAAAATGTATAATAATAATAATTAGGGTTGAGCGAAACGGGTCGGCAATTTTCAGAAGTCGTCGACTTTTGGCAAAGTCGGGTTTCATGAAACCCGACCCGACCCCTGTGTGGGGTCGGCCATGAAGTCGGCGATCTTCTGAATCTGGAATCGGAATTCCGATACCAATTCCCGATATGTTTAAGATACTGGGAATTGGTATCGGAATTCAGATTTAAGTGTAAGATAAAGAATAAAAATAAAAAATATCGCTATACTTACCCTCGGACACGCCCTGGTACTAACCGGGAACCTTCCTTCCTTCGAATCAGCTCTTCCAGGCCCTTGCGGTGACGTCGCGGTGACGTCGTGGCTTGTGATTGGTCGCGCGACCGCTCGCGCGACCAATCAGAAGCCGTGACGTCACCGCAAGGTCCTGCAAGCGCTGATTCTTAGGAAGGAAGGCTGCCGGAAAGAAGCAGGGCGCGTCCGAGGGTGAGTATATTCCTATTAGGTATATACTCACCCTCGGACGCGCCCTGCTTCCCCCGTGAGCGTGGCTGATCGCGTTCGACGTACTATTCCATCCTTGGGAAGTAGGGCCCACCCCACAAAAACGGAATAGTACGTCCAATGGAGGAAAGGGGTTAATAGTCTTTTGTGTTTTTTTGTTAATTTCTTGAGCTTTTTTCCGATGGTTTTTGTAAAGTCTTTTTTGCTGTTGTTTTCTGGTCTCTATTTCTCACTGTTGAAAAATGAAACTGCTTGTGTTTTTTCAGCAAAAACTATGGCAAAAAATCTCCAAAAAATATCTTCTTTTGTCTTCTATGCATCTCTTGAGCTTTCCCAGTTACTTGTATTGTAAAGTATTGCGCTGCACATCTATTGCATTTACCCTTTCCTTTTACTTCTCTCACTCTCTGTATTTGTTGATTATTGGTGAATAAGTCTGCAGAGGCGTGGACCCCTTTTTTCAAATTGTTTGTCCAACTGTTTTGCCTTTAGTGATATCACCCATTAATCTGGGGTTTAAAGATGTGACCTAAATGTATTTACTAACTATCTTTACATCCTAACCACTTTTGTAATATCCTTTATTACACAACACTTCTCCCTACCTATCTAATCTCTCAATGTATTTTTTTTACTGTACTTCATGTGATATTTCATTTGAGGGAAGCCTCAAACATGACAGTACAGTAGGCTGGGGCTGCACTCACTCCCTGCAGTGACCATCATTCGTCATGTAACAGGACATCACAGGAGGTAGTTCTGCAGTTTCTCACCAGTTTCTTGCATCACTTTCCTCCTGAAGCCATCCTGGATTCTGGGTAATGTGCACTCAAAAAGTTTTGAGTGCAGCACCGGCAGTCTGCTTCTATGCCCACTGCCATAGCTTCTGTGAAAGAAAATGTCATCGGGGGTGGAGATATAAGCAGTGAGTGACACCAGTGAGTGAGTAAGCAGTGAGTGATTACGATTTGTTTCAGGTTAGTGCTAGAAGCTGTGGGCGGCCTTCATTTAATTCACTGTTTATATCTCTGCGCCGTGATGATGTCTTCTTAAGCTTCAGCACAGGGGATAGAAGCGGGAGAATTGATGGAAGAAACTAGTGAGTAACTGCAGTACTGTCCCTAGTGACATCCTGGTCCAGGAGGGGCTATGGACGCTACACGGAGTGAATGCAGCCCCAGCCCCTTTGGGGACTTCTCTCAATCAAAATTATAGTAAAAAGACAGCACAGTTAGAGATTCAGTAGATAGGGAGAAGTGTAGGGTGTTGTCATGTAATAAAGCTAATGTCAAAAGTGGTTAGGGTGTAACGATAGATAGTTAGAAATTACATATTAGGTGCCAGACCACCCCTTTAAGTCATAAAAGCAGAAATAATTCAACTACATGTTAAATTGCAGATCTGAAAAAGCATAAGGAATAACAAACCTGATATGATAAAAAATTACACAAATATAACAACATGACTTTGTATGTAGCTGAACAACATTTAATGAGCTCCCAATGGACTTTTTAATGTTGCCATGCAAGAAGACAAGGACTTTGCTGTATTGTTATTCTTTTTGCTAAACTGTTTATGCTGTGGGCAGCTACTGAACTTTATACTGCCTGTGAAAAGGTAAATAAATGGATGTCATGAATTTCTCAAAGGTGTTTTTGATCTTTCTGTAAATTCTTAAAGTAGTTTTAGGAACTTTAAATTATTTGAAAATATATTGTGATCAGAATCAGCCATCTTATGTTTCAGTTCTGGTCACATATGATTTTTAATATACTAAAATATGTTACCATTTTAGCACATTAAACTCTGAACCCTATTTCAGGTCACAGCCTTGAATTGAAAATTCACCTTTTGGTACCATTTTGTTTTCAGATACAGTATTCTGTTCTCGATAATATTTTTTCTTTATATCTTTATAGCAGTCTGAATTCTGTGGTTATCTGATAATGATCTCCAAATTCTTGGGAATTCTTGTAATGTATATGTTCCTAATAGGTTGCCTCCCTCCATTTGATGTGGGCTCTGGCGCTGAGCCGCTTCTTTTCTGGCACATGACAGCTGATTTGATAAGCTGTCATGTACCTTTAACAGGCGTGGGTGGAATCACGATCCACCTGCAGCTGTTGACATGTTAAATGCAACTATCAATCTCTGAAAGCGGCATTAAGCATGTTTGAGCCAGAAGTGCGTCACAAACTCCAGCCATCAATGCCCCTGTCACATGATCTTGGGGCACCGATGGGTTGGCATGACAACTGGTGGTGTGCAGAAGACCCCCGTGCTTGTCATTGCTCCCCGTGGCTGGCGTTCATAGAAGATGTAGCTTTTTACTACACAGAGCTGTGCTTCAAAAACTTGAAGACGATCACAGCTTCAAGTTTCCTAAGAAGACTATTCAAGCAAGTAATAGTAGAAAAAAATGTTTAAAAAATATAAAAAAAAGTGAAAAAATATAAATGTTCAAATCACCCATCTTTTGCATCAGTCAAAATAAAACAAGAAAAAATACACATATTTGATACTACTGCACTTAGAAACGCCCACTCTATCGAAATATGAAAATAATGTATCTGACCGGCAAACATTGTAACGAGAAAAAAGATCAAAAAGCCAGTATTACGTTTTTTTGGTTGTCTCAACATTACAATAAATTGCAATACCAGGCGATCAAAACATTGTATCTACCCCAAAATGGTATCAATAAAAACATCAGCTTGGCGCACAAAAAATAAGCCTTCACTCAACCCCAGACTCTAAAAAATGGAGTCCCTACGAGTCTTGGAAAATATATGTCTGATACAGGAGATCATTGCACAGATATAAAAGGAAGTTGGCTTAACTATAATGGAAGGCGCAAACTAGTTTATTTTTTGTCATCCGAGAAAATTGGATCAATTATGGTAATCACACTCTGATCAGACTTTGATTAGAGAGTGATCAGATTGTGAACGGATTTTCTCATATGCGGAAAAGAGAGAAAAAAATGTCTTGTCTTCTCCATTGTGTCAGTCCATGGAAATTGGATTGCAGTCAGATGTCAACCGACTGAGGTCCGATGGTTTCCCATGATTTATTGACTTGCATGGCTGAGTGCTATACAGTTGTGGCCAAAAGTATTGACACCCCTGCAATTCTGTCAGATAATACTCAGTTTCTTCCTGAAAATGATTGCAAACACAAATTCTTTGTTACTATTATCTTCAATTATTTTGTATCAAATGAAAAAGCACAAAAAGAATTGTCCTAAAGCCAAATTGGATATAATTCCACACCAAACATAAAAGAGGGGGTGAACAAAAATATTGGCACTGTTTGAAAAATCATGTGATGCTTCTCTAATTTGTGTAATTAACAGCACCTGTAACTTACCTGCGGCACCTAACAGGTGTTGGCAATAAGTAAATCACACTTGCAGCCAGTTGACATGGATTAAAGTTGACTCAACCTCTGTCCTGTGTCCTTGTGTGTACCACATTGAGCATGGAGAAAAGAAAGAAGACCAAAGAACTGTCTGAGGACTTGAGAAACCAAATTGTGAGGAAGCATGAGCAATCTCAAGGCTACAAGTCCATCTCCAAAGACCTGAATGTTCCTGTGTCTACCGTGCGCAGTGTCATCAAGAAGTTTAAAGCCCATGGCACTGTGACTAACCCCCCTAGATGTGGACAGAAAAGAAAAATTGACAAGAGATTTCAATGCAAGATTGTGCGGATGTTGGATAAAGAACCTCGACTAACATCCAAACAAGTTCAAGCTGCCCTGCAGTCCGAGGGTACAACAGTGTCATCCCGTACTATCGGTCAGCGTCTGAATGAAAAGGGACTGTATAGTAGAAGACCCAGGAAGACCCCAATTCTTACCCCGAGACATAAAAAAGCCAGGCTGGAGTTTGCCAAAACTTACCTGAAAAAGCCTGAAACGTTTTGTAACAATGTTCTCTGGTCAGATGAGACAAAGGTAGAGCTTTTTGGGCAAAGGCATCAACATAGAGTTTATAGGAGAAAAAAAGAGGCATTCAAAGAAAAGAACATGGTCCTTACAGTCAAACATGGCGGAGGTTCCCTGATGTTTGGGGTTGATTTGCTGCTCTGGCACTGGACTGCTTGACCGTGTGCATGGCATTATGAAGTCTGAAGACTACCAACAAATTTTGCAGCATAACGTAGGGCCCAGTGTGAGAAAGCTGGGTCTCCCTCAGAGGTCATGGGTCTTCCAGCAGGACAATGACCCAAAACACACTTCAAAAAGCACTAGAAAATGATTTGAGAGAAAGCACTGGAGACTTCTAAGGTGGCCAGACCTGAATCCCATAGAACACCTGTGGAGAGATCTAAAAATGGAAGTTTGGAAAAGGCACCCTTCAAATATCAGGGACCTGGAGCAGTTTGCCAAAGAAGAATGGTCTTAAATTCCAGCAGAGTATTTTAAGAAACTCATTGATGGTTACCGGAAGTGGTTGGTTGCAGTTATTTTGGCTAAAGGTTGTGTACTCAAGTATTAGGCTGAGGGTGCCAATGCTTTTGTCTGGCCCATTTTTGGAGTTTTGTGTGAAATGATCAATGTTTTGCTTTTTGCTTCATTCTCTTTTGTGCTTTTTCATTTAAGACAAATTAAATGAAGATAATAATACCAAAGAATTTGTGATTGCAATCATTTTCAGGAAGAAACTGAATATTATCTGACAGAATTGCAGGGGTGTCAATACTTTTGGCCACAACTGTACGAATTTTGGATCAAACAAAGACATGCAAACTTGGACGTGTGCTTTTCCACATAGAGTACCATTGGTCTGAGTGAGATCCAATGTTTTGTTCGATCACACTCGGATCGAAAATATGCTTATCTGCGTCTGCCCATAAAATAAGTAGTCAGCCACAGCGCTGATCACAAACCCACACAGGATACATTGTCCTCTCTGAGACACAAGTCAGAAGAGGACTAGGTTGGATCCAGGATTGGTGCTTGTAGAATATGTTTAGGACATCATTCAGACATGAATTGTTAAAGTAAGGCTTCTTTCACACTTCCATCGGTCGGGGTGCTTCCTAATGCAGTGAATTGACGTATCGACGGACATTGCGAAAATAGGGAAAAACGTGTGTAACGCATCCAGGGCTATGATGGATGCGTCGAATGGGTTGTTCCAGATATTTCAGGTATAAATTTTTGGAGAGAGAGAGATTTCCCAGACTAGAAAATCCTTCCAAGCATGCTCAGAATATAGAAACGCAATAAGTCGCTGGATTCCTGCTTTTCACAGGCAACGATGCATCCTGTGTCCATAGGCTGTCATTATAGCCAACGACGTATGCCGCAGGATGCGTCGTTGCATGTTTTTCCGACGCTGACAAAAAACGTTTCATTGGTCATTTTTTCCAGACGACGGGCCGCTATTTTCCAACGGATCCAGTGCAAGACGGATGAAACAATCCGTCACTAATGCAAGTCTATGGGAAAAAACAGGATCCTGCAGAAAAATTTGCAGGATCCTGTTTTTTCAAAACTCGGCGGATTTCGACGGGAGGAAAAAGACGGAAGTGTGAAAGAGGCCTAAGTTGGACAATTAATGAAGTAATAAAATGTTGTCAGGCTATAGCAGTTACTGAACCTCTATATATGCATGTAACTAAAGACTAGTGTTGAGCATTCCGATACCGCAAGTATCGGGTATCGGCCGATACTTGCGGTATCGGAATTCCGATACCGAGATCCGATACTTTTGTGGTATCGGGTATCGGTATCGGATCAATAGGGATGTGTAAAATAAAGAATTAAAATAAAAAATATTGATATGCTCACCTCTCCGGCGGCCCCTGGACATCACGCTGGAAACCGGCCGGCTTCTTTGTTTAAAATGAGCGCCTTCAGGACCTGCGAATGATGTCGCGGGTTCTGATTGGTCGCGTGCCGCCCATGTGACCGGCACGCGACCAATCAGAAGCCGCGACGTCATTCTCATTCACAAAACTCCTTACTCTCGGAATTAAGGACCTGCGAATGACGTCACGGCTTCTGATCGGCCGCGTGCCGGTCACATGGGCGGCACGCGACCAATCAGAACCCGCGACGTCATTCGCAGGTCCTAAAGGCACTAATTTTAAACAAAGAAGCCGGCCGGTTACCAGCGTGATGTCCAGGGGCCGCCGGAAAGGTGAGCATATCAATATTTTTTATTTTAATTTTTTATTTTACACATCCCTATGGATCCCAGGGCCTGAAGGAGAGTTTTCTCTCCTTCAGACCCTGGGAACCATGAGAATACCTTCCGATACTTGATGTCCCATTGACTTGTATTGGTATCGGATATCGGTATCGGCGATATCCGATATTTTTCGGGTATCGGCCGATACTATCCGATACCGATACTTTCAAGTATCGGACGGTATCGCTCAACACTACTAGTGTTGAGCATTCCGATACCGCAAGTATCGGGTATCGGCTGATACTTGCGGTATCGGAATTCCGATACCGAGATCCGATACTTTTGTGGTTTCGGGTATCGGTATCGGATAAATAGGGATGTGTAAAATAAAGAATTAAAATAAAAAATATTGATATGCTCACCTCTCCGGCGGCCCCTGGACATCACGCTGGTAACCGGCCGGCTTCTTTGTTTAAAATGAGCGCCTTCACGACCTGCGAATGATGTCGCGGGTTCTGATTGGTCGCGTGCCGCCCATGTGACCGGCACGCGACCAATCAGAAGCCGCGACATCATTCTCATTCACAAAGCTCCTTATTCTCGGAATTAAGGACCTGCGAATGACGTCACGGCTTCTGATTGGTCGCGTGCCGGTCACATGGGCGGCACGCGACCAATCAGAACCCGCGACGTCATTCGCAGGTCCTGAAGGCGCTCATTTTAAACAAAGAAGCCGGCCGGTTACCAGCGTGATGTCCAGGGGCCGCAGGAGAGGTGAGCATATCAATATTTTTTATTTTAATTCTTTATTTTACACATCCCTATGGATCCCAGGGCCTGAAGGAGAGTTTTCTCTCCTTCAGACCCTGGGAACCATGAGAATACCTTCCGATACTTGATGTCCCATTGACTTGTATTGGTATCGGATATCGGTATCGGCGATATCCGATATTTTTCGGGTATCGGCCGATACTATCCGATACCGATACTTTCAAGTATCGGACGGTATCGCTCAACACTACTAAAGACTAAAAATTCACAAAAATAATTTTAGTAAATAAAGATTTACCAACAATTAACCATCATCATTAAATACAGTATTTTATGTATAGTCACCCTAAATGGTACCCTCAGTTTGCATTGCGTAGCCTTCTCCATTGAAACCTGCATTCATGTCATTCTACATCCAATATGACTGCTGTAGTGACAAATGGATCAGTGATGAGTCTGACCTGCACCAATAAAGGCAGAGCAGGTGTGGTTCAGACCTTCCACTTAACTCCTCATGCCAAGACCAAGATATAGTCCCCTTTTGTCCTCACCTGATCTCTGTCCAGATTCTTATCTTTGACTATTCTTCTCTCTTTTCCTAGATACCTTTTTAAAGAGGTAGTCCCCTAATTTTACATTGGTGAACTATCCTTGGAATAGGTCATCAATGTCAGATCTCTGGGAGTGTGACACCCAGCACCACCGTTGATCAGCTGTTCTAAGTTCCGGCGGCAGCCAAAAGTGCTTATTTATGGAGCTGATCCATCTACTGATAGTGGCTGAGGCTGGGTATTGATTGCACATCAGCCACCTATTAAAATCAATAGGCAGCGGATGTGCAATACCTGGCTGCAGCTCTTATCAGTAGATGGAACATCTTCGTAACTGAGTGATTGCGGCCACCGCCAGCAACTAGGACAGCTGATTGGTGGGGTGCCGGGTGTAGAGTGTTGTACCTACACAGTTGAGACATTGATGACCTATCCTGAGGAAACATCATCAATAGGGTTGAGCGAAACGGGTCGAACATTTTCAAAAGTCGCCGACTTTTGGCTAAGTCGG
This sequence comes from Ranitomeya imitator, assembly GCF_032444005.1. Classification (NCBI taxonomy): domain Eukaryota; kingdom Metazoa; phylum Chordata; class Amphibia; order Anura; family Dendrobatidae; genus Ranitomeya; species Ranitomeya imitator. The sequence continues at coordinate 548,349,149 of NC_091286.1, read as the reverse complement.
GGTTTCATGAAACCCGATCCGACCCCTGTGCGGGGTCGGCCATGCGGTACGCGACTTTCGCGCCAAAGTCGCGTTTCAATGACGCGAAAAGCGCCATTTCTCAGCCAATGAAGGTAAACGCAGAGTGTGGGCAGCGTGATGACATAGGTCCTGGTCCCCACCATCTTAGAGAAGGGCATTGCAGTGATTGGCTTGCTGTCTGCGACGTCACAGGGGCTATAAAGAGGCGTTCCCGCCGACCGCCATCTTACTGCTGCTGATCTGAGCTTAGGGAGAGGTTGCTGCCGCTTTGTCAGAAGCAGGGATAGCGTTAGGCAGGGTCCATTAACCACAAAACCGCTTGTGCTGCAGCGATTTGCACTGTCCAACACCACCCTCGGTGTGCAGGGACAGTGGAAGTTTTTTTTTTTTTTTTTTCCTCAGCGCTGTAGCTCATTGGGCTGCCCTAGAAGGCTCCCTGATAGCTGCATTGCTGTGTGTACGCCGCTGTGCAAACCAACTGCTTTTTTCAAAGCACAAATCCTCTTGTTCCTTCCTTTCTGCACAGCTATCTTTTTTGTTTGTCCACACTTTTTATTTCATTTGTGCATCAGTCCACTCCTTATTGCTGCCTGCCATACCTGGCTGAGATTACTGCAGGCAGGGAGATAGTAGCTGCCTGCCATACCTGGCTGAGATTACTGCAGGCAGGGAGATAGTAATTGTAGGACATTCCCTGTTTTTTTTTTTTGTTTTTTTTTTGGTGGGAGATTAAGATTGGCAATTTGGCATTTCTGCTAGAGTGCCATCCCTGTGTGTGCCATCTCTCTCACATAGTGGGCCATAGAAAGCCTTTTCATTTTTCTTTTTTTTTTTTTTGTGGGGTGTATAAATTCTCCCTGATAAAAATACAGTGGGAGATTAATATTGGCCTTTGGGCTTGTGTGCCAGTCCTGAGTGTGCCATCTCTCTCACAAATAGTGGGCCATAGAAAGCCTATTTTATTTTTTTTTGGGTTTTATAAATTCTCCCTGAAAAAAGGGAGATTAATATTGGCCTCTGGGCTTGTGTGCCAGTCCTGAGCGTGCCATCTGTGCCAGCCCTGAGCGTGCCATCTCTCTCACAAATAGTGGGCCATAGAAAGCCTATTTAATTTTTTTTTTGGTTTTATAAATTCTCCCTGAAAAAAAGGGAGATTAATATTGGCCTCTGGGCTTGTGTGCCAGTTGTGAGCGTGCCATCTGTGCCAGTCCTGAGCGTGCCATCTCTCTCACAAATAGTGGGCCATAGAAAGCCTATTTAATTTTTTTTTTGGTTTTATAAATTTTCCCTGAAAAAAGGGAGATTAATATTGGCCTCTGGGCTTGTGTGCCAGTTGTGAGCGTGCCATCTGTGCCAGCCCTGAGCGTGCCATCTCTCTCACAAATAGTGGGCCATAGAAAGCCTATTTAATTTTTTTTTTTGGTTTTATAAATTCTCCCTGAAAAAAAGGGAGATTAATATTGGCCTCTGGGGTTGTGTGCCAGTTGTGAGCGTGCCATCTGTGCCAGTCCTGAGCGTGCCATCTCTCTCACAAATAGTGGGCCATAGAAAGCCTATTTAATTTTTTTTTTGTTTTATAAATTTTCCCTGAAAAAAGGGAGATTAATATTGGCCTCTGGGCTTGTGTGCCAGTTGTGAGCGTGCCATCTGTGCCAGTCCTGAGCGTGCCATCTCTCTCACAAATAGTGGGCCATAGAAAGCCTATTTAATTTTTTTTTTGGTTTTATAAATTTTCCCTGAAAAAAGGGAGATTAATATTGGCCTCTGGGCTTGTGTGCCAGTTGTGAGCGTGCCATCTGTGCCAGTCCTGAGCGTGCCATCTCTCTCACAAATAGTGGGCCATAGAAAGCCTATTTAAATATTTTTTTGGTTTTATAAATTCTCCCAGAAAAAAAGGGAGATTAATATTGGCCTCTGGGCTTCTGTGCCAGTCCTGAGCGTGCCATCTGTGCCAGTCCTGAGCGTCCCATCTCTCTCACAAATAGTGGGCCATAGAAAGCCTATTTTTTTTTTTTTTTGGGTTTTAGAAATTCTCCCTGAAAAAAAAAGGGAGATTAATATTGCCCTTTGGGCTTGTGTGCCAGTACTAAGCGTTCCATCTCTCTCTCTCTCTCTCTCAGTCAGTGGGCCATAGAACGCCTATTTTTGTTTTTATTTGTTTTATAAATTCTCCCTGAAAAAATCATTTTATTTTATTTGGTTTCTAAATTCTTCCTGATAAAATCATATTTTTTTTATTATTTTTTTTTCTAAAGTCTCCCTGAAAAAAAAAAAAAAAAAAAAAACAGTGGGAGATTAATATTGGCCTTTCTGCTTGTGTGCCAGTCTTGACTCCTGGGTGTGCCATCTCTCTCTCTCTCTCTCTCTCTCTCTCCAATTGTGGTCCATAGAAAGCCTATATTTTTTTTCCTTGATTTGGGTTCCAAAATCTACCAGAGAAAATAACTACATCAATCATTGGTAGAAAAATATTGGCCTCTGGGCTTGTGTGCCACTCCTGACTCCTGTGTGCGTCATCTCTCAGTCAGTGGGCCATAGAACGCCTATTTTTGTTTTTATTTGTTTTATAAATTCTCCCTGAAAAAAATCATTTTATTTTATTTGGTTTCTAAATTCTTCCTGATAAAATCATATTTTTTTTATTATTTTTTTTTCTAAAGTCTCCCTGAAAAAAAAAAAAAAAAAAACAAACAAAAAAAAACAGTGGGAGATTAATATTGGCCTTTCTGCTTGTGTGCCAGTTTTGACTCCTGGGTGTGCCATCTCTCTCTCTCTCTCTCTCTCTCTCTCTCTCTCTCTCCAATTGTGGTCCATAGAAAGCCTATATTTTTTTTCCTTGATTTGGGTTCCAAAATCTACCAGAGAAAATAACTACATCAATCATTGGTAGAAAAATATTGGCCTCTGGGCTTGTGTGCCACTCCTGACTCCTGTGTGCGTCATCTCTCAGTCAGTGGGCCATAGAACGCCTATTTTTGTTTTTATTTGTTTTATAAATTCTCCCTGAAAAAATCATTTTATTTTATTTGGTTTCTAAATTCTTCCTGATAAAATCATATTTTTTTTATTATTTTTTTTTCTAAAGTCTCCCTGAAAAAAAAAAAAAAAAAACAAACAAAAAAAACAGTGGGAGATTAATATTGGCCTTTCTGCTTGTGTGCCAGTCTTGACTCCTGGGTGTGCCATCTCTCTCTCTCTCTCTCTCTCTCTCTCCAATTGTGGTCCATAGAAAGCCTATATTTTTTTTCCTTGATTTGGGTTCCAAAATCTACCAGAGAAAATAACTACATCAATCATTGGTAGAAAAATATTGGCCTCTGGGCTTGTGTGCCACTCCTGACTCCTGTGTGCGTCATCTCTCAGTCAGTGGGCCATAGAACGCCTATTTTTGTTTTTATTTGTTTTATAAATTCTCCCTGAAAAAATCATTTTATTTTATTTGGTTTCTAAATTCTTCCTGATAAAATCATATTTTTTTTATTATTTTTTTTTCTAAAGTCTCCCTGAAAAAAAAAAAAAAAAAACAAACAAAAAAAACAGTGGGAGATTAATATTGGCCTTTCTGCTTGTGTGCCAGTCTTGACTCCTGGGTGTGCCATCTCTCTCTCTCTCTCTCTCTCTCTCTCCAATTGTGGTCCATAGAAAGCCTATATTTTTTTTCCTTGATTTGGGTTCCAAAATCTACCAGAGAAAATAACTACATCAATCATTGGTAGAAAAATATTGGCCTCTGGGCTTGTGTGCCACTCCTGACTCCTGTGTGCGTCATCTCTCAGTCAGTGGGCCATAGAACGCCTATTTTTGTTTTTATTTGTTTTATAAATTCTCCCTGAAAAAATCATTTTATTTTATTTGGTTTCTAAATTCTTCCTGATAAAATCATATTTTTTTTATTATTTTTTTTTCTAAAGTCTCCCTGAAAAAAAAAAAAAAAAAAACAGTGGGAGATTAATATTGGCCTTTCTGCTTGTGTGCCAGTCTTGACTCCTGGGTGTGCCATCTCTCTCTCTCTCTCTCTCTCTCTCTCCAATTGTGGTCCATAGAAAGCCTATGTTTTTTTTCCTTGATTTGGGTTCCAAAATCTACCAGAGAAAATAACTACATCAATCATTGGTAGAAAAATATTGGCCTCTGGGCTTGTGTGCCACTCCTGACTCCTGTGTGCGTCATCTCTCAGTCAGTGGGCCATAGAACGCCTATTTTTGTTTTTATTTGTTTTATAAATTCTCCCTGAAAAAATCATTTTATTTTATTTGGTTTCTAAATTCTTCCTGATAAAATCATATTTTTTTTATTATTTTTTTTTCTAAAGTCTCCCTGAAAAAAAAAAAAAAAAACAAACAAAAAAAACAGTGGGAGATTAATATTGGCCTTTCTGCTTGTGTGCCAGTCTTGACTCCTGGGTGTGCCATCTCTCTCTCTCTCTCTCTCTCTCTCTCCAATTGTGGTCCATAGAAAGCCTATATTTTTTTTCCTTGATTTGGGTTCCAAAATCTACCAGAGAAAATAACTACATCAATCATTGGTAGAAAAATATTGGCCTCTGGGCTTGTGTGCCACTCCTGACTCCTGTGTGCGTCATCTCTCAGTCAGTGGGCCATAGAACGCCTATTTTTGTTTTTATTTGTTTTATAAATTCTCCCTGAAAAAATCATTTTATTTTATTTGGTTTCTAAATTCTTCCTGATAAAATCATATTTTTTTATTATTTTTTTTTCTAAAGTCTCCCTGAAAAAAAAAAAAAAAACAAACAAAAAAAACAGTGGGAGATTAATATTGGCCTTTCTGCTTGTGTGCCAGTCTTGACTCCTGGGTGTGCCCTCTCTCTCTCTCTCTCTCTCTCTCTCCAATTGTGGTCCATAGAAAGCCTATATTTTTTTTCCTTGATTTGGGTTCCAAAATCTACCAGAGAAAATAACTACATCAATCATTGGTAGAAAAATATTGGCCTCTGGGCTTGTGTGCCACTCCTGACTCCTGTGTGCGTCATCTCTCAGTCAGTGGGCCATAGAACGCCTATTTTTGTTTTTATTTGTTTTATAAATTCTCCCTGAAAAAATATTTTTATTTTATTTGGTTTCTAAATTCTTCCTGATAAAATCATATTTTTTTTATTATTTTTTTTTCTAAAGTCTCCCTGAAAAAAAAAAAAAAAAAAAAAAAAAAAACAAACCCCCCCAAAAAATGGGAGATTAATATTGGCCTTTCTGCTTGTGTGCCAGTCTTGACTCCTGGGTGTGCCATCTCTCTCTCTCTCTCTCTCTCTCTCTCCAATTGTGGTCCATAAAAAGCCTATATTTTTTTTCCTTGATTTGGGTTCCAAAATCTACCAGAGAAAATAACTCCATCAATCATTGGTAGAAAAATATTGGCCTCTGGGCTTGTGTGCCACTCCTGATTCCTGTGTGCGTCATCTCTCACTCAGTGGCCCATAGAAAGCATATAGTTTGTTACATTTGTTTTCTAAATTCTCCCTGCAAAAATCTATTTTTTTTTTTTTGGGGGGGTTTCTAAAGTGTTCCTGAAAAAAATAAAAATAAAAAAAAAATAATAGTGTGACATTAATATTAACATTTGTGCTTCAGTGACAGTCCTGCGTGTGGGGCATCTCTCTAATTTGCAGCCACCAAAAAAAGAGTGTGTAACATTGGGCCTGATTTTCGCTGTGGTCTCACCAACCTGTAAAGGGGTAGCTAAATCATACTGAAGTTATAGCTCACCGTGTAAGTTGTGTGACTGCAACAAATAACGTTAGTTTGGTTACGTTTTTAAAACAATGAGGAAGTCTAGTGGAAGAGGTCGTGGCCGGGGGCGTTCATTGTCAGCTGGTAATGAGGGTAGTGGTAGTGGTGGAGCATCAGGTGGTCGTGGGGAAAAAAATATTGCACCTAAGTCTGGAGCTGTGGAGCCAGGTTCGTCGTCCGGCTACACAAGGCCTCGAACGCTCCCTTTTCTGGGATTAGGAAAACCGCTTTTAAAGCCGGAGCAGCAAGAGCAAGTTTTGGCTTATCTTGCTGACTCAGCCTCTAGCTCTTTTGCCTCCTCTCGTGAAACTGGTAAAAGTAAAAGCAGCGCGTCGTTAGTGGATGTTCACGGTCAGGGACAAGTCACTTCCTTGTCCTCTTCAGCAAAAACAACAACAGAGAAGAATGCAGCAGGCGACACAACGGGTTACTCCATGGAGCTCTTTACACATACCGTCCCTGGCTTAGAAAGTGAAGCAGTTAACAGTCCATGCCCATTACAAATTGAATCTGACATGGAGTGCACTGACGCACAGCCACAGCCAGACTACTATGCTGGTCCTTTGACTCAGACCACAACATTGCCCTCGCAGGGTGCTGATCAAGAATCAGACCCTGATGAGACTATGTTGCCCCATCACGAACGCTATACCACCGAACGACACGGTGACACAGACGAAGTTGCGCAGGAGGTACAAGAAGAGTTATTAGATGACCCAGTTCTTGACCCCGATTGGCAGCCATTGGGGGAACAGGGTGCAGGCGGCAGCAGTTCTGAAGCAGAGGAGGAGGAGGGGCCGCAGCAGGCATCAACATCGCCACAGGTTCCATCTGCCGGGCCCGTATCTTGCCCAAAACGCGTGGCAAAGCCAAAACCTGGTGGAGGACAGCGTGGCCATCCGGTTAAAGCTCAGTCTGCAATGCCTGAAAAGGTATCCGATGCTAGAAAGAGTGCAGTCTGGCATTTTTTTAAACAACATCCAATTGATCAGCGCAAAGTCATCTGTCAAAAATGTTCTACTTCCTTAAGCAGAGGTCAGAATCTGAAAAGTCTCAATACTAGTTGCATGCATAGACATTTAACCACCATGCATTTGAAAGCTTGGACTAACTACCAAACGTCCCTTAAGGTTGTTGCACCCTCGGCCAATGAAGCTAGTCATCAACGCAACATCCCTTCCGGCAGTGTAGGGCCACCATTTTCCGCACCACCTGCTGTATCTGTGCAGGTATCTTTGCCAGGCCAAAGCAGTCAGGGTCAGGGAATCACCAGTTTCGTAGTAGGAAACACTGCATCTAGGGCACCGGCGGCAACAATACCATCTCCCACCGTCTCTCAGTCTGCCATGTCCACCGGCACCCCCGCTAGTTCCACGATCTCCAGCTCTCCAGTCCAGCTCACCCTACATGAGACTATGGTTAGAAAAAGGAAATACTTAGCCTCGCATCCGCGTACACAGGGTTTGAACGCCCACATAGCTAGACTAATCTCGTTAGAGATGATGCCCTACCGGTTAGTTGAAAGCAAAGCTTTCAAAGACCTGATGGACTACGCTGTACCACGCTACGAGCTACCCAGTCGACACTTTTTTTCCAGAAAAGCCATCCCAGCCCTCCACCAGCATGTTAAAGAGCGCATCGTCCATGCACTCAGGCAATCTGTGAGCACAAAGGTGCACCTGACAACAGATGCATGGACCAGTAGGCATGGCCAGGGACGTTACGTGTCCATCACGGCACACTGGGTAAATGTGGTGGATTCAGGGTCCACAGGGGACAGCAAGTTTGGGACAGTTCTGCCTAGCCCACGGTCTAGTAAACAGTTGTCTGTAGCCGTTCGCACCCCCTCCTCCTCCTCCTCCTCCTCGTCCTCCTGCAGAAGCAAGAGCTCGTCCACAGACCGCAGTCGCACAAACACTCCATCCGCACCTGCCACTGTTGCACACCAGGTCTCCCATTATGGGGCAGCTACTGGCATACGTCAGCAGGCTGTATTGGCTATGAAGTGTTTGGGCGACAATAGACACACCGCGGAAGTTCTGTCCGAGTTCTTGCAGCAAGAAACGCAGTCGTGGCTGGGCACTGTAGATCTTGAGGCAGGCAAGGTAGTGAGTGATAACGGAAGGAATTTCATGGCTGCCATCTCCCTTTCCCAACTGAAACACATTCCTTGCCTGGCTCACACCTTAAACCTGGTGGTGCAGTGCTTCCTGAAAAGTTATCCGGGGTTATCCGACCTGCTCCTCAAAGTGCGTGGACTTTGCGCACATATCCGCCGTTCGCCTGTACACTCCAGCCGTATGCAGACCTATCAGCGTTCTTTGAACCTTCCCCAGCATCGCCTAATCATAGACGTTGCAACAAGGTGGAACTCAACACTGCACATGCTTCAGAGACTGTGCGAACAGAGGCGGGCTGTTATGTTTTTGTGGGAGGATACACATACACGGGCAGGCAGTAGGATGGCAGACATGGAGTTGTCAGGTGTGCAGTGGTCGAAGATTCAAGACATGTGTCAAGTCCTTCAGTGTTTTGAGGAATGCACACGGCTGGTTAGTGCAGACAACGCCATAATAAGCATGAGCATCCCCCTAATGCGTCTGCTGATGCAAAGTTTGACGCACATAAAGGATCAGGCGTCTGCACCAGAGGAAGAGGAAAGCCTTGATGACAGTCAGCGATTGTCTGGTCAGGGCAGTGTACATGACGAGGTACCGGGCGAAGAGGAGGTGGAGGATGAGGAGGATGATGGGGATGAGTATATTTTTAATGAGGAAGCTTTCCCGGGGGCACGGGAAATTGGTGGCGTGGCAAGGCCGGGTTCTGGTTTTTTGAGGGACACAAGTGACGTAGATTTGCCTGCAACTGCCCCTCAACCAAGCACAACCGCAGATTTGACAACGGGAACTTTGGCCCACATGGCGGATTATGCCTTGCGTATCCTCAAAAGGGACACACGCATTACAAAAATGATGAACGATGACGATTACTGGTTGGCCTGCCTCCTTGATCCTCGCTATAAAGGCAAATTGCAAAATATTATGCCACATGAGAACTTGGAACTAATATTAGCAACAAAACAATCAACTCTTGTTGACCGTTTGCTTCTGGCATTCCCTGCACACAGCGCCCGTGATCGTTCTCACACGAGCTCCAGGGGCCAGCAGACCAGAGGTGTTAGAGGGGCAGAAATCAGAAGTGGCGTTGGCCAGAGGGGTTTTCTGACCAGGTTGTGGAGTGATTTTTCTATGACCGCAGACAGGACAGGTACTGCAGCATCAATTCAAAGTGACAGGAGACAACATTTGTCCAGTATGGTTACAAACTATTTTTCATCCCTTATCGACGTTCTCCCTCAACCGTCATTCCCATTTGATTACTGGGCATCCAAATTAGACACCTGGCCAGAATTGGCAGAATATGCATTGCAGAAGCTTGCTTGCCCGGCAGCTAGTGTCCTATCAGAAAGAGTATTCAGTGCTGCAGGTTCAATACTAACAGAAAAAAGGACTCGTCTGGCTACCCAAAATGTAGATGATCTAACCTTCATTAAAATGAACCACAACTGGATTTCAAAATCTTTTGCCCCACCCTGACCGGCTGACACCTAGCTTTCCTATGAAAAGGTCTTGCCTGTGGACTATTCTGAATGACTTTTCCAATCTCGTAATTTTCTTCACCTGATTGTCCAGCATACGACATGTTTCCACCTCACGAAATGGCCAAACTCCCCACACGGGGCCGTGCTATCGCCACTTTGCGCTTGGACCCTTGAGAGTGCTGTTTGTCTGAAGAGGTGGGTGTGGCCGCTTTTGGTCGACGGCACTGCCACTGGGTCCCTCATAGTACAATAAAGTGTCTCTGGCGGTGGTGGTGCGCACCCAACGTCAGACACACCGTTGTAATATGAGGGGCCCTGTGCCTGTACCGCCGGCCACAAGACAGTTCCCCCCCCCAGCTCAAACAGTGCTCTACCACTAGCAAAATTATCTCTCACAGCTTCACCAATGTGTAGTCTAGGCGCTGACATCCTTCAATGCCTGGCACTGACAATACCATTGTTTTGACATTTTTGTTATGTTAGGCCTTCGAAGCCTGTCTGCGGTCCCTTCTTTCTACAACTACTACACTGACCAGGCCACTGCTGGCCGTGTTACCCTGGAACCAATTTAAAAGTGCCTACAGTCAGCCCAATTTTGTTATGTTAGGCCTTCGAAGACTGTCTGCCGTCACTCCTTCCACTAGACTTCCACTGACCAGACCACTGCTGCCCGTGTACCCCTGGAACCAATTTAAAAGTGCCTACAGCCAGCCCAAGTTTGTTATGTTAGGCCTTCGAAGCCTGTCTGCGGTCACTCCTTCCACTAGACTTCCACAGACCAGACCACTGCTGCCCGTGTACCCCTGGAACCAATTTAAAAGTGCCTACAGCCAGCCCAAGTTTGTTATGTTAGGCCTTGGAAGCCTGTCTGCGGTCACTCCTTCCACTAGACTTCCACTGACCAGACCACTGCTGCCCATGTACCCCTGGAACCAATTTAAAAGTGCCTACAGCCAGCCCAAGTTTGTTATGTTAGGCCTTGGAAGCCTGTCTGCGGTCACTCCTTCCACTAGACTTCCACTGACCAGACCACTGCTGCCCGTGTACCCCTGGAACCAATTTAAAAGTGCCTACAGCCAGCCCAAGTTTGTTATGTTAGGCCTTGGAAGCCTGTCTGCGGTCACTCCTTCCACTAGACTTCCACTGACCAGACCACTGCTGCCCGTGTACCCCTGGAACCAATTTAAAAGTGCCTACAGCCAGCCCAAGTTTGTTATGTTAGGCCTTCGAAGCCTGTCTGCGGTCACTCCTTCCACTAGACTTCCACAGACCAGACCACTGCTGCCCGTGTACCCCTGGAACCAATTTAAAAGTGCCTACAGCCAGCCCAAGTTTGTTATGTTAGGCCTTGGAAGCCTGTCTGCGGTCACTCCTTCCACTAGACTTCCACTGACCAGACCACTGCTGCCCGTGTACCCCTGGAACCAATTTAAAAGTGCCTACAGCCAGCCCAAGTTTGTTATGTTAGGCCTTGGAAGCCTGTCTGCGGTCACTCCTTCCACTAGACTTCCACTGACCATACACTGCTGCCCATGTACCCCTGGAACAAATTTAAAAGTGCCTACAGCCAGCCCAAGTTTGTTATGTTAGGCCTTCGAAGCCTGTCTGCGTCCCGTTCTTTCAACTACAACTACACTGACCAGGCCACTGATGGCCGTGTTCCCCTGGAACCAATTTTAACTTGCCTACAGCCAGCCCTATGTTATTATGTTAGGCCTTCGAAGCCTGTCTGCGTCCCGTTCTTTCAACTACAACTACACTGACCAGGCCACTGATGGCCGTGTTCCCCTGGAACCAATTTTAACTTGCCTACAGCCAGCCCAATGTTAGGCCTTTGATGCCTGTCTGCCGTCACTCCTTCCACTAGGCCTCCACTGACCTGTCTATTGCTGCCCGTGTACCCCTTGAACCAACATCATTAAATATAAAAAAAATTAATTTGATTATAAAAAATAAGATCGTGTTGAGATCTCAAATGCAGACATTTTAACAATCAAAACAAACACACAACAAATATCTGGAACTGTACTACAAAGGTCCAACAGCTACAATTTCTTTCTCCTGCAAGAAGTTAACTGAAAGTTTTTTGGAGTTGTTAACACAGATATGGCATCCACCGAGTGTTGTCCTGTCCCGTCTCCTTTAAATTATTTCCAATAAGATGTTAAACTATTAATTTAATAAAATCAATAATTAAAAAAATAATAGAGTAAGTCAAAAGCACATTGCAAATAAACATTAATTACAAATCAAGAAGCATGGCGCGTCCGAGGGTGAGTAGATACCGAATAAGAATATAATCACCCTCGGACGCGCAATGCTTATTTAAAACAGCCTTCCTTCCTAAGAATCAGCCCTTCCGTGGTGTAGAGAGAGGTTGTGTTACACTCCAAGGTGTTCCCCAGGTTGCCTTTCCTGAGCTTCGATCTTCCGGCTCTCGTTTAGTAGCTGTTGGAAACTACGCTGCATTAGGCCTACTAATTGTGTATGGGTGAAACAGTGGCGCATCTGCGGTCCCTCCTTCCACTAGGCCTCCACTGACCTGTCTACTGCGGCCCGTGTACCCCTTGAACCAACCTAATAAAATATTTAAAAAATTAATTTGATTATAAAAAATAAGATCGTGTTGAGATCTCAAATGCAGACATTTTAACAATCAAAACAAACACACAACAAATATCTGGAACTGTACTACAAAGGTCCAACAGCTACAATTTCTTTCTCCTGCAAGAAGTTAACTGAAAGTTTTTTGGAGTTGTTAACACAGATATGGCATCCACCGAGTGTTGTCCTGTCGCGTCTCCTTTAAATTATTTCCAATAAGATGTTAAACTATTAATTTAATAAAATCAATAATTAAAAAAATAATTGAGTAAGTCAAAAGCACATTGCAAATAAACATTAATTACAAATCAAGAAGCATGGCGCGTCCGAGGGTGAGTAGATACCGAATAAGAATATAATCACCCTCGGACGCGCAATGCTTATTTACAACAGCCTTCCTTCCTAAGAATCAGCCCTTTCGTGGTGTAGAGAGAGGTTGTGTTACACTCCAAGGTGTTCCCCGGGTTGCCTTTCATGAGCTTCGATCTTCCGGCTCTCGTTTAGTAGTTGGTGGAAACTACGCTGCATTAGGCCTACAAATTTGGTATGGGGTGTAGAGACAGGTTGTGTTACACTCCAAGGTTTTCACCAGGTTGCCTTTCCTGAGCTTCGATCTTCATGCTCTCGTTTAGTAGTTGTAGAAAAGTACGCTGCATTAGGCCTACAAAATGGGTATGGGGTGGAGAGAGATGGTGTGTTACACTCCAAGGTGTTCCCCAGGTTGCCTTTCCTGAGCTTCGATCTTCATGCTCTCGTTTAGTAGGTGTCGGAAAGTAGGCTGCATTAGGCCTAAAAAATGGGGAATGGGGTGGAGAGAGATGGTGTGTTACACTCCAAGGTGTTCCCCAGGTTTCCTTGCCATTGCTTCGGTCTTCCGACTCTCGTTTAGTAGTTGTAGAAAAGTACACTGCATTAGGCCTAAAAAATGGGTATGGGGTGGAGAGAGATGGTGTGTTACACTCCAAGGTGTTCCCCAGGTTGCCTTTCCTGAGCTTCGATCTTCATGCTCTCGTTTAGTAGGTGTCGGAAAGTAGGCTGCATTAGGCCTACAAATTGGGTATGGGGTGGAGAGAGATGGTGTGTTACACTCCAAGGTGTTCCCCAGGTTGCCTTTCCTGAGCTTCGATCTTCATGCTCTCGTTTAGTAGGTGTCGGAAAGTAGGCTGCATTAGGCCTACAAATTGGGTATGGGGTGGAGAGAGATGGTGTGTTACACTCCAAGGTGTTCCCCAGGTTTCCTTGCCATTGCTTCGGTCTTCCGACTCTCGTTTAGTAGTTGTAGAAAAGTACACAGCATTAGGCCTACAAAATGGGTATGGGGTGGAGAGAGATGGTGTGTTACACTCCAAGGTGTTCCCCAGGTTGCCTTTCCTGAGCTTCTATCTTCAGGCTCTCATTAAATTGTGGTTAAATGGAACAACTGCATTTGGCGTACTAGTTGGTTTGGGGCCTACTATCGGTGTCTGCCACTCCTTGCTGTTCTCCTGGTTTCCTGTCCTGAAATTCCATTTTCAGCCTCTCGTTAAGTAGTTGTTAATGTTAGACTGCATTTGGCCTACTAGTTGGGTTGGGGCCTACTATCGGTGTCTGCCACTCCTTGCTGTTCTCCTCCACTGAACAAAGCTGTGCCGCCTGTTTACTACGGTTGCCAATTTTGAACTGCATTTCGACTACTTACTGATTTGGCCCTACTCTCTGTGTCAGCCTCTCATTCCAGTTGTCCTCCACTGCAATGCCCCCTGGTTATTCCTGTGTTACCAATTTTGAACTGCATTTAGCCCACTTTCTTCTTTGGGCCTATATCTGTGTTTCCACTTCATCGTGCCCATTGCCCAGCCAGTGATAGATGAGTCTGCTGGTACATTGACCCATAACGCAACATTCCCCGTGCACGCTACACAACAACATTGTGACCCTGCTGAAAGTCAGGTTGCTCTTCCCGCATACCATACCACCTTACACGGGGACAAAGAGGAAGGTGCAGATGAAAGTGCAGGTTCCTTCATCAGGTGGGGGGAGGAATACTAGTTGGCGACGTCACTGGCACAGGGCCTCTCATAGTACGCAAAAGTGTTGCTGCCGGTGGGAGGCGCCCCCGCCGTGCAAACACACCGCTGTACTTTGAGGGGCCCTGTGCCAGCGCCAATGCCAACGAGTGGGCCCCCCCTGCTTGCTCAGGTTCACAGCACTTGCAAAGTTGAAATACTTACCTCTCCCTGCTCCACTGCCGTGACGTGGTCCAGATTTCCTGGGCCCACTAATTACTTGAACCAGCCCTACCCCCCACAACTTTAGCCAAATGACCCCCAATTTCAAATGCCTTCCAATTATTATAAGGTAAATTACGCTTGACAAGCTTCATTAAGAAGAATGGATGGTTTTGACATTAAAATGGGTACTCTAGGTGTTTTCCTGGCCCCCACTCACTGCCGACTATGCTGCCCCATTGACTTGCATTGGGTTTCGTGTTTCGGTCGATCCCGACTTTACGTCATAATCGGCCGATTTCACTCGACCCGACTTTGGACATAGTCGAGTTTCGCAAAACCCGGCTCGACTCTAAAAAGGTCAAGGTCGCTCAACTCTAGTCATCAAAGTTAAAATGATAGACTACCTCTTTAAGTTATTTATGGTTAAATGGCATTTAATATTCATGTCTACAAATGTATCAAAAACAAGTGAAAAGAAGAGAAATGGAAAAAAAAAAGTGTGCGGTTGTGAAAACTAGAAAAGCATAAATAGACCTGTTGGCTCTATAGACCCGCTGGGCCAATAGTTCAAATTAATTTGCAAAGTGGAACATCAGCAGATTGCTTATTATGTTGTCATGTTCCAGTGTAGTACGTAGCTACAAAGAAAATGTCACATCAGAAATATTTCAAATGCTCTGAACATTTTTTTCATACCTATTGTGGACTTTTGTGTTAGCCCACTAAAAGGAAATGGCAGCCTGTAATGAAATTATTGTACATAGGCTCATTCCACAATAGACTGGAAATCACTTAGTTGTAACCTACGGTCACTCGTATTGTGGGTTTTTTCCTGCTTTTATTTTTCTTTTGAATAATGCTAAGTCTTTTAAAAGCTTTTTGTTATTTTCAGAGACAGAATCATTTTGATGACAAAGTATAACAATAGTACTGATCAGTGATGTTTTATTAAGTAAGGTTTTAAGGAGATGCCAATTATAGTCCAATGTGGGAACAGGCAGATATGTAATTTTAATTCCATTACTTTACAGATGAACAAAACATTATTAAAAAAACTTCACTTTCTGTCATTTGAAAAGGTGAAATGAGCTGGGGAAAAAATGAGAAAACTAAAATTTAAAATGTGGAGAAGAGGGAATGCTATATATAAAAGCTGAATCAATGGCCGGTACATTAAATGATAAACTGATTAACTAAATTATATTCTAATAGTAAATATGTATTTATGATGTACAGTTGTGGCCAAAAGTATTGACACCCCTGCAATTCTGTCAGATAATACTCAGTTTCTTCCTGAAAATGATTGCAATTACAAATTCTTTGGTATTATTATCTTCATTTAATTTGTCTTAAATGAAAAAAAACACAAATGAGAATGAAGCTTTGTCTCATTGTCTGTGTCTTCAGAAATCCAACTGTACATGGATAATATCGGAGTGCAATCCGATGTTTAAATGCACCCATAGACTTGAATGGGCGTGCATGTGATGCAATTTGCGGAGCATGCTCAAACAACCACACCCATCAGCCAATGGAGCACTATTAGGCTATGCTCTTACAATGAGCTTTTCGTGAGTTTTTGATGTTGAAGGCTTTCTCCACCATTTCTGCCCCCCATTAAGTAAAATAGGTTAATTGAGCTTTTCTGAAAATCTGCAACATCAAAAGTTCACAAAATACTCATCATGGGAACATAGCCTTAATGTAGAAGTACTAGATGTTACCTATACGTAGTTTATTAAACTATGCAACTACTAGTCCAATTTTGCTCTACATTATTCTATACATTTAGCACAACCACCCCATTGGTGTTTGGGAAATTCATGTAATTTCCAAGAGCTACTTATGGTGACTAGTTTCAGTATTATTGCTTCAGGCAGTGTGCTTTGTTTGATTGTCCTCATTCTCATGGATCAAAATTATCCATAGAAGACTATAGGTCCATTTAAATCACAGACAGCAGACAAATGGTATGAGGGTGCAATCCATGTGCTTTCTGTGATTAACATTGCAATAAAAAAGGAGCTTTGCAAATTAATTACTTAGTCTTTTTTTTCATGTGGGAAAATCACTCATGGTAAAATTCACTCTGACCAAATGCTGAAAATCATATGAAAAATACTAATGACTCTAGAACAGTTTGTTTGCTTTTGTGTAAAATTACTGATGTCTGAATGAGGCCTTAGCTACAGTATCCCCAGGTCCAATACAGAAAATGTAGTACGGCTAGGTTCCCACATCAGTTTTTCAAGGTGTTTTCTGCATCAAAAAATGTGTAAACAATAATTTTCAAAGTACACTGGTCCACTATAACAACTGATTGGTCAGATATCACAGACAGTCATGCTGGATCTGGCTGTAGAAGGTCATTGCGATTAGATCTACAAGCATCTTCTTGATTTTTGCATCTCTGTTATGGAGTGATATTCTTCTCAATCTATGACCAACAGTTACCTCCACCTTTTGCTGCTAATTAACACACCCTTGCTGAAGTTTAAAATACCTTCAGTCTCTTCAGAAAGATGCTGGTGTTAGCTCAATTTCCCTCTGTCTGGTTGGAAGTACTGGCAGTCGGCTAGTGTCTACTTGGAGTACTCTTGGAGGATTGTGGTGTGTTTTCTTGGTGTATGCCTTCATTTGTCCACCCTCTCTGTCTTTAATTGTAGTGGGGCAGACCCTGTCCCTCCCTATTCAGGGCCTATCGCTTGGGTCAGGCAGGGATTAGATTCCTGCTCAGTGGTAGGTGTGGAACCTGTTTAGGGACATCGGGCGAGATAGGGTGTTGTTAGATCTGCCTAGGGGTCTCCACTCCCCCCTTCCCTAGTGTTTGGACTTCCTCTCCCTCTCCCAGTTGTTGAGCACCTTAATTCTTCCTCACCCAGCGTGACAAGTAAAGATGATTACATTTTGAAATTCAGGCTGAATTGTGATGGTTAGGTAGCAGATGATGTGGGGGGATTAGTATAAAGTAGCCTTTACTAACAACAGTCAAAGACAGGACAACCAGTGAACAGTGACAGACCCATGGGTGCTGAAGGCTCATGGATGCATGTAGAAAGGAAAGGATTTCTAATCTGATTTAATATACAAATGGCATTAATTGCTGAAAAATGTAATACCGGGTAACGGTAGATAGGGAACCGTGGGGCAATGGAAGTAGTTGGTCTGGACTGACAAATTAAGTTTCCTCTCAAATAATAATAATAATCTTTATTTTTATATAGCGCTAACATATTCCGCAGCACTTTACAGGTTGCACACATTATCATCGCTGTTTCCACTGGGGCTCACAATCTAAATTCCCTGTCAGTATGTCTTTGGAATGTGGGAGGAAACCAGAGAACCCGGAGGAAACCCACACAAACACGGAGAGAACATACAAACTCTTTGCAGATGACCTTGGTGGGGTTTGAACCCAGGACTCGAGCGCTGCAAGGCTGCTGTGCTAACCACTGCGCCACCGTGCTTACAGTCAGTTCTTATTCTTTATATTATTATTATTTTTATTATTATTATTACTTTATTTATAAAAAAAGAGCATAATTGATTCCTTGGTGCTGTACATGAGAAGGGATATATGTTCATCTCTTACCTGGTAAGTAGAAATAGATAAGACTTTCTGATCATCTTTTAGTTATTTTTTGGGTGGTAGAATGCAATAAAGGGAAGAAAAAAGATGAGGCAGTGGCATTAAGAAACTCAAGGTCCTGTCATTCAAGTGAATAGTACTTTTACTTCCTTTTTGGTGGTGTCTTTCTTTTTAGGTGGACACAATGGAATAGTCTACTACACTATTCTGCCTAAAACTTTTGTATGTTGAACTTTTTTTGACTCATTGCGTGCAACGGCTCCATTGGAGGCACAACCTAATCCCATGTTCTGGAACTCAGATGGAAGTCCCAGACAGAATAAGGGATGGGGGACATGCAATGCTGAGCACAGATGCAGTTTTTTCCCATGCTTCATAGTGAGAGGGGACAAACCTATCATCTGTATTGCTTACACTGCTTGTCTAATAAGCTCAGAAGAGGGATGTATTGTATAGCTGGTATACTGAGGGGGAATGACAGCTGCCACAATAGTTGGTAATGAAGCTGGCAAAGTAAGGAGTGTTGTGGCTGACATAATAAGGCTGGGTTCACATTGCGTTAGTGGGTGTCCGCTGATGGAATCCGTTACATGGCGCAATTAACGCTATGTAACGGATCTGTTAGCGCACTCTTTGATCGCAATGTATCGAACGCATTGCTAACGTATGCCATTTTTGGCATTCGTTAGCGATGTCCCATTATTTTCTGATGGACCTCGAATGCTGCTTGCAGCGTTCGAGGTCCGTTTCTTGCTAGCGCAGATCGGGCATCTGAGCTAGCGGGATCGGGCATCTGCGCTAGCGGGATCGCGAAACGCAATCCCTTTTTGTACACTGCGTTAGCGCATTTCGTTAGCGTATGCGCTAAACGGATTGCACTAGTGTAATGTGAACCTAGCCTAAGGGGCACTGTTGCTGATATATATATAGGCAGCATTGTGGATGGGAAGGATTGTGGCTTTCATGATAAAGGGCACTATGGCTGACATAGTAAGGGACTGTATGACTAGCATACAGTAGTAAGGGTTGCTGATTGAGGTATACTGTAGGAATGTTGTGACTTGTTCAGGGGCATTGAGGCTGATAAAGAGTAATATTGCTTTCAAAGTAAGGGGTAAAATGAGAAGCAATCATGCAAACTAAGTAAGGAGCACTGTAAGTAGCACTATAAAAGCAAAATGTCTGGCTTAATTCCAAATTACACTGTATTGCTTTCACTTTTTGTGCTTCTAGTAATGATAACGTCCAGTGCGCTTATACTCCCGAAAATGATGGTGTATCTGTGTGAACTAGATGGTGGCCCGATTCTATCGCATCGGGTATTCTAGAATATGCATGTCCACGTAGTATATTGCCAAGCCACGCAGTATATTGCCCAGTCACGTAGTATATTGCCCTGCCACGTAGTATATTGCCCAGCCACGTAGTATATTGCATAGCCCACGTAGTATATTGCCCAGTCACGTAGTATATTGCCCAGCCACGTAGTATATTGCCCAGCCACGTAGTATATTGCCCAGTCACATAGTATATTGCCCAACCACGTAATATATTGCCCAGTCACGCAGTATATTGCACAGCCAAGTATTATATTGCCCAGCCACTTAGTATATTGCACAGTCACGTAGTATATTGCCCAGTGATGTAGTATATTGCCCAGCCACATAGTATATTGCCCAACCACGTAGTATATTGCCCAGCCACGTAGTATATTGCCCAGCCACATAGTATATTGCCCAACCACGTAGTATATTGCCCAGCCACGTAGTATATTGCCCAGTCACATAGTATATTGCCCAGCAACGTAGTATATTGCCCAACCACGTAGTATATTGCCCAGCCACGTAGTATATTGCACAGTCACGTAGTATATTGCCCAGCCACATAGTATATTGCCCAACCACGTAGTATATTGCCCAGTGACGTAGTATATTGCCCAGCCACATAGTATATTGCCCAATGACGTAGTATACAGCACAGAGCCACGTAATATATTGCCCAGTTATGTAGTATATTGCACAGTGACGTAGTATACAGCACAGAGCCACGTAGTATACTGCCCAGTTACGTAGTATATTGCACAGCGACATAGTATACAGCACAGAGCCATGTAGTATATTGGCCAGTCACGTAGTATATTGCCCAGTTACGTAGTATATTGCACAGCGACATAGAATACAGCACAGAGCCATGTAGTATATTGGCCAGTCACGTAGCATATTGCCCAGTGATGTAGTATACAGCACAGAGCCACGTAGTATATTGCACAGTGAAGTAGTACACAGCACAGAGTCACGTAGTATATTGGCCAGTCACGTAGTATATTGCCCAGCTACGTATTATATTGCCCAGCCAGGTTCGTCACAGTTTAAAAAATAAAAAATAAACATATACTCACCTTTCCGAGGGCCCCTTGTAGTCCACGGCAGCTTCCGGTCCCAGGGTTGGTATGTATGAGCGCAGGACCTGTAATGACGTCGTGGTCACATGACGTCATGGCAGGTCCTTCTCCCATACCATCTTTGCCACCGGAACCTGAAATGGAAGATGGCGGCCAGCGCAAGCGACTACGGAGGGTGAGTATAACAGGTTTTTTTTTTTAAATTATTTTTAGCATTACATTTTTTACTATTGATGCCGCATAGGCAGCGTCAATAGTAAAAAGTTGGGGACACACAGGGTTAATAGCGGCGGTAACGGAGTGCGTTTACCTGCGATATAACGCGGTCCGTTACAGCCGGCATTAACCATGTGTTAGCTGTGAACGGAGGGGAGTATGCGGGCGACAGGCACTGACTGCGGGGAGGAAGGAGCGGCCATTTTCTTCTGGACTGTGCCCGTCGCTGATTGGTCGCGGCAGCCATGACAGGCAGCTGGCGAGACCAATCAGCGAATGAATAACCGTGACAGACAGACAGACAGAAGGACAGACGGAAAAACCCTTAGACAATCATATAGTAGATAATAGTAATAACTCTTTCTATCGACTTCACCTTTATTAGCAGTTGACGATATGCTGGGATATTTTTGGATTACTTATGTCTACAACAGATGAAAATGAATAAACATTCCCAATGTTTTCCCATGTTTTAGTGTAACCATTTTCTTCAATGTTTTAATAAGGATTGTATAAATATAACCTCTAATGACTGTGTAATAGGAACACTCTCATAAGGCTGCGATGGCTCTGTCAGGGCCATAATGAGAAAAGATGAGCAGATCTCGGTGGCTAAATGCTGGCCAGGAACATCCCTGCATTATGCATATATAGTGCATTTTCAAATCCACCCTGGGAAGTGCTTTATCATAGTTATGCTAATATTTGGTTTTCGATTAAGCCTGTATACTTTGAAAGGTCAAAACAAAAGAATCTGTTACAGTTGCCATACAATGTACACCTAATTTGTGCAAGTATGTTTTATCTCTTGGCTCAGAATTGGATTTTCCTAATATGTGATATATTAATTTAGATGCTATAACAAAAAACCTTGATTTTATTGAGTTCAAAATGAAATAATAATTACTTTTCTTTAATTGCCAGGAAAACAAAAAGGGTCTTATGCATTAGATGCTGATCATTCTATGTCTGTAGTGGACCTTGGAGTTAATTACCAGTAGACATCGCCAATGTATATCTCTAATGACAAACATCACTGTATTCAGAAATATTGGAAATCGTCATCCATGGACCCCTACTAATAAAAAAAATTAAGTGAGTTGCCCCCTTTTACACTTCTACATGGCTCATAGCAATTCAAACCTCTGGACATATAAAGAAGGGCTGAATCTTTTCCGCTAAGAAGCATCCATAAGACTGAATTTAGCCCTGGAGGGTAAAATTAGCATTAGTTGTTAGGGGTCAATGATAGAAAAATATCCTATCACAAAGTAAAGCCAACAATGGAAATTCCAAATAATTAACATGCAGACATAAAGTTTTAATCAATATATTTAAAAAAAAAGTAAACATTTCAATTTTTATTTCATAAATCAATAGTACACATGAAAATAAGCAACTTTCTATCTTCAGAGAAATCTACTTCTTTATCTGCCAAAAGTGATCATTCATTATCAAAATTCCGACTTCTGAGGAAAAATCTGTATTCAGTGAAGACTTTCCCATTACTGAGATAGGAGATTGCGGCTGCTATTGATACAATTCTACATAGATGGTTGGAGGAGGAGATAGAGGCAGAGCTCTTTCCCCTCTGTCCTTCTATCTACATAGAATTGTATCAATAGCAGCCGCCATCTCCTATCTTAGTAATGGGTAAGTCTTCATTGAATACTGATTTTACCCCATTGGTTTTCATAGTGAATTTAATTTTTTGCACTTATATATTGGCAGATCTATGAGCAGATCCTTTTGCTCCAAGTGCACATAGGCCTGATTTTTGCAAGTATGTAGCAATTCACCAATAAAAATGTATGGACCCTAACTTTATCTGAGCATGTATGTGGTTTAATTGACTTTCTGCCTATATCGACAGGTGTCATTGTTTTCAATCTACTTGTGACGCTGGTAATGAGAGAGGCAGTATTCCAATATTACTTGGTGACACCTGTGCTTCCCAGCCAGTAATTCTGGTATAGCTACAAATTTTGGTGCCACATAGCCAGGAATTATGAATGTGAGTGCTGTTGAGCTGTTCAGCAGGATTAATTAGTTCTCTACTGTTGCCTTTGGACAGTACCCTACCCAACTAAAACTTCAAGCAATCTGGTGAGAGCTGACAATTATTGATAGGGTTGGCAGAAGGCACCGAGTATATATATATGTAAAAATAGGTGCGTTCGCAACCCGGGGTCCACCATGCAGCAGAGGAACCTGATGCTGGCAAATGGCAGCGCTATATGGCGGTATAAACGAACTCTGTTAAGTCCACAGATTAGCTAGAAACAAGATACTGTGCCATGTTAGCGTCACAGGGGAACACAGCTAACTGCTAAACTGATGGCAGTCAGTGGTCATGCACCAGAAAAGCACACAAACACTCCTCACCAGAGGTGACGATATTCTAGGGGCTTACTTCAGCCAGGTCCCTGAATACATACATTCAAAACTCCTCATCGGAGGTGCTGGTATTCTAGGGGCTTATTTCAGCTGGGTCTCTGAATACATACAGGCGCGACCACAAATAACAAGTTCAAGACACGAGTTGATACTAGCGCATGGCCGTGCGGCAATGCAAACCTTTTATAGCTGCAGCACCTTCAGGACCTTCCTAGGGAACCAATGGAAGTTGCTGCAATACCAGACCAAATTCAGGACCTTCCTGGAGGACCAATGGGAGCTGCAGCAGTACTTGAGCATGTGACCCTTGACCTCCAATGAGAGGTCTTACCTTGGGCATGCTCAGTGTGTGCAAAGCAGGACTTACCCCCAGAAAAGCCTGCTCGCTGCTGACCAGTGCAGGCTACAACAGCAGAGCCTGGAAAGGCAGCAGTAACCCTTTGCACATTATCAGACTGAGTAAGATGCTGGGACCAATGTCTCCGCTGAGCAGGCTTCACTGCAGCTGATGCAGAATGGGAGACCGCAGCAGATGTGGTTCGATATTCCCCCTGTGCAGCAGCGGGAACTCGACTCCTAACATTACCCCCCTCCTAGGGCCCCTCCTCCTTCGGCCTCGCTACACTCAAAGGCAGCAATGAGCAGCGGAGCACGAATATTCTCAACAAGCTCCCAGGACCTGTCCTCTGGGCTGTAACCCTTCCAGTCCACGAGATAATATTTCTTGCCACGTACCACCTTGCTCCCCATGATATCATTCACCTCAAACTCATCCATGGATGAACCCGATGTCCCGGCAGATGACTCGGAAAACCGGGATAAATAGACAGGCTTTAAGAGAGAAATGTGAAAGGTTTCGGTGATACCAAGGCGCGGAGGAATAGCCAAATGGTAGACCACAGGGTTGACCTGTTCCAGAACCTTGAAAGGTCCTATGTAGCGAGGCACAAACTTAGTGGACTCAACTCACAGACTGATGTTACGGGCGGAGAGCTACACTAAGTCACCAGGAGCAAATGTCGGAGCGGGGCGCCGGTGTGCATCAGCAGAAACCCTCATTCTCTCCCTTGAGGCCCGAATAGCATCCTGTGTGCGGTCCCAAATGTCACATGCCTCCACCGCTCAGTCTGCCACCCTAGAATCAGTGGATGACACAGGCATGGGCACAGGAACACGTGGATGCTGGCTGTAATTAAGGAGAAAAGTGTCATGGTCAGGACATGGTTAATGTCCTGTCAGGGTTAATTTTTGCTAGCCTCTTTTCTATATTGGGAGGGGTATTTATACTCGCTCCTAGCCTGGTTTCTCTGTCAGCTATAGATTCTGTTTCTGTCTGTATGCGTGACTCCTGGATTGTGTGCCTGGTTTGCATAGCGTTGTCTTGCTTTACCCTGTTTGTGTTCCTGGCTACTGAACTCTAGCTTTGCTTCTGACGATCCCCTGTCTCTCTGTTTTGGTACCTCGTAATCTCCTGGCTACGACTTCTGCTTGTTTGATAATTCTTTAGTGCTTGTCCCTTCTCTGTTTCCCTGGCGTCTGGCTCCGCCCCCTTTTCCTCCTCCCACTCTGTCACATGGTCTAGGTCCTGTTCGTTATCTGTACACTCTGTTTCATGTCAAAGGTCCTGTGGGTTCAGGTTAGTAACTTGGCATTTTGCTCAGCTGCTGTGTGCAGCTTCCCCTGCAGCATAGATATCCAGGCACCGTGACATTATAGCTGACCTTACAGTCTTTTTCCCTGGTGGGGGGTTCTTGGTATGCCATGGATCCTGTACAGGTTCTCACGGGGCAGATTAATGAGCTCTCCCAGTTGTTGCAGAAGCTGTCTGTGGAACAGCAAGCCCTGGTCCACTCGCACCAGCAGGTGCAGAGAGATGTGGCAGGTGCTTTACAGATGTCTGCTTCCTTGCGGTCCCGGGAGGAGGGCACCACTGATGTATCCCTGGTGGACCCCGAACCACCTGTAAAGTTACCCGATTCTTTTTCTGGGGATAAAAAGTTATTCAGGGTCTTTAGGGAGGGATGCAGGTTGTTTTTTGAGTTGCGTCCCCGGGCCTCGGGAAATGAAAGACAGAGGGTGGGGGTAGTTATGTCTTTATTAAGAGGGTCCCCTCAAGCATGGGCCTTCTCCCTCTCTCCCTCTGCTCCTGAACGCATGTCTGTGAACCTGTTTTTTGAGTCCCTGGGGCTCATTTATGATGAACCTGATAGAGTACATCTGGCGGAGGAAATGGTGATGAGTTTGACACAAGGGAAGCACTCTGCTGAATGGTTCTGCTCAGAGTTTAGGCACTGGGCAGCTGAAATTTCTTGGAATGATGCAGCCCTGAGGGGGTTGTTCCGCATGGGTCTGTCTGACCGTCTGAAGGACGCTCTGGCACTACATCCTCCTCCTAATACCCTGGAGGATGCCATGACACAGGCAGTTCGAATGGACCGGAGACTCCGTGCTCGAGGAGTGATGCAGCAAGAGACTTCCTTGTTTTCCAAATTGCGTGACGCTGCTCCTGTATCTGAACCCATGGAGATTGGGTCAGTTTCGGTTATGGAGAAAGAAAGGAGGCGCCGGAGAGACAATCAATTGTGCTTTTACTGTGGAGCCTCTGGACATTGGAAAAGCAACTGTCCACTCTGCCCTTCTTCTGTGAAACCATCTGAGAAACGACTGAGTCTGGGCAACAATCGAGGAGGTTGTCCAGACTCCCAGGTACATGTTTTTTCACTTGCCAAAATATTGCTTCAAAAGGAATTGGAACTTGCTGGCGGTCCTGTGGTGACCACCGCCTTTGTTGACTGTGGCTCTTCTATTAATTTGATTGATGCCCAAGTTGTGACTCGTCATAAGATAGGGACAGTCAGGCTGAAAAACCCTGTTAAAGTTGTGGCTGTTGATTCATCCCCTCTTACCCGGGATGGAATTTGTTTCGGGACTGATGTTTTTTCTCTGAAGGTGGGTTCCACTCATGTGGAAAAATTAAGTTGCTTTGTAATGAATAATCTACCTGCAGGACTGGTACTGGGTATGCCTTGGCTGCAACGCCACAATCCTGTCATTGATTGGGTGGCAGGGGAAATCACTCAATGGAGATGTAAGGGTAATGGTCCGTGTTGTAACCTGGGACCTCTTGTTAACCCTATTAAGTCTGTATCTGTGTCGTCTGTCGGTCTGGAGGGTATTCCGGAGTACCTGAAGGACTTCAAAGACGTGTTTTCCGAAAGTGAGGCTGAGGCGCTTCCACCACATCGACCCGGTGATTGTGCAATTGATTTGATCCCGGGAGCCAAATTACCCAAGGCTCGTCTGTACAATTTGTCTGGGCCTGAGCGCCAATCTATGAAAGAGTACATCACAGAGAGTCTCCGCAAGGGGCATATTCGGCCCTCTGTCTCACACGTTGCTACGGGGTTTTTCTTTGTCAAGAAAAAAGATGGTGGTTTGCGACCGTGCCTCGACTTTCAAGAACTAAATAAGATTACTGTTAAAAACACGTATCCTCTTCCTCTGATTCCTGATTTATGTAATCAACTCACTGGGGCCAAGTGGTTTTCCAAGCTTGACTTACGAGGGGCTTATAATCTGATAAGGATCCGAGAGGGGGATGAATGGAAAACAGCATTTCTGACGACCGAGGGCTTGTTTGAAAATTTGGTCATGCCCTTCAGTCTCACCAACGCTCCTGCTGTTTTCCAGAGTTTTATTAATGTTGTGTTTTCTGACCTGATTGGGCGTTATGTTGTCATTTACCTGGATGACATCTTGATATACTCAGAGGACAGTCAGTCACACTTACACCATCTTCACTCGGTTCTTGTAAGACTCAGGGAGAACCATTTATATGCTAAGCTGGAGAAGTGCTCGTTCTTTTTGCAAGAACTGTCTTTTCTGGGGTTAATTGTATCTGGGGAGGGATTCCGCATGGATCCTGGGAAGGTTCAGGCCATTTCTGATTGGGTGCAACCTCAGGACCTGAAGGGGTTGCAACGATTTCTGGGCTTCGCTAATTATTATAGGAAGTTCATTAAAGGGTTTTCGCAGGTAGTGAAACCCTTGACGGACCTCACACTCAAAGGGGCGGATGTAAAAAATTGGTCCATGGCCGCAAAAAATTCCTTTCTGACACTGAAGAAATGTTTCACTTCAGCACCCGTGTTGATACAACCCGATCCATCGAAACCTTTTATCGTGGAGGTTGACGCCTCAGAGGTGGGGGTGGGGGCAGTGTTGTCTCAGGGTCCGTCCACCCTTACTAACCTTAAACCCTGTGCCTTTTTCTCTAAAAAATTCTCTTCGGCCGAGAGAAATTATGATGTCGGCAACAGAGAATTGTTGGCAATTAAATTGGCCTTCGAAGAATGGAGGCATTTTCTGGAGGGGGCTGTTTTTCCCGTTACGGTCATCACTGATCATAAAAATTTGGCCTAAATCAAGTCCGCTAAGAGATTAACCCCCAGACAGGCTCGGTGGGCACTTTTTTTTTTTCTCGGTTTCATTTTACCATTACATTCCGACCAGGGTCTAAAAATGTGAAGGCGGATGCCTTATCCCGTAGTTTTGATTCTGTGTCCCCTCCAGAACCTCCTTCCTACATTCTTCAACCTGGAGTGGTTGTGGCTGAAGTCTCATCTGAGTTACAGAGGGAGATTTTGAATGCACAAGCACAAGCTCCCAGGAATAAACCCCAAGGTAAACTGTTTGTACCCGATCACTTCCGTTTCACACTTCTGCAAGAATTTCATGATTCTGTGTTGAGTGCACACCCTGGGATTGCAGCTACCCGGGGGGCAGTAGCTAGGAACTTTTGGTGGCCTTCTATGGGTTCGGATATCAAAAAGTTTGTGAATTCTTGTGGGGTGTGTGCTCGTTCTAAGAGCTCTCTGGTCCGGCCGGCCGGGGAATTGGTACCTTTGCCAATTCCGGATAAACCCTGGACACACCTCTCCATGGGTTTTATCACTAATCTTCCGTCTTCCAAGGGCAACTCTGTAGTTTGGGTTGTGGTTGATAGGTTTTCAAAGCAAGACCATTTTGTGCCGCTACCTGCGTTGCCTTCTGCTGAAACCTTGGCTCGCTTGTTTATTCAGCATATAGTTCGGTTGCATGGGGTCCCTGTGAATGTGGTGTCTGACAGGGGTGTGCAGTTTGTGGCCAGGTTTTGGAGAGCTTTTTGTAAGAAGTTGGGGGTTACGTTGTCATTTTCCTCTGCTTATCACCCGGAATCCAACGGACAGACTGAACGCACCAACCAGTCGTTGGAACAGATTTTGAGATGCCTGGCCTCTTCCAGACAGGAGGACTGGTGTGAGGTTTTACCCATGGCTGAGTTTGCGTTCAATTGTCGTATTAATCAGTCTACTGGCAAATCTCCCTTTGAAGTCAATTGTGGATTTGTTCCACAGTTTGGAGAATTTTCCCGCATGGATTCTGGTTGCCCTGGTGCTGAGGGTCTGGTGCAACAGTTAAGAACCCTTTGGAGGGAGGTTCAGGCGAACATCTCCAAAGCCCAAAAGAGGTACAAACATTTTGCAGACAGGAGGAGGGGGTCAGCTCCTACACTGACGGTGGGGGAGAAGGTATGGTTGTCTACTCGTAACATCAAACTTAAGATTCCCTCCATGAAGTTGGGCCCCAGGTTTATAGGTCCATACAAGATTATTGAGGTGATCAACCCGGTGGCCTATAGGTTACAGTTGCCCACCTCTTTCAAAATTTCTAATGTCTTCCACAGGTCCCTATTAAAACCTGTGGGGACGGTTAGAGAAGATTCTTCATTGAATGTTCCGCCAGTATTGGTAGAGGGTCAGCTGGAGTACGAGGTAGGGCGCATCATTGATTCACGGTGGGTGCGTCGTAGGCTTCAGTACCTTGTACATTGGAAGGGGTTTTCTATTGAGGATAGGTCATGGGTTCCGGCCAGTTCTGTGCATGCTGATCGACTGGGGCGGGCTTTTCATGTAAGATACCCTGAGAAGCCTGGGGGTCCAGTGGCCCCCCGTTAAGGGGGGGATAATGTCATGGTCAGGACATGGTTAATGTCCTGTCAGGGTTAATTTTTGCTAGCCTCTTTTCTATATTGGGAGGAGTATTTATACTCGCTCCTAGCCTGGTTTCTCTGTCAGCTATAGATTCTGTTTCTGTCTGTATGCGTGACTCCTGGATTGTGTGCCTGGTTTGCATAGCGTTGTCTTGCTTTACCCTGTTTGTGTTCCTGGCTACTGAACTCTGGCTTTGCTTCTGACGATCCCCTGTCTCTCTGTTTTGGTACCTCGTAATCTCCTGGCTACGACTTCTGCTTGTTTGATAATTCTTTAGTGCTTGTCCCTTCTCTGTTTCCCTGGCGTCTGGCTCCGCCCCCTTTTCCTCCTCCCACTCTGTCACATGGTCTAGGTCCTGTTCGTTACCTGTACACTCTGTTTCATGTCAAAGGTCCTGTGGGTTCAGGTTAGTAACTTGGCATTTTGCTCAGCTGCTGTGTGCAGCTTCCCCTGCAGCATAGATATCCAGGCACCGTGACAAAAAGGAGTCTGCCCGGTAGAGTCGGCTACGGCATCATTCAAAGCAAATTCCGCCCAATGTAGCAAAGATGCCCAGTCATCCTGCCTAGCGGAGACAAAATGTCGTAAGTATGTGACCAGAGTCTGGTTGGCCCTATCTACCAACCGATTCGTCTCGGGATGGTATGCAGAAGATAGAATCAGCTCAATGCTGAGTAAGTGTCAGAGTTCTCTCCATAACCGAGACGCAAACTGAGGACCACGGTCACTGACAATTTTGTCAGGCATGCCATGTAAACGTAAAACATGTTTGACGAACAATGCCGCTAAAGCCCGTGCAGAAGGTAACCAAGTGCACTATCTTAGAAAAATGGTTGGTGACTACCCAGATAACTGTACAGCTACGAGACTTGGGTAAGCCTATCACAATGTCCATCCCGACCATCTCCCAGGGCCTGTCTGCCACCGGCAGGGGGTAAAGTTGCATAGCAGGCCGTTGATTGAGGAGACTGGTTCTTGGCGCAGGAGACATGCCCGAATATAGTCCCCGATGTCACGGGTCATATGCGGCCACCAGTACATCCTCGCTAAGAGCTCAGATGTCCTCTTGGTCCCAAAATGTCCACCCAACCTGGAAGAGTGAGCCCAAGAGAGAACCTCCGGTCGCAAATTAGATGGAACGAAAGTCTTGCCGGGGGCAGAGACTCTAGCGAAACCGGAGCAACAATTCTCAGGCTCTCTGAAGGGACAATAAGCCGAGGCTCCTCTGATGATGATGATGATAATAATGACGCTACAGAGCGAGAGAGAGCGTCAGCACGAATGTTCTTTCCCCCGGAAAGAAAATGGAGGCTGAAATGGAACTGGGAGAAGAACAGGGACCATCTAGCCTGACGAGAATTTAGCCGCTGGGTTGTCTGTAAATACACGAAGTTCTTGTGGTCTGTGAACACCTGGAAGGGAAAGCAAGCTCCCTCCAGAAGATGTCTCCACTCTGAGAAAGCCAACTTCATAGCTAGCAACTCCTTGTCTCCGATGGAATAATTCCTCTCCGCTGGTGAAAAGGTCTTAGAGAAGAAGAAGCAAGGATGCTTCCTACCTTGAACATCCTTTTGGAAGAGGACTGCTCCAGCACCAACGGATGAGGCAGCCACCTCCATTATAAATGGCTTATCTACATCGGGGCGATGTAGGATGGGAGCGCTAGCAAAGTGTGACTTAATCGAGAGAAAGGCCTTGGAGACCCCCTCTGACCACAAATTGGGATTTGCTCCCTTCTTGGTGAGGGCATCCAAGGGAGCTACAAAATTTGAGAAGTGGGGAATGAACTGGCGATAGTAATTAATGAATCTCATAAAGCGCTGCACCGCTTTGAGAGAATGGGGTTCCTGCCAGTCCATCACAGCCTGTAGCTTGGCAGGATCCATAGCCAATCCCTGGGCAGAGATGATATAGCCAAGGAAAGGCAAGGACTCCTGCTCAAACACACATTTCTCCAACTTGGCATAGAGGGTGTTAGCCCATAAGAGGTCGAAGTCCTTGCAAACATCTCTCCCGTGGGAATCTATATCTGGAGAGTAGATGAGAATATCATCCAGATAAACTACGACCGAGGTGGAAAGCATATCCTGGACGATGTCATTTACAAAGTCTTGGAAAATGGCTGGGGCATTACAGACCCCAAAGGGCATCACCAGATATTCATAGTGCCCATCCCTGGCATTAAAAGCCATCTTCCATTCGCCCCCCTCACGGATGCGAATCAGGTTGTAAGCACCCCGCAGATCTAATTTAGTAAATACCTTTGATGATCCCCGTAGCCTATCAAAAAACTCAGATATCAGGGGTAGTGGGTACTTATTCTTAATATAGTAACATAGTAACACAGTTAGTAAGGCCGAGAAAAGACATTTGTCCATCCAGTTCAGCCTATATTCCATCATAATAAATCCCCAGATCTACGTCCTTCTACAGAACCTAATAATTGTATGTTACAATATTGTTCTGCTCCAGGAAGACATCCAGGCCTCTCTTGAACCCCTCGACTGAGTTCGCCATCACCACCTCCTCAGGAAAGCAATTCCAGATTCTCACTGCCCTAACAGTAAAGAATCCTCTTCTATGTTGGTGGAAAAACCTTCTATCCTCCAGACGCAAAGAATGCCCCCTTGTGCCCATCAACTTCCTTGGTATAAACAGATCCTCAGCGAGATATTTGTATTGTCCCCTTATTTACTTATACATGGTTATTAGATCGCCCCTCAGTCGTCTTTTTTCTAGACTAAATAATCCTAATTTCGCTAATCTATCTGGGTGTTGTAGTTCTCCCATCCCCTTTATTAATTTTGCTGCCCTCCTTTGTACTCTCTCTAGTTCCATTATATCCTTCCTGAGCACCGGTGCCCAAAACTGAACACAGTACTCCATGTGCGGTCTAACTAGGGATTTGTACAGAGGCAGTGTAATGCTCTCATCATGTGTATCCAGACCTCTTTTAATGCACCCCATGATCCTGTTTGCCTTGGCAGCTGCGGCCTGGCACTGGCCGCTCCAGGTAAGTTTATCATTAACTAGGATCCCCAAGTCCTTCTCCCTGTCAGATTTACCCAGTGGTTTCCCATTCAGTGTGTAATGGTGATATTGATTCCTTCTTCCCATGTGTATAACCTTACATTTATCATTGTTAAACCTCATCTGCCACCTTTCAGCCCAAGTTTCCAACTTATCCAGATCCATCTGTAGCAGAATACTATCTTCTCGTGTATTAACTGCTTTACATAGTTTTGTATCATCTGCAAATATCAATATTTTACTGTGTAAACCTTCTACCAGATCATTAATGAATATGTTGAAGAGAACATGTCCCAATACCGACCCCTGCGGTACCCCACTGGTCACAGCGACCTAGTTAGAGACTATACCATTTATAACCACCCTCTGCTTTCTATCACTGGTGATGGCGTTAAGACCCCTGTAGTCTATGCATGGATGCAGTTCTCCACTCTTCTTCTGTACGAAGAAGAACCCAGCCCCTGTAGGTGACACTGACTTCCTAATGAATCCTCTTGCCAGATTCTCTCGGATATACTGTGACATTGCCTACATCTCCGGGAGAGACAATGGATAGACTCGACCCCGGGAAGGCTTAGCAACAGGCAAGAGGTCAATAGGACAGTCATAGCGGCAGTGAGGCAGAAGGGTCTCCACAGCCCTTTTGGAGAACACATCCACATAGGGCCAATATTGCTTGGGGAGAGAGGATAGATCTGCGGGTACCTCAGTTGTAGCAGCCTGAACGCTTTCCATCTGACATCTACCCCCACAAGATTGACCCCATCCTAAAATTCTACCTGTGGACCACTCGATATGAGGAGAGTGATACCGTAGCCAAGGCATCCCGAACAGGATCTCATCAATTCCCTCAGGAATGATGAGCAGAGATATAATCTCCTGATGAGATGGCGACAAGGACAGAAGGAAAGGGATGGTCTGGTGTGTTATCTGTGAGGGCAGTGTTGACCCAATCACCACTCGTACAGTTACCGATTGAGTTAGCTTTACCTGGGGTATTGTGTGATGTTGGGCGAAGGCAGAAGACATAAAATTGCCCTCCGCCCCAGAATCCACGCAGAGCTCTACTGAGTGAGCGAATGAGCCTATTGTAATTGTCCCCTTAAAGGACAAGTTGGAGGCAAACGTCGCCGTGTCTAGTGTACCCCCATGTACTACCACTAGATGCTGACATTTCCTCGACCGCTGTAAACATCTGGTGGCAAAATGTCCAGGCTGCTGGCAAACATGGCAGGCATTGAGTGCACGAGTGGTCCAGGACTTAGATCCCGCTCATGACACATCCAAGGCCTCATGTGACTCAGGGACCAGGACTGGAAATTCCAAAGGTGGGAGCCAGCCGAAACCTCTGCCTACACTAGGCCTGCTCTAACCTCCGCTCGTGAAAACGGAGGTCAAAACGGGTAGACACAGCTATTAACTCCTCCAATGTGGCTGGAATCTCCCTTGAGGCCAGAGCGTCCTTCACGTGGTCAGCCAGCCCCCTCCAAAATATAGGGAAAAAAGTGCTTTATCCGACCACTCCAGCTCAGATGCTAGGGTGTGGAAGTGGAGGGCAAAATGGCTCACCAAGGACGAGCCCTGAGTCAATGCCAACAGTTGGAGCGCTGTATCATGGGTGACTCGAGGCCCTAAAAAGACCTGTTTTAGAGTGCTCAGGAACACCGGAGCACTCTGCACCACATGAACGCCATGCTCCCACAGCGACGTAGCCCACTCCAACGCCCTGTCCGACAGGAAGGACACAATAAATCCCACCTTTGCCCGCTCTGTGGAGAAACATGTGGCCAGGAGCTCGAGGTGTATAGAGCACTAGCTCACGAAACCCCTATAAGATTTACTATCACCAGAAAACTTTTCTTGCAGCAGGAGGCGAGATAGAGTCGGAACAGGGGTGGCTGTGGACATTGTTGCCGCAGCCATGCTAGCAGCCTGAACAGCAACTGAGGTAACATCCACAGCTGAGGTTGTGCGCTCGAGAGCCACCAATCTACCCCCCAGCTGTTGGATGTACCGCAAGGATTGCTGTTTGTCTGCCATTTACTAGTCAGACGCTGGCGCTAGTATTATGTTAGGGTTGGCGGAACGCACCGAGAGTATATATGTATAAATAGGTGCATTCGCAACCCGTGGTCCACCGTGCAGGAGAGGAACCTGCTGCTGGCAAATGGCAGTGCTATATGGCGATATAATCAGAAGCACAGAGAAAACAAAATATAAAAGATAACTTTTATTTCGACCTCTTAGAAAACTACCCATTAAAAACTGTGTTCAAGTGCGAAATCCACGGGCACTTGACTATACATGTCCAATCAGACCAGACACCATAGGAATCCTGAATACAAATAAACAGGACCCTATCTAATATGATTATGACCAGTTCCAATTTTAAACCACATTAAGATTAGATATCAAATCATATGCATTTCTAGACTGTATGATAAAGGTCTTTTTGTCATGTGCGACATTTAAGTTACGAAAATCACAGTCTCTATGTGGACTAGCTCATTTGGGTAGATACACACATACCCACAATTTTTACACACAAAGCAGGTAAATTGGAAAGCTCTCACCCATTAGCAGCTCTGGTGACGATCAATGGTTCTTCCCCTCCAAGTAACCGCTCTGCAAGCTGGGAAAGATGAGGTCCTCTTGCCCTGTTGTGCCCTGTATAAGCTATTGCGGCCATGACCCCAAATTACTCCCACCCTTAAAAGGGCAGTCCACAGCTGACCCTTTTGTCAAATAAATAGCCCTAACCATCCCTGCACGTCCCGACGCGTTTCGTCAATGTGTAGACTCTTCAGGGGACCTCACACTTTGTTAGGGTACATAGCTAGCTTAGAGAAAAAAACAGCAGTTCCTCTCTAGCTCACGGGCTTTTGGTGGTCATACCGCCCCGCCCGTGCCGCTCATTTAAATAGGCTTCTTACTCATTGGTCAATAAATGTATTATGATGGATCCCTCCAATCATAATGACTCACCCATTAATTATTCCACTGCTCACACACACCATGAGTCCTCTTCCACGTGTGACGAAAAGATGGCCGCTATGTTTCCGGTTCATAACCCGGACACCACACCATGCTCGCGTTGCGACTCACCATGGTTACCGCCCGGCCGCTCACGCATACGTTCCTCCATGTGTAGCGGAAGAACGACTATTGTGCTTCCGGTCTGTGCCCCGGAAGTCACTATCCTGGCGTCCCGGACTCACTATGGTTACTGTGCCCCGTAACCATGCGATATGCGTCTCAGAAATTGGCCGCTACATTTCCGGTTTGCGTTCCGGAAGTTAATTCCGGGACGCAACTTGCGTTCCACTTCAATCTCTATTGCGGCCATTAAAGATGATGTTGCATCGCCCATTCTTTATGTATGGGGACATTTTAAATAGCAGGGAATTACACTTACATTTAGAATATATATCTGCCTATAAGCTATAGAGAGAGGAGTTATACACCATAAGATTATAATAAAATCCTTATGAAGATAGTGACCCAGACTATATTATTCAGCCAAATGGC
Source organism: Ranitomeya imitator (assembly GCF_032444005.1). Taxonomy (NCBI): domain Eukaryota; kingdom Metazoa; phylum Chordata; class Amphibia; order Anura; family Dendrobatidae; genus Ranitomeya; species Ranitomeya imitator. Next base: position 548,313,776 of record NC_091286.1, on the reverse strand, counting down.
CGAAAAAGAAACGGGAATAAGGAGGTGTTCTACTCCAGTCAATATAGCTCTTCATAGATGGGTGACATTTTCAAAATTGGCACTGCCAGGTAGTTTATATTTCAGAATTACAGTATTAACAGTCTCATAGCTATAGATTATTTTCAAGCCTGACCATCACTAATTAAGGTCTAAATAAAACAGCCATAGTTCAATTGCTCATTGAGCCCTCTAGGAGCCACTGTATTTAGGTGGAAAATCCATCTGGTTTCATTTTGCAATATTTTTTTGTCCCAGTTTCCACCTCTCAAGGCTTTTGCCACCTTTTTATTATTATTATTATTATTATTATTATACATTTTTATAGCGCCATTTATTCCATGGCGCTTTACATGTGAATACGGGGCAAATATAGACAAATACATTAAACATGAGCAGATAACAAGGCACACGAGTACATAAGGAGGGAGGACCCTGCCCGCGAGGGCTCACAGTCTGCAGGGGGTGGGTGAGGATACACTAGGAGAGGGAAGAGCTGGCTGTACGGCTGTTCAGTAGGTTGAGGATCACTGCAGGCTGTAGGCTTGTCGGAAGAGATGAGTCTTCAGGTTCTTTTTGAAGGTTTCTATGGTAGGCGCAAGTCTGATGTGTTGGGGTAGAGAGTTCCAGAGTATGGGGGAAGCACGGGAGAAGTCTTGGATGCGGTTATGGGAAGAAGAGATGAGAGGGGAGTAGAGAAGGAGGTCTTGGGAGGATCGGAGGTCGCGTGTAGGTAGGTACCGGGAGACCATGTCACAGATGTATGGAGGAGACAGGTTGTGGATGGCTTTGTATGTCAGTGTGAGGGTTTTGAACTGGAGTCTCTGGGCGATAGGAAGCCAGTGAAGGGCTTGACACAGGGGAGAGGCTGGGGAATAGCGGGGGGACAGGTGGATTAGTCGGGCAGCAGAGTGTAGGATGGATTGGAGTGGTGCCAGAGTGCTAGAGGGGAGTCCAGAGAGTAGGAGGTTGCAGTAGTCGAGGCGGGAGATGATAAGGGCATGCACTAGCGTTTTTGCAGTGTTGCGGTCAAGGAAAGCACGGATCCGGGAAATATTTTTGAGTTTGAGACGACAGGAGGAGGTAAGGGCTTGGATATGTGGCTTGAAAGAGAGGGCAGAGTCGAGGATCACCCCGAGGCACCGGGCGTGTGGGACTGGGGATAGTGAGCAGCCATTGACATTGATGGATAGGTCTGGTGGAGGGGTAGAGTGAGATGGGGGAAAGATGATGAATTCTGTTTTGTCCATGTTCGGTTGTAGAAAGCGAGCAGAAAAGAAGGCTGAAATGGCAGACAGACAGTGCGGGATTTTGGTAAGCAAGGAGGAGAGGTCAGGTCCGGAGAGGTAGATCTGCGTGTCGTCAGCGTAGAGATGGTACTGCATACCGTGGGATTCTATGAGCTGTCCCAGGCCGAAAGTGTAGATGGAGAAGAGTAGGGGTCCTAGAACAGAGCCTTGAGGAACACCGACTGACAAGGGGCGAAGTGAGGAGGTGGTGTGGGGGAGGGAGACACTGAATGTTCGGTCTGTCAGATATGACGAGATCCAGGAAAGGGCCAAGTCTGTGATGCCAAGGGATGAGAGGATTTGTAGCAAAATCCCCAAAATCCTTTTCAATACCCATAAATTTAATAGAGTCTGTATTGCCCCCTTGGCAGCTATTAATGTGTCGAGCAATGGGGGTCTCTCTCTTATGAATAATGTCCCCCATATGCTCTCCAATCCTCCGCTTGAACTCTCTAATTGTTTTGCCAAAATATTCTTTCCCACAGGCGCAGGTCGCTTTGTAGATTATTCCCTTACTACTACAATTAACAAACTCCCTGATAGTGTACTGTTTTCCAGTCACATTACTTGTAAAGCCAGCACCTGTGTCAATATGGCAGCAGGCCACACAGTGTCCACACTTGAAGCACCCTTTCGTGTTGTTAGTTAACCATCTTCCGGTAATGGGCCGCTTAAATGGCTTTTCACCAATCTATCTTTCAATGAGCGGCCTTTCCTGTATGTAATCAGTGGCCGCTCTGTTAGATCCTTCCCAATGTCAGGGTCCATTAATAAGTTAGACCAGTGTTTAGTCAAAATTTTTCGTACTTCATGTGCTCCGTTGTCAAACGTGGTAACCAATCTCATCTGTCCCTCGTTCTTCACTTTGGGAGCCTGTCTCAACAATTCTGATCTCTTTTTATGTTTCGCCTCCTTATATGCCTGTTTAAGAAAATCTGGAGGGTACCCTCTCTCCAGGAACTTACTACGCAGTTCCTGCGCCTGTTTCTCAAAAGCTTCTTCAGTGGAGCAATTCCTCCGGATCCTGAGGTACTGACTCTTGGGTATTCCTCTTTTTAGATGTGTAGGATGACTACTTTCCCACCTTAGTAGCGAGTTTGTTGCGGTGGGTTTTCTATATGTGCACGTAGTTAGTGTGCCCTCTTTTTAACCAATCAGGATATCAAGGAAAGGCAGTGAGGACGGATCGATCACAGATGTGAAAAAAAGCCCCAGATCATTCTTATTAAGAGCATCCACAAAACACGTGAAGTTTGCCACCGAATCACCCCATATCACCAGGATGTCGTCTATATATCTAATCCAACAATCGATCCGTCCAATACTTTCCATCTCGCTGCCAGAGACACAGGTCTCTTCTCACCAGCCCAGGAACAAATTTGCGTACGTGGGGGCACAAGGGCACCCCATCGCAGTGCCTCTGAGCTGGTGGTATATCCTTTGATCAAACAGGAAAAAATTCCTCGTTAAACAAAATCTCATCAGTTTTAGCACAAACTCATTATGCAGGCGGAACTGGCAACCTCTAGTGCTCAAGAAGTACGTAATTGCTTCCAGCCCTTTGTCATGGTGTATTGAGCTATAGAGGGCCTCTACATCTATGCTCCCGAGTTGCACCTCAGGATCCACTGTCAGGTCCTCCAATCTCCGAAGAAGATCAGGCGTGTCTTGTACAAAGGATTGGAGATAGGATACAAAGGGCTTCAATACTCAATCTAGATAAATTCCTATGTTTTGGGTAAGATTGTCTATGCCTGACACAATGGGTCTCCCTTTTAATGGGGAGACCCCTTTATGAAATTTTGGTAGGCAATAAAACGTAGCCACAACCGTATTTTTAGGCATCAAAAAATCATATTCCACCTTATTTATGACTCCATCAACCATTCCTTCATCCAATATATTTTTCAATTCAGCGGTGTACTCTATCATTGGGTTATTACTCAGAATTTCATAACTGTTATGGTCACTCAGCAAAGTTTCACACATCTTCTGATAGTCCGCTGTATCCAGGACAACCACATAGCCACCCTTATCCGAGGGTTTAATCACAATGTGGTTGTCCTGTTCTAGTTCACGGACCGCCATGATCTCAGTTTTAGTGCAGTTATACTTTTTGAACAAATTTTTCTCCTGCAAACGCTCAAGATCATTTACAACTAATATCCACAGCAGAGATTTCCCCCATCTGTGGGGGCATTCTTGTGCTCTTATGCTTAAGATCTGTAGAGGGACCCTTTCCCATAGTGTTGGGATTCACTTCTCCAATGCTGTGTAATAGCCTCACATCCGCCAGTAGATCAGCCGGTATGGCCATATCACAACAAGTACGGTTATCTTGTTTCTGAAAAAAAAAATTCCACCATATCTTACGTAGAAATAAACTAAGATCTTTAACTGAACGGAACAAATCAAAATTGCTACTGGGAACAAACGTAAGACCCTTCTTCAGAACCCGGGTTCCCTCTTCGCTGAGTACTCTGGTAGAGAGATTGACCACCTGTATATCCCCTTGGTCAGACAATTTAGTTATAGGATGCTGACTATCAATCAATGTTTCTTGGCTATGAAGGGGTCTAATGGGTGGACAGTTTATTTCCTGTTCTGTAGTCGATTTCTTAGAGGGTAGCTTTGGTCTAATAAATGACCCCCTTGACCACTATCAGCTCTATCCAGTCCTTCTCTATTCCCTCGACACACAGTTTTTAATGGGTAGTTTTTTAAAAGGTCGAAATAAAAGTTATCTTTTATATTTTGTTTTCTCTGTGCTACTGACTATTTGAATTAGAGAGATTTTTGTGATACGTTGTCCCTGTGCTGCTTTTCTATATGGCAATATAAGTAACTGTTAACTCCACAGATTAGCTAGAAACTTGATACTGTGCCCTGTTAGCGTCAGAGGGGAATACAGCTAACTGCTGAGCTGATGGCAGTCAGTGGTCATGCACCAGAAAAGCACACAAACACTCCTCAGCGGAGGTGCCGGTATTCTAGGGGCTTATTTTGGCCGGGTGCCTGAATACATACATTCAAAACTCCTCACCGGAGGTGCTGGTATTCTAGGGGCTTATTTCAGCCGGGTCCCTGAATACATAAATATAGGTGCGACCACAAATAACAAGCTCATGACACGAGATGATACTAGCGGATGGCCGTGCGGCCATGGAAACATTTTATAGCTGCAGCAGCTTCAGGACCTTCCTAGGGAACCAATGGAAGTTGCTGCAATACCAGAGCAACTTCAGGACCTTCCTAGAGGACCAATGGGAGTTGCAGCAGTACTTGAGCATGTGACCCCTGACCTCCAATAAGAGGTCTTACCTTGGGCATGCTCAGTGTGAGCAAAGCAGGACTTAGTCCCAGAAAAGCCTGCTCGCTGCTGACCAGTGCAGGCTACAACAGCAGCGCCTGTAAAGGCAGCAGTAACCATTTGCACAGTATTAGACTGAGTGAGACACTGGGACCGACCTCTCCGCTGAGCAGGCTCCACTGCAGCTGATGTAGAATGGGAGACCGCAGAAGACATGGTCCGAGATTCCCCCTGTGCAGCGGCGGGAACTCGACTCATAACAGTTATTGTATTGTTTACTCATGTAATGTTACTCCTGTTGCTCTCCTGATTTTGATTCACTCCATTTAGTTTGACTTCTCTTTAACTGACCATCTGGTATCTTTCCTCAGTTGTTTTCCTGACTGCTATTCTATTGATTCTGTCCCTGGTTTTGTCTTTCCAGATATTAATCTGGCTTTGTTTGATCAACCTTGCCTCAGACTCCCTCCTTCAGCCAGCAGCTACACCATAAACACAACAAAGAAGACCCAATGGGTGGTCCATATTCCTGTATTAGATTAAAGGATGAAGTCAGGGATAGCTTGTTACTGCCAAGTCGGTTCCAGGGAGCCTTTTTGGGCTGACAGTTTCTGACAGTCTTTACAAAGTCACACAATGACCCTCATTTATTAATGCCAGTTGAAACCTCTGTTCGGGGTCTTGCTGTGCCTCCTATGTCCCAGTGCCTGCACATGCCATGCAGGTCTACTGTTAGTGTGCTTAGGGGTGTGCGCTTCCTGACTCTTAGGGAGTGCACCTGATGTGTCCCTAGCCAATAGCTGGGAGGCACTTAGTACTTAAGGCACCTTCATCTCTTGGAGTAATATTAGTGTCTTTAGTGTTTCACAACCTACAAGTCATTTGTCACGTTCCTGTTTTTGCACCCTTCATATGTTCCAGTACCTATCTATTCCTGAACCTGTCGAGACTGAACTAGCCCCTGAACCTGTTACCTGTCTAGTCAATACCTGTACCAGCATCTACTCAGTCTGAACTAGCATCAGCATCTGATTCAGATTTGAACTCAGAGTCCGCTCCTATGTCCCTATTCCTTTGGCTCACCTGCTGTGGTTCTGGAGTCTGTCCTGGAGTGGTACCTAGTGACCACCTGTGGTTCAAGACTAACCACACCATCAAGGGCTCTAGTGAAGAACCAGTTAGTTACACGCCTCCAGGCTCTCCCCGGTGAGTGTCTGAGTGGGTCCGCAACCACCAGCGTGACCACATTATGTGCTTCTTATTGACTTATGCACATCCTAATGACTTTATTAAATATGCGTTCAGTAAGAATAAAGTCATGGCAATTTCTATTACAGATAGATTATCCCACAATAACATTGGTGTCTACTCAGAGTTGTGGGGTACAAGTACTAAGCAAGCATCTGTCTTTTCTCAAGCTCAGATTTTTTTGCTTCACTGCAGTTAGAAGTAGACAATTTTTGATAGCACTAAATGCCTTTATTTATATATGATGAAAATGAAATGTGTTAATATCCTGGAAGTTTCACTAAATTGTTAATCATTGCTAAGGTTTAACAAAATTGCATTTTCTGCAATGAAGACATAATCCTTTGTTTTCAAATGACTGACCATGATCAGTAAACCTTGAAACTGCTCATTCTAATTTCTGTCTTTATCGTAAAATGATAATTATGGGGAATTTTACAATGGCAATATCAGCAGCGTGCTCTTATGAGATGCCCGAGATGAAAAATAATAAAATTAATGATATTTTTGAAAAGAGCACAATAATAAGAATGGTAATGGTTAGAGAGAAAGAGCCAGGTTGGAAGTTAAAATGTTCAGTGACCTTTCTATGTCACCGGCAGCTTGGCTGCCTGGAAGGGTCTGAGTGCTGAACTTTGCATTATTAATACTTCTGTGCCCTAGTTTTCAGCTTCTGGGCAGCACATATACCAACATGATTTTGATGTATGATGTGTAATGAACTTTATTAAACGTGCTCATTTATGAAACAAATATCGTTCCAGAACTTTACCCTTGAAATATTCAAAGTTTTTTGTTTCAGTAATAATTTAAATAAAAAGTATGTTTAAGTGCTCTCAGCTTTTCAAGGACCAGATATTGTGCTGGGACTATATGAACATTCTACGAGTCTCAAGCCTTAAACAGATTTGGAAAATTACTGTAAATTGTATATGGCTAAAAGTCCATTTACACTGTATGATTAGCGACACTTGTCGTTCGGCAACAATTCTTTGAAAAGTTAACTTGTTGGTGACTTGCTGTCACTCAACTATTTTAGGGCTTAGACTTTGCTGTGAAATAAAATAGCCAAGTTACAATAAGTCGCTTGCATCTTTCATTAAAGTCTATGGCAATTGAGTCATTTGCGAACTGCAACAGAAAATTCCAACTTATCAGCAAACATTTGTGAGTCTGCATCACAGTTACGGGATGCTGCGGATCGGAAATCGACACCACAGAAAATCATTAATGCAAGGTCGCAATGCAACATTGTGGCTTCAGTGTCGTGCGACAACTTTTGCCGTACAGTCCTAGCCTTATTGTGAACTAACTTTCTTAGGAATTCTATTAACCGATTGCAGATCACCTGATGATATGACCTTTAGGGCTATTTAAAAGAACATCATTCTCGGCAGCACATTGTTCTGTGCAAACAGGACCTGTACTGTCAATAATAATGGCTGCCTCAACACAACTGTATGTGATGGAGCTAGCTATGCTTTTCTATAAAACTAAGAAGTCATGTTACAGAGTTCCAAAAGACCTTTATTTGTTCTTCACATCTTGGCATCTCACCTACTAAAAATCATATCTACTATATAGATTTCACTTTTTTAATTGTACAAATTTAATGCAAATGAGGTCTCCTTGGTACACTCTTGGCATGGCCAGGACCTCAGAGCACTGATCCATGAACCATTCCACTCCCTCAGCATGCTGTCAATGTCTCTTTAGCTTGCTAACCAATGCTCACTTGCCCACAGCGAGTGCTGTTGAGTAGAATTCCTGGCATTGCACATCCACACCGACACTGCAGAAACTCACCCAGAGCATGCACACAGTGTTAATGCAAGCATGCTCCCATCTCTCCTGTCTGCATCAGAAATAGCTACTGTAGATATGAGAGAGGAAGAGAGGCATGAGAGCACACCCCCACTGACCATATTGTATGCCTGCAGTGTCAGTGCGACCGATATAGAGGCAAAGGATTTAATTCAGACACAGCTCACTTAGCAAGTAAGTGCTATAACTAAGAAAGAGGATGACCACATCTTGCTAATTGTCTGCACAACTAAAGAAGTGAATTGTACACTGCAAGTATGATTTTTATAGGGGATAAGGCCCTTATAGGACTGTATGAATAGTTTAATTTGAGTTTTGAAAATGACAGATTCCCTTTATTGCATATATTAAATACATAATTTAGTGGAAAAAGCTAAATTTCACACTACATTCAGTGTTTTTGTGACTAAAATATATTTAGCTTATCGCTTCTTCAGCTTAAAGGGGCATTATCATAGATATATGCTGGTTGTGTTTTTAATTGTTTTTACATGCATGTTTTTTTCTGACATTTTGGAAAGATTGCAGAGCATACATGTCAAACTCTGGCCTGCGGGGAAATCTGGCCCTCTGGGTGATCTAATTTTGCCCACAAAGCCACTTGGAGGACTATTTGGGGCCATTATTCTGAATGGAGGGCAATGTGGGGCCCAATATACAGTATGGAGGACTATGTGGGGCACATTATTCTTTGTGGAGGGCTGTATGGGGATCCCATCATACTGTGTTGAGGGTCACCATGCTTTGCTAAGGGAGTTTAGGGGGGTACAGAAGGGTCATCATACCATGCATGTGGAGGAATTAACTCTGGAGGTATCATGCTATGTTTGGGGGCACTTTGTTGGCATCATGCTTTATGGGGGCAATGAAAGGGCAATCTAGGGGCTTTAATAGAAGGAAAATTACTTTGTAAATGCTGCAAAGTTGTAAGATATGCTCTTCTGTAAACCCATCGAAAATTAAGTTGCTTTTCTTAAAGGGGTGGGGCCCCAATAGAGCTTCTGTTATGGGATGCCATGGTTTTGTAGTGCACCCCTGCCAATGCGGAAATACCCAAAGCTCTGGTTATGTGGTCTGTCTCTTAAAATATATTAATTTAAATGTACTTTGGTTTTGGGACAAGGACAACTCCTTTAAATGTGGCCCCATATTAGATGAAACTTCATTAATTTTCCATTTTTTTAAATAAATATCAGGGTCGGGCCTGCAAATTTGTTTTAAATTTTGGTTCTTTGTGTATTTGAGTTAATATCGTGGCTGTCGAGAGTAAAACCTCAATAAAATGTTATACCCACACTAAAGCATTTTTTTATATAAATGACAGACTCCAAAAATGCTAGAAAAATAACCTTAACTCTAGATTATAATATAGGATGCAGATTTTCTGACCAAAAAATGCAAATAAATGTTGAAAAAAATCAATATAAAAAATACAGGTTAACGCTATGTGAAAACTGCCTTAAAAACAGTGCTACGTATAAATTAAAAGTGAGAGACACATAATGAAGAAAATATGATTTGGGCATAATATTTTATTGCTCATATACATAGCAGTTATTTATTAAAGCTTTTAACCATGAAGAAATACCGTCTGAACTGTAACCATTGAAAAAAAAAAAGAATTAAAAATGAAATCCATTATTCCAACAGGTAGCTGTTTTTTGCTGCATTTATGAAGTTATCTGTATCAAAGAAGCTGTACAGATTTTTTTGTCTTAGAAACCATGAACACAGGAGAGGATAGTAAGAAATGTTGAATTCGTACAATATTACAGAATTGCTCATCTTTTGCTAAAATCCTGCCACATCTGAAGATTACGCTTGCTTAACACAATTGGAAAGTCAAGTGGTATTCTTAAGTCAATTCTGACTCATGGAGAAACACAGATTTTAGAAAAACAATTGAAATATATAGAAGCTCGACTGCCCTTTACATAGTTTCCTATTTACTGTAATACTTACAGATGTATAGTATATAACATCATCATTAATTGAGAAATGTAGCCCTTAATATACTGAATACTTAATCTAGATACCGTGTCTGTGATGTGTTCTTCTGAATATAAGCCCTATGGTACGTGCATTCAAAAATCGTTATATAGATTAAAGAACTTGATTCTAAAATCAATGGGAATTACAGATGTGAAACTGACCCTCACTGAAGAAGCTTTAGTTAGTCAGCAAAATGTCCCTGCTACTTTATGTGTCCTGAACCTATTGACCACATCCTAAGCTTTAATGATGCTGCTGGGAAAGTAAATTTAGGGTAAACTTATTTTTTTTCTTTTTGAGTGTTATTAAACTTTGTTATTAAACTGTGTTCACCCATTGCAGTGCAAACACAATACTTCTGAAGGAAAGCTTTTGGTTATTTTTTAGCTTAAAAAAGAATATGAGAGAAGTAATAAAGGTGTATTCTCAAGTGTGTAATGTATCACCTGACAATTAAATTGTGGATTACTTTCTGAGTGATGGATTCCAATTGCTTGGACCTCCACAGATTAGAAGAACTGGGCTCCTCCAAGCCCCATGTGAATGCTGAAATGGTCGCACTGCTGCTCCATACATTCTTAAAGAGACTGCCAGAGGTAGGAAAGCATTGTGTTGGCTGGTCTTCAGCATTCACATAAGAATAATATAGCAACAGTTACTATTATCAAACTCTGCTCGAGTCACATGGAAATATTCAGAGCTCAGGTTCTCGGGATTGTGGTAGTCCCAGTTGTTGGGCCTCCTGTAACAGGGTGGACCATGAGTCCTGTTCCCTGCAGAAGACGTTGAGCCAAGATGCTAATGGTTATTGTTTTGTGAAATATGTTTTCTTGTGGTAACAAGTGTTAAATTTCTCTCTAAGCTGCAGTACTAACTAATGGTCACAAGATATCACTGGCTTCCTTTTCACTCTTGTACAGATCTAGACAAAGGATAAGTTTTGCCCAGAAAGAAGACAGCAGTGACAGTTTTAGCGTTGACAGTAAAGACAGCCCATCGTGGATGGGTGCATTGGGAGTAGTTTAACATTTTGCAGGAAGTTCAGTCAGTCAGTTTAAGTTGAGAAGGGATGTGGGTATGCTGAGTTCTGAAGAGGAGAAGAACTAGTGTGGAGCTGAAAGGCACTAGGCAGCAAGAATCGTGAAGGATCTTTAGAGGCGACTGAGTTCCTGTTCAGCAGGCAAGTAGGTGAAACTCATTAGTGGGAGAAGTAAAGGAAGTACAATCTTGGCCAAACATGGGAGGCCCTGTGAAAGACACAGAAGAGGAAAGTGGCTCTAAAGGTACCGTTACACTAAACGACTTACCAACGATCATGACCAGCGATACGACCTGGCCGTGATCGTTGGTAAGTCGTTGTGTGGTCGCTGGGGAGCTGTCACACAGACAGCTCTCTCCAGCGACCAATGATCAGGGGAACGACTTCAGCAATGCCGAAGTCCCCGGGTAACCAGGGTAAACATCTGGTTACTAAGTGCAGGGCCGCGCTTAGTAACCGGATATTTTTCCTGGTTACCATTGTAAAAGTAAAAAAAAAAACACACTACATACTCACATTCCGATGTCTGTCACGTCCCCCGCCGTCAGCTTCCCGCACTGACTGTGTCAGCGCCGGCCGTAAAGCAGAGCACAGTGGTGACGTCACCACTAGGGTTGGGCGAAACGGGTCGTTCATTTTCAAAAGTCGCCGACTTTTGGCAAAGTCGGGTTTCATGAAACCCGATCCGACCCTTGTGCGGGGTCGGCCATGCGGTACGCAACTTTTGCGCCAAAGTCGCATTTCAATGATGCGAAAAGCGCCATTTCTCAGCCAATTAAGGTGAACGCAGAGTGTGGGCAGCGTGATGACTGGTCCCCACCATCTTAGAGAAGGGCATTGCAGTGATTGGCTTGCTGTCTGCAGCGTCACAGGGGCTATAAAGGGGCGTTCCCGCCAACCGCCATCTTACTGCTGCTGATCTGAGCTTAGGGAGAGGTTGCTGCCGCTTCGTCAGAAGCAGGGATAGCGTTAGGCAGGGTCCATTAACCACCAAACCGCTTGTGCTGTAGCGATTTCCACTGTCCAACACCACCTTCGGTGTGCAGGGACAGTGGAAGCTACATTTTTTTTTCTCAGCGCTGTAGCTCATTGGGCTGCCCTAGGAGGCTCCCTGATAGCTGCATTGCTGTGTGTACGCCACTGTGCAAACCAACTGCTTTTTTCAAAGCACAAATCCTCTTGTTCCTTCCTTTCTGCACAGCTATCTTTTTTGTTTGTCCACACTTTTTATTTAATTTGTGCATCAGTCCACTCCTTATTGCTGCCTGCCATACCTGGCTGAGATTACTGCAGGGAGATAGTAATTGTAGGACAGTCCCTGTTTTTTTTTTTTTGTGGGAGATTAAGATTGGCATTTCTGCTAGAGTGCCATCCCTGTGTGTGCCATCTCTCACTCAGTGGGCCATAGAAAGCCAATTTATTTTTTTTGGTTGATTTGGGTTCTAAATTCTACCTGAAAAAATCACTACATCAATCAGTGGGAGAAAAATATTGGCCTCTGGGCTTGTGTGCCACTCCTGACTCCTGTGTGTGCCATCTCTCACTCAGTGGGCCATAGAAAGCCTATTTATTTTTTTGCTTGATTTGGGTTCTAAAATCTACCTGAAAAAATCACTACATCAATAAGTGGGAGAAAAATATTGGCCTCTGTGCTTGTGTGCCACTCCTGACTCCTGTGTGTGCCATCTCTCACTCAGTGGGACATAGAAAGCCTATTTATTTTTTTGCTTGATTTGGGTTCTAAAATCTACCTGAAAAAATCACTAAATCAATCAGTGGGAGATAAATATTGGCCTCTGGGCTTGTGTGCCACTCCTGACTCCTGTGTGTGCCATCCCTCACTCAGTGGGCCATAGAAAGCCTATTTATTTTTTTGGTTGATTTGGGTTCTAAAATCTACCTGAAAAAATCACTACATCAATCAGTGGGAGAAAAATATTGGCCTCTGGGCTTGTGTGCCACTCCTGACTCCTGTGTGTGCCATCTCTCACTCAGTGGGCCATAGAAAGCCTATTTATTTTTTTGCTTGATTTGGGTTCTAAAATCTACCTGAAAAAATCACTACATCAATCAATGGGAGAAAAATATTGGCCTCTGGGCTTGTGTGCCACTCCTGACTCCTGTGTGTGCCATCTCTCACTCAGTGGGCCATAGAAAGCCTATTTATTTTTTTGCTTGATTTGGGTTCTAAAATCTACCTGAAAAAAAAACAAAATCAATCAATGGGAGAAAAATATTGGCCTCTGGGCTTGTGTGCCACTCCTGACTCCTGTGTGTGCCATCTCTCACTCAGTGGGCCATAGAAAGCCTATTTATTTTTTTACTTGATTTGGGTTCTAAAATCTACCTGAAAAAATCACTACATCAATCAGTGGGAGAAAAATATTGGCCTCTGGGCTTGTGTGCCACTCCTGACTCCTGTGTGTGCCATCTCTCACTCAGTGGGCCATAGAAAGCCTATTTATTTTTTTGCTTGATTTGGGTTCTAAAATCTACCTGAAAAAAATCACTAAATCAATCAGTGGGAGATAAATATTGGCCTCTGGGCTTGTGTGCCACTCCTGACTCCTGTGTGTGCCATCTCTCACTCAGTGGGCCATAGAAAGCCTATTTATTTTTTTGCTTGATTTGGGTTCTAAAATCTACCTGAAAAAATCACTACATCAATCAATGGGAGAAAAATATTGGCCTCTGGGTTTGTGTGCCACTCCTGACTCCTATGTGTGCCATCTCTCTCAGTGGGCCATAGAAAGCCTATTTATTTTTTTGCTTGATTTGGGTTCTAAAATCTACCTGAAAAAATCACTAAATCAATCAGTGGGAGATAAATATTGGCCTCTGGGCTTGTGTGCCACTCCTGACTCCTGTGTGTGCCATCTCTCACTCAGTGGGCCATAGAAAGCCTATTTATTTTTTTGCTTGATTTGGGTTCTAAAATCTACCTGAAAAAATCACTACATCAATCAGTGGGAGAAAAATATTGGCCTCTGGGCTTGTGTGCCACTCCTGACTCCTGTGTGTGCCATCTCTCACTCAGTGGGCCATAGAAAGCCTATTTATTTTTTTGGTTGATTTGGGTTCTAAAATCTACCTGAAAAAATCACTACATCAATCAATGGGAGAAAAATATTGGCCTCTGGGCTTGTGTGCCACTCCTGACTCCTATGTGTGCCATCTCTCACTCAGTGGGCCATAGAAAGCCTATTTATTTTTTTGCTTGATTTGGGTTCTAAAATCTACCTGAAAAAATCACTAAATCAATCAGTGGGAGAAAAATATTGGCCTCTGGGCTTGTGTGCCACTCCTGACTCCTGTGTGTGCCATCTCTCACTCAGTGGGCCATAGAAAGCCTATTTATTTTTTTGCTTGATTTGGGTTCTAAAATCTACCTGAAAAAATCACTACATCAATCAGTGGGAGAAAAATATTGGCCTCTGGGCTTGTGTGCCACTCCTGACTCCTGTGTGTGCCATCTCTCACTCAGTGGGCCATAGAAAGCCTATTTATTTTTTTGCTTGATTTGGGTTCTAAAATCTACCTGAAAAAATCACTAAATCAATCAGTGGGAGATAAATATTGGCCTCTGGGCTTGTGTGCCACTCCTGACTCCTGTGTGTGCCATCTCTCACTCAGTGGGCCATAGAAAGCCTATTTATTTTTTTGGTTGATTTGGGTTCTAAAATCTACCTGAAAAAATCACTACATCAATCAATGGGAGAAAAATATTGGCCTCTGGGCTTGTGTGCCACTCCTGACTCCTATGTGTGCCATCTCTCACTCAGTGGGCCATAGAAAGCCTATTTATTTTTTTGCTTGATTTGGGTTCTAAAATCTACCTGAAAAAATCACTAAATCAATCAGTGGGAGAAAAATATTGGCCTCTGGGCTTGTGTGCCACTCCTGACTCCTGTGTGTGCCATCTCTCACTCAGTGGGCCATAGAAAGCCTATTTATTTTTTTGCTTGATTTGGGTTCTAAAACCTACCTGAAAAAATCACTAAATCAATCAGTGGGAGAAAAATATTGGCCTCTGGGCTTGTGTGCCACTCCTGACTCCTGTGTGTGCCATCTCTCACTCAGTGGGCCATAGAAAGCCTATTTATTTTTTTGCTTGATTTGGGTTCTAAAATCTACCTGAAAAAATCACTACATCAATCTGTGGGAGATAAATATTGGCCTCTGGGCTTGTGTGCCACTCCTGACTCCTGTGTGTGCCATCTCTCACTCAGTGGGCCATAGAAAGCCTATTAATTTTTTTGGTTGATTGGTGTTCTAAATTCTACCTGAAAAAATCACTAAATCAAGCAGTGGGAGATAAATATTGGCCTCTGGGCTTGTGTGCCACTCCTGACTCCTATGTGTGCCATCTCTCACTCAGTGGGCCATAGAAAGCCTATTTATTTTTTTGCTTGATTTGGGTTCTAAAATCTACCTGAAAAAATCACTACATCAATCAATGGGAGAAAAATATTGGCCTCTGGGCTTGTGTGCCACTCCTGACTCCTATGTGTGCCATCTCTCACTCAGTGGGCCATAGAAAGCCTATTTATTTTTTTGCTTGATTTGGGTTCTAAAATCTACCTGAAAAAAAAACAAAATCAATTAATGGGAGAAAAATATTGGCCTCTGGGCTTGTGTGCCACTCCTGACTCCTGTGTGTGCCATCTCTCACTCAGTGGGCCATAGAAAGCCTATTTATTTTTTTACTTGATTTGGGTTCTAAAATCTACCTGAAAAAATCACTACATCAATCAGTGGGAGAAAAATATTGGCCTCTGGGCTTGTGTGCCACTCCTGACTCCTGTGTGTGCCATCTCTCACTCAGTGGGCCATAGAAAGCCTATTTATTTTTTTGCTTGATTTGGGTTCTAAAATCTACCTGAAAAAATCACTAAATCAATCAGTGGGAGATAAATATTGGCCTCTGGGCTTGTGTGCCACTCCTGACTCCTGTGTGTGCCATCTCTCACTCAGTGGGCCATAGAAAGCCTATTTATTTTTTTGCTTGATTTGGGTTCTAAAATCTACCTGAAAAAATCACTACATCAATCAATGGGAGAAAAATATTGGCCTCTGGGTTTGTGTGCCACTCCTGACTCCTATGTGTGCCATCTCTCTCAGTGGGCCATAGAAAGCCTATTTATTTTTTTGCTTGATTTGGGTTCTAAAATCTACCTGAAAAAATCACTAAATCAATCAGTGGGAGATAAATATTGGCCTCTGGGCTTGTGTGCCACTCCTGACTCCTGTGTGTGCCATCTCTCACTCAGTGGGCCATAGAAAGCCTATTTATTTTTTTGCTTGATTTGGGTTCTAAAATCTACCTGAAAAAATCACTACATCAATCAGTGGGAGAAAAATATTGGCCTCTGGGCTTGTGTGCCACTCCTGACTCCTGTGTGTGCCATCTCTCACTCAGTGGGCCATAGAAAGCCTATTTATTTTTTTGGTTGATTTGGGTTCTAAAATCTACCTGAAAAAATCACTACATCAATCAATGGGAGAAAAATATTGGCCTCTGGGCTTGTGTGCCACTCCTGACTCCTATGTGTGCCATCTCTCACTCAGTGGGCCATAGAAAGCCTATTTATTTTTTTGCTTGATTTGGGTTCTAAAATCTACCTGAAAAAATCACTAAATCAATCAGTGGGAGAAAAATATTGGCCTCTGGGCTTGTGTGCCACTCCTGACTCCTGTGTGTGCCATCTCTCACTCAGTGGGCCATAGAAAGCCTATTTATTTTTTTGCTTGATTTGGGTTCTAAAATCTACCTGAAAAAATCACTACATCAATCAGTGGGAGAAAAATATTGGCCTCTGGGCTTGTGTGCCACTCCTGACTCCTGTGTGTGCCATCTCTCACTCAGTGGGCCATAGAAAGCCTATTTATTTTTTTGCTTGATTTGGGTTCTAAAATCTACCTGAAAAAATCACTAAATCAATCAGTGGGAGAAAAATATTGGCCTCTGGGCTTGTGTGCCACTCCTGACTCCTGTGTGTGCCATCTCTCACTCAGTGGGCCATAGAAAGCCTATTTATTTTTTTGGTTGATTTGGGTTCTAAAATCTACCTGAAAAAATCACTACATCAATCAATGGGAGAAAAATATTGGCCTCTGGGCTTGTGTGCCACTCCTGACTCCTATGTGTGCCATCTCTCACTCAGTGGGCCATAGAAAGCCTATTTATTTTTTTGCTTGATTTGGGTTCTAAAATCTACCTGAAAAAATCACTAAATCAATCAGTGGGAGAAAAATATTGGCCTCTGGGCTTGTGTGCCACTCCTGACTCCTGTGTGTGCCATCTCTCACTCAGTGGGCCATAGAAAGCCTATTTATTTTTTTGCTTGATTTGGGTTCTAAAACCTACCTGAAAAAATCACTAAATCAATCAGTGGGAGAAAAATATTGGCCTCTGGGCTTGTGTGCCACTCCTGACTCCTGTGTGTGCCATCTCTCACTCAGTGGGCCATAGAAAGCCTATTTATTTTTTTGCTTGATTTGGGTTCTAAAATCTACCTGAAAAAATCACTACATCAATCAGTGGGAGAAAAATATTGGCCTCTGGGCTTGTGTGCCACTCCTGACTCCTGTGTGTGCCATCTCTCACTCAGTGGGCCATAGAAAGCCTATTTATTTTTTTGCTTGATTTGGGTTCTAAAATCTACCTGAAAAAATCACTACATCAATCTGTGGGAGATAAATATTGGCCTCTGGGCTTGTGTGCCACTCCTGACTCCTGTGTGTGCCATCTCTCACTCAGTGGGCCATAGAAAGCCTATTAATTTTTTTGGTTGATTGGTGTTCTAAATTCTACCTGAAAAAATCACTAAATCAAGCAGTGGGAGATAAATATTGGCCTCTGGGCTTGTGTGCCACTCCTGACTCCTGTGTGTGCCATCTCTCACTCAATGGGCCATAGAAAGCCTATTTATTTTTTTGCTTGATTTGGGTTCTAAAATGTACCTGAAAAAATCACTACATCAATCAGTGGGAGATAAATATTGGCCTCTGGGCTTGTGTGCCACTCCTGACTCCTGTTTGTGCCATCTCTCACTCAGTGGGCCATAGAAAGCCTAATAATTTTTTTGGTTGATTTGGGTTCAAAATTCTACCTGAAAAAATCACTAAATCAAGCAGTGGGAGATAAATATTGGCCTCTGGGCTTGTGTGCCACTCCTGACTCCTGTGTGTGCCATCTCTCACTCAGTGGGCCATAGAAAGCCTATTTATTTTTTTATTTGGTTTCTAAATTCTTCCTGAAAAAATCATTTTATTTTATTTGGTTTCTAAATTCTTCCTGAAAAAAAAAAAATCAGTGGGAGATTAATATTGCCCTTTCTGCTTGTGTGCCAGTCTTGACTCCTGGGTGTGCCATCTCTCTCTCTCTCTCTCTCTCAAATAGTGGGCCATAGAAAGCCTATTTATTTTTTTTGCTTGATTTGGGTTCTAAATTCTACCTGAAAAAATCAATAAATCAATCAGTGGTAGATAAATATTGGCCTCTGGGCTTGTGTGCCACTCCTGACTCCTGTGTGTGCCATCTCTCACTCAGTGGGCCATAGAAAGCCTATTTTATTTTATTTGGTTTCTAAATTCTTCCTGAAAAAATCATTTTATTTTATTTTGTTTCTAAAGTCTCCCTGAAAAAAAAAAAAAAAAAAAACAGTGGGAGATTAACCCCTCTGTGACCTTAGACGTACTATCCCGTCGAGGTGCCCTGGGCTTATCTGACCCTGGACGGGATAGTACGTCATAGCCGATCGGCCGCGCTCACGGGGGGAGCGCGGCCGATCGCGGCCGGGTGTCAGCTGCTTATCGCAGCTGACATCCGGCACTATGTGCCAGGAGCGGTCACGGACCGCCCCCGGCACATTAACCCCTGGCACACCGCGATCAAAGATGATCGCGATGTGCCGGCGGTGCAGGGAAGCACCGCGCAGGGAGGGGGCTCCCTGCGGGCTTCCCTGAGCCCCCCGCAGCAACGCGATGTGATCGCGTTGCTGCGAGGGTCTCCTCACCTCCCTCCCTGCTCGAGCCCCGGATCCAAGATGGCCGCGGATCCGGGTCCTGCAGGGAGGGAGGTGGCTTCACAGAGCCTGCTCAGAGCAGGCACTGTGAAGGCTGCAGCGCTGCATGTCAGATCAGTGATCTGACAGAGTGCTGTGCAAACTGTCAGATCACTGATCTGTGATGTCCCCCCCTGGGACAAAGTAAAAAAGTAAAAAAAAAATTTTCCAAATGTGTAAAAAAAATTAAAAAAAATATTCCAAAATAATGAAACAAAAAAAAAAATATTATTCCCATAAATACATTTCTTCATCTAAATAAAAAAAAAAACAATAAAAGTACACATATTTAGTATCGCCGCGTCCGTAACGACCCGACCTATAAAACTGTCCCACTAGTTAACCCCTTCAGTAAACACCGTAAGAAAAAAAAAAAAAAAACGAGGCAAAAAACAACGCTTTATTATCATACCGCCGAACAAAAAGTGGAATAACACGCGATCAAAAGGACAGATATAAATAACCATGGTACCACTGAAAGCGTCATATTATCCCGCAAAAAAAGAGCCGCCATACAGCATCATCAGCAAAAAAATAAAAAAGTTATAGTCCTGAGAATAAAGCGATGCAAAAATAATTATTTTTTCTGTAAAATAGTTTTTATCGTATAAAAGCACCAAACCATAAAAAAATGATATAAATGAGGTATCGCTGTAATCGTACTGACCCGAAGAATAAAACTGATTTATCAATTTTACCAAACGCGGAACGGTATAAACGCCTCCCCCAATAGAAATTCATGAATAGCTGGCTTTTGGTCATTCTTCCTCACAAAAATCGGAATAAAAAGCGATAAAAAAATGTCACGTGCCCAAAAATGTTTTCAATAAAAACGTCAACTCGTCCCGCAAAAAACAAGACCTCACATGACTCTGTGGACCAAAATATGGAAAAATTATAGCTCTCAAAATGTGGTATTGCAAAAAATATTTTTTGCAATAAAAAGGGTCTTTCAGTGTGTGACGGCTGCCAATCATAAAAATCCGCTAAAAAACTCGCTATAAAAGTAAATCAAACCCCCCTTCATCACCCCCTTAGTTAGGGAAAAATAAAAAAAAATGTATTTATTTCCATTTTCCCGTTAGGGCTAGGGTTAGGGCTAGGGCTAGGGTTAGGACTAGGGTTAGGGCTAGGGCTAGGGTTAGGGCTAGGGTTAGGGCTAGGGCTAGGGTTAGGGTTAGGGCTAGGGTTAGGGCTAGGGTTAGGGTTAGGGCTAGGGTTAGGGCTAGGGTTAGGGCTAGGGTTAGGGCTAGGGTTAGGGTTAGGGCTAGGGTTAGGGTTAGGGTTGGGGCTACAGTTAGGGTTGGGGCTAAAGTTAGGGTTAGGGTTTAGATTACATTTACAGTTGGGAATAGGGTTGGGATTAGGGTTAGGGGTGTGTCAGGGTTAGAGGTGTGGTTAGGGTTACCGTTGGAATTAGGGTTAGGGGTGTGTTTAGATTAGGGTTTCAGTTATAATTGGGGGGTTTCCACTGTTTCGGCACATCAGGGGCTCTCCAAACACGACATGGCGTCCGATCTCAATTCCAGCCAATTCTGCGTTGAAAAAGTAAAACAGTGCTCCTTCCCTTCCGAGCTCTCCTGTGTGCCCAAACAGGGGTTTACCCCAACATATGGGGTATCAGCGTACTCAGGACAAATTGGACAACAACTTTTGTGGACCAATTTCTCCTGTTACCCTTGGGAAAATACAAAACTGGGGGCTAAAAAATAATTTTTGTGGGAAAACAAAAAGATTTTTTATTTTCACGGCTCTGCGTTATAAACTGTAGTGAAACACTTGGGGGTTCAAAGTTCTCACAACACATCTAGATAAGTTCATTGAGGGGTCTAGTTTCCAATATGGGGTCACTTGTGGGGGGTTTCTACTGTTTAGGTACATTAGGGGCTCTGCAAACGCAATGTGACGCCTGCAGACCAATCCATCTAAGTCTGCATTCCAAATGATGCTCCTTCCCTTCCGAGCCCTCCCATGCGCCCAAACGGTGGTTCCCCCCCACATATCGGGTATCAGCGTACTCAGGACAAATTGGACAACAACATTTAGGGTCCAATTTCTCCTGCTAACCTTGGAAAAATACAAAACTGGGGGCTAAAATATAATTTTTGTGGAAAAAAAAAAATTTTTCATTTGCATGGCTCTGCGTTATAAACTGTAGTGAAATACTTGGGGGTTCAAAGCTCTCACAACACATCAAGATGAGTTCCTTAGGGGGTCTACTTTCCAAAATGGTGTCACTTGTGGGGGGTTTCTACTGTTTAGGTACATTAGGGGCTCTGCAAACGCAATGTGACGCCTGCAGACCATTCCATCTAAGTCTGCATTCCAAATGGCGCTCCTTCCCTTCCGAACCCTCCCATGCGCCCAAACGGTGGTTCCCCCCCACATATGGGGTATCAGCGTACTCAGGACAAATTGGACAACAACTTTTGGGGTCCAATTTCTCCTGTTACCCTAGGGAAAATACAAAACTGGGGGCTAAAAAATAATTTTTGTGGGAAAAAAATTTTGTTTTATTTTTATGGCTCTGCATTATAAACTTCTGTGAAGCCCTTGGTGGGTCAAAGTGCTCACCACACATCCAGATAAGTTCCTTAGGGGGTCTACTTTCCAAAATGGTGTCACTTGTGGGGGGTTTCAATGTTTAGGCACATCAGTGGCTCTCCAAACGCAACATGGCGTTCCATCTCAATTCCTGTCAATTTTGCATTGAAAAGTCAAACGGCGCTCCTTCCCTTCCGAGCTCTCCCATGCGCCCAAACAGTGGTTTACTGCCACATATGGGGTATCAGCGTACTCGGGACAAATTGGACAACAACTTTTGAGGTCCAATTTCTTCTCTTACCCTTGGAAAAATAAAAAATTGGGGGCAAAAATATAATTTTTGTGAAAAAATATGATTTTTTATTTTTACGGTTCTGCATTATAAACTTCTGTGAAGCACTTGGTGGGTCAAAGTGCTCACCACACATCCAGATAAGTTCCTTAGGGGGTCTACTTTCCAAAATGGTGTCACTTGTGGGGGGTTTCAATGTTTAGGCACATCAGTGGCTCTCCAAACGCAACATGGCGTCCCATCTCAATTTCTGTCAATTTTGCATTGAAAAGTCAAACTGCGCTTCTTCCCTTCCGAGCTCTCCCATGCGCCCAAACAGTGGTTTACTGCCACATATGGGGTATCAGCGTACTCAGGACAAATTGGACAACAACTTTTTGGGTCCAATTTCTCCTGTTACCCTTGGTAAAATAAAACAAATTGGAGCTGAAGTAAATTTTTTGTGTAAAAAAGTTAAATGTTCATTTTTATTTAAACATTCCAAAAATTCCTATTAAACACCTGAAGGGTTAATAAACTTCTTGAATGTGGTTTTGAGCACCTTGAGGGGTGCAGTTTTTAGAATGGTGTCACACTTGGGCATTTTCTATCATATAGACCCCTCAAAATGACTTCAAATGAGACGTGGTCCCTAAAAAAAAATGGTGTTGTAAAAATGAGAAATTGCTGGTCAACTTTTAACCCTTATAACTCCCTAACAAAAAAAAAATTGGTTCCAAAATTATGCTGATGTAAAGGAGACATGTGGGAAATGTTACTTATTAAGTATTTTGTGTGACATATCTCTGTGATTTAATTGCATAAAAATTCAAAGTTTGAAAATTGCGAAATTTTCAAAATTTTCGCCAAATTTCCGTTTTTTTCACAAATAAACGCAGGTACTATCAAAGAAATTTTACCACTTTCATGAAGTACAATATGTCACGAGAAAACAATGTCAGAATCACCAGGATCCGTTGAAGCGTTTCGGAGTTATAACCTCATAAAGGGACAGTGGTCAGAATTGTAAAAATTGGCCTGGTCATTAACGTGCAAACCACCCTTGGGGGTAAAGGGGTTAATATTGCCCTTTCTGCTTGTGTGCCAGTCTTGACTCCTGGGTGTGCCATCTCTCTCTCTCTCTCTCAAATAGTGGGCCATAGAAAGCCTATTTATTTTTTTGCTTGATTTGGGTTCTAAATTCTACCTGAAAAAATCAATAAATCAATCAGTGGGAGAAAAATATTGGCCTCTGGGCTTGTGTGCCACTCCTGACTCCTGTGTGTGCCATCTCTCACTCAGTGGGCCAAAGAAAGCATATTTTTTTTCTTTATTTGGTTTCTAAATTCTCCCTGAAAAAATCATTTTATTTTATTTGGTTTCTAAATTCTTCCTGAAAAAATCATTTTATTTTATTTTGTTTCTAAAGTCTCCCTGAAAAAAAAAAAAAAAACAGTGGGAGATTAATATTGCCCTTTCTCCTTGTGTGCCAGTCTTGACTCCTGGGTGTGCCATCTATCTCTCTCTCTCAAATAGTGGGCCATAGAAAGCCTATTTAATTTTTGCTTGATTTGGGTTCTAAAATCTACCTGAAAAAATCACTACATCAATCAGTGGGAGAAATATATTGGCCTCTGGGCTTGTGTGCCACTCCTGACTCCTTTGTGTGCCATCTCTCACTCAGTGGGCCATAGAAAGCCTATTTATTTTTTTGGTTGATTTGGGTTCAAAAATCTACCTGAAAAAATCACTACATCAATCAGTGGGAGATAAATATTGGCATCTGGGCTTGTGTGCCACTCCTGACTCATGTGTGTGCCATCTCTCACTCAGTGGGCCATAGAAAGCCTATTTATTTTTTTATTTGGTTTCTAAATTCTTCCTGAAAAAATCATTTTATTTTATTTGGTTTCTAAATTCTTCCTGAAAAAATCATTTTATTTTATTTTGTTTCTAAAGTCTCCCTGAAAAAAAAAATCAGTGGGAGATTAATATTGCCCTTTCTGCTTGTGTGCCAGTCTTGACTCCTGGGTGTGCCATCTCTCTCTCTCAAATAGTGGGCCATAGAAAGCCTATTTATTTTTTTGCTTGATTTGGGTTCTAAATTCTAGCTGAAAAAATCAATAAATCAATCAGTGGGAGATAAATATTGGCCTCTGGGCTTGTGTGCCACTCCTGACTCCTGTGTGTGCCATCTCTCACTCAGTGGGCCATAGAAAGCCTATTTTTTTTTATTTGGTTTCTAAATTCTCCCTGATAAAATCATTTTATTTTATTTGGTTTCTAAATTCTTCCTGAAAAAATCATTTTATTTTATTTTGTTTCTAAAGTCTCCCTGAAAAAAAAAAAATCAGTGGGAGATTAATATTGCCCTTTCTGCTTGTGTGCCAGTCTCGACTCCTGGGTGTGCCATCTCTCTCTCTCTCTCAAATTGTGGGCAATAGAAAGCCTATTTATTTTTTTGCTTGATTTGGGCTCTAAATTCTACCTGAAAAAATCAATAAATCAATTAGTGGGAGAAATATATTGGCCTCTGGGCTTGTGTGCCACTCCTGACTCCTGTGTGTGCCATCTCTCACTCAGTGGGCCATAGAAAGCCTATTTTTTTTTTTTGTTTCTATATTCTCCCTGAAAAAATCATTTTATTTTATTTGGTTTCTAAATTCTTCCTGAAAAAATCATTTTATTTTATTGTGTTTCTAAAGTCTCTCTGAAAAAAAAAAAAAAATCAGTGGGAGATTAATATTGACATTTGTGCTTGAGTGACAGTCCTGCGTGTGTGGCATCTCTGTGATTTGGTGCCACAGAAAACAGAGTGTGTAACATTGTGCCTGATTTTCCTTGTGGTCTCACCAACCTGTAAAGGGATATTGAAATCATACTGAAGTTATAGCTCACCGTGTAAGTTGTTTGACAGCAAGAAATAAAGTTACTTTGTTTAAGTTTTTAAAACAATGAGGAAGTCTGGTGCAAGAGGTCGTGGCCGTGGGCGTTCATTGTCAGCTGGTAATGATGGTAGTGGTAGTGGAGCATCAGGTGGTCGTGGGAAAAAAATATTCCACCTAAGTCTGGAGCTGTGGAGCCAGGTTCGTCGTCTGGCTACACAAGGCCTCGAACGCTCTCTTTTCTGGGAGTAGGAAAACCGCTTTTAAAGCCGGAGCAGCAACAGCAAGTTTTGGCTTACCTTGCAGACTCAGCCTCTAGCTCTTTTGCCTCCTCTTCTGAAACTGGTAAATGTAAAAGCAGCGCGTCACTTGTGGATGTTCACGGTCAGGGACAAGTCGCTTCCTTGTCCTCTTCAGCAAAAACAACAACAAGAGAGAAGGATGCAGCAGGCGACACAACGGGTTACTCCATGGAGCTCTTTACACATACCGTCCCTGGCTTAGAAAGTGAAACAGTTAACAGGCCATGCCCATTACAAGTAGATTCTGACATGGAGTGCACTGATGCACAGCCACAGCCAGACTACTATGCTGCTCCTTTGACTCAGACCACAACATTGCCCTCTCAGGGTACTGATCCACAATCAGACCCTGATGAGACTATGTTGCCCCGTCACGAACGCTATACCACTGACCGACACGGTGACACAGACGAAGTTGCACACGAGCTAGAAGAGGAGGTAATAGATGACCCAGTTGTTGACCCCGATTGGCAGCCATTGGGGGAACAGGGTGCAGGCGGCAGTAGTTCTGAAGCGGAGGTGGAGGAGGGGCCGCAGCAGGCATCAACATCGCAACAGGTTCCATCTGCCGGGCCCGTATCTGGCCCAAAACGCGTGGCAAAGCCAAAACCTGTTGGAGGACAGCGTGGCCATCCGGTTAAAGCTAAGTCTGCAATCCCTGAAAAGGGATTCGATGCTAGGAAGAGTGCAGTCTGGCATTTTTTTAAACAACATCCAATTGATCAGCTCAAAGTCATCTGTCAAAAATGTTCAACTAGCTTAAGCAGAGGTCAGAATCTGAAAAGTCTCAATACAAGTTGCATGCATAGACATTTAACCACCATGCATTTTCAAGCCTGGACTAACTACCAAACGTCCCTTAAGGTTGTAGCACCCTCGGCCAATGAAGCTAGTCAGCAACGCAACATCCCTTCCGTCACTGTAAGGCCACCATTTTCCGCACCACCGGCAGTATCTGTGCAGGTTTCTTTGCCAGCCAAAAGCAGTCAGGGTCAGGGAATCACCAGTTTTGTAGGATGAAATATTGCATCTAGGGCACCGGCGGAAACAATACCGTCTCCAACCGTCTCTCAGTCTGTCATGTCCACCGGCAAACCCGCTAGTTCCACGATCTCCAGCTCTCCAGTCCAGCTCACCCTACATGAGACTCTGGTTAGAAAAAGGAAGTACTTATCCTCGCATCCGCGTACACAGGGTTTTAACGTCCACATAGCTAGATTAATCTCGTTAGAGATGATGCCCTACCGGTTAGTTGAAGGCGAAGCTTTTAAAGCCCCCGATGGAGTACGCTGAACCACGCTACGAGCTACCCAGTCGACACTTTTTTTCCAGAAAAGCCATCCCAGCCCTGCACCAGCATGTTAAACAGCGCATCGTCCATGCACTCAGGCAATCTGTGAGTACAAAGGTGCACCTGACTACAGATGCATGGACCAGTAGGTATGGCCAGGGAAGTTACGTGTCCATCACGGCACACTGGGTGAATGTGGTGGATGCAGGGTCCACAGGGGACATCAATTTCGGGACAGTTGTGCCTAGCCCACGGTCTAGGAAACAGTTGGCTGTAGGCATTCGCACCCCCTCCTCCTCCTCCTCGTCCTCCTGCAGAAGCGAGAGCTCTTCCACAGACTGCAGTCGCCCAACCACTCCATCGGCAGCAGACACTGTTGCACACCAGTTGTCCCATTATGGGCCAGCTACTGGCAAGCGTCAGCAAGCTGTATTGGCTATGAAGTGTTTGGGCGACAACAGACACACTGCGGAAGTTCTGTCCGAGTTCTTGCAGCAAGAAACGCAGTCGTGGCTGGGCACAGTAGATCTTGAGGCAGGCAAGGTAGTGAGTGATAACGGAAGGAATTTCATGGCTGCCATCTCCCTTTCCCAACTGAAACACATTCCTTGCCTGGCTCACACCTTAAACCTGGTGGTGCAGTGCTTATTGAAAACTTATCCTGGGTTCTCCGACCTGCTCCTCAAAGTGCGTGGACTTTGCTCTCATATCCGCCGTTCGCCTGTACACTCCAGCCGTATGCAGACCTATCAGCGGTCTTTGAACCTTCCCCAGCATCGCCTAATCATAGACGTTGCAACAAGGTGGAACTCAACACTACACATGCTTCAGAGACTGTGCGAACAGAGGCGGGCTGTTATGTTTTTGTGGGAGGATACACATACACGGGCAGGCAGTAGGATGGCAGACATGGAGTTGTCAGGTGTGCAGTGGTCGAAGATACAAGACATGTGTCAAGTCCTTCAGTGTTTTGAGGAATGCACACGGCTGGTTAGTGCAGACAACGCCATAATAAGCATGAGCATCCCCCTAATGTGTCTGCTGATGTAAAGTTTGAAGCACATAAAGAATCAGGCGTCTGCACCAGAGGAAGAGGAAAGCCTTGATGACAGTCAGCCATTGTCTGGTCAGGGCAGTGTACAGGACGAGGTAGCGGGCGAAGAGGAGGTGGAGGACGAGGAGGATGATGGGGATGAGTATATTTTTAATGAGGAAGCTTTCCCGGGGGCACTGGAAATTGGTTGCGTGGCAAGGCCGGGTTCTGGTTTTTTGAGGGACACAAGTGACGTAGATTTGCCTGAAACTGCCCCTCAACCAATCACAACCGCAGATTTGACAACTGGAACTTTGGCCCACATGGCAGATTATGCCTTACGTATCCTCAAAAGGGACACACGCATTACTAAAATGATGAACGATGACGATTACTGGTTGGCCTGCCTCCTTGATCCTCGCTATAAAGGCAAATTGCAAAATATTATGCCACATGAGAACTTGGAACTAATATTAGCAACCAAACAATCAACTCTTGTTGATCGTTTGCTTCAGGCATTGCCAGCACACAGCGCCCATGATCGTTCTCACACGAGCTCCAGGTGGCAGCAGACCAGGAGTG
The DNA here is from genome assembly GCF_032444005.1 of Ranitomeya imitator. Classification (NCBI taxonomy): domain Eukaryota; kingdom Metazoa; phylum Chordata; class Amphibia; order Anura; family Dendrobatidae; genus Ranitomeya; species Ranitomeya imitator. The sequence continues at coordinate 548,286,082 of NC_091286.1, read as the reverse complement.
TTAGGGGTGCACACATCAGAAGTGGCGTTGGACAGACGGGTTTTCTGACCAGGTTGTGGAGTGATTTTGCTATGACCGCAGACAGGACAGGTACTGCTGCATCAATTGAAAGTGACAGGAGACAACATTTGTCCAGTATGGCTACAAACTATTTTTCATCCCTTATATATGTTCTCCCTCAACCGTCATTCCCATTTGATTCCAGTAATCAAAATTAGACACCTGGCCAGAATTGGCAGAATATGCATTGCAGGAGCTTGCTTGCCCGGCAGCTAGTGTCCTATCAGAAAGAGTATTCAGTGCTGCAGGTTCAATATTAACTGAAAAAAGGACTCGTCTGGCTACCCAAAATGTTGATGATCTAACATTCATTAAAATGAACCACAACTGGATTTCGAATTCTTTTGCCCCACCTTGCCTGGCCGACACCTAGCTTTCCTATGAAAAGCTCTTGCCTGTGGACTACTGTGAATTACTTTTCTAACGTCTAATTTGCTGCAGCTGATTGTCCAGCATACGACATGTTTACACCTCCCTAAATGGCCAAACTCCCCACACGGGGCCGTGGTATCGCGACTTGGCGCAAGCACCCGTGAGAGTGCTGTTTGTCTGAAGAGGTGGGTGTGCCCGCCTTTGGTCGACAGCACTGCCACTGGGTCCCTCATAGTACAATAAAGTGTCTCTGGCGGTGGTGGTGCGCACCCAACGTCAGACACACTGTTGTAACATGAGGGGCTCTGGGCCTGTACCTCCGGCCACAAGAGAGTTCACCCACCCACAGGTCAAACATTGCTCTACCACTTCCACAGTTATCTCTCACACTTCCACCAATGTTTAGTCTATGCTCTGACATCCTTCCATTCCTGCCACGGACAATACCATTGTGTTGACATGTATGATGGTACTTAACATAGTCAGGTTCAGTGTCCTCTATTTACCACAGTAAATACTTTGCGCTAAATGAGTAGGTCTGAAACTACGCAGAGGATCCCACCCCTGTACCTAATGATTGCACCCTTTAGTGTTTTCGTTTTGTTTTAATGCGAAACATTCACATTTATTTATTGTTTTGGACTACTAACTGGCAGACACTCATTACAATCGGCCTCCACTGACCAGACCACTGCTGCCCGTGTACCCCTGGAACCAATTATAAAGTGCCTACAGCCTGTCCAATTTTATTATGTTAGGCCTTTGAAGCCTGTCTGCGGTCCCTCCTTCCACTAGGCCTCCACTGACCACACCACTGCTGCCCGTGTACCCCTGGAACCAATCATCAAGTGCCTACAGCCTGTCCAATTTTATTATGTTAGGCCTTCAAAGCCTGTCTGCGGTTCCTCCTTCCACTAGGCCTCCACTGACCAGACCACTGCTGCCCGTGTACCCCTGGAACCTATTTAAAAGTGCCTACAGCCAGCTTAATTTATTATGTTAGGCCTTCGAAGCCTGTCTGCGGTCCCTCCTTCCACTAGACCTCCACTGACCTGTGTACTGCTGCCCGTGTACCCCTGGAACCAATTTTAAATTGCCTACAGCCAGCCCAATTTATTATGTTAGGCCTTCGAAGCCTGTCTGCGGTCCCTCCTTCCACTAGGCCTCCACTGACCAGACCACTGCTGCCCGTGTACCCCTGGAACCAATCATAAAGTGCCTACAGCCTGTCCAATTTTATTATGTTAGGCCTTCGAAGCCTGTCTGCGGTCCCTCCTTCCACTAGGCCTCCACTGACCAGACCACTGCTGCCCGTGTACCCCTGGAACCAATTTTAAATTGCCTACAGCCAGCCCAATTTTATTATGTTAGGCCTTCGAAGCCTGTCTGCAGCCCGTTCTTTCTACTACTACTACACTGACCAGTCTACTGCTGCCTGTGTACCCCTGGAACCTATTTAAAAGTGCCTACAGCCCAATATTTTTTTATGTTAGGCCTTCGAAGCCTGTCTGCGGCCCGTTCTTTCTACTACTACTACACTGACCAGTCTACTGCTGCCCGTGTACCCCTGGAACCAATGTTAAAGTGCCTACAGTCCAATATTTTTTTATGTTAGGCCTTCGAAATCTGTCTGCGGCCCGTTCTTTCTACTACTACACTGACCAGTCTACTGCTGCCCGTGTACCCCTGGAACCAATGTTAAAGTGCCTACAGTCCAATATTTTTTTATGTTAGGCCTTCGAAGCCTGTCTGTGGCCCGTTCTTTCTACTACTCCTACACTGACCAGACCACTGCTGCCCGTGTACCCCTGGAACCAATCATAAAGTGCCTACAGCCTGTCCAATTTTATTATGTTAGGCCTTCGAAGCCTGTCTGCGGTCCCTCCTTCCACTAGGCCTCCACTGACCAGACCACTGCTGCCCGTGTACCCCTGGACCCTATTTAAAAGTGCCTACAGCCAGCCCAATTTATTATGTTAGGCCTTTGAAGCCTGTCTGCGGTCCCTCCTTCCACTAGGCCTCCACTGACCTGTGTACTGCTGCCCGTGTACCCCTGGAACCAATTTTAAATTGCCTACAGCCAGCCCAATTTATTATGTTAGGCCTTCGAAGCCTGTCTGCGGTCCCTCCTTCCACTAGGCCTCCACTGACCAGACCACTGCTGCCCGTGTACCCCTGGAACCAATTATAAAGTGCCTACAGCCTGTCCAATTTTATTATGTTAGGCCTTCGAAGCCTGTCTGCGGTCCCTCCTTCCACTAGGCCTCCACTGACCAGACCACTGCTGCCCGTGTACCCCTGGAACCAATTTTAAATTGCCTACAGCCAGCCCAATTTTATTATGTTAGGCCTTCGAAGCTTGTCTGCGGCCCGTTCTTTCTACTACTACTACACTGACCAGTCTACTACTGCCTGTGTACCCCTGGAACCTATTTAAAAGTGCCTACAGCCCAATATTTTTTTATGTTAGGCCTTCGAAGCCTGTCTGCGGCCCGTTCTTTCTACTACTCTTACACTGACCAGACCACTGCTGCCCGTGTACCCCTGGAACCTATTTTTAATTGCATAGAGCATCCTTTTTTTAATAGTAGGCGTACAAAGTCTGTCTGCGGTCCACTATTGAAATTGTCCTCCACTGCCCAGAGCAATGCTGCCTGTGTACCCCTGTAACCTTTTTTAAGCTGCAGTGAGCCACATATTTGGTTTAAGGCCTACTACCTGTGTCTGTCTGCGCCACTCAATACAGCTGTGTTCCTTTGAAAAAAGCTGAGCGTCAATAGTCTTGTTTTCAGCCTCTAGGAATTTTAAAACTGCATTGGGGCTACAACTTTGGTAGGGCCTACTAACGGTGTCTGCCGCCACAAGGTGTGCCCCAGGTTTCGTCCACATTGCTTCGATCTTCCTACTCTCGTTTAGTAGTTGGTGAAAACTACACTGCATAAGGCCTACAAATTGGGTATGGGGTGTAGAGACGGTGTGTTCAACTCCAAGGTGTTCCCCAGGTTTCCTCTCCATTGCTTCAATCTTAATGCTCTCGTTTAGTAGTTGTTGGAAACTACACTGCATTAGGCCTACACATTTGGTATGGGGTGTAGAGAGACGGTGTGTTCCACTCCAAGGTGTTCCCCAGGTTTCCTCTCCATTGCTTCAATCTTAATGCTCTCGTTTAGTAGTTGTTGGAAACTACACTGCATTAGGCCTACAAATTGGGTATGGGGTGTAGAGGAACGGTGTGTTCCACTCCAAGGTGTTCCCCAGGTTTCCTCTCCATTGCTTCAATCTTAATGCTCACGTTTAGTAGTTGTTGGAAACTACACTGCATTAGGCCTACAAATTGGGTATGGAGTGTAGAGAGACGGTGTGTTCAACTCCAAGGTGTTCCCCAGGTTTCCTCTCCATTGCTTCAATCTTAATGCTCTCGTTTAGTACTTGTTGGAAACTACACTGCATTAGGCCTACAAATTGGGTATGAGGTGTAGAGAGACGGTGTGTTCAACTTCAAGGAGTTCCACAGGTTTCCTCTCCATTGCTTCAATCTTAATGCTCTCGTTTAATAGTTGTTGGAAACTACACTGCATTAGGCCTACAAATTGGGTATGGGGTGTAGAGACGGTGTGTTCCACTCCAAGGTGTTCCCCAGGTTTCCTCTCCATTGCTTCAATCTTAATGCTCTCGTTTAGTAGTTGTTGGAAACTACACTGCATTAGGCCTACACATTTGGTATGGGGTGTAGAGAGACGGTGTGTTCAACTCCAAGGTGTTCCCCAGGTTTCCTCTCCATTGCTTCAATCTTAATGCTCTCGTTTAGTAATTGTTGGAAACTACACTGCATTAGGCCTACACATTTGGTATGGGGTGTAGAGAGACGGTGTGTTCAACTCCAAGGTGTTCCCCAGGTTTCCTCTCCATTGCCTCAATCTTAATGCTCTCGTTTAGTAGTTGTTGGAAACTACACTGCATTAGGCCTACACATTTGGTATGGGGTGTAGAGACGGTGTGTTCCACTCCAAGGTGTTCCCCAGGTTTCCTCTCCATTGCTTCAATCTTAATGCTCTCGTTTAGTAGTTGTTGGAAACTACACTGCATTAGGCCTACACATTTGGGTATGGGGTGTAGAGAGACGGTGTGTTACACTCCAAGGTGTTCCCCAGGTTTCGTCCACATTGCTTCGATCTTCCTACTCTTGTTTAGTTGTTGGTGAAAACTACACTGCATAAGGCCTACACATTTGGTATGGGGTGTAGAGACGGTGTGTTCCACTCCAAGGTGTTCCCCAGGTTTCCTCTCCATTGCTTCAATCTTAATGCTCTCGTTTAGTAGTTGTTGGAAACTACACTGCATTAGGCCTACAAATTGGGTATGGGGTGTAGAGAGACGGTGTGTTCAACTCCAAGGTGTTCCCCAGGTTTCCTCTCCATTGCTTCAATCTTAATGCTCTCGTTTAGTAGTTGTTGGAAACTACACTGCATTAGGCCTACAAATTGGGTATGGGGTGTAGAGAGACGGTGTGTTCCACTCCAAGGTGTTCCCAAGGTTTCCTCTCCATTGCTTCAATCTTAATGCTCTCATTTAGTAGTTGTTGGAAACTACACTGCATTAGGCCTACACATTTGGTATGGGGTGTAGAGACGGTGTGTTCCACTCCAAGGTGTTCCCCAGGTTTCCTCTCCATTGCTTCAATCTTAATGCTCTCGTTTAGTAGTTGTTGGAAACTACACTGCATTAGGCCTACAAATTGGGTATGGGGTGTAGAGATGGTGTGTTCCACTCCAAGGTGTTCTCCAGGTTGCCTTTCCTGAGCTTCTATCTTCAGGCTCTTGTTAAATAGTGGTTAAATGGAACAACTGCATTTGTCGTACTAGTTGGTTTGGGGCCTACTAACAGTGTCTGCCGCTCCTTGCTGTTCTCCTGGTTTCCTGTCCTGAAATTCCATTTTCAGGCTCTCGTTAAGTAGTTGTTAATGTTAGACTGCATTTGGCCTACTAGTTGGGTTGGGGCCTACTATCGGTGTCTGCCACTCCTTGCTGTTCTCCTCCACTGAACAAAGCTGTGCCGCCTGTTTACTACGGTTGCCAATTTTGAACTGCATTTCGACTACTTACTGATTTGGGCCTACTCTCTGTGTCAGCCTCTTATTCCAGTTGTCCTCCACTGCAATGCCCCCTGGTTAGTCCTGTGTTACCAATTTTGAACTGCATTTAGCCAACTTTATTCTTTGGGCCTATATCTGTGTTTCCTCCTCATCCTGCCCATTGCCCAGCCAGTGATAGATGAGTCTGCTGGTACATTGACCCATAACGCAACATTCCCCGTGCACGCTACACAACAAGATTGTGACCCTGCTGAAAGTCAGGTTCCTCTTCCCGCATACCATACCACCTTACACGGGGACAAAGAGGAAGGTGCAGATGAAAGTGCAGGTTCCTTCATCAGGTGGGGGGAGGAATACTAGTTGGCGACTTCACTGGCAGAGGGCCTCTCATAGTACGCAAAAGTGTTGCTGCCGGTGGGAGGCGCCCCTGCCGTGCAAACACACCGCTGTACTTTGAGGGGCCCTGTGCCAGTGCCAATGCCAACGAGTGGGCCCCCCCTGCTTGCTCAGGATCACAGCACTTGCAAAGTTGAAATACTTACCTCTCCCTGCTCCACTGCCGTGACGTGGTCCAGATTTCCTGGGCCCACTAATTACTTGAACCAGCCCTACCCCCCACAACTTTAGCCAAATGACCCCCAATTTCAAATGCCTTCCAATTATTATAAGGTAAATTACGATTGACAAGCTTCTGTAACAAGAATGGATGTTTTTGCCATTAAAATGGGCAGTGTAGGTGGTTCCCTGGCCTCCACTCACTGCCGACTATGCTCCCCCATTGACTTGCATTGGGTTTCGTGTTTCGGTCGATACCCGACTTTTCGCGATAATCGGCCGATTCCACTCGACTCGACTTCTAAGATAGTCGGGTTTCGCGAAACACGGCTCGACTCTAAAAAGGTCAAGGTCGCTCAACTCTAGTCACCACTGTGCTCTGTTTTACTGCCGGCGCTGACAGTCAGTGCAGAGAAGCTGACGGTGGGGGACGTGACAGACATCAGAATGTGAGTACAGTCATGGCCAAAAGTTTTGAGAATGACACCAAAATTATATTTTCACATGATCTGCTGCCCTCTGGTTTTTATTAGTGTTTGTCTGATGTTTATATCACATACAGAAATATAATTGCAATCATATTATGAGTACCAATAGGTTATATTGACAGTTAGAATGAGTTAATGCAGCAAGTCAATATTTGCAGTGTTGACCCTTTGTAAGTACTCGGGAAGAAATCCGAGAGTGGACCCTCTGGGTCGTGACTCTAGAGCCCCCGGGGTCGAGCGGACCAGATGGAATCACCCCCTATACAGGGAGCGTTAGGAGCAGGACCTCGGGGGAATGGAGACACGACAGCTAGAGCCAAAGGGGCGACCCAAGACAAAGAAGGAAACCACAGGCTACGGGGATGGCAGGGAATAATAGGAAAACAAGACTTAACTGAAAATGACTGGAACACGGAATGGCAGAACACAGCAGGAACACGGACTGGCAGGACTCAGCAGGAACACGGACCGGTAGGACTCAGCGGGAATCACGGACTGGCAGAACACAGCAGGAACACGGGCTGGCAGGATACAGCAGGAACACGGACTGACAGGATACAGCAGGAACACGGACTGGCAGGATACAGCAGGAACACGGACTGGCAGGATACAGCAGGAACACGGACTGGCAGGATACAGCAGGAACACGGACAGGCAGGATACAGCAGGAACACGGACAGGCAGGACACAGCAGGAACACGGACCGGTAGGACTCAGCGGGAATCACGGACTGGCAGAACACAGCAGGAACACGGGCTGGCAGGATACAGCAGGAACACGGACTGGCAGGATACAGCAGGAACACGGACTGGCAAGATACAGCAGGAACACGGACAGGCAGGACACAGCAGGAACACGGACACAAAGACAAAGTAAAGACTGGGCTGAGAGAAGACTCTGGCGCAGGGGAGCCTAGGGCATAGGGACACTGACAACAGGCAGTGCACCTACAAAGCAAAGGCGTCTTACCTAGGGAGACGCCGGGAAGAAATACCCGATGGGCGCCGCCATGTTGGGGCGGAGCCACCGGGTCGCGACCTCCCAGAAGGCTCTGCGATGGAGGAGACGCGACCGCGCATGCGCAGAGGGACCGGACGCCGTGAGCAGGAGAAGGAGGAAGCAGAGCGGCGCTGGACAGGATCGCGAGTGCGCCGAGGGATGGGAGAAGCCGGGTAAGTATGCGCAGCTTACGTAACAGTACCCCCCTCCTTAGTCCCCCTCTTATTAAGACTAGAAAGGAATCTTTTCATGATAAGAGGAGCATTGATGTTCTCTTGGGGCTCCCAGGACCTCTCCTCAGGACCAAATCCCTCCCAATCAATCAAAAAATAGGTTTTACCCCTAACTACCCTTTTGGCAAGAATGTCTTTAACATTAAAGATTCCATCAGAAGTACAGAGCTGAGGAGAGGGAGAGGTAGCGGAGTGAAAACGATTAAAGACTGCAGGCTTGAGAAGAGACACATGGAAGGCATTGGGAATGCGTAAAGAGGCAGGCAACTTCAACTTATAAGAAACATCATTAATGCGACTCAAGATAGGAAAAGGACCAATATAGCGGGGACCCAGTTTGCAAGAGGGAATTTTAAGCTTGATATAGCGAGAGGAAAGCCAAACTTTATCACCCGGAGAATATGGCGGAGCATCCAAACGCCTTTTGTCAGCAAACTTTTTCATATTAAGGCTAGCTCTCTCAAGCGCCACTTTGGTCTCACTCCAAATCGTAGAGAATTCCCGGGACAAGAAATCCGCTGCCGGTACCCCCGAGGAAAGAGAAACAGGAAGAGGAATGTTCGGATGTTGACCATAGACTACAAAAAAGGGAGATTTGGAGGAAGACTCGCTGGGAAGATTGTTGTAAGAGAATTCAGCCCAGGGGAGAAGAGAGACCCAGTCATCTTGGTGTGCATTGGAGAAATGTCGCAGATATGTATTTAGGACTTGATTAACTCGCTCCACTTGTCCGTTGGACTGAGGGTGATAGGCGGAAGAAAAGTCCAGGTTAACCTTTAATAGACTGCAGAGAGCTCTCCAAAAACGTGAGGTAAATTGTACTCCACGGTCTGAGACGATATGATGAGGAAAACCATGAAGACGGAAGACTTGGTGTAGACAGATCTTTGCCAACTCAGGAACGGAAGGCAGACCAGGCAATGCGATGAAGTGAGCCATCTTGGAGAACCGATCTACAACAACCAAGATGACAGAGCAATTCGAGGAACAAGGTAGATCAGTGATGAAGTCCATAGCTATATGACTCCAAGGGACGGAAGGCACAGGCAGAGGATGCAGGAGACCGGAAGGAAGCTGCCTAGGGACTTTATTTTTTGCACAAGAAGGACAAGAAGCGATGAATTTGGTAACGTCTTGTCGGAGAGATGGCCACCAATAATGCCGAGAGATAAGAGAAAGTGTCTTCTTGACTCCTACGTGACCTGCAATTTTGGAGGAGTGACCCCAACGCAAAACTCTCTCCTTGTCTTGGTTAGCCACAAGAGTCTTGCCAGGAGGAGTTGAAATCACTCTTAAAGGAGCAAGAGTGACGATCTTCGCAGGATCAATGATGTGAGCCGGAGAATCCTCTAGGTCCAGAGGCTGAAAGGATCTTGAAAGAGCATCAGCTTTGACATTCTTATTTCCGGGTCGGAAATGAAGTTCAAATTCAAATCGTCCGAAGAATAAAGACCATCTGGCCTGTCGTGGATTTAGTCTTTGGGCAGACTGGATATAGGCCAGATTCTTGTGGTCTGTGTAAATGGTGAATGGATGAAGAGCCCCCTCAAGGAGATAACGCCATTCCTCCAAAGCTAGCTTGATAGCCAAAAGTTCTTTATCTCCAATAGAGTAGTTACGCTCAGGAGCGGAAAAGGTTTTAGAAAAAAAACCACAGGTCACCAAACGTCCGGACGAGGATCTTTGCAAAAGTACAGCACCAGCTCCAATAGAGGATGCGTCGACCTCAAGGACAAACGGTCTATTGGCATCAGGACGATGAAGCACAGGGGCCGTAGCGAAGCTTTGTTTAAGAGACAGAAAGGACTCTTCAGCCTCAGGGGTCCAAAGACTGGAGTTGACTCCCTTGCGAACTAGAGCAGAGATAGGCTTGGTCATGGAAGAAAAATGAGGAATAAATTGTCTATAGTAGTTGGCAAAGCCAAGAAATCGTTGGATTGCTTTTGTTCCAAGAGGACGAGGCCAATTCAGGACAGCAGAAACCTTCTCTGGATCCATCTCTAAGCCAGACCTTGAGACAATATATCCCAGGAAGGGAAGAGAAGATTGTTCAAAGACGCACTTCTCAATCTTAGCGAACAGATGATTCTCTCTTAGCCTTTGCAGAACACGACGGACATCTCGCCTGTGAGTGGAGAGATCCGGAGAAAAGATGAGAATGTCGTCAAGGTAAACCACAACCGAGGAGTAGAGAAGATCCCGAAATACGTCATTCACAAATTCCTGGAAAACCGCGGGGGCGTTGCAGAGACCAAACGGCATAACCAAGTACTCGTAGTGACCGTCACGAGTATTGAAGGCAGTCTTCCACTCATCGCCTGCACGAATACGAACCAGATTATATGCGCCACGTAGATCTAATTTGGTAAAAATTTGCGCACCCCGAAGACGGTCGAAGAGTTCCGGAATGAGTGGTAGAGGATATTTGTTCTTCACCGTGATATTGTTTAGGCCTCGAAAATCAATGCAGGGACGAAGAGAACCGTCTTTCTTCTTCACGAAAAAAAACCCTGCTCCGGCCGGAGAAGAAGACTTGCGAATGAATCCTTTAGCAAGATTTTCTTGAATGTACTCAGACATAGCTTGAGTCTCGGCAGGAGAGAGAGGATAGATCCTGCCCCTGGGCGGGTTTGTTCCAGGCACGAGATCTATGGGACAATCATAGAGCCGGTGAGGCGGAAGACCCTCAGCCTCCTTCTTGTTGAAGACATCAGAATAAGCACTGTAGACACAGGGTAAGGCAGGAAAAGAAGAGGAAGGAGAAGAATTAGAAGAAGATCCCACAGGACGCACCGGCAGCAGACAACGTTCCCGACAAAACTCACCCCAGCGCAAGATATTACCATTGCGCCAATCTAAAATGGGCTCGTGGTTCCGTAACCAAGGAAGACCTAAGAGTATAGGATGAGACAGACCTGCTAAAACATAAAATGCGATTCTCTCCTTGTGTAGAGCCCCAACCTGAAGTTCCACCTCAAGTGTTACTTGAGTAATGGTCTCCTGTAACGGTTTACCATCCACAGATGCAAGAATCACAGGAGCCTCTAAGGTTTTGACTGGAACGGAGAATTTCAAAACCTCCTCCAACCTAATAAAATTCCCTGCTGCGCCCGAATCCACATACGCATCCAGAGAAATGCCTTTGCCCGCAATGTGCAAAAGAACGGACAAAGTAAGGGGTTGAGAGGGATCACACACACCTAGGGAGGCCTCTCTTACCTGACCTAGGCGGAGGAGTTTTCCGGACGCTCAGGGCAAGAGCGTAATAAATGAGCAGCACTCCCGCAGTAAAAGCATAACCCCTGAGTGCGCCTCTCTTTACGACGTTGTTCAGACATCTTAAGACGGTCCACCTGCATAGGTTCCGGTGCGGATGCCTGAGAGGAGGTTCTAGGCTGAGGACTGAGTGGCTTACGGGTGGCAGAAGAAGGACGGAGAGACCTCCGCTCACGGGCGCGTTCTTGGAACCGAAGGTCAATACGGGTAGCTAAGGAAATTAATTCCTCCAAAACAGTAGGGGTGTCCCGACCGGCTAACTCATCTTTTATGCGCCCAGAGAGACCCCGCCAAAAAGCACCCACCAACGCCTCATTGTTCCAACCTAAGTCAGAGGAGAGTGTGCGGAACTGAATAGCGTACTGGCCTACGGATAACGACCCCTGATGGAGAGAAAATAGAGCTTCAGTTGTAGAGGCCAGACGTCCAGGTTCGTCAAAGACAAGACGGAAAGTCTCCAAAAATTCAGACAACCGGGAGACTAGGGGATCGTCTCGCTCCCAGAGTGGATTAACCCATGCCAAGGCGTCACCCTCCAGATGGGAAATCAAAAACGCAATTTTGGACCGATCCGTCGGGTAATGCTGAGGCAGAAGCTCAAAGTGAAGACGGCATTGGTTTAGAAATCCTCGGCAGGATTTAGGATCCCCATTGTACCGAGGCGGTTTAGCCAAGCGGGGTGGAGGATGGGATGCAGGAGCAGACGTAGAAGCGGCTGTCTGGATGGAGAGCAGCCGATCGTCAATAGAAGACATATAACTAAGTATATGGGCCTGGGTGTCACGCTGCTGCGCTAACTCTTGCTGTAAGCCAACAAGTAGAGCGGCGTTGCCAGGATCGAAGGACTGGAGCGTGGACAAACGGGAATCCATAGCTTTCATGAAAGACATCATGCGGGACTGATTCTCTCGCAAAAAGAGTAGCTCTTTCTGCGCAGCAGAGGCCCCAGCGGGGTCCATGGCCTTTGCTTACTGTAAGTACTCGGGAAGAAATCCGAGAGTGGACCCTCTGGGTCATGACTCTAGAGCCCCCGGGGTCGAGCGGACCAGATGGAATCACCCCCTATACAGGGAGCGTTAGGAGCAGGACCTCGGGGGAATGGAGACACGACAGCTAGAGCCAAAGGGGCGACCCAAGACAAAGAAGGAAACCACAGGCTACGGGGATGGCAGGGAATAATAGGAAAACAAGACTTAACTGAAAATGACTGGAACACGGAATGGCAGAACACAGCAGGAACACGGACTGGCAGGACTCAGCAGGAACACGGACCGGTAGGACTCAGCGGGAATCACGGACTGGCAGAACACAGCAGGAACACGGGCTGGCAGGATACAGCAGGAACACGGACTGGCAGGATACAGCAGGAACACGGACTGGCAGGATACAGCAGGAACACGGACTGGCAGGATACAGCAGGAACACGGACTGGCAGGATACAGCAGGAACACGGACAGGCAGGATACAGCAGGAACACGGACAGGCAGGACACAGCAGGAACACGGACCGGTAGGACTCAGCGGGAATCACGGACTGGCAGAACACAGCAGGAACACGGGCTGGCAGGATACAGCAGGAACACGGACTGGCAGGATACAGCAGGAACACGGACTGGCAGGATACAGCAGGAACACGGACAGGCAGGACACAGCAGGAACACGGACACTAAGACAAAGTAAAGACTGGGCTGAGAGAAGACTCTGGAGCAGGGGAGCCTAGGGCATAGGGACACTGACAACAGGCAGTGCACCTACAAAGCAAAGGCGTCTTACCTAGGGAGACGCCGGGAAGAAATACCCGATGGACGCCGCCATGTTGGGGCGGAGCCACCGGGTCGCGACCTCCCAGAAGGCTCTGCGATGGAGGAGACGCGACCGCGCATGCGCAGAGGGACCGGACGCCGTGAGCAGGAGAAGGAGGAAGCAGAGCGGCGCTGGACAGGATCGCGAGTGCGCCGAGGGATGGGAGAAGCCGGGTAAGTATGCGCAGCGTACGTAACACCCTTCTTCTTCAAGACGTCTGCAATTCTCCCTGGCATGCTCTCAATCAACTTCTGGACCAAATCCCGACTGATAGCAGTCCATTCTTGCATAATCAATGCTTGCATTTTGCCAGAATTTGTTGGTTTTTGTTTGTCCACCCATGTCTTGATGATTGACCACAAGTTCTCAATAGGATTAAGATCTGGGGAGTTTCCAGGCCATGGACCCAAAATCTCTATGTTTTGTTCCATGAGCCATTTAGTTATCACCTTTGCTTTATGACAAGGTGCTCCATCATGCTGGAAAAGGCATTGTTGGGCGCCAAACTGCTCTTGGACGGTTGGGAGAAGTTGCTCTTGGAGGACATTCTGGTACCATTCTTTATTCATGGCTGTGTTTTTAGGCAAGACTGTGAGTGAGCCGATTCCCTTGGCTGAGAAGCAACCCCACACATGAATGGTTTCAGGATGCTTTACAGTTGGCATGAGACAAGACTGGTGGTAGTGCTCACCTCTTCTTCTCCGAATAAGCTGTTTTCCAGATGTCCCAAACAATTGAAAAGGGGATTCATCAGAGAAAATGACTTTGCCCCAGTCCTCAGCAGTCCACTCCCTGTACCTTTTGCAGAATATCAGTCGGTCCCTGATGTTTTTTCTGGAGAGAAGTGGCTTCTTTGCTGCCCTCCTTGAAACTAGGCCTTGCTCAAAGAGTCTCCGCCTCACAGTGCGTGCAGAAGCACTCACACCAGCCTGCTGCCATTCCTGAGCAAGCTCGGCACAGCTGGTTGTCCGATCCTGCAGCTGAAACAGTTTTAAGATACGGTCCTGGCGCTTGCTGGTCTTTCTTGGGCGCCCTGGAGCCTTTTGGACAACAATGGAAGCTCTCTCCTTGAAGTTCTTGATGATGCGATAGATTGTTGACTGAGGTGCAATCTTTGTAGCTGCGACACTCTTCCCTGTTAGGCCATTTTTGTGCAGTGCAATGATGGCTGCACGTGTTTCTTTAGAGATAACCATGGTTAACTGAAGAGAAACAATGATACCAAGCACCAGCCTCCTTTTTAAAGTGTCCAGTGATGTCATTCTTACTTAATCATGACTGATTGATCACCAGCCCTGTCCTCATCAACACCCACACCTGTGTTAATGGATCAATCACTAAAACGATGTTAGCTGCTCCTTTTAAGGCAGGACTGCAATGATATTGAAATGTGTTTTGGGGGTTAAAGTTCATTTTCTGGGCAAATATTGACTTTGCAAGTACAGTAATTACTGTTAAGCTGATCACTCTGACATTCAGGAGTATATGCAAATTCCCATTAGAAAAAATGAAGCAGTAGACTTTGGAAAAATTAATATTTGTCTCATTCTCAAAACTTTTGGCCATGATTGTATGTACTGTTTTTTTTTTTTTAAGTTTTACAATGGTAACCAGGGTAAATATCGGGTTACAAAGCACGGCCCTGCGCTTAGTAACCCGATATTTACCCTGGTTACAAGTGAACACATCGCTGGATCGGCGTCACACACGCCGATCCAGCGATGACAGTGGGTGATCAGCGACCAAAAAAAGGTCCTGATCATTCCCCAACGACCAACGATCTCCCAGCAGGGGCCTGATCGTTGGTCGCTGTCACACATAACGAGATCGTTAGCGGGATCGTTGCTACGTCACAAAAAGCGTGACGTTGCAACGATATCGTTAACAAAATCGTTGTGTGAAGGTACCTTAAGAGCTACTCTAGATCAGACTGCTGTTTGTGTGCAGGGTTCACAATGTATCATATTAATCCGTGTGTCTCTGCACCAGGAAGATGGAGGTTTATCTCATTTACTCTGCTTGTTTATCATGCACATGCAAATTGCTGTTACCTGTACCCAATAAGAATGCACCTCTGTATGAGACATAAGAAGTTGTTAAGTGTACTGCCTGTTGTTTTGTGTGCTTAACCCCTTAGCGACCGCCGATACGCCTTTTAACGGCGGCCGCTAAGGGTACTTAAACCACAGCGCCGTTAATTAACGGCGCTGTGGAAAAAGTCCATAGCGCCCCCCAGAGGCCGATTTTCTCCGGGGTCTCGGCTGCCGAGGGTAGCCGAGACCCCAGAGAACATGATTCGGGGGGGTTTTTAACCCACCCCGCATTTGTGATCGCCGGTAATTAACCGTTTACCGACGATCGCAAAAAAAAAAAAGCGATCTCTTTTTAATTTCTCTGTCCTCCGATGTGATCGCACATCGGAGGACAGAGAAAAGGGGTCCCAGGTGGCCCCCCAATACTCACCTAGCTCCCCCGATGCTCCTCGTGTCTCCCGGTGGGCGCCGCCATCTTCAAATTCACTGCGCATGCGCCCGCCGGCCGGCACCGGGAGAATCTTTGGGGTCTCGGCTGCCGGGGGTAGCCGAGACCCCAAAGAGCACGATCGGGGTCGGTATTACCGACCCCTGTTTTGCGATCGCCGGTAATTAACTGTTTACCGGCGACCGCAAAAAAAAAAAAAAAAAAGTAAAGTGTAATTCTCTGTCCTCTGATGTGATCGCACATCAGAGGACAGAGAAATAGGGGGATTCGGGGACCCTAGCATACTCACCTAGGTCCCTGGATCCTCTTGCTGCTCCTCCTGGCCGCCGGCAGCAGAACATGGCGGACGCATGCCCAGTGCGCCCGCCATCTGTCTCCATCTGCCGGCCGGCAGGAGAACAGCAGTTGGGGCTAAAATTAGGGGTAGGGTTAGGGTTAGGGTTAGGTTAGGGGTAGGGTTAGGGGTAGGGTTAGGGGTAGGGTTAGGTTAGGGTTAGGGGTAGGGTTAGGTTAGGGTTAGGGGTAGGGTTAGGGTTAGGTTAGGGTTAGGTTAGGGGTAGGGTTAGGGGTAGGGTTAGGTTAGGGTTAGGGTTAGGTTAGGGTTAGGGCTAGGGTTAGGGGTAGGGTTAGGGTTAGGGGTAGGGTTAGGGTTTGGTTAGGGTTAGGTTAGGGGTAGGGTTAGGGGTAGGGTTAGGGGTAGGGTTAGGTTAGGGGTAGGGGTAGGGTTAGGTTAGGGGTAGGGCTAGGGTTGGGGCTAAATTTAGGGTTAGGGTTGGGGCTAAATTCAGAGTTAGGGTTGGGGCTAAACTTAGGGTTAGGCTTCTTTCACACTTGCGTCGGTACGGGGCCGTCGCAATGCGTCGGCCCGACATACCGACGCACGTTGTGAAAATTGTGCACAACGTGGGCAGCAGCTGTAGTTTTTCAACACATCCGCTGCCCAATCTATGTCCTGGGGAGGAGGGGGCGGAGTTACGGCCACGCATGCGCGGTCAGAAATGGCGGATGCGACGTACAAAAAAACGTTTCATTGAACGTTTTTTTGTGCCGACGCTCCGCCAAAACACAACTGATCCAGTGCACGACGGACGCGACGTGTGGCCATCCGTCACGATCCGTCGGCAATACAAGTCTATGGGCAAAAAACGCATCCTGCGGGCACATTTGCAGGATCCGTTTCTTGTCCAAAACGACGGATTGCGACGGAATGCCAAACGACGCAAGTGTGAAAGTAGCCCTAGGGCTAGGGTTAGGGTTGGGGCTAAAGTTAGGGCTAGGGTTGGGGCTAAAGTTAGGGTTAGAGCTGGGATTAGGGTTAGGGTTTGGATTAGGGTTGGTATTAGGGTTAGGGTTGGCATTAGGGTTACGCTTGGGATTAGGGTTAGGTTTGGGATTAGGGTTAAGGTTAGGGTTGTGATTAGGGGTGTATTGGGATTAGGGTTAGGTTTGAGGTTAGGGTTGAGATTAGGATTAGGGGTGTGTTGATTTAGGGTTTTGATTAGGGTTATGGTTAGGGTTGACATTAGGGTTGTTTTGGGGTAAGGGTTGTGATTATGGTTAGGGTTAGTGATTAGGATTATGGATGAGGTTGGGATTAGGGTTAGGGGTGTGTTGGGGTTAGGGTTGGAGCTAGAATTGGGGGGTTTCCACTGTTTAGGTACATCAGGGGGTCTCCAAACACGACAGCCAATTTTGCGCTCAAAAAGTCAAATGGTGCTCCCTCCCTTCTGAGCTCTGCCGTGCGCCCAAACAGTGGGTTACCCCCACATATGGGGCATCAGCGTACTCGGGATAAATTGGACAACAACTTCTGGGGTCCAATTTCTCTTGTTACCCTTGTGAAAATAAAAACTTGGGGGCTACAAAATCTTTTTTGTGAAAAAAAAAATATTTTTTATTTTCACGACTCTGCATTCTAAACTTCTGTGAAGCACTTGGGCATTCAAAGTTCTCACCACACATCTAGATAAGTTCCTTGGGGGGTCTAGTTTCCAAAATGGGGTCACTTGTGGGGGGTTACTACAGTTTAGGTACATCAGGGGCTCTGCAATCGCAACATAATGCCCACAGACCATTCTATCAAAGTCTGCATTCCAAAAAGGCGCTCCTTCCCTTCCGAGCTCTGCCGTGCGCCCAAACAGTGGTTTACCGCCACATATGGCGCATCAGCGTACTCGGGATAAATTGGACAACAACTATTGCAGTCCATTTTCTCCTGTTACCCTTGTGAAAATAAAAACTTGGGGGCTACAATATCTTTTTTGTGGAAAAAAAAATATTTTTTATTTTCACGACTCTGCATTCTAAACTTCTGTGAAGCACTTGGGCATTCAAAGTTCTCACCACACATCTAGATAAGTTCCTTGGGGGGTCTAGTTTCCAAAATGGGGTCACTTGTGGAGGGTTTATACTGGTTAGGTACATCAGGGGCTCTGCAAACGCAACATAATACCCGCAGACCATTCTATCAAAGTCTGCATTCCAAAACGGCGCTCCTTCCTTCCGAGCTCTGCCGTGCGCCCAAACAGTGGTTTACCCCCACATATGAGGTACCAGCATACTCAGGACAAATTGGACAACAACTTTTGGGGTCCAGTTTCTCTTGTTACCCTTGTGAAAATAAAAATTTGGTGGCTAAAAAATCTTTTTTGTGGAAAAAAAAAATTTTTTATTTTCACGGCTCTGCATTATAAACTTCTGTGAAGCACTTGGGCATTCAAGGTTCTCACCACACATCTAGATAAGTTCCATGGGGGGTCTAGTTTCCAAAATGGGGTCACTTGTGGGGATTTCTACTGTTTAGGCACATCAGGGGCTCTCCAAACGCGACATGGCGTCCGATCTCAATTCCAGCCAATTCTACATTGAAAAAGTAAAACGGCACTCCTTCTCTTCCAAGCTCTGCGGTGCGCCCTAACAGTTGTTTACCCCCACATATTGGGTATCAGCGTACTCAGGAGAAATTGCACAACAACTTTTGTGGTCTAATTTCTCCTGTTACCCTTGTGAAAATAAGAATTTGTGGGCAAAAAGATCATTTTTGTGTAAACAAAAGCGATTTTTTTATTTTCACGGCTCTACGTTATAAACTTCTGTGAAGCACTTGGGGGTTCAAAGTGCTCACCACACATCTAGATAAGTTCCTTAAGGGGTCTAGTTTCCAAAATGGTGTCACTTGTGGGGAGTTTCCACTGTTTAGGCACATCAGGGGCTCTCTAAATGTGACATGGTGTCCGATCTCAATTCCAGCCAATTCTGCATTGAAAAAGTCAAACGGCGCTCCTTCACTTCTAAGTTCTGCGGTGCGCCCTAACAGTGGTTTACCCCCACATATGGGGTATTGGCGTATTCAGGAGAAATTGCATAACAAAATTTATGGTTACATTTCTGTTTTTACACTTGTGAAAATAAAAAAAATGGTTCTGAATTAAGATGTTTGCAAAAAAAAGTTAAATGTTCATTTTTTCCTTCCACATTGTTTCAGTTCCTGTGAAGCACGTAAAGGGTTAATAAACTTCTTGAATGTGGTTTTGAGAACGTTGAGGGGTGTAGTTTTTAGAATGGTGTCACACTTCATTATTTGCTATCATATAGACCCCTCAAAATGACTTCAAATGTGATGTGGTCCCTAAAAAAAAATGGTGTTGTAAAAATGAGAAATTGCTGGTCAACTTTTAACCCTTATAACTCCCTAACAAAAAAAAATTTTGTTTCCAAAATTGTGCTGATGTAAAGTAGACATGTGGGAAATGTTATTTATTAACTATTTTTTATGATATATCTCTCTGATTTAAGGGCATAAAAATACAAAGTTTGAAAATTGCAAAATTTTAAAAATTTTCGCCATATTTCCGTTTTTTTCATAAATAATCGCAAGTAATATCGAAGAAATGTTACCACTAACATGAAGTACAATATGTCACGAAAAAACAGTCTCAGAATCAGCGGGATCCGTTGAAGCGTTCCAGAGTTATAACCTCATAAAGTGACAGTGGTCAGAATTGCAAAAATTGGCCTGGTCATTAAGTACCAAATTGGCTCTGTCACTAAGGGGTTAAATCTGTTGTAAACAGTGCCTTGTTTTTAAGAACGTATTTGGTGTTCCTGTCTTGAAGTCTAATGGACCTGGTGAGGAGTGGAAGTGGGAGGCCTGACGGTGAAGGTACTTATTAGTGATGAGAGAATATACTCGTTACTCGAGATTTCCCGAGCACACTCGAGTGTCGTCCGAGTATTTTTTAGTGCTCGAAAATTTAGTTTTTATTGCTGCAGCTGAATGGTTTACATCTGTTAGCCAGCATAAGTACATGTGGGGGTTGCCTGGTTGCTAGGGAATATAAGTTACACCGCTAACAAGATGTAAGTCTTGGAGAATTTATTGAGTGGGTTTTGCTGCATCCCATCATACCCATGCTTTGTCCACTTTAGCAGATGGAAGCAAGGACACGCATAAAAACTCAAAAAGGTGCATAAGTTGCACAAAAGTTTCACTATGCTTGAAAGTGTTTTAGGCTACAAATGGGGCAAAAACATTTTGATGAATCGGAGCCATAAAGTCGGTAGAAACAGCAACAGTTCATCTTTTTTCTATTCACAGAAAATCTCACATAAAAACCCTCTGTATTCCTCCGTAAGAAATTACAGATATACGGAGACAAAGTAGAGTGATCCTGTTCTACAGAAAACTATAATGGCTCCATTTAAATCTTTACAGCGAAATCTGCTTTTAAATAAATAAAAAGATAAAAGCCATAATTTGTTTACTTTTAAGAACATTTTTTTTATAAGGTTCTCTGTTTCTTTTCACAGATGAAGGATACTTGCTTAGAACAGCAGGGTACATTCAATGCTCTGTTGTATAAAACTGATAATCACTAAAACAATTTTTCTGCCTTAATTATTGAAGGATGTTTCTACAAATAATTAGTTTCAGTGGGAGGAATTGGTCCCCCGAAACTCCACTTAGCCTGCTGTTATTGCGGAATCTTGAAGCGCCTCCTAATGGATTTTGTACAAATAAAATAAAACTCTCCTAATATAAGGATACAGAAGAGATTTGTTGCATATTTTACCATACTTTATCTGAAGTATACATGTAAAATTGAGGGGTGTGATAACATACAAATTACATTTTTCAATTGCATTTCGTTGGTCAAAGATCAATTGAAGTATGAACAACAGAGGTCATTACGATTCATCCCATTTTATATCCTATTTTATACAAGGTATTGTAAATAAAGAGAATTTTTAGGTTTGCTTCAAAGCTAATCCATTAAGTCGTGAAAACGTAAGTCTGCAACATTTCAACAAATTGTAATAAAAAAAAATAGTAAAAAATATCGTTACAAGGTAGAGATCATATTTCTTTGCATTTACTGTGACATTACGGTTTTTACATAGTATGAGCTTGGCCTGGTATCTCAAAAGCATGCAGATGGAGCCTTTCTTAATGTAGCTCACATAAAAGATATAATGATGCAGAAAGTTAGTACTGTTAACACCCCATCCTGCCTTTGCTTCATCCATATTAGCGTAGCTAACCTGTACTACCATGAATACGACAAAAGTCACAATAGTTTTGCACAACTTCCATTTTACACCCAAATATTGCAACCTATATCGAGGTTTTACACCAGAATTTTGGCATATACACCTTAATAAATCGTCCCACAGTATTTATGCTATTTTATACCCTGTGATTTATTGGTGCCTTATCCTATATATGCATATATGGCATATATATTACATTTCATCTACAGACTTCCAGAAAATAAAATGCTGTTAGGTTCTAATATCTTTTGGCCGATGTTGAACACTTTGATATACAGTATAATCATGTAAAAAATATTCAATTCTAATATGTTTTTCTAGTTTAATAAAAGCCCATCAAAATCCATGTTTAGGAAAACCGGATTATAAATTCTGCAAAGCACAGATTTCCTTCTTCAATCCCTTTGACAACCTCCGTATCTTTATTCATTTGCCCCTCACTGGGATAGGGATTTGGGTTTCGGGAAGTGTGACTAAACACACATTAAATTTACTTTTCAAATAAAAAGGTTTTACATTTGATGGCGATATGACTGTACCGAGGCTAATCCTACTCATACAGAGGAGATTTCTGCCGCTGGTAAATCAGAATGGAAAGCTAGTGTCACACAATACTTCATGCATTCCATCATAAAGCTCCTGTAGTCAGTGGCTCAATCACATTGATAAAACTTTTAGAAAACAGCAAGAATGGATCATCAAAGAGAAAAGTACGCAAAGACGCGTTACCAATGGCTGCTTAAATTATTGGAGCTTGAGATTTTGGTGCAAAATAATATCTTTTCTATTGTTGGTCCTGAAAATCCATTATTTTTCAGCTGCAGCATTTGATCCTGTAATGTATATTACATTTCTATCTTTTATTTCTGAAAATGATTAAGAATTACAGGAGGAGGAGCAATACTTTTTCTTATAGACCATAAACTGGAAAATACATAATTAAAGAATTGTAAAACCATACACAAGTTATTATCTACGGGGCAAGCACAGTTAAAGGGACCCTGTCACCTGAATTTGGCGGGACCGGTTTTGGGTCATATGGGCAGCATTTTCGGGTGTTTGATTCACCCTTTCCTTACCCGTGGGTGCATACTGGCCGCAATATTGGATTAAAGTTCATTCTATGTCCTCCGTAGTACAAGATTGCCTTGTGCAGGCATGTACTACGGAGGACAGTGAATGAACTCCAATCCAATATTGCGGCCAGCATGCAGCCAGCGGGTAAGGAAAGGGTTAATCAAACACCCAAAAACTCCGCCTATATGACCCAAAACTGGTCCCGCCAAATTCAGGTGACAAGTTCCCTTTAATACTAACACAGCACAGTAGATACGATTGGTGTCTGATCTCAGTCTCCTATGCCTTGTGTTTGCCGTATTTGTGGTTTGTAAGTTTCGTGCTCTGACACTTAGGGCATTTTCTCACAGCCATATATTAGTTAGTGATTCACATCGGCATTAGTAAGCCAAATTCAGGAGGGGGTCAAAAATGGAAAATTGGTGTAGACATTTCTATTATACTTTTTCTTAGATTATTCCACTCCTGATTTTGGCTTACGAATACTGATGTAAAATACTCACCAAATACTGAAGTGTTAATGTGACCTATCCCATTAGCATATTAAAATGGCAGATCCCAGTGGTTGAGAGAGAAAATTAAAAGAAAAATTATTTTGAATACAGTAAATTTCATATTGTTTTTAAAATAAAGAACATCCTTAGAACACCCTGTAACTCTTAAAGACATCCACAGGTCTTAGAAGGAAGTGGAGAGGAAGAACAAAAGGATCAGGTGGGCCTAAAAAGACAGAGGATCAGGAGGGCCTCCAAACACAGTAGAGAGTTGACCAATGCTGACAAAATCTTCAGGTTTGGACAATACACGGTACTGGGTAAAAAAATTTTTGTAGGTATGGGAAAAAATGCTGCAAAAGTAAGAATGCTTTCAAAAATGAAAATAGTGTATTTCATAACTTAATAAAATCTAAGAGAAATCTAAAGCAATTCAATATTTGGTGTGGCTGTCCTTTTTCTTAAGAGTAGTATCAATTTTTCTAGGTGCACTTTTACACAGTTTTTGAAGGAACATGGCAGGAAAGTTGTTCTTAACATTTTGGAGATCTAAGCACAGATGTTTTGTAGATGTAAAAATCCTTCTATCTCTTCATATAATCAAAGACAGATTTGATGATATTGATGATAGGGCTTTATGGTGGCCATATCATTGCTTACAGGACTGCTTATTCATCTTTATGCTGAAGTTCTTAATTCTTAATTCTTAGTTCTCAATGGCATTGGCTCTATGATTGAGGTAGCTGTAGAATAGATTGAGAGATGATAAGTAGTGATGAGCGAGTGTACTCGTTGCTGGGGTTTTCCCGAGCACGCTCGGGTGGTCTCCGAGTATTTGTAACTGCTCAGAGATTTAGTTTTTGTTGATTCAGCTGCATGATTTATGGCTGCTAGCCAGCCTGAGTACATGTGGAGGTTGCCTGGTTGCTAAGGAATCCCCACATGTATTCAAGCTGTCTACCAGCTGTAAATCATGCAGCTGAGGCAAAGAAAACTAAATCTCTGTGCAATTACAAATAATCGGAAACCACCCGAGCATGTTCGGGAAAACCTGAGCAACGAGTATACTCGCTCATCACTAATAAGATGTCTTGCTGAAGGCATTACATGAAGGATAAGTATCTGCCTGTATGAGAAAACATTCTTACTTTGAAGCAATTTTTCCATACATGCATAAAACTTTAGCACCGTACTGTACATCTAACGTACATCTTTAGATCTAAGTGTAGGCTTGATTTGCACCATAACATCATACATACAGTACATTTATAATGCATTTTAGACACTTTCTACCTTGCTCAACAAGGTATTTGACAGATCAGAAAGAGGCACAGGTTGAGATGCAATACTGGAACAAAATTTTGTTTCTGGCACAGAGTAAGTGAAGTAATAAGTGGTGATAAATTTGACTATCTAATATATCAGCATAAACCACTTCGATAAATATGGTACTTCTTTAGACTGTCTAAAAATATTACAGCTTCAACAAATCAGCTATGTGTCCTAAAGAAGGACAAGATGCAATGGTAACAAATAAGAATACTACAGTTTAAACCTTTTCTCCTAAGCATCTAGTGATTCTTAGGAAGAGCTTGATGAATGTGTAATGTAGTAAAATATTTGTATTGATGATTCATGTGTATAAAGAATATATGTATATGTATATGTATTACATTTGGAGATATATGAAAGTGAAAACAATCTGAGTGTTTTCAATAAACAGAGCACCACTCTTGTCCATGGACTATGTAGATTTGCCAGGTCATACACAAAAATCATAACTCACTGATAAAAAATGTATTGGTACTGATCAATCTATCCAAACTCTGGCTTAGGCCGGTTTCACACGTCCTGATATTTCCGGTACCGGAAAAACCAGTACCAGAGATATCTGTGTCCGTGTGTCAGTTTGTCACATCCATGTGGCATCCGCGTGCTATCTGTATGTCCATGTGTACCATCCGAGTGGTATCCGTGTGCTGTCTGTGTGCTGTCTGTGTGCCTGTGTATTGAAACAATTTGTTTCAATTTTAACCCCATGACTTTAAAAATGCACACGGATGGCACACAGATGCCAGCCATGTGCAGTACGTCTTTGAAAGGACCCATTGACACGTATGGGTCCATGTGATTCATGCTGTCGCTCAAAAACGGACATGTCAGCGTGTTTTGCACACGGTCACACAGTCAGTGAAAACACGCTGACATGTGCATAGACCCATTCATTTGAATAGGTCTACGTGTGTCAGTGTCTCCGGTATGTGAGGAAACTGTCACCACACATACCAGAGACACTGACATGTGAAACCGGCCTTACAAGATGTAGTTTTATAATAAGGTGGTTTCATTCTGTTTAGATTCCAAACAACACTATTTCTGGCTACTATACAATGACAAGTGAAAAGGTAACAATGCTTTGAACTTTGGAATCTCATTAACCACTACTGCGTAGAACATTACACTACCATCATTTTATAGACAATCATCTTGGCTATCTCATGCATAAATTTGACTTGCAATTACTTTACATATGATTAGCTATGCAGATT
The DNA here is from genome assembly GCF_032444005.1 of Ranitomeya imitator. NCBI lineage: Eukaryota > Metazoa > Chordata > Amphibia > Anura > Dendrobatidae > Ranitomeya > Ranitomeya imitator. Next base: position 548,261,054 of record NC_091286.1, on the reverse strand, counting down.
CTTGTTGTGGCACTGCATTGTTACTGTTTTGCACTTAAAAATCTAAATTTTTATTTTTATTTCTTTATTAATATTGTATAAATCCACCTTTGGCTTTTAATGCTGCCTGAATCCTTCTGGGTATGATCTCGATCAGATTCAAACATGTCTGAATCAAAATCTGATCCCAGGTCTCTTTTACACATTCCCAAAGTTGGTGCATGTTGGTTGACTCACTTGGCTATGTATACAGCTTTTTCTTCAACTCTACTGACAAATTTTTGATAGAGTTGAGGTCTGGGGACTGTGGAGGTACCTTTATTCATTGTCATTGAACCATTTATTCACCAATTTCGACGTATGCTTCTGGTTGATCTCCTGCTGAAACAAAATGTCATCCTTTTCATACCCATACAACTCAAGTATACAAATCCTTGAGAACACCATCGATCCTGGTCAAGTATCCAATGCCTTTGGCTTTGAAACAACCCCATATCATCAGGCTTCCTCCAGCAAACTTGACAGTCCCTTCAATTTCTCCATCAGTTAGCCAGTTTTTTCTTTGTTTCTTCTAGACCCATTCTCACCCATCAGAGCCTAGTCTATTGACTTTCGTCTCATCACTCCAAATCACCTGTTTCTAATTTTCTACTTTCCACTTTTTTGCAAACTTGAGCCAATGCTTCTAAAGACGAGTTTGAAGCGGAGGTTTCTGTCCATCATGTCAGACTTGTGTGAGGCATGTTGCACAGTGCTTGTATGGATGTCTGTGATCTCACAATTACAAAACATATGAGAAACCTCCACTGCATTGTTTGTTGCTCCAGATAGCCTTTGTGTTGATCTGACTTGTTGACTCCAATATTTTGCCTGAATGTCCACCTCTTGGATTTTCATTGGATGGACAGATGAAATGATAAAAAAATGTGCTTATAAAGGATTTCTGACTTAATAATAGGGATTTCTGTGGTAATGTTACTGTTTTGTTTCTCTTATTGTTTGGTATGTTTATCTATTATACTTATATACTATATATTGTAGTAGTCATACTCATTTGAGGTTCATTACTTTTTTGTGACTTATTTTACTTGCATAAATATATTTACCTTGTCATAATTTTTCTACACTATATCCTAATATGCAAGTAGTCTGTATTACTTCTTTTTTTATCTTTTGGATTTTACCTGATATAGCCCTATGTGTATCTGATGTATTTCCAGACTTTTAATAATTGTACATCATAATGAATTTATTGTTTTAAGTCTTGCACCTAATTTTTTTTCATTTTTGTTATTTTTCAATGTTAGTTAAAAACTTTATATATTGGACTGCTTGTTTAATTGGTACATTTTTCAGAATCAGCAGGATTGGTTGATATTATAATGTAGCACTGAGCAGTGTATCTGTGAATCTTGCTCTTGAATTAAATATAACATTTATTATAAGCAGTTTTTCTCTCTGTCTCTCTATTACTTTGATCCTTCTACCTTCTCCCCTCCTTGTATATTTTCTAATTTATTTAGAACATCTTGTTTTGATAAATCAACAACATAATATAAAATTCTAAGACTCCGATTCATCAAAGCCTTTACATAAATTGCTTTGAATAATTTGTGCAGAAACAGGGGTTGTGCAAAAATGTGAATTTTCACATTTTCACACAAGCTTCGTGTCGCTCCACCCAAATGAGTGAAGCTGGGCTGGAACAGAGACGGAACAGGTCATGGTGTTACCTATTCAAATAATTCATGACAGGCTGTGGCATAATTTATGTCACAAATCTTACTCCAGTCTTCTTAATGAATTCAGGCTCCTTTGACATTTCATCAAGAATGGAGATGAGCGAACTTGTTCATAAAACATTAATCAATCTCAAATTCGGCACAAACTTTGTACATTCAGATTTGTGTTTGGATTGCCGAGCTTTCACTAGGTTCACTAAGGGCTCTATCAGACGTCAATGTTTCCAGCAGTAGCAGCAAGGTCCAGAAAATGTCCCGCATACGTGCACACTGATGACACTTTGATGACATCCCTGTGTAATAAGTGTGACACATACTGCCACCTGGGAATCAGCGGTACTGAAGACAGGTCACATCACTGTCCCCTGCTTGTGCTGTGATCAGCGCTAGCAGGGGACAATGTTGAGAGCTGTGGGCTGCCACTCTTAGCTGTCAGCGTTAGCAAGGCTGGCTATCAAGAATAGTAGGGTCCCCACACTGTATTTTTGAACTATTTTTTAACTATTTTTTATTATTAAGGAGTATTTATAATTCTCTCAATTAAAGGACTTTATTCCTTTATTCCTGCAGTTTGTTTATTTACAATTTAACTATAGGATTAGTAATAGATAGGCATCTTATAGAGGTCTTTCCATTAATAAGCCATGGCTTGATGTCCCTGGACAATGCAAAGGAGAAATCAACCCCAAAAATATGAACCCCACTTGCAACCGCCACAGAGCAAGTGGGAAGAGACAGGCAATGAACTAGAATTGGCACATCTAATAGATGCGCCTTTTTTGGGGTGGCTACGAGCTGGAAGCTTTAGGCTGGGGGGCCAATATCCATAGAGCTTTACCAGTTTTAGAATATCAGCCCTGAGCTGTCAGCTTTAGTTTAACTGGATATCAAAAATGGGTGGACAACTTGTCATCTTTTAAAATTATTAATTTACATAAATAAAATAACAGTGTGGGGACCCCTCTATTCTTGACAACCAGCCTTGCTAACACTGACAGCCGAGGGTTGCAGTCCGCAACTATCAGTTTTTTCTGGCTGGTTATAAAAAATACAGGAGAACCCACGTCAATTTTTTTAAAATTATTTATTTATAGCACAACTGATGAGCCAATTGATGCCACTTTTCCTGGCATCTGACCCCTAATTTTAGCGGTTTTGGCCCCCCTGAAAACGATGGCTATGCGTTTGGTTTTGCCTTCCTTTGAGGTCGATGGGGTTCTGGTATGTTTGTCTAATTGTTCGACGAACATGTTCGGCGAACATTGGGACATTCACCGATTCAACGAAGCAGAACTTTGAAAGATTTGTGCATCTCTAATCAAGACTGGCATGAACAAGGATGGTCTTGATGAATCAAGCCCTTTATTATCAAACTCTGAATTCCAATAAAGGTAAAATACATTAATTATTATATGCTATTATATAGGCTTTCTTAGTTGGTCCACTGAGTATTTATTTTTAATTAAATTTCTATATATGAAGAGCTAGTAATGTGAAATTGTCAGATAAATAATATTTAATTAGGTTCTTTATTAGCAATAATAATGGAGACTACAATCTATTTCTGTGGTTTCATTTGTGTACTAATACAATAATGTCTATCTTTGGGAGAAAGCTTTAAAGTATACTTCAAAAGCCAGTTTGTTTTAAAAGTAATTGCAGCTATAAAACCGTATACAAACCCAGTTAGTGTATTTTATGTTAATCTCCACCACTTTCATTATTACAGTATTTTAAATTGTTACGAGTCTTAGGCTCAAGATTGTGAATTGCCTTCCATGTCTGATGAAAAAAATCTTATTTTACTCTCTTGCAGATTTAATGCCTCATAAGAAGTGTTATCTTCCAGCTCCTAAGACAAGAAAGCGAAAAAGATTGGCCCATTGCATTTTATTCTGAAAATAAAATGTTGTGTTAAACGAGAAAAAAAAGATACAATGTAGCAAAAACATTGACTGTATGGTGCGAACGGCAGTAAGACCGGCTTGAGAATCTTTTCTAAATGTAGTTCTTTTAGTAAAATTCTAATGAGATCTAGTAAAAAGAATATATAAATATAATGCACATATCTATAAGTTTGTTGAGCAATCATTATTCCAACCCATTTTATATTGTATGCGTCCTCACTCCTGTAAGTATTATTACTATTCTATATCTCCTTTTCAAAGAAAGTGCTGTATATATCATTGTAATTTGTCAAAAACACGCTGAACTCAGCAGTCTGTTCAAAGGCTATGAAATTCTACATTGGCTGCAGTTCTGTAAATCTTATATATGTGGACATTAGAGCCAAGGGTCAAGCAATCCAGCTGACATTTTGGCCTTGGAAGACCTCATTTTATAGTTTGATCACATAGTTAAAATGTTAGATTTTGCTTATGGCTAAAATGAGATATAATGTCAACCAAGATGATAGAAAAGGGCTACTTTTGTACTTTTTCTTAAGCGTATGCATTGATTAGGATGTGAAAGCTAAATTCTTGCATTTATTGTCCTGTTGGAACTAAGGATTTAAATATAACCCCTGCAGGGGGAGCATGGTTCTGAGAGGCTGCTATAACTTGGGACAAGCAGAGATTCATAGCAGCAGACTCTAAAAGGGTTGTCAACTTCTCGGGACAATCCCTTCTCAATTTGCATGTTTCCCTATCTTGAAATAACATTTATACTCCCCTCTGGTGTGAAAATATTCCAGCATTGTCGGCACGGTTTCCCTTGGCAATTATGCATCAGTTTAACGTCATGCATACGCTGCAGTCAATCAGCAGCAGCTTAACTCTCCCAACCTTAGAACAAATTGCTTTAATGTGGAGGAAGTGAGAGAGCAACAGCTGTTTGCATGATGACGTACTGGTACACGATCACCGTGAAAGACATTTCAGAAGGAGTTGTCCTGAAGAGTGGACAACCCCTTTCATACCTGGGGCCTCGCAGGCCTGCCAGGTTACTTGTTTTCTATTTTCTGTAAAAGTACTTTAGTTAGAATTTTGAAAATCTAGGTAATCCTCAGGGATATAGTTGTTACTAATTTCCAGTTATTCATATATTTTTATGTTACAGACATTTCGGTATAACAACCTTTTTTGGGACTACCCCATATTCACACGCCTGGGGCCTTTTAGGCCTGTACTAGGTTTCCATGTGATACTCAGTCTTTTTGTCTGTATTGTTGCTGGGGAAGAACTTTTATGACTCTGCTATTGCTGGAAAGAGTGTGGATTCTGCATGACAGCATTTTATGCCAGCTAAGTATGGCATAAAAATTTTCTGGATGTGCGATTCAGCAAGCTATTATGGGATGAATGGTCTGATTTACTGTGGCAAAGAAGCTGATGCTCCAGTCCAGAAAGACCTATGTTCCAACATAGTAAAAACACTTGCTCTACCAATTTTCAATTCAGGAAAAAATATTACAATGGATAATTACTTTACCAATTTTGAAATGGCCAACTTTTTGCTTCAAAAGCAACTTACACTTGTTGGTACTATGAGGCCAAACCGCCGCGAAATTCCTCCAATCATGAAGCACAATGCACAGCGAACAATCTACGAGAGTGTATTCGGTTTCTGCAATCAAGCAACAATGGTGTCTTATAAAGCCAAGAAAGAAAAATCCGTGATATTACTGAGTACAATGCATCATGATGGAAGTATTGACACCAATGACAGGAAAAAAAAACTGAAATCATACTGCATTATAATAAGACAAAAGGAGGTGTCGACAAGATGGACGAAATGATTGGAGAGTATTCGTGCAAAAGGCAGACTAAACGTTGGCCTGTTGCCTTTTTTCCAATATCCTTGATGTGTCAGCCCTCAAAAGCTACATTGTTTATTGTCAAACTAATCCAGAATTCCATGCTAACAGGAAAGACAAGAGACGCCTATTTTTGACAGAACTTTATGAACTTTTGATGCCTACTCTGATGGAGAGAAGCAGCATGATATGCTTATCAAGGCAAATTACGGAGGCAATGATCCGATGTGGAATACGCTTTCTGGAACATCCAGAGCAAAGAGAAAAAAAAAGAAAGCGCTGCTATATTTGTCCAGCAAAGAAGGAAAGAAAATTGGAGCGTTTCTGTTCTACTTGCGGAGAAAATGTATGCAAGGAACATTCAGCCGAAAAAATAATATGCGAGAATTGTCAGGGGAATATGTAAAGTTACAAATAAATATTCCTGCACCAAGCTTGCTACAACCAAAAAATGTTTTCATAACAAAATTGCATATAGAATGCCTATATTTGGCATGCCCGTTTACTTACTTTTTTGTTGTTTTATGAACATAATTATGTTTTGAAATATACACACCTTAGGCTGTGTTCCCAGCAGCACTGGGGCTCGCCAGAAGGGGATCCATAATGGATCTGACCTCCTGGTAACTCCAGCTACGGCTGCCGGAATGGCGGGATTCAGCCAGCCTTAGCTAAGGTCACCAGAAGGTCGGATCCATTACAGATCCCCTCCTGGCGGACCCCAGCGCTAGTTGGAATGCATCCTTACCTTGCAATTGTAAAATAAATTTTTTAAAGTATTTTTATTTGAGTTATTCCGTGTTATTTGCACACAGGCCTAAAATGCCCCAGGTGCGTGAATATGGGGTAGTCCCAAAAAAAGGTTGTTATACCGAAATGCCTATAACATAAAAATATATGAACAACTGGAAATTACTAACAACTATATACCTGAGGAATACCTAGAGTTTCGAAATTCTAACTAAAGTAATTTTACAGAAAATAGAAAACAAGTAACCTGGCAGGCCTGCGAGGCCCCAGGTATGCGTCCGCCAGCCTTAGCTGGGGTCACCAGGAGGTCAGATCCATTACGGAATCCCATCCTAGTGGGAATGCATCCTTACTTTGCAATAAACTTTGAAAAGTATTTTTATTTGAGTTATTCCATGATAATTGTAAACAGGCCTAAAAGACCCCAGGTGCGTGAATGTGTAGATTTCTATGGGTATGCGTTCTAGGGTTAACTGCCTTGGTGATTATTACAACCCACAGCCTCACATCTACACAGGCGGAAATACAATTGGTGCGACCTGTGCAACAGCACAAAGGCCCAGAAAGTTAGCAGGCCCACTTACATTTAATTGCAGGTGCAATTGTGTGATATCATGAGCTTTTGGACTGCAAAGGGCTCTTATAACATTATTGCACAGGGGTGATCTTCTGTCTGTGTCCAACCCTACTTTAACTATAATATTGAAGTGCACCAATCATTCCTGAAAGCAAGTCAACAGCCGCGGAAACTGGATCCGAACATTGGACTGAGTGAATTGCACTTCTGCAGCCATTTTAGGTTATGGGTTATCTGCTATTAGTTAAATGTTGTATGATTGCTGTCATTTAAAGTATACATATCATCATCAACTGTGAAGTAGCAGTAGAAGTGTTTTGGAGAAAGTAATGTTTACATACCTATTGTTCCTCTAGCCAGATTGTATATCACCACAGAGGTACATCACAAATCCACTGTATTGCATGATTTACTATACCTGCCTTTTCCACCATTTATCCCCATGAAATAAATCTGTTAAGTACTTTAACTCTCATCTCCTGTGAGAGGGTATGAAGATTGGATTGGGGTTTTCGGAGTTGACCCCTGACTAAAGAAGAAAACCTCTCTGCATTTTTATACAGCTCTTACCAAGATTCAGGTGGAAGCATTATGCCATAGGGAGGTGAGAACAGCCAGACACCCTGCCTGTTACAGAAATTTCAAACTAAAGGTTCCTATACTCATGTCATTCAAACACATTTTCAGCCAACTAATCTGACAGCTGCTTATTTTCCGAGGAAATAAAAGAAGCAGTGAGATTCAAAATACACAATCCTTCATTTCCCCAAAACTATCTGTCATCATGGAATCAAGAGACCCGGATGTTAAGGATGGTGGCTATAACGATAGAAATCAGATGTGCATTGTAACATTTATCAGATGTATTTAGGGGCTTTAAAAGAGTTTTCAATTGATCCCTAGCACTTAGACAAGTCATTTGACCATGGAGCTTTCAAAAATGAAAGGCCAAACTCCACCAAACTAGAATTTAGCAATGAGGGCATTAATGAAGCATATGTATGCTGCCTACTCTTGAAAAATATATCACTATTTAAAAATATGGAGATTGATTTTATTTTAGCTTGTTAAATGTATGAGTGCATAGGGAACTGTTTGTTGAGTATTTGGGACAACATCTTGGCTAATAATCATGGACTCTAAAACTAGTCACATACATTAGAGGGATGAAGACCAAACAATGCCTTTGCCAATGGTTCAGCTTGCAGCCATCTCAGCAAACTCTTCCGTACACAGAAGCACTGGCTCAGTTGAGGCTGTCTTCTCTATGTGAAAGCCACCAGCTAACATGCCGATAGGTCTCAGAGAGCAATGCAATCGACAGTCCCAAATCAGACATGATTGATCAACATCTCTTCCTACCACCAGTTGGTCGGGACCAACATGCACATTAGATCATCAGCTGAACCTGTCGATATCGGCCATTTTGGCTGACAGTTGTTTAATATGTATGGAGGGGCTTAAACCTTCTATGCTGAACTACTGACATATCATAAGGAGTTCACTGTTGTATTTTTGAATTCTCCCCTCCTTTTCTCCTACTAGTCTTTTCTTCTTTATTCTTTTAAAACTTGATACTTTTCCATTTTTCTAGCCTTTCTTTTCTGCACTGATTTATTTCTCATCTTTTAAGGCTGGGTGGTATGTCTTAGATATAACTCCATTATTTGGAATTTGATAGTTGAAATGTGTGCAATTTCTGCTAGTTTTCATTTTGACATTTTAAGTGTTTGAGCTTTACAATATTATCATTGCAAATTAGCTTCATTGTGACTGCAACCAAGTGAAATTGACATCATACCCGGCTTGTTTGTTTTTTCACATTTTTACTTCCTCAGTTTTTACTCTATGCCATGTGTTTGTCAATTTTCCTCCTGATTGATCATAAACTAGTGTAGTGCCAGGTAATTAAATGAAGGTTTTAATTTGCTTCTAAGGTGCAGGTAAAACAATTGTAAGGTACTGTGCCTTCCTTATTTTTGCATGGCTAATTTAGGTCCATTTATTATTATTATTTATTGTTATAGCGCCATTTATCCCATGGCGTTTACATGTGAGGAGGGGTATACATAATAAAAACAAGTACAATAATCTTAAACAATTCAAGTCATAACTGATAGAGTAGAAGAGAGGACCCTGCCCACGAAGGCTCACAATCTACAAGGGATGGGTGAGAAAACAGTAGGTGAGGATAGAGCTGGTCATGCAGCGGTTTGGTCGATCGGTGGTTACTGCAGGTTATAGGCTTGTCGGAAGAGGTGGGTCTTCAGGTTCTTTTTGAAGGTTTCGATGGTAGGCGAGAGTCTGATGTGTTGTGGTAGAGGGTTCCAGAGTAGGGGTGATACGCGATAGAAATCTTGTATATGATTGTGGGAAGAGGAGATTAGAGGGGAGTAGAGAAGGAGATCTTGTGAGGATCGGAGGTTGCATGAAGGGTAAGTACCGGGACACGAGGTAACATATGTATGGAGTAGACAGGTTGTGGATGGCTTTGTACGTCATGGTTAGGGTTTTGTAGTGGAGTCTCTGGGCAATGGGGAGCCAGTGAAGGGATTGACAGAGGGGAGAGGCCGGGGAATAGCAGGGGGACAGGTGGATTAGTCGGGCAGCAGAGCTTAGAATAGATTGGAGGGGTATGAGAGTGTTAGAGGGGAGGCCACAGAGCAGGAGGTTGCAGTAGTCAAGGCGAGAGATGATGAGGGCATGGACTAGGGTTTTTGCAGATTCATGGTTGAGCAGTGAACGGATTCGTGAAATATTTTTGAGTTGAAGTCGTCAGGAAGTGAAAAGGGCTTGGATTTGTGGTTTGAGGAGAGATCAGCATCAAGGATTACCCTGAGGCAGCGAGCTTGTGGGACTGGGGAGAGTGGGCAGCCATTTACTGTAATGGATAGGTTCATTGGGGGGTCGCGTGAGATGGGGAAAGATGATGAATTCTGTTTTGTCCATGTTAAGTTTCAGAGATCTAGCGGAGAAGAAGGATGAAATAGTGGACAGACATTGAGGGATTCTGGTTAATAGGGAGGTGATATCTGGTCGAGAGATGTAGATCTGTGTGTCATCAGCATAGAGGTGATACTGAAAGCCATTAGATTCTATGAGCTGTCCCAGGCCAAAGGTGTAAATGGAGAAGAGCAGGGGCCCAAGGACTGAACCTTGTGGGATTCTGACAGATAGGGGGCGAGGTGAGGAGGTGGTGTGTGAGTGGGAGGCGCTGAATGTCCGGTCTGTTAGGTATGATGAGATCCAGGATAGGGCTAAGTCTGTGATGCCAAGGGATGAGAGGGTCTGTAACATAGTAACATAGTAACATAGTTAGTAAGGCCGAAAAAAGACATTTGTCCATCCAGTTCAGCCTATATTCCATCATAATAAATCCCCAGATCTACGTCCTTCTACAGAACCTAATAATTGTATGATACAATATTGTTCTGCTCCAGGAAGACATCCAGGCCTCTCTTGAACCCCTCGACTGAGTTCGCCATCACCACCTCCTCAGGCAAGCAATTCCAGATTCTCACTGCCCTAACAGTAAAGAATCCTCTTCTATGTTGGTGGAAAAACCTTCTCTCCTCCAGACGCAAAGAATGCCCCCTTGTGCCCGTCACCTTCCTTGGTATAAACAGATCCTCAGCGAGATATTTGTATTGTCCCCTTATATACTTATACATGGTTATTAGATCGCCCCTCAGTCGTCTTTTTTCTAGACTAAATAATCCTAATTTCGCTAATCTATCTGGGTATTGTAGTTCTCCCATCCCCTTTATTAATTTTGTTGCCCTCCTTTGTACTCTCTCTAGTTCCATTATATCCTTCCTGAGCACCAGTGCCCAAAACTGGACACAGTACTCCATGTGCGGTCTAACTAGGGATTTGTACAGAGGCAGTATAATGCTCTCATCATGTGTATCCAGACCTCTTTTAATGCACCCCATGATCCTGTTTGCCTTGGCAGCTGCTGCCTGGCACTGGCTGCTCCAGGTAAGTTTATCATTAACTAGGATCCCCAAGTCCTTCTCCCTGTCAGATTTACCCAGTGGTTTCCCGTTCAGTGTGTAATGGTGATATTGATTCCCTCTTCCCATGTGTATAACCTTACATTTATCATTGTTAAACCTCATCTGCCACCTTTCAGCCCAAGTTTCCAACTTATCCAGATCCATCTGTAGCAGAATACTATCTTCTCTTGTATTAACTGCTTTACATAGTTTTGTATCATCTGCAAATATCGATATTTTACTGTGTAAACCTTCTACCAGATGATTAATGAATATGTTGAAGAGAACAGGTCCCAATACTGACCCCTGCGGTACCCCACTGGTCACAGCGACCCAGTTAGAGACTATACCATTTATAACCACCCTCTGCTTTCTATCACTAAGCCAGTTACTAACCCATTTACACACATTTTCCCCCAGACCAAGCATTCTCATTTTGTGTACCAACCTCTTGTGCGGCACGGTATCAAACGCTTTGGAAAAATCGAGATATACCACGTCCAATGACTCACCGTGGTCCAGTCTATAGCTTACCTCTTCATAAAAACTGATTAGATTGGTTTGACAGGAGCGATTTCTCATAAACCCATGCTGATATGGAGTTAAACAGTTATTCTCATTGAGATAATCCAGAATAACATTACTCAGAAACCCTTCAAATATTTTACCAACAATAGAGGTTAGACTTACTGGCCTATAATTTCCAGGTTCACTTTTAGAGCCCTTTTTGAATATTGGCACCACATTTGCTATGCGCCAGTCCTGCGGAACAGACCCTGTCGCTATAGAGTCACTAAAAATAAGAAATAATGGTTTATCATTTACAAAAATTAGTTAATAAATAACATTTCCCACATGTCTACTTTACATCAGCACAATTTTGGAAACAAAATTTTTTTTGTTAGGGAGTTATAAGGGTTAAATTTGACCAGCAATTTCTCATTTTTACAACACCTTTTTTTTTAGGGACCACATCACATTTGAAGTCATTTTGAAGGGTCTATATGATAGAAAATAACGAAGTGTGACACCATTCTAAAAACTACACCCCTCAAGGTTCTCAAAACCACATTCAAGAAGTTTATTAACCATTTACGTGCTTCACATGAACTAAAACAATGTGGAAGGAAAAAATGAACATTTAACTTTTTTTGCAAACATTTTAATTCAGAACCATTTTTTTTATTTTCACAAGTGTAAAAACAGAAATGTAACCATAAATTTTGTTACGCAATTTCTCCTGAATACGCCAATACCCCATATGTGGGGGTAAACCACTTTTTGGTGCACCGCAGAACTTGGAAGTGAAGGAGCGCCGTTTGACTTTTTCAATGCAGAATTGGCTAGAATTGAGATCGGACGCCATGTCACGTTTGGAGAGCCCCTGATGTGCCTAAACAGTGGAAACCCCCCACAAGTGACACCATATTGTAAACTAGACCCCTTAAGGAACTTATCTAGATGTGTGGTGAGCACTTTGAACCCCCATGTGCTTCACAGAAGTTTATAACGTTGAGCCGTGAAAATAAAAAATCGCATTTTTTCTACAAAAATGATATTTTTGCCCCCAAATTTTTATTTTCACAAGGGTAACAGGAGAAATTTGACCACAAAAGTTGTAGTGCAATTTCTCCTGAGTACGATGATACCCAATATGTGGGGGTAAACCACTGTTTGGGCGCACCGCAGAGCTTGGAAGAGAAGGAGTGCCGTTTTACTTTTTCAATGTAGAATTGTCTGGAATTGAGATTGGACGCCATGTCGCATTTGGAGAGCCCCTGATGTGCCTAAACAGTGGAAACCCCCCACAAGTGACCCCATTTTGGAAACTAGACCCCCGATGGAACTTATCTAGATGTGTGGTGAGAACTTTGAATGCCCAAGTGCTTCACAGAAGTTTAGAATGCAGAGTCGTGAAAATAAAAAATATTTTTTTTCCACAAAAAAAGATATTGTAGCCCCCAAGTTTTTATTTTCACAAGGGTAAGAGGAGAAATTGGACCCCAAAAGTTGTTGTCCAATTTATCCCGAGTATGCTGATGCCCCATATGTGGGGGTAAACCACTGTTTGGGCGCACGGCAGAGCTCGGAAGGGAAGGAGCGCTGTTTTGGAATGCAGACTTAGATAGAATGGTCTGTGGGCGTTATGTTGCGTTTGCAGAGCCCCTGATGTACCTAAACAGTAGTAACCCCCCACAAGTGACCCCATTTTGGAAACTAGACCCCTCAAGGAACTTATCTAGATGTGTGGTGAGAACTTTGAATGCCCAAGTGCTTCACAGAAGTTTAGAATGTAGAGTCGTGAAAATAAAAAAATATTTTTTTTCCACAAAAAAGATATTTTAGCCCCCAAGTTTTTATTTTCACAAGGGTAACAGGAGAAATTGGACCCCAAAAGTTGTTGTCCAATTTATCCCGAGTATGCTGATGCCCCATATGTGGGGGTAAACCACTGTTTGGGCGCACGGCAGAGCTCGGAAGGGAAGGAGCGCTGTTTTGGAATGCAGACTTAGAATGGTCTGTGGGCGTTATGTTGCGTTTGCAGAGCCCCTGATGTACCTAAACAGTAGTAACCCCCCACAAGTGACCCCATTTTGGAAACTAGACCCCCCAAGGAACTTATCTAGATGTGTGGTGAGAACTTTGAATGCCCAAGTGCTTCACAGAAGTTTAGAATGTAGAGTCGTGAAAATAAAAAAATATTTTTTTTCCACAAAAAAGATATTTTAGCCCCCAAGTTTTTATTTTCACAAGGGTAACAGGAGAAATTGGACCCCAAAAGTTGTTGTCCAATTTATCCCGAGTATGCTGATGCCCCATATGTGGGGGTAAACCACTGTTTGGGCGCACGGCAGAGCTCGGAAGGGAAGGAGCGCTGTTTTGGAATGCAGACTTAGAATGGTCTGTGGGCGTTATGTTGCGTTTGCAGAGCCCCTGATGTACCTAAACAGTAGTAACCCCCCACAAGTGACCCCATTTTGGAAACTAGACCCCCCAAGGAACTTATCTAGATGTGTGGTGAGAACTTTGAATGCCCAAGTGCTTCACAGAAGTTTAGAATGCAGAGTCGTGAAAATAAAAAAATATTTTTTTCCACAAAAAAGATATTGTAGTCCCCAAGTTTTTATTTTCACAAGGGTAATAGGAGAAATTGGACCCCAAAAGTTGTTGTCCAATTTATCCAGAGTATGCTGATGCCCCGTATGTGGGGTTAAACCACTGTTTGGGTGCACGGCAGAGCTCGGAAGGGAAGGAGCGCTGTTTTGGAATGCAGACTTAGATAGAATGGTCTGTGGGCGTTATGTTGCGTTTGCAGAGCCCCTGATGTACCTAAACAGTAGTAACCCCCCACAAGTGACCCCATTTTGGAAACTAGACCCCCCAAGGAACTTATCTAGATGTGTGGTGAGAACTTTGAATGCCCAAGTGCTTCACAGAAGTTTGGAATGCAGAGTCGTGAAAATAAAATAAAAAAATTTTTTCATTAAAAAGATTTTGTAGCCCCCAAGTTTTTATTTTCACAAGGGTAACAGGAGAAATTGGACCCCAAAAGTTGTTGTCCAATTTATCCCGAGTACGCTGATGCCCCATATGTGGGGGTAACCCACTGTTTGGGCGCACGGCAGAGCTCAGAAGGGAGGGAGCACCATTTTGACTTTTTGAGCGAAAAATTGGCTGTCATGTTTGGAGACCCCCTGATGTAACTAAACAGTGGAAACCCCCCAATTCTAGCTCCAACCCTAACCCCAACACACCCCTAACCCTAATCCCAACCCGATCCATAATCCTAATCACTAACCCTAACGATAATCACAACCCTTACCCCAAAACAACCCTAATGTCAACCCTAACCATAACCCTAATCAAAACCCTTAATCCAACACACCCCTAATCCTAATCTCAACCCTAACCTCAAACCTAACCCTAATCCCAATACACCCCTAATCACAACCCTAACCTTAACCCTAATCCCAAACCTAACCCTAATCCCAAGCGTAACCCTAATGCCAACCCTAACCCTAATACCAACTCTAATCCAAACCCTAACCCCAAATCTAACCCTAAATTTAGCCCCAACCCTAGCCCTAACTTTAGCCCCAACCCTAACCCTAGCCCTAAGGCTACTTTCCCACTTGCGTCGTTTGGCATCCATCGCAATCCGTCATTTTGGACAAAAACGGATCCTCCAAATGTGTCCGCAGGAAGCATTTTTTGCCCATAGACTTGTATTGCCGATGGAACGTGACGGATGGCCACACGTCGCGTCCGTCGTGCACTGGATCAGTTGTGTTTTGGCAGACCGTCGGCACAAAAAACGTTCAATGTAACGTTTTTTGTACGCCGTGTCCGCCATTTCTGACCGCGCATGCGTGGCCGTAACTCCGCCCCCTCCTCCCCAGGACATAGACTGGGCAGCGGATGCGTTGAAAAACTACATCCGCTGCCCACGTTGTGCACAATTTTCACAACGTGCGTCGGTATGTCGGGCCGAAGAATTGCGACGGCCCCGTACTGACGTAAGTGTGAAAGAACCCTAACCCTGAATTTAGCCCCAACCCTTACCCTAAATTTAGCCCCAACCCTAACCCTAGCCCTAACCCTAGCCCTAACCCTAGCCCTAACCCTAACTCTAGCCCTAACCCTAACCCTAGCCCTAAACCTAGCCCTAACCCTAGCTCTAACCCTAGCCCTAGCCCTAACCCTAGCCCTAACCCTAGCCCTAACCCTAGCCCTAACCCTAACCCTAATTTTAGCCCCAACTGCTCTTCTCCTGTCGGCTGGCAGATGGCGATAGATGGCGGGCGCACTGCGCATGCACCCGCCATTTTCTTTTCCCCGGCAGCCAGGAGGAGCAGCAGGAGGATCCAGGGACACCGGTAAGTATAATAGGGTCCCCGAATCCCCCTATTTCTCTGTCCTCTGATGTGCGATCACATCAGAGGACAGAGAATTACACTTTGATTTTTTTTTTTTGCGGTCACCGGTAAACAGTTAATTATTCCCCGGCAGCCGAGACCCCAAAGATTCTCCTGGTGCTGGTTGGCGGGCGCACTGCGCATGAGCCCGCCATTTTGAAGATGGCGGCGCCCACCGGGAGCCACGAGGAGCACCGGGGGAGATAGGTGAGTATCGGGGGCTATCTGGGACCCCTTTTCTCTGTCCTCTGATGTGCGATCACATCAGAGGACAGAGAAATTAAAAAGAGATTGCGGTTTTTTTTTGCGATCGCCGGTAAACGGTTAATTACCGGCGATCGCAAATGCGGGGTCGATAAAAAACCCACCGAATCATGTTCTCTGGGGTCTCGGCTACCCCCGGCAGCCGAGACCCCAGAGAAAATCCGACTCAGGGGGGCGCTATTTACTTTTTCCACAGCGCCGTTAATTAACGGCGCTGTGGTTTAAGTACCCTTAGCAGCCGCCGTTAAAAGGCGTATCGGCGGTCGCTAAGGGGTTAAATATGCACTCCTCACCATTGAAATTTCAAAACCAAGAAGGAAAATTTTTAGAATTATTTCAGATAATGAAAAATGGTCACAAAATTTTCTAAATGTCTTGATTTATTCAGTATGCAGCTTTATATGATAATCCCTATTTATTATAATTGCCAGACCTGAAATAACAAGCACTTTTCACCTATTGTGTCCCCCCATTTCCTTGTAGATTGTAAGCTTGCGGGCAGGGACCTCACCCCTTATGTCACTGTTTAAATTGTCTTAACTTGTACTGAATTTATTGTCTGTACATATCCCCGCTTAATTGTAAAGTGCTGCGGAATTTGTTGGTGCTATTTAAATGAAAATTATTATTATTATTATTATTATTATTGAGTATTAGTGCCATGCCAGACATACACATACTGAAATTCCTTGGCATGCTATCATGGATGTTATTAATGGTTGTCTGAGGAATGTTCTGCAGTGCTGAATAGGGTTGAGCGAAACGGGTCGAACATTTTCAAAAGTCGCCGACTTTTGGCTAAGTCGGGGTTTCATGAAACCCGATCCGACCCCTGTGCGGGGTCGGCCATGCGGTACGCGACTTTCGCGCCAAAGTCGCGTTTCAATGACGCGAAAAGCGCCATTTCTCAGCCAATGAAGGTAAACGCAGAGTGTGGGCAGCGTGATGACATAGGTCCTGGTCCCCACCATCTTAGAGAAGGGCATTGCAGTGATTGGCTTGCTGTCTGCGACGTCACAGGGGCTATAAAGAGGCGTTCCCGCCGACCGCCATCTTACTGCTGCTGATCTGAGCTTAGGGAGAGGTTGCTGCCGCTTTGTCAGAAGCAGGGATAGCGTTAGGCAGGGTCCATTAACCACAAAACCGCTTGTGCTGCAGCGATTTGCACTGTCCAACACCACCCTCGGTGTGCAGGGACAGTGGAAGTTTTTTTTTTTTTTTTTTCCCCTCAGCGCTGTAGCTCATTGGGCTGCCCTAGAAGGCTCCCTGATAGCTGCATTGCTGTGTGTACGCCGCTGTGCAAACCAACTGCTTTTTTCAAAGCACAAATCCTCTTGTTCCTTCCTTTCTGCACAGCTATCTTTTTTGTTTGTCCACACTTTTTATTTCATTTGTGCATCAGTCCACTCCTTATTGCTGCCTGCCATACCTGGCTGAGATTACTGCAGGCAGGGAGATAGTAGCTGCCTGCCATACCTGGCTGAGATTACTGCAGGCAGGGAGATAGTAATTGTAGGACATTCCCTGTTTTTTTTTTTTTTTTTTTTTTTGGTGGGAGATTAAGATTGGCAATTTGGCATTTCTGCTAGAGTGCCATCCCTGTGTGTGCCATCTCTCTCACATAGTGGGCCATAGAAAGCCTTTTCATTTTTCTGTATTTTTTTTTGTGGGGTGTATAAATTCTCCCTGATAAAAATACAGTGGGAGATTAATATTGGCCTTTGGGCTTGTGTGCCAGTCCTGAGTGTGCCATCTCTCTCACAAATAGTGGGCCATAGAAAGCCTATTTTATTTTTTTTGGGGTTTTATAAATTCTCCCTGAAAAAAAGGGAGATTAATATTGGCCTCTGGGCTTGTGTGCCAGTCCTGAGCGTGCCATCTGTGCCAGCCCTGAGCGTGCCATCTCTCTCACAAATAGTGGGCCATAGAAAGCCTATTTAATTTTTTTTTTGGTTTTATAAATTCTCCCTGAAAAAAAGGGAGATTAATATTGGCCTCTGGGCTTGTGTGCCAGTTGTGAGCGTGCCATCTGTGCCAGTCCTGAGCGTGCCATCTCTCTCACAAATAGTGGGCCATAGAAAGCCTATTTAATTTTTTTTTTTGTTTTATAAATTTTCCCTGAAAAAAGGGAGATTAATATTGGCCTCTGGGCTTGTGTGCCAGTTGTGAGCGTGCCATCTGTGCCAGTCCTGAGCGTGCCATCTCTCTCACAAATAGTGGGCCATAGAAAGCCTATTTAATTTTTTTTTTGGTTTTATAAATTTTCCCTGAAAAAAGGGAGATTAATATTGGCCTCTGGCTTGTGTGCCAGTTGTGAGCGTGCCATCTGTGCCAGTCCTGAGCGTGCCATCTCTCTCACAAATAGTGGGCCATAGAAAGCCTATTTAAATATTTTTTTGGTTTTATAAATTCTCCCAGAAAAAAAGGGAGATTAATATTGGCCTCTGGGCTTCTGTGCCAGTCCTGAGCGTGCCATCTGTGCCAGTCCTGAGCGTCCCATCTCTCTCACAAATAGTGGGCCATAGAAAGCCTATTTTTTTTTTTTTTTGGGTTTTAGAAATTCTCCCTGGAAAAAAAAAGGGAGATTAATATTGCCCTTTGGGCTTGTGTGCCAGTACTAAGCGTTCCATCTCTCTCTCTCTCTCAGTCAGTGGGCCATAGAACGCCTATTTTTGGTTTTATTTGTTTTCTAAATTCTCCCTGAAAAAATCATTTTATTTTATTTGGTTTCTAAATTCTTCCTGATAAAATCATATTTTTTTTATTATTTTTTTTTCTAAAGTCTCCCTGAAAAAAAAAAAAAAAAAAAAAAAACAGTGGGAGATTAATATTGGCCTTTCTGCTTGTGTGCCAGTCTTGACTCCTGGGTGCGTCATCTCTCAGTCAGTGGGCCATAGAACGCCTATTTTTGGTTTTATTTGTTTTATAAATTCTCCCTGAAAAAATCATTTTATTTTATTTGGTTTCTAAATTCTTCCTGATAAAATCATATTTTTTTTATTATTTTTTTTTCTAAAGTCTCCCTGAAAAAAAAAAAAAAAAAACAACCAAAAAAAACAGTGGGAGATTAATATTGGCCTTTCTGCTTGTGTGCCAGTCTTGACTCCTGGGTGTGCCCTCTCTCTCTCTCTCTCTCTCTCTCTCCAATTGTGGTCCATAGAAAGCCTATATTTTTTTTCCTTGATTTGGGTTCCAAAATCTACCAGAGAAAATAACTACATCAATCATTGGTAGAAAAATATTGGCCTCTGGGCTTGTGTGCCACTCCTGACTCCTGTGTGCGTCATCTCTCAGTCAGTGGGCCATAGAACGCCTATTTTTGTTTTTATTTGTTTTATAAATTCTCCCTGAAAAAATCATTTTATTTTATTTGGTTTCTAAATTCTTCCTGATAAAATCATATTTTTTTTATTATTTTTTTTTCTAAAGTCTCCCTGAAAAAAAAAAAAAAAAACAAACAAAAAAAACAGTGGGAGATTAATATTGGCCTTTCTGCTTGTGTGCCAGTCTTGACTCCTGGGTGTGCCCTCTCTCTCTCTCTCTCTCTCTCTCTCCAATTGTGGTCCATAGAAAGCCTATATTTTTTTTCCTTGATTTGGGTTCCAAAATCTACCAGAGAAAATAACTACATCAATCATTGGTAGAAAAATATTGGCCTCTGGGCTTGTGTGCCACTCCTGACTCCTGTGTGCGTCATCTCTCAGTCAGTGGGCCATAGAACGCCTATTTTTGTTTTTATTTGTTTTATAAATTCTCCCTGAAAAAATATTTTTATTTTATTTGGTTTCTAAATTCTTCCTGATAAAATCATATTTTTTTTATTATTTTTTTTTCTAAAGTCTCCCTGAAAAAAAAAAAAAAAAAAAAAAAACCCCCCCCCAAAAAATGGGAGATTAATATTGGCCTTTCTGCTTGTGTGCCAGTCTTGACTCCTGGGTGTGCCATCTCTCTCTCTCTCTCTCTCTCTCTCTCTCTCCAATTGTGGTCCATAGAAAGCCTATATTTTTTTTCCTTGATTTGGGTTCCAAAATCTACCAGAGAAAATAACTCCATCAATCATTGGTAGAAAAATATTGGCCTCTGGGCTTGTGTGCCACTCCTGATTCCTGTGTGCGTCATCTCTCACTCAGTGGCCCATAGAAAGCATATAGTTTGTTACATTTGTTTTCTAAATTCTCCCTGCAAAAATCTATTTTTTTTTTTTTGGGGGGGTTTGTAAAGTGTTCCTGAAAAAAATAAAAATAAAAAAAAAATAATAGTGTGACATTAATATTAACATTTGTGCTTCAGTGACAGTCCTGCGTGTGGGGCATCTCTCTAATTTGCAGCCACCAAAAAAAGAGTGTGTAACATTGGGCCTGATTTTCGCTGTGGTCTCACCAACCTGTAAAGGGGTAGCTAAATCATACTGAAGTTATAGCTCACCGTGTAAGTTGTGTGACTGCAACAAATAACGTTAGTTTGGTTACGTTTTTAAAACAATGAGGAAGTCTAGTGGAAGAGGTCGTGGCCGGGGGCGTTCATTGTCAGCTGGTAATGAGGGTAGTGGTAGTGGTGGAGCATCAGGTGGTCGTGGGGAAAAAAATATTGCACCTAAGTCTGGAGCTGTGGAGCCAGGTTCGTCGTCCGGCTACACAAGGCCTCGAACGCTCCCTTTTCTGGGATTAGGAAAACCGCTTTTAAAGCCGGAGCAGCAAGAGCAAGTTTTGGCTTATCTTGCTGACTCAGCCTCTAGCTCTTTTGCCTCCTCTCGTGAAACTGGTAAAAGTAAAAGCAGCGCGTCGTTAGTGGATGTTCACGGTCAGGGACAAGTCACTTCCTTGTCCTCTTCAGCAAAAACAACAACAGAGAAGAATGCAGCAGGCGACACAACGGGTTACTCCATGGAGCTCTTTACACATACCGTCCCTGGCTTAGAAAGTGAAGCAGTTAACAGTCCATGCCCATTACAAATTGAATCTGACATGGAGTGCACTGACGCACAGCCACAGCCAGACTACTATGCTGGTCCTTTGACTCAGACCACAACATTGCCCTCGCAGGGTGCTGATCAAGAATCAGACCCTGATGAGACTATGTTGCCCCATCACGAACGCTATACCACCGAACGACACGGTGACACAGACGAAGTTGCGCAGGAGGTACAAGAAGAGTTATTAGATGACCCAGTTCTTGACCCCGATTGGCAGCCATTGGGGGAACAGGGTGCAGGCGGCAGCAGTTCTGAAGCAGAGGAGGAGGAGGGGCCGCAGCAGGCATCAACATCGCCACAGGTTCCATCTGCCGGGCCCGTATCTTGCCCAAAACGCGTGGCAAAGCCAAAACCTGGTGGAGGACAGCGTGGCCATCCGGTTAAAGCTCAGTCTGCAATGCCTGAAAAGGTATCCGATGCTAGAAAGAGTGCAGTCTGGCATTTTTTTAAACAAAATCCAATTGATCAGCGCAAAGTCATCTGTCAAAAATGTTCTACTTCCTTAAGCAGAGGTCAGAATCTGAAAAGTCTCAATACTAGTTGCATGCATAGACATTTAACCACCATGCATTTGAAAGCTTGGACTAACTACCAAACGTCCCTTAAGGTTGTTGCACCCTCGGCCAATGAAGCTAGTCATCAACGCAACATCCCTTCCGGCAGTGTAGGACCACCATTTAGCGCACCACCTGCTGTATCTGTGCAGGTATCTTTGCCAGGCCAAAGCAGTCAGGGTCAGGGAATCACCAGTTTCGTAGTAGGAAACACTGCATCTAGGGCACCGGCGGCAACAATACCATCTCCCACCGTCTCTCAGTCTGCCATGTCCACCGGCACCCCCGCTAGTTCCACGATCTCCAGCTCTCCAGTCCAGCTCACCCTACATGAGACTATGGTTAGAAAAAGGAAATACTTAGCCTCGCATCCGCGTACACAGGGTTTGAACGCCCACATAGCTAGACTAATCTCGTTAGAGATGATGCCCTACCGGTTAGTTGAAAGCGAAGCTTTCAAAGACCTGATGGACTACGCTGTACCACGCTACGAGCTACCCAGTCGACACTTTTTTTCCAGAAAAGCCATCCCAGCCCTCCACCAGCATGTTAAAGAGCGCATCGTCCATGCACTCAGGCAATCTGTGAGCACAAAGGTGCACCTGACAACAGATGCATGGACCAGTAGGCATGGCCAGGGACGTTACGTGTCCATCACGGCACACTGGGTAAATGTGGTGGATTCAGGGTCCACAGGGGACAGCAAGTTTGGGACAGTTCTGCCTAGCCCACGGTCTAGTAAACAGTTGTCTGTAGCCGTTCGCACCCCCTCCTCCTCCTCCTCCTCCTCGTCCTCCTGCAGAAGCAAGAGCTCGTCCACAGACCGCAGTCGCACAAACACTCCATCCGCACCTGCCACTGTTGCACACCAGGTCTCCCATTATGGGGCAGCTACTGGCATACGTCAGCAGGCTGTATTGGCTATGAAGTGTTTGGGCGACAATAGACACACCGCGGAAGTTCTGTCCGAGTTCTTGCAGCAAGAAACGCAGTCGTGGCTGGGCACTGTAGATCTTGAGGCAGGCAAGGTAGTGAGTGATAACGGAAGGAATTTCATGGCTGCCATCTCCCTTTCCCAACTGATAACTGAAAAGTTATCCGGGGTTATCCGACCTGCTCCTCAAAGTGCGTGGACTTTGCGCACATATCCGCCGTTCGCCTGTACACTCCAGCCGTATGCAGACCTATCAGCGTTCTTTGAACCTTCCCCAGCATCGCCTAATCATAGACGTTGCAACAAGGTGGAACTCAACACTGCACATGCTTCAGAGACTGTGCGAACAGAGGCGGGCTGTTATGTTTTTGTGGGAGGATACACATACACGGGCAGGCAGTAGGATGGCAGACATGGAGTTGTCAGGTGTGCAGTGGTCGAAGATTCAAGACATGTGTCAAGTCCTTCAGTGTTTTGAGGAATGCACACGGCTGGTTAGTGCAGACAACGCCATAATAAGCATGAGCATCCCCCTAATGCGTCTGCTGATGCAAAGTTTGACGCACATAAAGGATCAGGCGTCTGCACCAGAGGAAGAGGAAAGCCTTGATGACAGTCAGCGATTGTCTGGTCAGGGCAGTGTACATGACGAGGTACCGGGCGAAGAGGAGGTGGAGGATGAGGAGGATGATGGGGATGAGTATATTTTTAATGAGGAAGCTTTCCCGGGGGCACGGGAAATTGGTGGCGTGGCAAGGCCGGGTTCTGGTTTTTTGAGGGACACAAGTGACGTAGATTTGCCTGCAACTGCCCCTCAACCAAGCACAACCGCAGATTTGACAACGGGAACTTTGGCCCACATGGCGGATTATGCCTTGCGTATCCTCAAAAGGGACACACGCATTACAAAAATGATGAACGATGACGATTACTGGTTGGCCTGCCTCCTTGATCCTCGCTATAAAGGCAAATTGCAAAATATTATGCCACATGAGAACTTGGAACTAATATTAGCAACAAAACAATCAACTCTTGTTGACCGTTTGCTTCTGGCATTCCCTGCACACAGCGCCCGTGATCGTTCTCACACGAGCTCCAGGGGCCAGCAGACCAGAGGTGTTAGAGGGGCAGAAATCAGAAGTGGCGTTGGCCAGAGGGGTTTTCTGACCAGGTTGTGGAGTGATTTTTCTATGACCGCAGACAGGACAGGTTCTGCAGCATCAATTCAAAGTGACAGGAGACAACATTTGTCCAGTATGGTTACAAACTATTTTTCATCCCTTATCGACGTTCTCCCTCAACCGTCATTCCCATTTGATTACTGGGCATCCAAATTAGACACCTGGCCAGAATTGGCAGAATATGCATTGCAGGAGCTTGCTTGCCCGGCAGCTAGTGTCCTATCAGAAAGAGTATTCAGTGCTGCAGGTTCAATACTAACAGAAAAAAGGACTCGTCTGGCTACCCAAAATGTAGATGATCTAACCTTCATTAAAATGAACCACAACTGGATTTCAAAATCTTTTGCCCCACCCTGCCCGGCTGACACCTAGCTTTCCTATGAAAAGGTCTTGCCTGTGGACTATTCTGAATGACTTTTCCAATCTCGTAATTTTCTTCACCTGATTGTCCAGCATACGACATGTTTCCACCTCACGAAATGGCCAAACTCCCCACACGGGGCCGTGCTATCGCCACTTTGCGCTTGGACCCTTGAGAGTGCTGTTTGTCTGAAGAGGTGGGTGTGGCCGCTTTTGGTCGACGGCACTGCCACTGGGTCCCTCATAGTACAATAAAGTGTCTCTGGCGGTGGTGGTGCGCACCCAACGTCAGACACACCGTTGTAATATGAGGGGCCCTGTGCCTGTACCGCCGGCCACAAGACAGTTCCCCCCCCCAGCTCAAACAGTGCTCTACCACTAGCAAAATTATCTCTCACAGCTTCACCAATGTGTAGTCTAGGCGCTGACATCCTTCAATGCCTGGCACTGACAATACCATTGTTTTGACATTTTTGTTATGTTAGGCCTTCGAAGCCTGTCTGCGGTCCCTTCTTTCTACAACTACTACACTGACCAGGCCACTGCTGGCCGTGTTACCCTGGAACCAATTTAAAAGTGCCTACAGTCAGCCCAATTTTGTTATGTTAGGCCTTCGAAGACTGTCTGCCGTCACTCCTTCCACTAGACTTCCACTGACCATACACTGCTGCCCATGTACCCCTGGAACCAATTTAAAGTGCCTACAGCCAGCCCAATTTTGTTATGTTAGGCCTTCGAAGCCTGTCTGCGGTCACTCCTTCCACTAGACTTCCACTGACCAGACCACTGCTGCCCGTGTACCCCTGGAACCAATTTAAAAGTGCCTACAGCCAGCCCAAGTTTGTTATGTTAGGCCTTGGAAGCCTGTCTGCGGTCACTCCTTCCACTAGACTTCCACAGACCAGACCACTGCTGCCCGTGTACCCCTGGAACCAATTTAAAAGTGCCTACAGCCAGCCCAAGTTTGTTATGTTAGGCCTTGGAAGCCTGTCTGCGGTCACTCCTTCCACTAGACTTCCACTGACCAGACCACTGCTGCCCGTGTACCCCTGGAACCAATTTAAAAGTGCCTACAGCCAGCCCAAGTTTGTTATGTTAGGCCTTGGAAGCCTGTCTGCGGTCACTCCTTCCACTAGACTTCCACTGACCATACACTGCTGCCCATGTACCCCTGGAACAAATTTAAAAGTGCCTACAGCCAGCCCAAGTTTGTTATGTTAGGCCTTCGAAGCCTGTCTGCGTCCCGTTCTTTCAACTACAACTACACTGACCAGGCCACTGATGGCCGTGTTCCCTTGGAACCAATTTTAACTTGCCTACAGCCAGCCCTATGTTATTATGTTAGGCCTTCGAAGCCTGTCTGCGGTCACTCCTTCCACTAGACTTCCACAGACCAGACCACTGCTGCCCGTGTACCCCTGGAACCAATTTAAAAGTGCCTACAGCCAGCCCAAGTTTGTTATGTTAGGCCTTGGAAGCCTGTCTGCGGTCACTCCTTCCACTAGACTTCCACTGACCAGACCACTGCTGCCCGTGTACCCCTGGAACCAATTTAAAAGTGCCTACAGCCAGCCCAAGTTTGTTATGTTAGGCCTTGGAAGCCTGTCTGCGGTCACTCCTTCCACTAGACTTCCACTTACCAGACCACTGCTGCCCGTGTACCCCTGGAACCAATTTAAAAGTGCCTACAGCCAGCCCAAGTTTGTTATGTTAGGCCTTGGAAGCCTGTCTGCGGTCACTCCTTCCACTAGACTTCCACTGACCAGACCACTGCTGCCCGTGTACCCCTGGAACCAATTTAAAAGTGCCTACAGCCAGCCCAAGTTTGTTATGTTAGGCCTTGGAAGCCTGTCTGCGGTCACTCCTTCCACTAGACTTCCACTGACCAGACCACTGCTGCCCGTGTACCCCTGGAACCAATTTAAAAGTGCCTACAGCCAGCCCAAGTTTGTTAGGTTAGGCCTTGGAAGCCTGTCTGCGGTCACTCCTTCCACTAGACTTCCACTGACCAGACTACTGCTGCCCGTGTACCCCTGGAACCAATTTAAAAGTGCCTACAGCCAGCCCAAGTTTGTTATGTTAGGCCTTGGAAGCCTGTCTGCGGTCACTCCTTCCACTAGACTTCCACTGACCATACACTGCTGCCCATGTACCCCTGGAACAAATTTAAAAGTGCCTACAGCCAGCCCAAGTTTGTTATGTTAGGCCTTCGAAGCCTGTCTGCGTCCCGTTCTTTCAACTACAACTACACTGACCAGGCCACTGATGGCCGTGTTCCCTTGGAACCAATTTTAACTTGCCTACAGCCAGCCCAATGTTAGGCCTTTGATGCCTGTCTGCCGTCACTCCTTCCACTAGGCCTCCACTGACCTGTCTATTGCTGCCCGTGTACCCCTTGAACCAACATCATTAAATATAAAAAAAATTAATTTGATTATAAAAAATAAGATCGTGTTGAGATCTCAAATGCAGACATTTTAACAATCAAAACAAACACACAACAAATATCTGGAACTGTACTACAAAGGTCCAACAGCTACAATTTCTTTCTCCTGCAAGAAGTTAACTGAAAGTTTTTTGGAGTTGTTAACACAGATATGGCATCCACCGAGTGTTGTCCTGTCGCGTCTCCTTTAAATTATTTCCAATAAGATGTTAAACTATTAATTTAATAAAATCAATAATTAAAAAAATAATTGAGTAAGTCAAAAGCACATTGCAAATAAACATTAATTACAAATCAAGAAGCATGGCGCGTCCGAGGGTGAGTAGATACCGAATAAGAATATAATCACCCTCGGACGCGCAATGCTTATTTACAACAGCCTTCCTTCCTAAGAATCAGCCCTTCCGTGGTGTAGAGAGAGGTTGTGTTACACTCCAAGGTGTTCCCCAGGTTGCCTTTCCTGAGCTTCGATCTTCCGGCTCTCGTTTAGTAGCTGTTGGAAACTACGCTGCATTAGGCCTACTAATTGTGTATGGGTGAAACAGTGGCGCATCTGCGGTCCCTCCTTCCACTAGGCCTCCACTGACCTGTCTACTGCGGCCCGTGTACCCCTTGAACCAACCTAATAAAATATTAAAAAAATTAATTTGATTATAAAAAATAAGATCGTGTTGAGATCTCAAATGCAGACATTTTAACAATCAAAACAAACACATAACAAATATCTGGAACTGTACTACAAAGGTCCAACAGCTACAATTTCTTTCTCCTGCAAGAAGTTAACTGAAAGTTTTTTGGAGTTGTTAACACAGATATGGCATCCACCGAGTGTTGTCCTGTCGCGTCTCCTTTAAATTATTTCCAATAAGATGTTAAACTATTAATTTAATAAAATCAATAATTAAAAAAATAATTGAGTAAGTCAAAAGCACATTGCAAATAAACATTAATTACAAATCAAGAAGCATGGCGCGTCCGAGGGTGAGTAGATACCGAATAAGAATATAATCACCCTCGGACGCGCAATGCTTATTTACAACAGCCTTCCTTCCTAAGAATCAGCCCTTCCGTGGTGTAGAGAGAGGTTGTGTTACACTCCAAGGTGTTCCCCAGGTTGCCTTTCCTGAGCTTCGATCTTCCGGCTCTCGTTTAGTAGCTGTTGGAAACTACGCTGCATTAGGCCTACTAATTGTGTATGGGTGAAACAGTGGCGCATCTGCGGTCCCTCCTTCCACTAGGCCTCCACTGACCTGTCTACTGCGGCCCGTGTACCCCTTGAACCAACCTAATAAAATATTTAAAAAATTAATTTGATTATAAAAAATAAGATCGTGTTGAGATCTCAAATGCAGACATTTTAACAATCAAAACAAACACACAACAAATATCTGGAACTGTACTACAAAGGTCCAACAGCTACAATTTCTTTCTCCTGCAAGAAGTTAACTGAAAGTTTTTTGGAGTTGTTAACACAGATATGGCATCCACCGAGTGTTGTCCTGTCGCGTCTCCTTTAAATTATTTCCAATAAGATGTTAAACTATTAATTTAATAAAATCAATAATTAAAAAAATAATTGAGTAAGTCAAAAGCACATTGCAAATAAACATTAATTACAAATCAAGAAGCATGGCGCGTCCGAGGGTGAGTAGATACCGAATAAGAATATAATCACCCTCGGACGCGCAATGCTTATTTACAACAGCCTTCCTTCCTAAGAATCAGCCCTTCCGTGGTGTAGAGAGAGGTTGTGTTACACTCCAAGGTGTTCCCCAGGTTGCCTTTCCTGAGCTTCGATCTTCCGGCTCTCGTTTAGTAGCTGTTGGAAACTACGCTGCATTAGGCCTACTAATTGTGTATGGGTGAAACAGTGGCGCATCTGCGGTCCCTCCTTCCACTAGGCCTCCACTGACCTGTCTACTGCGGCCCGTGTACCCCTTGAACCAACCTAATAAAATATTTAAAAAATTAATTTGATTATAAAAAATAAGATCGTGTTGAGATCTCAAATGCAGACATTTTAACAATCAAAACAAACACACAACAAATATCTGGAACTGTACTACAAAGGTCCAACAGCTACAATTTCTTTCTCCTGCAAGAAGTTAACTGAAAGTTTTTTGGAGTTGTTAACACAGATATGGCATCCACCGAGTGTTGTCCTGTCGCGTCTCCTTTAAATTATTTCCAATAAGATGTTAAACTATTAATTTAATAAAATCAATAATTAAAAAAATAATTGAGTAAGTCAAAAGCACATTGCAAATAAACATTAATTACAAATCAAGAAGCATGGCGCGTCCGAGGGTGAGTAGATACCGAATAAGAATATAATCACCCTCGGATGCGCAATGCTTATTTACAACAGCCTTCCTTCCTAAGAATCAGCCCTTTCGTGGTGTAGAGAGAGGTTGTGTTACACTCCAAGGTGTTCCCCGGGTTGCCTTTCATGAGCTTCGATCTTCCGGCTCTCGTTTAGTAGTTGGTGGAAACTACGCTGCATTAGGCCTACAAATTTGGTATGGGGTGTAGAGACAGGTTGTGTTACACTCCAAGGTTTTCACCAGGTTGCCTTTCCTGAGCTTCGATCTTCATGCTCTCGTTTAGTAGGTGTCGGAAAGTAGGCTGCATTAGGCCTACAAATTGGGTATGGGGTGGAGAGAGATGGTGTGTTACACTCCAAGGTGTTCCCCAGGTTTCCTTGCCATTGCTTCGGTCTTCCGACTCTCGTTTAGTAGTTGTAGAAAAGTACACAGCATTAGGCCTACAAAATGGGTATGGGGTGGAGAGAGATGGTGTGTTACACTCCAAGGTGTTCCCCAGGTTGCCTTTCCTGAGCTTCGATCTTCATGCTCTCGTTTAGTAGGTGTCGGAAAGTAGGCTGCATTAGGCCTACAAATTGGGTATGGGGTGGAGAGAGATGGTGTGTTACACTCCAAGGTGTTCCCCAGGTTTCCTTGCCATTGCTTCGGTCTTCCGACTCTCGTTTAGTAGTTGTAGAAAAGTACACAGCATTAGGCCTACAAAATGGGTATGGGGTGGAGAGAGATGGTGTGTTACACTCCAAGGTGTTCCCCAGGTTGCCTTTCCTGAGCTTCGATCTTCATGCTCTCGTTTAGTAGGTGTCGGAAAGTAGGCTGCATTAGGCCTAAAAAATGGGGAATGGGGTGGAGAGAGATGGTGTGTTACACTCCAAGGTGTTCCCCAGGTTTCCTTGCCATTGCTTCGGTCTTCCGACTCTCGTTTAGTAGTTGTAGAAAAGTACACTGCATTAGGCCTAAAAAATGGGTATGGGGGGGAGAGAGATGGTGTGTTACACTCCAAGGTGTTCCCCAGGTTGCCTTTCCTGAGCTTCGATCTTCATGCTCTCGTTTAGTAGGTGTCGGAAAGTAGGCTGCATTAGGCCTAAAAAATGGGGAATGGGGTGGAGAGAGATGGTGTGTTACACTCCAAGGTGTTCCCCAGGTTTCCTTGCCATTGCTTCGGTCTTCCGACTCTCGTTTAGTAGTTGTAGAAAAGTACACTGCATTAGGCCTAAAAAATGGGTATGGGGTGGAGAGAGATGGTGTGTTACACTCCAAGGTGTTCCCCAGGTTGCCTTTCCTGAGCTTCGATCTTCATGCTCTCGTTTAGTAGGTGTCGGAAAGTAGGCTGCATTAGGCCTACAAATTGGGTATGGGGTGGAGAGAGATGGTGTGTTACACTCCAAGGTGTTCCCCAGGTTTCCTTGCCATTGCTTCGGTCTTCCGACTCTCGTTTAGTAGTTGTAGAAAAGTACACAGCATTAGGCCTACAAAATGGGTATGGGGTGGAGAGAGATGGTGTGTTACACTCCAAGGTGTTCCCCAGGTTGCCTTTCCTGAGCTTCTATCTTCAGGCTCTCATTAAATTGTGGTTAAATGGAACAACTGCATTTGGCGTACTAGTTGGTTTGGGGCCTACTATCGGTGTCTGCCACTCCTTGCTGTTCTCCTGGTTTCCTGTCCTGAAATACCATTTTCAGCCTCTCGTTAAGTAGTTGTTAATGTTAGACTGCATTTGGCCTACTAGTTGGGTTGGGGCCTACTATCGGTGTCTGCCACTCCTTGCTGTTCTCCTCCACTGAACAAAGCTGTGCCGCCTGTTTACTACGGTTGCCAATTTTGAACTGCATTTCGACTACTTACTGATTTGGCCCTACTCTCTGTGTCAGCCTCTCATTCCAGTTGTCCTCCACTGCAATGCCCCCTGGTTATTCCTGTGTTACCAATTTTGAACTGCATTTAGCCCACTTTATTCTTTGGGCCTATATCTGTGTTTCCACTTCATCGTGCCCATTGCCCAGCCAGTGATAGATGAGTCTGCTGGTACATTGACCCATAACGCAACATTCCCCGTGCACGCTACACAACAACATTGTGACCCTGCTGAAAGTCAGGTTGCTCTTCCCGCATACCATACCACCTTACACGGGGACAAAGAGGAAGGTGCAGATGAAAGTGCAGGTTCCTTCATCAGGTGGGGGGAGGAATACTAGTTGGCGACGTCACTGGCACAGGGCCTCTCATAGTACGCAAAAGTGTTGCTGCCGGTGGGAGGCGCCCCCGCCGTGCAAACACACCGCTGTACTTTGAGGGGCCCTGTGCCAGTGCCAATGCCAACGAGTGGGCCCCCCCTGCTTGCTCAGGTTCACAGCACTTGCAAAGTTGAAATACTTACCTCTCCCTGCTCCACTGCCGTGACGTGGTCCAGATTTCCTGGGCCCACTAATTACTTGAACCAGCCCTACCCCCCACAACTTTAGCCAAATGACCCCCAATTTCAAATGCCTTCCAATTATTATAAGGTAAATTACGCTTGACAAGCTTCATTAAGAAGAATGGATGGTTTTGACATTAAAATGGGCACTCTAGGTGTTTTCCTGGCCCCCACTCACTGCCGACTATGCTGCCCCATTGACTTGCATTGGGTTTCGTGTTTCGGTCGATCCCGACTTTACGTCATAATCGGCCGATTTCACTCGACCCGACTTTGGACATAGTCGGGTTTCGCAAAACCCGGCTCGACTCTAAAAAGGTCAAGGTCGCTCAACTCTAGTGCTGAATATACTTTAGTACATAAAATCATCAAAATCCACTCCTGACAGTTCCATTTGCAATTGCCAATCAATGACATTCCAAATGTGCTCTTCTGGAAACAGGTCTGGAGATACAGTGTCCATGGTAGCACCTTTAGGCCATGCAGGTTGCTCACAATAGCACCAGCAACGTGTGACCTTGCATAGTCATGTTGAAAAACTACCCCTTGGTCATTTTCACATACCATTGAGAAGAACCTTTCACGTTGTTGCCCACACGGTGTCCAGATCAATCTCCAGCTATAATTGCATTGATGACAAATGTCGACAATGCTATGCACCATCATAACCTTTGGGACCGCATATGGTTGAACATTTGGCTTGTAGCACAATGTCATGCAAATGCCTTCTGATAGTTTGTATAAACACTGTTTGATGCCTTAGGCTTGGGTCTGTGACATATAATTTCACTTGCAGGGTCATATGCACCATTTTTGGATTCTGTTGAGACCATATGGCCTACACCATGGAGAGGCTTTCATGAAGGAATGTCAATCCAGTACTTCTCCCACAATTATGGTATGGTAATGTGCAGTATGGTAAAGTATGGTAGTTGGACCTCTCTAACCTTAATTCTAGGTACAATAACGGTTCAGTGTTGCAATGATTTTATTGTGAAACCAGTAGTATGGCAATTTTTCACCACAATGCTAGGCCAAATGTTGCTAGTGCTACTATGACCTGCATGAGTAGCCTAAGTTTGCTGCCTAACATGCAGTGACTTCGGACTTTTCTCCCATTGAGCACATCTTTGATGTTGTTGGTTGGCAATTGCATAGTGGATCTTGCTGATGTGACTAATTACATTCAGTATGGAAAAACATTCCTCAAACAGCACTAACCTCACAGATAGCACCCAAGGCATGTAAGTGCATATATTTCTGTACATGCCGCTCATGCGTGATACTGAATAAATTGAGTATGCATATTATTAACATGTATAACCATCCTGTGATTTCGATAATTCCATGCTTTCTTCTTCTTTTTGGGGTTGGAATTTTCAATGTTGAGTTGTATATAAAAAAAAATCCCTATGTAAAATTAAGGCTATTGCTAACATATAACAGTTCAAAACCAGAATTCTTACAATACAAAAGCAATTTGTCTTGTAAGGAGTTTATGATGGCTTTTGTTCATTTTCTTGTATAGATAGTAAAGCAATGCTCTGTTGATTTCTCCATTAATTGACACAAATGCGGCAGTACATGGGAAAGCTAATGGGATTTTCACATACTTCATTGGACAAACATCATGTTATATAAAAAGATAGAAGTCATTAGCTTGAAATGATAATGTTCTGCAAAAGAAAGTGTTAAACCGTTTAATTTTCAAGTTTAAGGAAAAAGAACATACAGTTACAAAAATGAAAAAAATAAATAGCAAATGGTACATGAATAGCATGTTGATGTTATTACTTATATTTAGAAATAGTGCTTGAAGAAACCATGAAATACGTGATGCAAAGATTGAAGAACACAAGGAACATTCACCGAGTGATATCTTTACAGGATCATGTGGTCATGGCCATTTGCAGCACTCGGCAACATACCATAAATGAAATCACAACTACTTTATTTCTATTTTGACCCTACAGTTTGAGGGCACAATATATTAAATATATTAAAATGAAAATTAGGATTTTGCTGATGTGGTCAAGAAATGATCATCAAAGTAATACTCTTTATGAGAATGCAATTGTTACAGTGCTGAACCAAAAGAAATCAATCTCAGCTTAAAATCTATTATTAATCAAATGTCAAATTTCAAGGGATAAAAACAATAGGCCAAATAATTTCATATATTACTAATCAAAGTAAAATATCTGTTCACCTGTTTTAAATAGATAGGCAATCTAGTGCTGAAAGTATATCAGAATAGGCATCTGATCTTAAGGCTAGGATCATATTAAAGAGAGTCCGTTGCCCCAAAGCATTTTATATTGGCTACACAGTTGTGTTGGTGACTTAACCCCTCTAAAAACCCTATCATCACTGTATTTGCTACAGGAACAGTCCCTGAAATATAAGCTTTAATTCATATACAAATGAGGGAGTTTCGGTGCATACTTGACGTGGCTAAGAGTTTACACCTCATAATTTTCATATTGTGACCCTTACCCCTCTTTTAATTAAAAGTACTTACTATTCAAAGTAAGTCCTGTCTTAATGCTGTTGCTGTGTGTGCGCATGTGTATGGACACTGCCTGACCCAGCTGTACGCCCACAGTGACCAGGCGCATTCTCCTGCCTATCTTCTTTCTGCCAATTCCACTTGTTACACTATTACACCAAGAGGTGTAGCGTGCGGATTCAGAGAGCAGTGCACCAAAGCACTGTTCCAGTAACAGATACAGTGGTATTATGGTTTTTATAGTGGGCTAAGTCCCATAAACACTGTATAGTCCATTTATAATGCATTTTGGGAGTGACAGACTCCCGTTTAGGCTACTCCATAGTCTTGATTCTCAACATAATTCCACAGAATATAGACACATACAGTAGAAACCACTACAGAAAGATAGAAACAGGAATGTTGGACTCTATTTTGCCTTGAATTTGGTGGAAGACACAACTCTACAGATTCAATACAAAATTGCGTTAAGCTAAACTAGGGTGCAAAACCATCAAAACCACTGGAATGGCCACAAATAGACACACAAAGCATATGACAGAGTTTCATTTTCTTTTCTTGTCACGCATGAAAAATGGTTACAAAAGACATTTCTCATCATTTTCTCGCCAATATGATAATTTTCAAGGCTAAAAGAAGGCACACATAAATATACCATCTAATCTAATTAATTTCAGGTTATGCATGATTCATCACAAAATGGAGCCGTTTACATATGTTCCTGGACCATACATATTTTAAAAATAACAGAAATTATTTTTTTGTATGTTTTTCTTCTTCAAATAGACGTATTGTGAAAATTTTGTAGGATATGTTATTTTATTCAACACTAAAAATATGTTACACAAAAACATTTCTTCTAACTCATAAAACAGAGGCAGGCAAGCTTTACATCTAATCTCTAAATTTTGTGCTAGTAATTTTCTTAAAGGGAACCTGTCACCTGAATTTGGTGGGTCCTTTTTTCGGTCCGATGGGCGGTGTTTTTGGGTCTTTTATTTACCCCTTCCTTTCCCGCAGGCCGCACGCTGGCCGCAATATTGTCTTAAAGTTGATTCGCTTTCCTCCATAGAACACACGTGCGAAAAGCATTAGTGTGCATGCGCCGGCGCACTATGTTCCGGAACACAGCGAAATACTTCCGGGACAGAGTGCGCTGGTGCATGTGCAGTAATGCTTTTCGGCTTTGCCCACAGTTGGGCAAAGCATACTGCTCGTGCGCAAGGCAAGATTGCTTGGTGCACACGTGTTCTATGGAGGAAAGCGAATCAACTTCAAAACAATATTGCGGCCAGCGTGCGGCAGCGGGAAAGGAAGGGGTGAATAAAAGACCTAAAAACACTGCCCATCAGACCAAAAAAAGGGCCGCCAAATTCAGGTGACAGGTTCCCTTTAATATATCCTTATAATGAAGCAGTTGAAGCTCCATTTTTTATACTGAGCTTATGATAGCAGGTAATCTACAGTTACAGTACTACTATTGCTACAGAGAGCTTACTGCATACTGATACAGTATATACTAACTTGGAAAAGGGTCAGAAGCTTTAACCCAATTATGGCCTTGAGGAGAAACCCTTGCAAGTGACCTGGGATTGTTCTCTGACTTAAGTCAGCAAGCCCAGCCTAAATGTCATGGTTTTAGCACTGGGTAAGTCACTGTGTACAACACTGAAATCTTCAAAGCTAGAGGTGTCTATTAAAAGCAAGGAAAGGCGAGGTAGTAGACATGATCCAAAGGATCTGTGAAATCACATGTGTATTGTGCCGCATGACGTCAGGCATCATTTCAGAAGAGAAATCAGAGGATTTTGACAAGTTGGCGCAAGTGCATTGGGTTCTGGTTGGGATCTGGACGAGGATCCTTGGAATCTTTTTTATTGTTTCTACCTTGTTAGGCTTGATTATACAAGACAGAACTTTCCTATCATGGCAGTGCAGATGTGATATTTGCTGACTCATCTTGCACGTGAGTTTAATAAAGTTTCACTATATCGTAATTTTTTACCTCTCCATAGGATGGAGGATAACTTACTAAGCACTGAGGGTGAGACATGTGGGACCCCCAGAGATCCTGAGAATGGAGTGCTCTAGAGCCCCATGCGAAGGGAGCTTACGAAGAACATGCTCACCTCGGTAGCATTCATTGTCTATGAGATGCCTAAAATAGCTGAGTGCTGTACTCTGGCAGCTCCCTCTAGTGGGGACTGCCGATACATAGCATTTAAAGGGGTTCTCCAAGAATGAGATAAAGTGGAGTCCCTAATATAATGCAAAATGAAGCCATCTTAGTCACTTCAGACTGAAGACACACAACTCCCGAGATGTAAGTCTCAACTGAGAAGATCTTTATCACACACAGTACTGTATATACCTTAGGCCACCAGACGCACAGCTGAAATATGTAAAAAATATGTTTTAACCCATGTTGTGCTCAGCGAGGAGATCTTCAGTTCATCCTCCTCCATCAGTCTGACAGCTTTATAGCAGTGAACAGAGACTGAGGCCCACATCTGGAAAGCAAATAAACATTGAAGAGGATGAAGTTGGAGATGACATGCTCAGTGACGAAGACATATATTTCTTCATGTATGACAGCTGTGCTCCCAGTCCGAAACTGAGGTATGTGTGGTATAGCTCTTATCAGTTGAGACACAGGTCTCGGGAGCTGTATGTCTTCAGTCTGCAGCACGTCAGGACACATGACTAGGACGGGCTAAAGTTTTAATTATTTCAGGTATGCCATTTTATCTCATTCTCTGAGAACTCATGTGTTAGAAAAATGAAGCCCAGAACAATGCAAACTCTAATTAAGATATAAATAATCAAAGTCTCATCCATCTATATAATCGTCTAAGGGGTACTTCCGTTTGTCTGTCTGTCTGTCTGTTTGTCTGTCTGTAATGGAAATCCCATGTCACTGATTGGTAGCTGCCGGTAGGCTTAGTCCGGCTGCGAATTGGCCCCTCCCTACTTTCCTCCAGTCAGTGCCCCCTCCCTACTCCCCTCCAGTCAGTGCCAGTGTGTCGCCCCATCCCGGACCAACTTTTTACTATTGATGCTGGCTATGCAGCATCAATAGTAAAAAGATTTAATGTAAAAATAATAAAAAAAATAAAAAATCATTAAATTCTCACCTTCCGTTGCCTCCGCAGCTTTCCCGCTCCTCTCAATGCTCTCGGCAGCTTCCGTTCCCAGAGATGCATTGCAAAATTACCCAGATAACTTAGTGATCTTGTGAGACCGCTACGTCATCTGGGTAATTTTGCAATGCATCACTGGGAACGGATGCTGCAGGCCGCATCGCGAGGAGCGGGAAAGCTGTGAAGGCGACGGAAGGTGAGTATATAACTATTTTTTATTTTAATTCTTTTTTTCACAGGGATTTGGTGGCCACACTGCTGCATACTATGTGGGCTATGCTATATACTACGTGGCTTGTGTTATATACTATGTGGGCTGTCTTATATACTACGTGACTGCTATATACTACGTAGCTGCTAAATATTATGTGGCTGCTATATACTATGTGACTGCTATATACTACGTGGCTGTGCTATATACTATGTGATTGTGCTATATACTGCATGGCTGTGCTATATACTGCGTGGGCTGTGTTATATACTACGTGGCTGTGCTATATACTACATGGCTGCTATATATTATGTGGCTGCTATATACTGCGTGACTGCTATATACTACGTGGCTGTGCTATATACTACGTGGCTGTCTGTGTTATATACTACATGGCTATATATTACGTCGCTGTGCTATATACTACGTGGGCTGTGTTATATACTACATGTCTGCTATATACTACATTGCTGTGCTATATACTACGTGGCTGTGCTATATACTACGTGGCTGTGCTATATACTATGTGGCTGTGCTATATACTACGTGGCTGTGCTACATACTAGGTGGCTGTGCTACATACTACGCGGCCGGCCGCGACCAATCAGCGATATTGCCGCGGGATTTAAACACCGCTGTGGTGATTAGTCGTGTTTAGCCAACCACGATCAATCAGTGAAATGCAGTCCAGCCCGGAATTGGTGTGGGATTTCAACCACGCTTCGCTGATTGTTCGTGGCCAGCCGGGCGCGACCATTCAGCGATATTGGCATGGAATTTAACACCCGCTCATACATGTACATACATACATACATTTTCTAGAATACCCAATGCTTTAAAATCGGGCAACCATCTAGTTGAATTAAAATAACATGATAAAAAAATGTACCTTAACTTATTAAATAAAGACTTACCAGAATTGCTGCACAATAACTAAAACTATATATGCAAAATTACACAGTATACAGTCTCTACTGTGAGTTCATGATCATTGACATTGATATGATCTCCTTGTTAATATGTGGAGTCCATGAAGTCAAAGTTACTTTTGCAGCTTGGTAAAGAAGCTGATACTATCTGCGACTAAAAGATAATTACTTTGAGATTAGAGACACTGGTTTATCTTTTTCCACAGATAATAATCATCAATTTGCTAGATTTATGCTATCAATATACGTATTTATAACAATTCATGATTTGATCATTTAGGCTTATACTGAATATGGCATAGTCTTAGGAATTCTGTAAAATAGCTCCAAGTTACCATTTTCAGCACCTTGTTATCTTTCATGAAGAAATGTCATAAACTTCAATGTGGATGCAACATAAGTACATTTGCAAGTTTTTGTTGAGACTGCGTAGTATTAACATAAAAAATCAAGGTCTAAAAAGAATGCAACTAATTTAACATATGCAATATGCCTCACAATTGATGTCAATGGAGTTCAGCAAAATTAGTCACAGGACCCTGGTTCAACAACGATGTTTGTGTTCTGTGGCTGCTGGACCAGAGCCCTGCAAACCTAAAGTCCAAGCAAAAAGTATACCAGCTCACCGGGTGTGGATAGGCTTACTCCGAGGCATGGGTCATGCTCCTGTGCAGCATTCCAATAAAAATCCAAAATGCATCTTTAGTCCAACCATATGGATACTGAATAAAATCTTCATTATTGAGTATTGAATAAAAACATGTTATAACAGAGTAATATATTAACCCTTGGTGACAGGGCCAAATGTTTCAAATCTAACCAGTGTGACTTTATGGGGCAATAACTCTGGAATGTTTCAACATATCCAAGTGATTTTGAGACTCGTTTTTCGTTACTTGTTGTATTTTAAGATATTGGTACATTTAAGTCTATATGTTTTAAGATTACTGATAAAAAATATTAGAAATTTGACAAAAATTCATAAAAATTTGCAATTTTCCAACTTGTATTATCCTCGTAATCCTGATAGTTATACTGCACAAAATAGTTAATAGATAACATTTATCTTATGTCTGCTTAACATCAGCACCATCTGTAAAATGTTCTTTCATTTTGTTTGGATGTTAGAAGATTTAAAATTGCAGCAGCAATTTTTCATTTTTTTCAAGAAAATTTACAAAATTTATTTTTTAGATACCTATTTGAAGAGACTTTGGGGGACCAATATATCGGAAAAAAAATCCAAAAGTGATACCATTTTATAAACAGCACCCTCAACATATTCAAAACTGCGCTCAGGTAGTTTATTAACCCATCAGGTGCTTTTGAGGAATTAATGCAATGTAACCAAAAAACAAAGAGAACAGAATGGACTATAAAGCAGGCACGCACAACCAAAAATAGAAAAATAACAAATGTTTTATTGAACACTACAGCAAAAACACATAAAAACAATTAAAATGTACAAATAGTGTACATAACACCCTGATATAAATATCCTACAAATAATGTGCAGTCGACATAGAACATGACATAGTGTCCTTGGTCCGCCTGATGTAAATCACATAATATAGATAGAACAAGAACCTCCTAATAAAATAACACATCCAAGTATGCTATAAGCGCACCAATAAAGAACACAGGCGCAAAATACTATGGGTTAATAAATGTCAAAGCGCATGGGGAACCTGGTGGAATAAATGTCCATACCGAGTCCTATTCAATAAACAATAATAGAATGTCCAATAGATGACCAAAAGAGAAAAAACCCATAGTTATAATGAAAGGGCCATGTAATGCCCGGCATACTCAGCTAAGACTCGGAGGGAAATCACAGGCTAGGACCCAGATCTATGACGACAATGCCGAATCTAAAAAAATGTATCAATGTCTAGGTGTAGACGGCATGAAGCAGAGTAGGCAGGGTGTCAGACAAGAGCCCCACGCGTATCGCCGCCGCAGCGGCTTCGTCAGGGGAAGTAGTTGCTGTGGACAATCACTTACATTTAAATAAAGGATCCAATTATCCGGAGTGTGTGCCAGCCGTGCCGTATCACAGGGAGAGAGACGTGGACCGGAAGTCGCGCTGGCCGGAAGTGACGAGCGGCAGAATGGAAAGACACAGGGAATCTCCATGGAGAAAGATGACGCATGCGCAGACGCGGCTCTAGGTCCTGAGTCGCGCTGCACAAGCGTCTAGAGGGAGACAATAGAGATCATGTAAACCCGGCGATATGTTGGGCATGCAGATGAAAAATGCCAACGTAACTGCGTGCGCAAACCCTTGTGAGGGAATGTCTATCGTGTTTAAAGGAATACTCGATAACCATGTAACCCACATAGCATATGGAAACTCAGGGACATAAGGACATGAAAAAGAGCTGGCATACAGCCAAAAACGACAGGCACAGATGTAAACCTACATGGAGGGAATATAACTCATTAAACCAACACACATGCCACCATAAATGAATAAAAAATAAATATATACTAATGAAAAATAATGATAATAAAGACAAACAAATGAAAAATAAAAATAATAATGAAGATAAATAATAAATAATAATAATAATACATAAATAGACATACAATGATGAAAAATAATCAAAAAAATATATATAAAGAAAATAATAATAATAGAAGGAAAAATAATAATAAATGAAAATAATAATAAAGAAACCCTCGCTCTCCCATAAACTCTAATCCGAATGCCAATAAAGGTAGCACAATAAGATGGAAGGTGCAGTGAGTGATTATCCAAGTCCATTACTCCATATGAATTCCATGAATAGAGGTCCAGTGGGTAATACGCCAAGGGTCCAAAAGGATGTACCAATAGATGAAATGAAAGTCTTTATGCATCCAGCGGTCGGGTATACTCAACCGTCCTCCATTAAACAGCACCCATGACACCTCTCATAGATGTCCGATGATCGTATCCTGAGTGGTTTTCCAAAGTCTTGATATAATATAGATATCCAGAAGTCCATGCTCCCACCAGGTCATGTACAGAAGAGCAGACATCCAAAACCCAATTAATATGGGCAAAAACCAACGAAGCGGATCCAATAACAGAACTGGAAAAGAGATGAAAACATGGCCACATCATAATAATGATGATAATGATCTTACCAATAAATATATATAGAAAGATCCGGGAAGAAAAATCAAGATAAAACAGCTGGGGTGAAAACATTTAGCTCCCCAAGAACCCTGTAAAAAGAAGTTCCTCATTTAAACCAGAGGGGGTTACAGACTGTAAATGAAAAATCCATCTGGATTCAATTTGTAAAAGTAATTTGCGTCTATCCCCATCTCTCTCGTTCGGGGTTAACTTTTGTAAACCCACTATTGTAAGGTCAGTTGAGGAACCCCTGTGGTGAGCTAGGAAGTGTTCAGCCACTGGGGTGAGAGTCTTATCCTTCCTTGAGTCCGAGGCCGCTAGATGTACAGTTGAGATGTGTTTCTGAACTCGTTTTCTCAATTCCTGTGATGTCTGTCCGACATACACAAGCTTACAAGGACAGATTAAGGCATATATAACATCCCTGGATTTACAATTGATGTATGCCTTCAGGGGATGTCTACTATTGCGTGTAGGATGAAGAAAGGTATTCTGAGTCGGGATCATGTGAGGACAAACATTGCAATCCCCACAGGGAAATGATCCCCTAAGGACAATCCCCCTCTGCAGTCTCACTGTTGGTCTTTTAAAGTGACTCCTAGTAAGGAGATCTCTCAAATTCGGCGCTCGTCTTGCCGTCATGAGGGGTCTATCACTTGTAACCTCAACCGTCTGTGTGTCTGTTCTCAAGATCTGCCAATGTTTCGATAGAATGTCACTGACCTGTTTCCAGCTGTCATTAAAGTCAGTGATGAATCTCGTCTGTGTCTCCTGACACCGTCCTTTTGAGGAAAGAAGTGACTGCTGATCCTGGCCCCTTGCCCTCTGGTAGGCCTTAGAGATGATACGTCTCGGGTAACCCCTCTGATAAAAACGATCCGAGAGATCACGGGCCTGGATTGAAAAATCATGATCACGGGTACAGTTACGTCTGACACGCAAAAACTGTCCCGTGGGTACACCCACCTTGGTATGCCAGGGATGGAAACTTGAGAAGTCCAAAAGTGCATTAGTCGCCGTAGGCTTTCGAAATAAATCCGTCGCCAAATGACCCTCATGAGGAAAAATCTTCAGGTCCAAAAAAGTAGTTTCACTGGCAGACAAAGAGTGGGTGAGAAAGATGTTAAAGGGGTTAGATTTCAGGCTCCTAATGAATTCCTCACATTCCTCTCTCGTGCCCCAACAAAGGATAAAAACATCATCTATAAAGTGTACCCAGGCGTGGACGTGGGCGACGAAAGAGGGTAAAGGATAAACAAATTTCTCTTCCCACCAGCCTAAAAAGATGTTAGCATAGGCTGGTGCACATTTCGCGCCCATCGCCACGCCTGATCGCTGGAGGTAGTAAGCCCTATCAAAGAGGAAACAGTTGTGGTGAAGGACGAATGTCAGGAGATCAAGTAGAAACGAGTCATGCCCCCTATCCAAGGAGCTCTTCATATTTAAGAAATGAGCAACCGCCTCAATCCCTTCTTTATGACTAATATTAGAATAAAGTGACTCAACATCACACGTGACCAATAAAAAATCATTGGGGAGTTCAATCTGGCCACACACCTCAATAAAATGTGAAGAGTCACGAATAAATGAAGGGAGAGATGAGGCAATGGGTTGGAGGAAGAAATCCAGGTACTCACCCGCTCTTTCGCACATGCTGCCGACACTAGAGACGATTGGCCTACCAGGAGGCTTCATGCTATCCTTATGTATCTTTGGCAGCATGTAAAATGTTGCCGTGACCGGATTTTCTATCCACAGGTACCGCCTTTCTTGTGTGGTGATGATGGCAAGCTGATGGGCCCTGCAGAGAAGACGTTCAAATTTTGAGAGGAACAAAGAGGTTGGGTCAGAAGGAAGCTTTTGGTAGTATTGAACGTTACTGAGCTGACGTTTAGCCTCGGCTTCATATAGCTGATAGGACCACAACACCACGTTACCCCCTTTGTCAGCTTCCTTTATTGTAAATTCTCTATTATTCTGCAAAGCAGATAAAGCCCGTTTCTCCTCCATGCTTAAATTAGAGGTGCCACCTACCCGAGCAGGCATAGCCTGGATGTCATGCTTGACCATCTCAAAAAATATTTTAATAGCCGGTACCAAGGAAAAGGACGGTGTTTTGAGAGACTTGTTCCTACCTGGAAATCTCCTTCTAGTAGAACCCGACTCATTCTCTTCAAGTAGCTCCAATAAATCCTGAAAGGTGCTCCGTTCATCCAAGGGCATCGTTTGCAAAATGTCCGGTCTCCTATACATGACCTGGTAGGTGAGCTTTCTACAAAAGAGGTATAAATCCTTAATAAGAACAAATTTATCCACTGGGTGTGTGGGGACAAAAGATAACCCCTTCTGAAGAACCGATAATTCAAGGGAAGAAAGCTGATACTCAGATAAATTAATTACCTGCAACATCGTTGATCCAAACTCCTGAGCAGATGAAGTCAAGTCCCGAGTCTCTGGCTGGTTTACTTCCGTCTGGTGGGATATTGGTGCCAATGAGGTGAAGTTTGACTCCTGTGCCGTGTTAATTTTTTTTTCACGCTTCTTGCGTTTGCCCCCACATCTGGTCCTTGGTCTACCTCG
This sequence comes from Ranitomeya imitator, assembly GCF_032444005.1. Taxonomy (NCBI): domain Eukaryota; kingdom Metazoa; phylum Chordata; class Amphibia; order Anura; family Dendrobatidae; genus Ranitomeya; species Ranitomeya imitator. Next base: position 548,217,394 of record NC_091286.1, on the reverse strand, counting down.
CTCCCGGTAGAGGACAAAAAATCACTTGAACTGTCCTCCCTCCGTGCAGAGATATTAGTCGATGTAGTTAGGCCCCCTCTACCTATCCCTGTGCGGCGAGCATTGCCAACATGTCTCCATTTATACGCTGTCTGTTGTTCAAAGTCCATCCTGTCTCTCTGAAAGTTCTTACATTTTCGTTGTGTTACTTCCAATTCATATTTGTCGAGTGGTCGAGTGTATCCTTAAGTTTGTTTTTAAATATCAAAACCTGGCCCTCTTCAAACGTAGCAAGTTTAACTTCCAAATCTTTAACTAGAACTTTCGTAGATGAAAAAAGTGTCCTGTCATGTTCAAGTAATAGATTCATCAAAATAGTTGAGCAACGTGTTAGTCCCTGCTCCCATGTTTGTTGAAAAGAATCAGTGGGTTCCCAAGCAGGGAAGATAGGCACACGAAGCCCCCTAGGGACAAATCCAGATTTGATATATTCATCTAGGCTTCTCATGTTCCACCAAAGCCTCACACACGTCTTGTGGGCTTTGGTTAAATCGGAACATAATGCAGAGAAGCCATTATCCACACTAGAGGCAACTACTGTATTAGCCTCAAACACACTAGAAGATTTGGCCCGCCAGGCTGCCTCCCTGGCCTCCCAATCCATGACGACAACAGCGTCACACCCACCGGATCACAATAAGTCTGTAATTTTATACCAGCACCACCAAAATAGGTGTGTGCGACCCTTAAGAAAAAATGCCCCGGAACACAGGGCCAGACAGTTATCCTAATATATTAATAAAAGGGTGCACCAAAAGCTATAATCTTAAGCAAATACTGTAGTGTGCAGTGCCAAGTCCAATATAGATATAGAACCAAAAAACAAAGAGAACAGAATGGACTATAAAGCAGGCACGCACAACCAAAAATAGAAAAATAACAAATGTTTTATTGAACACTACAGCAAAAACACATAAAAACAATTAAAATGTACAAATAGTGTACATAACACCCTGATATAAATATCCTACAAATAATGTGCAGTCGACATAGAACATGACATAGTGTCCTTGGTCCGCCTGATGTAAATCACATAATATAGATAGAACAAGAACCTCCTAATAAAATAACACATCCAAGTATGCTATAAGCGCACCAATAAAGAACACAGGCGCAAAATACTATGGGTTAATAAATGTCAAAGCGCATGGGGAACCTGGTGGAATAAATGTCCATACCGAGTCCTATTCAATAAACAATAATAGAATGTCCAATAGATGACCAAAAGAGAAAAAACCCAAAGTTATAAAGAAAGGGCCATGTAATGCCCGGCATACTCAGCTGAGACTCGGAGGGAAGTCACAGGCTAGGACCCAGATCTATAACGACAATGCCGAATCTAAAAAAATGTATCAATGCCTAGGTGTAGACGGCATGAAGCAGAGTAGGCAGGGTGTCAGACAAGAGCCCCACGCGTATCGCCGCCGTATCTTAAGGATACACTCGACAAATATGAATTGGAAGTAACACAACGAAAATGTAAGAAGTTTCAGAGAGACAGGATGGACTTTGAGCAAGAGACAGCGTATAAATGGAGACATGTTGGCAATGCTCGCCGCACAGGGGTAGGTAGAGGGGGCCTAACTACATCGACTAATATCTCTGCACGGAGGGAGGACAGTTCAAGTGATTTTTTGTCCTCTACCGGGAGCGAGGTAGACCACGGACCAGACGTGGGGGCAAACGCAAGAAGCATGAAAAAAAAGATTAACACGGCACAGGGGTCAAACTTCACCTCATTGGCACTAATATCCCACCAGACGGAAGTAAACCAGCCAGAGACTCGGGACTTGACTTCATCTGCTCAGGAGTTTGGATCAACGATGTTGCAGGTAATTAATTTATCTGAGTATCAGCTTTCTTCCCTTGAATTATCGGTTCTTCAGAAGGGGTTATCTTTTGTCCCCACACACCCAGTGGATAAATTTGTTCTTATTAAGGATTTATACCTCTTTTGTAGAAAGCTCACCTTCCAGGTCATGTATAGGAGACCGGACATTTTGCAAACGATGCCCTTGGATGAACGGAGCACCTTTCAGGATTTATTGGAGCTACTTGAAGAGAATGAGTCGGGTTCTACTAGAAGGAGATTTCCAGGTAGGAACAAGTCTCTCAAAACACCGTCCTTTTCCTTGGTAACGGCTATTAAAATATTTTTTGAGATGGTCAAGCGTGACATCCAGGCTATGCCTGCTCGGGTAGGTGGCACCTCTAATTTAAGCATGGAGGAGAAACGGGCTTTATCTGCTTTGCAGAATAATAGAGAATTTACAATAAAGGAAGCTGACAAAGGGGGTAACGTGGTGTTGTGGTCCTATCAGCTATATGAAGCCGAGGCTAAACGTCAGCTCAGTAACGTTCAATACTACCAAAAGCTTCCTTCTGACCCAACCTCTTTGTTCCTCTCAAAATTTGAACGTCTTCTCTGCAGGGCCCATCAGCTTGCCATCATCACCACACAAGAAAGGCGGTACCTGTGGATAGAAAATCCGGTCACGGCAACATTTTACATGCTGCCAAAGATACATAAGGATAGCATGAAGCCTCCTGGTAGGCCAATCGTCTCTAGTGTCGGCAGCATGTGCGAAAGAGCGGGTGAGTACCTGGATTTCTTCCTCCAACCCATTGCCTCATCTCTCCCTTCATTTATTCGTGACTCTTCACACTTTATTGAGGTGTGTGGCCAGATTGAACTCCCCAATGATTTTTTATTGGTCACGTGTGATGTCGAGTCACTTTATTCTAATATTAGTCATAAAGAAGGGATTGAGGCGGTTGCTCATTTCTTAAATATGAAGAGCTCCTTGGATAGGGGGCATGACTCGTTTCTACTTGATCTCCTGACATTCGTCCTTCACCACAACTTTTTCCTCTTTGATAGGGCTTACTACCTCCAGCGATCAGGCGTGGCGATGGGCGCGAAATGTGCACCAGCCTATGCTAACATCTTTTTAGGCTGGTGGGAAGAGAAATTTGTTTATCCTTTGCCCTCTTTCGTCGCCCACGTCCACGCCTGGGTACGCTTTATAGATGATGTTTTTATCCTTTGGAGGGGCACGAGAGAGGAATGTGAGGAATTCATTAGGAGCCTGAACTCTAACCCCTTTAACATCTTTCTCACCCACTCTTTGTCTGCCAGTGAAACTACTTTTTTGGACCTGAAGATTTTTCCTCATGAGGGTCGTTTGGCGACGGATTTATTTCGAAAGCCTACGGCAACTAATGCACTTTTGGACTTCTCAAGCTTCCATCCCTGGCATACCAAGGTGGGTGTACCCACGGGACAGTTTTTGCGTGTCAGACGTAACTGTACCCGTGATCATGATTTTTCAATCCAGGCCCGTGATCTCTCGGATCGTTTTTATCAGAGGGGTTACCTGAGACGTATCATCTCTAAGGCCTACCAGAGGGCAAGGGGCCAGGATCAGCAGTCACTTCTTTCCTCAAAAGGACGGTGTCAGGAGACACAGACGAGATTCATCACTGACTTTAATGACAGCTGGAAACAGGTCAGTGACATTCTATCGAAACATTGGCAGATCTTGAGAACAGACACACAGACGGTTGAGGTTACAAGTGATAGACCCCTCATGACGGCAAGACGAGCGCCGAATTTGAGAGATCTCCTTACTAGAAGTCACTTTAAAAGACCAACAGTGAGACTGCAGAGGGGGATTGTCCTTAGGGGATCATTTCCCTGTGGGGATTGCAATGTTTGTCCTCACATGATCCCGACTCAGAATACCTTTCTTCATCCTACACGCAATAGTAGACATCCCCTGAAGGCATACATCAATTGTAAATCTAGGGATGTTATATATGCCTTAATCTGCCCTTGTAAGCTTGTGTATGTCGGACAGACATCACAGGAATTGAGAAAACAAGTTCAGAAACACATCTCAACTGTACATCTAGCGGCCTCGGACTCAAGGAAGGGTAAGACTCTCACGCCAGTGGCTGAACACTTCCTAGCTCACCACAGGGGTTCCTCAACTGACCTTACAATAGTGGGTTTACAAAAGTTAACCCCGAACGAGAGAGGTGGGGATAGACGCAAATTACTTTTACAAATTGAATCCAGATGGATTTTTCATTTACAGTCTGTAACCCCCTCTGGTTTAAATGAGGAACTTCTTTTTACAGGGTTCTTGGGGAGCTAAATGTTTTCACCCCAGCTGTTTTATCTTGATTTTTCTTCCCGGATCTTTCTATATATATTTATTGGTAAGATCATTATCATCATTATTATGATGTGGCCATGTTTTCATCTCTTTTCCAGTTCTGTTATTGGATCCGCTTCGTTGGTTTTTGCCCATATTAATTGGGTTTTGGATGTCTGCTCTTCTGTACATGACCTGGTGGGAGCATGGACTTCTGGATATCTATATTATATCAAGACTTTGGAAAACCACTCAGGATACGATCATCGGACATCTATGAGAGGTGTCATGGGTGCTGTTTAATGGAGGACGGTTGAGTATACCCGACCGCTGGATGGATAAAGACTTTCATTTCATCTATTGGTACATCCTTTTGGACCCTTGGCGTATTACCCACTGGACCTCTATTCATGGAATTCATATGGAGTAATGGACTTGGATAATCACTCACTGCACCTTCCATCTTATTGTGCTACCTTTATTGGCATTCGGATTAGAGTTTATGGGAGAGCGAGGGTTTCTTTATTATTATTTTCATTTATTATTATTTTTCCTTCTATTATTATTATTTTCTTTATATATTTTTTTTGATTATTTTTCATCATTGTATGTCTATTTATGTATTATTATTATTTATTATTTATCTTCATTATTATTTTTATTTTTCATTTGTTTGTCTTTATTATCATTATTTTTCATTAGTATATATTTATTTTTTATTCATTTATGGTGGCATGTGTGTTGGTTTAATGAGTTATATTCCCTCCATGTAGGTTTACATCTGTGCCTGTCGTTTTTGGCTGTATGCCAGCTCTTTTTCATGTCCTTATGTCCCTGAGTTTCCATATGCTATGTGGGTTACATGGTCATCGAGTATTCCTTTAAACACGATAGACATTCCCTCACAAGGGTTTGCGCACACAGTTACGTTGGCATTTTTCATCTGCATGCCCAACATATCGCCGGGTTTACATGATCTCTATTGTCTCCCTCTAGACGCTTGTGCAGCGCGACTCAGGACCTAGAGCCGCGTCTGCGCATGCGTCATCTTTCTCCATGGAGATTCCCTGTGTCTTTCCATTCTGCCGCTCGTCACTTCCGGCCAGCGCGACTTCCGGTCCACGTCTCTCTCCCTGTGATACGGCACGGCTGGCACACACTCCGGATAATTGGATCCTTTATTTAAATGTAAGTGATTGTCCACAGCAACTACTTCCCCTGACGAAGCCGCTGCGGCGGCGATACGCGTGGGGCTCTTGTCTGACACCCTGCCTACTCTGCTTCATGCCGTCTACACCTAGGCATTGATACATTTTTTTAGATTCGGCATTGTCGTCATAGATCTGGGTCCTAGCCTGTGATTTCCCTCCGAGTCTCAGCTGAGTATGCCGGGCATTACATGGCCCTTTCTTTATAACTATGGGTTTTTTCTCTTTTGGTCATCTATTGGACATTCTATTATTGTTTATTGAATAGGACTCGGTATGGACATTTATTCCACCAGGTTCCCCATGCGCTTTGACATTTATTAACCCATAGTATTTTGCACCTGTGTTCTTTATTGGTGCGCTTATAGCATACTTGGATGTGTTATTTTATTAGGAGGTTCTTGTTCTATCTATATTATGTGATTTACATCAGGCGGACCAAGGACACTATGTCATGTTCTATGTCGACTGCACATTATTTGTAGGATATTTATATCAGGGTGTTATGTACACTATTTGTACATTTTAATTGTTTTTATGTGTTTTTGCTGTAGTGTTCAATAAAACATTTGTTATTTTTCTATTTTTGGTTGTGCGTGCCTGCTTTATAGTCCATTCTGTTCTCTTTGTTTTTTGGTTCTATATCTATATTGGACTTGGCACTGCACACTACAGTATTTGCTTAAGATTATAGCTTTTGGTGCACCCTTTTATTAATATATTAGAATTAATGCAATGTGGCATGAATAGAAAGAAAAATGTTATTTTTTGCCACCTAAATGTTGCTAAGTTTTGAGCAGGTCACTATAGCCGACAGACTCTTATGCTCTTATGTTGCTCTTAATTGCCATGGCAAATATCAGAGGGAGCACACACACTCTGCTAAAGGGAACCTGTCAGCAGGATTGTGCTGAGCAACCTACAGACAGTGTCAGGTCGGCGCTGTTATACTGAATAAAATGATACCTGGTGATGAAATCCGTCTTGTGGTTGTTGTTTAATCTTTATTTTCAGTTTTAAGTTAATGATCTGCTCGTGCTCTGGGGGGGGCCTTTGGAGGGGCTGTGGGGGGGTCTTTATTTGGTGCTCTGCTTACATATTCATCTGCATGGCTCCTAGCATGTCATTGCTTCCTCAGTAACCTGCCTCCTATTTTACATACTGAATAATATATTTGTTGAAATAAATCACATTCAGCAGGCAGGCGGTGGCGCCACCTGTGCTGCAGCATAATCGTATATATAATGTGCATTTAATTATTTTATTTGCTGGTATAAACAAATTCTGAAAAAATAAAGTCTGTCTCAAAATGGTGCCGGCTGCGGCTGCACAGAAGCATCTTTCAGTGATCCAATAGATCGCTACACAGACGCCGTTGTTGCCATCTTGCTAGAGAAAAAAATGTGTCCACTAAGATGGGGCCGGCTGCACCTTCGCATTGGCATCTATCGGCGATCCATCTGCTGAAGGTGATTTTTTTTCAATATATACAGTATAATATTGAGTACTTACAACAAGGGGCAGGACACTAAGAGATCAGTGACCTGTCAGAAGCCATACACATGACTACCTAAGCAGAGAGCCACATGAATCTCCACCCACAGCCCTGCCCACAGGCTGCCCCGATGCACGAGAATACCATTATATGAAAATAAAGATTAAACAACAACCACAAGATGGATTTTATCAGCCAAGGTATCATTTTAATCAGTATAACGGAGACGACCTGACACTGTGTGTAGGTTACTGTGCACAATCCTGCTGACAGGTTCCCTTTAATAATCTAGATGCTGTAATCACTACTCACTGTACACTGTAGTGTACAGTTGAGGACTGCTGCATTTTCACATGTGGGGGGATGCTATTCACTTATATTTCAGGCCAGTTCATATTGGTGGTCACTAATCACTAAAGGGTTAAAATGAGGCATGTAGCCTCATTTTTGAGTAGTTAATCTGCTTTTAATCTCGGTGTACAGTGTTCACCTCAAAACCAGAGTTAAGATTAAGAGCAGATTAACCACTCGAAACTCATAGGCTCCTTACCTCATTTTAAAATGCTACTCTGTTACAATATGTATTTACTCAATATTCAATAAAGAATATTTTATGCTCTTACACCCTGCATTGTCTCTTCTAATTGGTAGCATCCCGCAATGTCATGTGTGTATTGCACAACAATGTAATGATGACTTGGAGATGACTAATTTCCTTGGTAATAAGTGGAGTCCATGAAGCCATGTTGCAGGGATGTAGCAAGCAGTAGGAGGTTTAGTGGGCTCTGGTTCGGCCACCATAGACTAATGACATGGTTGAGGAACTAAGGTCTTGAAAAACCTTTTGCCCAATCTACATAACAGTAATCTTTCTTGTCTGATACATGGTACACTTTTTAAAGAAGTTCATTTGTTTGTATTTGTCAATCAATTAACATCAATTCTTGTCTCTATTATCACAGAATATAGTCTTACAATGCATCTCATATAACTGCATTATTAAAGACAGTATCAAATTAACCCCTTCATGACATGCGCATGCTAGTAAGGCTCATGTCGTGTCCCTCCTTTTGAAGTTCAACTTATACAAGAACTTCCTCCTCTCATGTCAGGCATGGCAGAATACACAGAATGCTTCATGATCATGACATGTTACTCTGAAGTTGGAAATCAATGAGTTATTCATTCTCTATGTGTGATATCACGGTTATCACAAAATACATACAGGGGGAGAATATAGTTATCTGGGGTGGAAGAGCATCTTATATGACATATAAAGGTTAAATCCTAAATCTGTTTAAGCCCAGAATATGTACCCATAGAAGCCATTACTTTATTAGATATAATTCATGCAATACTTATTAAAAACAATATGAGCGATTGCCCTAAAGTCAGGATAAATCTAAACCAGAGAGACAGCGGCTCAACTTTATCAGTTACCCAAGTTGTATAATTAATTTACACACCTAGGTTAGACATTTTCCTTTTCATTATAATTCAGCAAGGAGGAGGTTTAATGCATTAAAATATAACATTTGGTTATATCATATAAAATTAACCTGAAATATAAAGCCATCTATTGACTAACAGACAACAAAGCAGTGTATTAAAATGCTAGTGCTCAATATAACCGGTGCTCAACATAAAACAGTGGTTTGATCTCACCAATGTTAAAGGTTGTTCTATCCACCGCAGGCTTATGAAGCAAGACCAAAGAAAAAGCATGATAATGTGCGAAGAGGTAGGGGGATTTCCTCTATCATCCCCTGTAATGCCCCTGCCCTCACACAGGCAGTACCCAAGTGAGGGCCTGCTAGATGTTACCTATAAACAAATATCTAGCTTCCCTATGCATTTCCCCCTCCTTTCAGATTGCTCATAAGGGGAGATTGGGGAATATAGTGTACACATCAGAGTAGAATTCTTGCAGTGGCAAGGAGTTGCGTGTTGAGTCTGACAAGTTGTTTCAGTACTCGCATAAAATAATTCCCCTTCCTTCTTTAACATGCCTTTTTTCTGCTCCTGCTCTGCAACTAAAACTGATGGTGTCACTGTAAGAGGTAACATCACCCTGTGGTGGCTGAGACAAGTGATATGCCATAGATTCAATAATGACCTCAGCTTTCTTCCAATTAATGCACATGCTGAAGGCACAAAAGGTCGACTATGTCCTTCATTTGGTAGTACTACTGCACAAATCACTGGTGCTGACGGTGTTGCTTTTGTTGTTGCTAGCAGCTAACACATTTATAGCCGTGGTAAGTTTTTTTTTACTTTTACACTACCTCATTCATTGTCATTGCAATTTTTTCTTTCGTCATACATTTCAAACAACATGAAATAGCTTTTAACAATCTTTTTAACCCCAATTATTTAACCTTTATCCAAATGGGCATAACAATAAATGCTAAGTAAGTACTGAAGATAGATACATATACAGAAAACAAAATGTGACTGCAAGCAGCAATATAGGTGTGGCATTTGTTTTACAGTTTTTCAACAAAATTCAAACCCCTCCCCAAAAGTGAAAAAAAATAAATAAATGTCAGGTAGACACAAAACCATTAAGCTGGAATCTGTAATATAGCACTGTATTGGTGTAACATGCATCTGTGTAAAACTTAACCAGTAAAACAGATGTGCAAATCAATGTTCGTAAGATTCACACTTTGATAAGTAGACAGTCACGAATACGATTAACAGCCTGAATTTTGTTGAATTTTATTTTGTATTAAAAAAAAATAAAACATTACCCCCTTCACAAAAGCGATTCCACAAGAAATGCAAAAACTCAGTACAGCCGCTTGTGACAAGCAAGTACACTGTCTGAAAATGATTTAGATTTTTTTTCTCTGTCAAAGCTATTGTGCTTGTGAAGATTGGGGGGATGTAATGGCAGCTTATAATCATCCTGTAAGCATGTGTAGCTGTAACAAGACCCCTGGGGGTCCCGACTTTTAGCTAAAAAGTCAGAATTCACACCCCCACTAGATACCTGGAATAGAGCTCCTACAAGAAGACCCTGTGTGGATCCAAATCGTGCGGTCTGCTGTGTTAAAAGAGCTATGATTTCATAAGGAGTTATGGAGATACTATACATTAGTAACATAGTAACATAGTAACATAGTTAGTAAGGCCGAAAAAAGACATTTGTCCATCCAGTTCAGCCTATATTCCATCATAATAAATACCCAGATCTACGTCCTTCTACAGAACCTAATAATTGTATGATACAATATTGTAGCAACATTAACATTGTAGCTCTACATCGCGTATATTTTCGTAATCCCTGGACCGGACTGAATGCCTTCCAGGGTTTTAATCTGTTCTCGTACCCCAGAGTATGGAGATAAATAGAAAAGCTACTAGTAGCCAGGTAGTAAAGCTGTGTTTGGTCTTAATGCATAGCAAATCCGAGGCCGGCCAGAACAGTCGCTCTAGGACCGAACAGAAAGGAGTTATGATCTTTCATAGGTTTAGATTTAGCTTCAAACCTTCAGGGGAGGGGGATATGGACCATCCCGCGAGGAGAAAACAGTGTGACCAGCCAAGGGATTTAATGCTCCTGCAAAGCTTGGACTAGTGCTTTTTCCCTGGGGGAGGTCATGACAACACATCGTGTGGGGAAGAGTCAAGCAACAGAGGGAACCACAAGCCTTGCATGTTGAAGTCCCTCCACATAATCCAGGCCTTTCATCTGACTGGTAACTGACTTTCAATATCTGCTTATATGTGTTGTAATTCACCTATATTTGCATCTAACCATTATATGTATAACTACTGTGTATATAGAGTATTGTCTAGTGCCCTTAAGGCGATTAAATATATAATTTAACCTTGGGCTGCTCTTTTATCTCGATCCATGTTTTCACATATCCGATTCTCGGTTTAACTTTTCAGGCTGATAAGGTTCTGTTTCACTGGGGCTAGTGAAAACGGCTTCTCAGCCTGTCAGCATTGCGGGCGAGTGTGGTGCCATGTCAGTGACTGTGTGGGCCACATCCTCTCACTCCCCGTGCCTCCATGATCCCGTATGGAAAGGAGGTGTGTCTGTGTAAAACTGTACTAATCTCACCATACATGAATGCAGAGGATGTGGAACGTCATGTTGCTATAGGTGGGGAAACCTTACCATGTGATCCCACTGACATAGTAATGACGTCAGGTGGAGTGGCGAGATGCGGATCATTCACAGTGCTGTCTTGATTCTACTTCTTATTGTATTAAGAATGAAAGAAAAAAGTGTATAATTAAAGAGAGTCTGCCATGCCCTCAATGGTTATTAATCTGCAGATATAGGGTCAATCTGCATGTTAATAGTGTTCCAAAGCAGCCTGGCAGCCTTACTGAAAGTGCAGTACCAGCAGGATATGAACTTTATTTCTTCAAAGGAGCCAGCAGCTTTCAGTTGTAGAAGCATGCAGCAGTGACTTCATACAGTGGTCTGCATACTGTAACTGATGGCAGTAAGCACACCCTGGCTCTATGATTGACAACTTACTGTGCACAGATGCTCAGCAAAATGAGCTATCAATCAAAGTTCTGGGGCATGCATTCAACGGCAGATTTCAGAAGCCACTTCAACATGTCTCTATGACTAAAAGCCATGCAACTCCCATGAGGAATAAAGTTAATTTCCTCCATGTAGCTGTAATTTGAATAAAGTTGCCAGGCAGCTTTGAAATGCAATTAACCTGCAAATTAACCCTCTAGCTGCAGATTAATAGATTTAGGAACATGACAGGTTCCCTTTAGAATGCAATAGATCAGATATCTGGCACTTCTGTTGGCACCTCCTCTATTTACCTCTCTCCCCCTTTCAATTGAATCTCTATATTGTTCACATACTACTGCTCATCTTTTTTCACGGTTGCAGTTATTCAACATATTACTGTATGGAGCATATGTCCAATGTTTTAGAGGGTTGTCTTCCTTGCTCCATTGCAGAACTGTGAGCTTTGACTTCCTCTCACAATCATAAATAACTCTAAAAAGGCTGCTGCATTCTCTGCTTTGGCTTTTCAACTGGCTCTCATAGTTCCTTCGGATTGGCTGCACTATACCATGTGATGTGATAGCTGCAAGGCATTTTAGGGAAGCCCAGGCAGCCACGTATCAGGTCTTGACAGCCTTCTGTAGCTGAGGCAATCTTCTACAATAAGTAAAATAGTGTAGGTATTTTTTTTGCAATTCGAGCAAATCGAATCACATATTGTTCAAATTCTCCAAGATCTGCAAATTTCATGATTCAAATCAAAATTAATTCCTCTCTACTTGTGAAAAGAAAAAAAAAATTCTAAAACACATGTTAATTGCCACACAGCTTATGCAACAAATTTTCAAGCTATATCCTATGACAAAAAAAATTCAAAAAATGGTTTAAATGGCATACGCTTCATGAACAATTACAATATTATCACAAATTTTTACAATTTTACAATATTATCAAATTTTGCCACCTTATGTTTTATAGTGAAAAGGGAATTGGATTTGGACATGCAGCAGAAGAATATGAACATATTTCAATACCTTCAAGGAGCTTGCATGCATGTGTGGGAAAATGCATTATATAAAGCTGGCCCTACACAATAGTAGTGCATCAACTAAAGTTGGGCAAAAAGATTTGCAGGATTCCTGTCCAGCACCAATGTCTATAGTCTTGGTAGCTGGACCAGGGTTAGCTTCCTGGGCAACTCATTGGCACCTGTAACATTATGACATCGCATGAGGCCTAGTGAGTAGGTTAATGTGGCATTATGATGTGTGTCTCCCCACAGAGTCATTATAATTTGGGGGCCTAGTAATTTACAGAGGTGCCCAGGATGACTGCATTCAAGTGCCTGCCGAGGAAGTTCACAGGCCCCTATCTTGCTGGTATGGTGTACCAACATGGACCAGGGTCCTATGAATCTTTATGCTCAATTCTAATATCAAGTGAACAAGCAGATTTTGGCAAGGCCAACGGACTATCTAATTCGTGTAAGAGCCTCCCAACTCCCAGGAGTTACAGTGAGTTACTCCAATTTCCCAATTCAGAGAAAACGCATGTTTGGCCAAGTGGAACATGAATATGTATGGGGAGATGAGAGAAACAGATGTTAGCTAAAGGAGTGACCATGTGATAACTATATTACACTTAATTCCATTGCCACCTAAGTCCATAAGTATTTCTAGAATAAAGTATCACTGTTCGACCACTTTATTCCCTTTGCAGGTATAGTAGTACCAATGGTAGACAAATATTTGAGTAGACCTAATTATAATTTCAAATGTAGCAAGAATCTGATGTACTATAGACCCCATTTTAATGCCACATCCAGATGGAAACCATCTGCACATTTTAATGCTGCCTAATGGAAACATTACCAAGGACTTGATAAGGAGAAGTGAGTAATTTCTGCAGAGCCGATCCAGTATTCCTAATGTTCTAAATGGTAGCCGCATTAAACCATTTCATTTCATAAATATTCTAACACCCGTCAGCAGATGGAAGGTTACAAGGGCAACGGTTAAAAGTAGAGTATTTTAAAACCTCTTTCCCAACAAAAGAACTTTTACCTCAATTATATACACAGCTTTCTTCTTCTCTTCGATCCATTACACGTATAACTACCAATGCAAAAATAAATGTATCCTGAAGTCCATTACCATAACCCATCTGCATTAGTGCCCTGCTGCACAGACTGAAAGAGCAGGCGTCACATTATGCCATTTTATGAGGTTAACAGCTGGTGTGTATTTTGTGCAGATAGATTCCGAAATGTGCTGAGTGTCAAACAAGTTCTTCTAATATGGATTCTGTCAGAGCTGCAGGGAGAGAGGTAAAATACTATATACACTGTCAGAGCTCTGCTAGGACATCTGCCCTTCCTGTGGCAATGATGGGGTGGCATTCTGTACCGACAATCTGTCTACGATATTGAAGAAGAAATGCCAATATGTTTGCTTTAGAGATGGTGTCAAGCAGACAGGACATTACTGGGTGGTATATATAACCGCTTAGGGGTTCGGACTTGTAAAGGGGATAGTGTTGAGTTGTTTGAGCACTTGGTACATGATGGTCCTTGCAGGCCAATATATAGTAAAAATCAAGACATTGGAGACCTGTCAAACCTACAGTGTGTGCCAAGTACGATAGTTATACATACCTCCCAACCATCCGGGATTCATAGTACTGTCCTGCCGGCCCAGGAGGTTGGAAGTATGTCCAAATTTTAGTTGTATCTGTATCCAAAGGTCATACATACAGCTAAATATTATAATGGAGAAAGGATCCATCAGGTCATAGGTCATTCTTCCACCGCTTTGTCTATGTAAAGACTCAAGGGCATGAGACAGCCAGCAGAGAAGAGGGCAGAGAAGCAGGACACACGCAAGGTGCCTGTGTGCGTGTGTTAATGTAGTAATGCAAGCGATGAGTGTGTATGTATAGTATATATATATATATATATATATATATATATATACAACTCTTCCACATGAAAAGACACACTTTGTTCAACTAGATACACACACACACATTCACCTCCACTGTATGCACAAATACACAGTAGAGGTGAATTTATGTGTGTGTGTGTGTGTGTGTGTGTGTACATTGTAGGGCCGAGTGTGTGTACATCTAGCAGAGATGAGTGAATGTGTGTTTGTGTACGTTTATATATAGCAGAGCAGTGTGTGTATCAAAGCTATGTGTGTTTTAATCTGGATAAGTTGGAAACTTGGGCTGAAAGGTGGCAGATGAGGTTTAACAATGATAAATGTAAGGTTATACACATGGGAAGAAGGAATCAATATCACCATTACACACTGAATGGGAAACCACTGGGTAAATCTGACAGGGAGAAGGACTTGGGGATCCTAGTTAATGATAAACTTACCTGGAGCAGCCAGTGCCAGGCAGCAGCTGCCAAGGCAAACAGGATCATGGGGTGCATTAAAAGAGGTCTGGATACACATGATGAGAGCATTATACTGCCTCTGTACAAATCCCTAGTTAGACCGCACATGGAGTACTGTGTCCAGTTTTGGGCACCGGTGCTCAGGAAGGATATAATGGAACTAGAGAGTACAAAGGAGGGCAACAAAATTAATAAAGGGGATGGGAGAACTACAATACCCAGATAGATTAGCGAAATTAGGATTATTTAGTCTAGAAAAAAGACGACTGAGGGGCGATCTAATAACCATGTATAAGTATATAAGGGGACAATACAAATATCTCGCTGAGGATCTGTTTATACCAAGGAAGGTGACGGGCACAAGGGGGCATTCTTTGCGTCTGGAGGAGAGAAGGTTTTTCCACCAACATAGAAGAGGATTCTTTACTGTTAGGGCAGTGAGAATCTGGAATTGCTTGCCTGAGGAGGTGGTGATGGCGAACTCAGTCGAGGGGTTCAAGAGAGGCCTGGATGTCTTCCTGGAGCAGAACAATATTGTATCATACAATTAGGTTCTGTAGAAGGACGTAGATCTGGGGATTTATTATGATAGAATATAGGCTGAACTGGATGGACAAATGTCTTTTTTCGGCCTTACTAACTATGTTACTATGTTACTATGTTACTATGTTAATGTTGTTCAGCTCTGTTTGTTGATGAACAGCTGCGTGTATGCTTACAATCATGGCCAAAAGTGTTGGCACCCTTGAAATTGTTCAAAAGAATGAAATACTTCTCCCAGAAAATTATTGCAACTAGACATGTTTTGCTAAAAACATGTGTATTTCCTTTGTGTGTACTGGAAGAACACAAAAAAAAAAAACAGAATAAAAGGCAAATTGGACATAATTTCACACAAAGCCCCCAAAATCGTCTGGACAAACTTGATGACACTTTTCCTAATGTGTAAGCAAACAATTTTGTTTCAAGCATGTGATGCTTATTCAAACTCACTTGGGGCAAGTAACAGGTGTGGGTAATATGAAATCATCCGTGAAACCAGATAAAAAAGGGAGAAATTGACTTAATCTCTGCATGGTGTGTCTGTTTGTGCAACACTAAGCATGGAGAATAGAAAGAGGAGAAGAGAACTGTCTGAGGACTTGAGAAACAAAATTGTTGAAAAATATCAACAATCTCAATGTTACAAGTCCATCTCCAGAGATCTTGATGTTCCTTTGCAAACTGTTTGCAACATAATCAAGAAGTTTACAGCCCATGATACTGTGCCTAATCTCCCTGGACGTAGACAGCAGAGAAAAAGTGATGAAAGCTTGCAATGCAGGATAGTCCATATGGCAGATAAAAAGCCCTAATCAAATTCCAAAGAAATTCAAGCTGTGGCAGGAGACCCATGAGGAACCTACTGCTGACACACATAAAAACGCTAGACTGGAATTTGTCCAAATGTTCGTGAATAAGCCAAAATCCTTCTGGGCAAGTGTCTTATGGACAGATGAGACCAAGATAGAGCATTTTGGTAAAGCACATCATTCTACTGTTTACTGAAATTGGAATGAGGCCTACAAAGAAAAGAACACAGTATCCACAGTCAAATATGGATCAGATTCATAGATGGTTTAAAGTGGTTTTGCTGCTACTAGCACTATGTGTGTCTTAACTGTGTGTAAGGCACAGGGGCGCAACAACTGCGGTCGCAGGGGTGGCAGCTGTGACTGGGCCCGAGTGTTTAAGGGCCCACCCAGTCCAGCAAACAAGCAGACAAGTCACGCATCCTGCTGGCCACGCCCACAGCTTCCCCAGACTTCCAGCAGTGTGCGGCGAGTGGGTGTGTCCATGAAGGACATGTGACCTAGCAGAAGGGCTGGGTGTGTCACTGAAGCTTGACAGAGATGGAAGGCAGCAGCTGGTGAGTGAAGCGGCTGTAAAGTGCTGATGTGCTGCTTACACCTGACACATGCGCGTACACACACACACACACACACCTGTTCTGTGCGCACAGGACCTGTGATGAGGTCACAGAAGGGGAGGAGTCAGGGGTTACATGATCAGTGGCCTCAGTGTATGCAGGACTCTGCTGTGCTTGATTGTCATGGTGCTGAATGAGGGGATGTTTATGTGTGGGGTCTGGAGGGGTTTACAGTGTGGATGTAACAGAGCCGTGTGTGTACAAGGTGTAAGGAGCAGAGCCGCGTGTGTGCAAGATGTACGGAGCATAGCCGTATGTGTACGGGGTTCTCGGAGCGAAACCGTGTGTGCAAGGTGTACGGAGCAGAGCCGCGTGTGTACAAGGTGTACGGAGCAGAGCCGCGTGTGTACAAGGTGTACGGAGCAGAGCCATGTGTGTACAGGGTTCTCGAAGCGAAGCCATGTGTGTACGGGCTGTAAATTTCCGAGTCGGGAAGAATGGTACACGGCTGTGAGCAGAGTCCAGCATATGCACTGTGGGGGAGTATTGCCTGTACTTGCCAGCATCAGAATGTGCAGTGCGCATGCTACGGAGCCAACCAGTACACCCAATACACTCCCACACTGCACAGGTCCGGAAACGATGCACTGCAGCGTCATACCAGGAAGAAACAGGACACAGATTTCAAACGCCGGGAGTGCGCTTGGAATTAGAGCGAGGGAGGACATGAATGCCCAGAGTCTGCACTTCCGAAGACATCGCCCTAATTAGTATAGACACATGTTAGTTATAAAATCATTTTTCTCAGCGATTACAGGGCAGTATTAGGTCAGACTATACAACATTGCAACACAACTATAGTGTGCGAAATGAACAGGGAAAATGTGAATTTCGGTGGGAAATATTTTGGCGCGGGGGGGCCCCCATTTGAAAGTTCACATCGGGGCCCCTTCACTTTGTAGTTACGCCACTGGTAAGGCATCATGAAATCTGAAGATTACCAAAAGATTTTGGGTCGCAATGCAGTACCCAGGGCCAGAAAGCTGGGTTTGCTTCCTAGGTCATAGGTCTTCCTGCAGGACAATGACCTCAAATATACTTCAGGAAGCATCCAGAAATGGATGGAAACAAAGCACTGGAGACTTCTGAAGTGGCCAGCAATGAGTCCGCATTTAAATTCTGATGAATAACTGTATAGAGATCATAAAACTGATGTTGGGAGATGTACCCTTCAAATATGAGAGACTTGGAGCAGTTTTGAAAGAAAGATTGGTCTAAAATTCCAGTTCAGAGGTGTTCGAAGCAGGCTGATGTTTATAGGAAGGGATTGATTGCAGTTATTCATTCCAAAGATTGTGCAACCAAATAGTAACTTCAGGGTGCCAACAATTTTGTACATTCTATTTTCGGGGCTTTGTGCAAATGATGTTCAATTTTACTTTTGTGCTCTGTTTTTCTGTGTTGTTCCAATACACGCAAAGAAAACAAACATGTTTATAACAAAATGTGTAATTGCAATAATTACTTGGACGAAATACTTCATTTTTCGCAACAATTTCAATGGTATCAACACTTTTGGCCATGACAGTGTGTAGCAGAGCTGTGAGCATATGTGTACTGTGTGATGTGTGCATCTGTGGGGGCATCATTCTGGTCGAGGTCTTTGGGTGACATAATACAGAGAGATAGGGTTCTGTATGGACGCCAAACAGTGTGCTGGGCACTGTGGGAGCATTATATTCTGCATGGGGGACTGTAAGTGCATCTTACTCTATAGGAAGTACAGTGGGGACCATAAAAATGTACCATAGAGTGTGGCAACACTAATTACTGAACTAGGAGCAGTAACGCTGTGTGAGGTTAGGGTTTAATGAAAAATAGCTGTATGTGTCTCTCTTGCTTATGTATCAAGGTTTGGAGTTATAAGTTATATATTGACAGATGTAAGACTTCAGTATATACAGAACATGGTCATATAATATTGAGCATACTCCACGCAGATTATAGCAGAAGAACTGTTATCTTGTTGCAATCATTGTAAAATTGTGCAATCATTCCTAGAATCTGCTGCTAGTCAGTTCAATTTCCCATAATGGGACTTCTTACAGATCATCATTCAGACACTTCATATGAAAAGATAATGATGATTGTTAGGCAGGAGGTCACATACATTTTCTAGCAGATGAAACATTTTTTAAGACTCAAGATTGTCTATTTACACACACCAGTATGGATTGATATTGGTTTGGCTTGGCTTATGTGTCAAAACTAAAATCTAATAATTTTTTTCATTAGTTGGACAGAGATGAATTATAGGTAGGACACTGATTTGCATGAGAATCTGCCTCCAAAGCTTATTTTAAGGGAGCAGTCAGGCGATTGGATAACATGGATGACAATTACATCGCAATGCTCGGACTGGCCATCACGTCGCCTGACCCGAACGTAACAGCCTGTATTTCTATGCAGCTGTCACAGCTGGGTTAGGAGAGCCAAAGGCCGGTCCAAGAATTGAGATATGATTGTTATCCTTGTTATGTGGCCTTCTGACTGTGCCCTAAATGAAAGGAGGTGTTACCAGAATCAGACATGTAGCTAACACAGAACAGTAGAACTAAACTTTGTCTTATAACAAACATGTTAGCAGCTGCAGCTCTCACAGCTCTGCTGCATTGCAACACTGGCTGCATGTAAGAGGGAAGCTGAAGCACTGAGCGGACCACTGCAGATTGTGTCAGTTATAATCATTTACCAGCAGTTCCCAAACTTTTTTTTATCTTGAGAGCCATATTCAACTCTGAGAGATGGTCGCAAGCCATTTCCAGGGCCAATATGACTATGGCCAAAGCTTCCCCACGGAAAGCAAACTAATACCTTGTGACCTCATCCCATATAGGCAGTATACCTACATCCAAGGGTTTCCACTTAACCCCTATTTGGTAGTCCTGCCTCAGCTATTCTCACTATACTATTGCACCCAGCTTCGAGCACCTCATGACTATCGGAGAGATGCCGTTACATATCAAACTGGTAACTCCCCCTTTTAGGGTATGTGCACACGATGCAGATTTAGTGCAGATTTAGTGCAGAACTGCAGCAGATTTTTCTGCAGCAGAAACGCTGCAGAACTGCACTGTGATCACAGTACAATGTAAATCAATGTTAAAAAAAAAAAGCTGTGCACATGGTGCAGAAAAATCTGCGCAGAAACGCTGCAGATTTCAAAGAAGTGCCTGTCACTTCTTTTGTGCAGTTCTGCAGCGTTTCTGCACCCCTCCATAATAGAAATCTGCAGGTGCGTTTTTGATGCGTTTTTGATGCGTTTTTTGTGCAGATTTGTGCTCAAAAAACGCATAAAAAACGCATAAAAAATGCATAAAAAACGCATCAAAAACGCATCAAAAACGCACCTGCAGATTCTGCCAGGAGATGCAGATTTAGTGCAGAACTGCAGCAGATTTTTCTGCACCAAATCTGCATCGTGTGCACACAGCCTTATATAAAATAAGCCCTGAAGACAGAATCTAATGCAGATCAGTGTCCGACCCATAGTTCTTAACAGCTCATTTACATATAAGAAAAATATGTATTTCTCTGGAAAAAGACATCGGATTACAGATCTCAGGGTATAAGTTTATTCATCTTCGTATGACCTACTTACCCATAAAGATGGTTTAGGAGGGCTGATCCTACGGACAGATTTCCTTACAAGATGTTTCTGGCACTAATTGTTCTCTTTAAAAAGGCTAATTGTGAAAGCCAAAACACACATGGGCTCGGATCAAATACCAATTTCATCTTTTGTGAAATTGGAGTACTGCCATTTTTTATTTTATGGCTAGACTCACTGATAGACAGACATATGCAATTTTTCTCTCCCCGTTGTTTTAGGGTGTGGAGAGAAACATGTGCCAGGCTCCTCTGTCCTTGGTAGAAAAACTAGGCACTGCAATAGAGAGCTAATTTTGCTACATAGCTAGATAGACATATTAGATAGTCATAAAATGGAAGAAATCAAATGCCCAAGTATAAACGAGGAAAAATCTTATAAATTCTATCATATGTTATCTAATCATCTGGATATCATCTATACCAAGATTTTGCAGAATTAATCTACTGTATACTGAGGGTAATAGAATAATCTGATTAGAACATATTTTCTACTTGGATGATTAATATAAAACAATGTGGAATAATCTTATAATTTTGCATATGAATTATACAGTTTACTACAGTAATTATGGTAATATAAAGTCTAAAATCACCATATAAATGCATTGTGTTAATTGTTTATGTCAGATATCAACATTTCTGTTGAAATGAATTGGATTGCTAGACCAAGAAAAACCTTGACATGTCCTAATACTGTATACGTATGGCCTGCTTTCCATTTCCTTGGCTTTCACATGGCCTCATACTAATACAATTTTTCACAGACCACTGACAAGTCTGTCCTTACAACCCATAAAAGATTAAATGTATTATTACTGTCATTTCAGGTCATTGCCTGGGATATATACAACTGACACTATTTCTAAAGGACACTTACTGAATAAGGAGTTTCTCCGATTTCATTCATTGCTATGAATCTATAAAAATCAGTCTCGACTTTGCAGACATCTTGTTTCTTTTACCATAAATTCCAGACATGTTTTTGTAACATACATTTGAATTCATAGTTGCTTTACTCTTCTAAGTAAGGCTACGTTCAGATTAGCGTTTCCCGACGCTGCGTCAGGAAACGCAGCGGCGACGCACGCGTCATGCGCCCCTATGTTTTACATGGGGGACGCATGCGTTTTTCTTGTTGCGTTTTCCGACACGTGCGTCATTTTTGACGCTAGCGTCGGACGCAAGAAAACGCAACAAGTTGCATTTTTCTTGCGTCCGATTTCGTCAAAAAAACGACGCACGCGTCGCAAAACGCAGCGCTTTTGCGTGCGTTTGCACGCGTTTTTTCGTGCGTCGTGCGTTGCGTCACCGACGCAGCGGCGCGCAACGCTAATCTGAACGTAGCCTAAGTTTGATAAGATGGAAATAACAGTGAAGGAAAATTAATAATGAACACGTCAAGTAACGTCCTACCTGCAAACGGAATCGGGGCATCTTTGTCCAATGCAACCAAGGGGGGATCCAGAATAACGGTGTCATTGTTTTCAGTGACAACTCCATGGTACGAGGTTTCAATCCACGGTTTGTGCTTGTTCACTAAAAGTAAAAATAGAAATGTACACACCTTGTTAAAGCCTTATGATCCAGACACATGAATGAATAGCTGATCAATACTATGGAAGGCAGATAATTAAAACAAGTGACAAAGTGTTGAGTAGAAAAAAAGGATCAGATAGTATTAAAGGGCTTAAACTCTCACTTCTCCATCCGTGCTGTCAATTGATAAAATGCAGTACTTGCCACCATCTGGGAGGCAGCTGATGGATA
Source organism: Ranitomeya imitator (assembly GCF_032444005.1). Classification (NCBI taxonomy): domain Eukaryota; kingdom Metazoa; phylum Chordata; class Amphibia; order Anura; family Dendrobatidae; genus Ranitomeya; species Ranitomeya imitator. The sequence goes on along the minus strand of NC_091286.1, from coordinate 548,195,246 downwards.
CTACCTTAGTAGGACTTCACTTAACATAGCAAATCTAATTAATCCCATCCACGGTCTCTTCCCCCAGCCTACCTGATAAAGAATTGGTTAGACTATACATATTAGATGTGCTAAAGTTTTCCTTAGCATTGCTTTATAAGTGAGATAACTTGAAAAACTTGAAGGTTGTTTAAAGAATAATTACATGAGTATTGGCTTTGTAAAACTTAAAAGTACAGTAGGATACTTTCTCATTCCAATAAAAGCAAACTAAAGTCTGTCCAAAGAAGAAACAAGATCAGAAATGCTTCAAAGAATAGATTTCCTTCCTTTGTTAGATGACCTGCCCACCTTTATTCACTTATCATTCTTTGCGGGTTTGCAGCGGAAAGATGAGGATTTTTCACTTTATGGGCTATGGTATATAGGCTTCTGGACCTTGCATAGTACTAAAAACACACTTACTGCTGAATATCATATTCCACTATGTATGAGGCCAGGATTGGCTCCAGGTTTCCATGGGCCCCGGGTGAAAGAGTCTCAATGGGCCCCTTTAACACATACCTCAATTCATAATGCACAAATACGGCAGAGAACTATAGGTATAGCACAATGCCAAAGATTTCAAAGATTTACTTCTTACATTAAATGAGTGATATCTATTGTAAATTCTACAATAGCTCAGAAACCGGGCAGTATAGTCCTCCATACAGTATAATGAGCCCCATAGATTGCTCCATACAGTATTATGGGCACCACATAATGCTCCATACAGAAGAATATAATGCTCCATATATAATAGGCCCCATATGATGCTCCAGTATATAATAGACCCCATATATGATACTCCAGTGCATGATGGTCCCCATATATTGCCCCAAACATTTTAAAAAATGAAAAAAAAATCACCTTTCCTTGCTGGCCAATGCTCTGCTCCAGACTCTTCGGAGTCGCAGTCTTCCAGCTCTCTGCACTGTGACTGCTCAGGCAGAGGGCGCACAGATGTGATGTCATCGCTCCCTCTAACCTGAAAAGTAACAGTCAGTCATGAAACAGTTTGGACTGTTTCATGATTGCATCATTGGCCTGAAGTGTGAGGTCTCTGATGCTGCATCGGAGGAGCACTGTTGCACTGAAGCAGGCTAGATCAGGAGCAACCAGGGAATCCCAGTTATCCTGGTCAAGCTCTGTGCAGTGCTTACAAGGTTTATTTGGAAAAGTTTGCAGCACATTTTCACATTTTCAGCCACTACTGCTGGTAAACTAGGAAAAGAGCAGATTGTTTTTTTCGTGGCACAATATACTTTGTGATAATGGTAAGTTTAGGTTGATATGTTTTGTGTTTATTTATAAAAGATACCAGAAATTTGAGAAAAATGTTAAAAAATTAGCAATTTTTTAGCAAACCAGGGATTCAAGCTTCAGGAGGCTAATTTGCATATTCCAGGTGCCTTCTGGGAGAAGCGAAGTCTCCCTAAGCTAGAAGATCGTTGGGCACAGCCGGGACCAGCTGCTTCGAAAGCATCACCAAACCAGGGATTCAAGCTTCAGGAGGCTAATTTGCATATTCCAGGTGCCTTCTGGGAGAAGCGAAGTCTCCCTAAGCTAGAAGATCGTTGGGCACAGTCGGGACCAGCTGCTTCGAAAGCATCACCAAACCAGGGATTCAAGCTTCAGGAGGCTAATTTGCATATTCCAGGTGCCTTCTGGGAGAAGCGAAGTCTCCCTAAGCTAGAAGATCGTTGGGCACAGCCGGGACCAGCTGCTTCGAAAGCATCACCAAACCAGGGATTCAAGCTTCAGGAGGCTAATTTGCATATTCCAGGTGCCTTCTGGGAGAAGCGAAGTCTCCCTAAGCTAGAAGATCGTTGGGCACAGCCGGGACCAGCTGCTTCGAAAGCATCACCAAACCAGGGATTCAAGCTTCAGGAGGCTAATTTGCATATTCCAGGTGCCTTCTGGGAGAAGCGAAGTCTCCCTAAGCTAGAAGATCGTTGGGCACAGCCGGGACCAGCTGCTTCGAAAGCATCACCAAACCAGGGATTCAAGCTTCAGGAGGCTAATTTGCATATTCCAGGTGCCTTCTGGGAGAAGCGAAGTCTCCCTAAGCTAGAAGATCGTTGGGCACAGCCGGGACCAGCTGCTTCGAAAGCATCACCAAACCAGGGATTCAAGCTTCAGGAGGCTAATTTGCATATTCCAGGTGCCTTCTGGGAGAAGCGAAGTCTCCCTAAGCTAGAAGATCGTTGGGCACAGCCGGGACCAGCTGCTTCGAAAGCATCACCAAACCAGGGATTCAAGCTTCAGGAGGCTAATTTGCATATTCCAGGTGCCTTCTGGGAGAAGCGAAGTCTCCCTAAGCTAGAAGATCGTTGGGCACAGCCGGGACCAGCTGCTTCGAAAGCATCACCAAACCAGGGATTCAAGCTTCAGGAGGCTAATTTGCATATTCCAGGTGCCTTCTGGGAGAAGCGAAGTCTCCCTAAGCTAGAAGATCGTTGGGCACAGTCGGGACCAGCTGCTTCGAAAGCATCACCAAACCAGGGATTCAAGCTTCAGGAGGCTAATTTGCATATTCCAGGTGCCTTCTGGGAGAAGCGAAGTCTCCCTAAGCTAGAAGATCGTTGGGCACAGCCGGGACCAGCTGCTTCGAAAGCATCACCAAACCAGGGATTCAAGCTTCAGGAGGCTAATTTGCATATTCCAGGTGCCTTCTGGGAGAAGCGAAGTCTCCCTAAGCTAGAAGATCGTTGGGCACAGCCGGGACCAGCTGCTTCGAAAGCATCACCAAACCAGGGATTCAAGCTTCAGGAGGCTAATTTGCATATTCCAGGTGCCTTCTGGGAGAAGCGAAGTCTCCCTAAGCTAGAAGATCGTTGGGCACAGCCGGGACCAGCTGCTTCGAAAGCATCACCAAACCAGGGATTCAAGCTTCAGGAGGCTAATTTGCATATTCCAGGTGCCTTCTGGGAGAAGCGAAGTCTCCCTAAGCTAGAAGATCGTTGGGCACAGCCGGGACCAGCTGCTTCGAAAGCATCACCAAACCAGGGATTCAAGCTTCAGGAGGCTAATTTGCATATTCCAGGTGCCTTCTGGGAGAAGCGAAGTCTCCCTAAGCTAGAAGATCGTTGGGCACAGCCGGGACCAGCTGCTTCGAAAGCATCACCAAACCAGGGATTCAAGCTTCAGGAGGCTAATTTGCATATTCCAGGTGCCTTCTGGGAGAAGCGAAGTCTCCCTAAGCTAGAAGATCGTTGGGCACAGCCGGGACCAGCTGCTTCGAAAGCATCACCAAACCAGGGATTCAAGCTTCAGGAGGCTAATTTGCATATTCCAGGTGCCTTCTGGGAGAAGCGAAGTCTCCCTAAGCTAGAAGATCGTTGGGCACAGCCGGGACCAGCTGCTTCGAAAGCATCACCAAACCAGGGATTCAAGCTTCAGGAGGCTAATTTGCATATTCCAGGTGCCTTCTGGGAGAAGCGAAGTCTCCCTAAGCTAGAAGATCGTTGGGCACAGCCGGGACCAGCTGCTTCGAAAGCATCACCAAACCAGGGATTCAAGCTTCAGGAGGCTAATTTACATATTCCAGGTGCCTTCTGGGAGAAGCGAAGTCTCCCTAAGCTAGAATTTTTGCCTGTAGGACATTATTGCAAGAGAGCTTGGCTGAGTAGATTACACAAGAAGGAAAACACACAGCAAGTCAGCAGGATCTAGGAGCAACATGGCAGATGTGACAACCTACATGGTGAGCTGCAGCATGTGCTACATGTTCACAGATCGACCAGAAGAAGAATCCAATTTCACTTGTCAGAAGTGTAGACTAGTGGCCCTTTTAGAAGAAAAGGTGCGGGGTCTGGAAGAAAGAATAGCAACTTTGAAACTCATCAAAGAGAATGAAGACTTTCTAGACAGAACAGAAGCATCTCTACTGGTCACAGAAGGTGAAAAAAGTGTCAGAGAACCTCCAAAAGCAGATGAGTGGAAGCATGTGACCAAAAGAAGCAAGAAGACCATGGAGAAATCACCAACCACACAACTGAAGAACCGATATCAAATCTTTGTAGAGGATGAAGATGGCACACCTAAGAATGAAGCAATACCAGCAAGCAAAAAAGAAAAGGGCACACAGCAACAAGTGACAGCAAAAAGTACAGCCAAGAAGCAACGAAGAGTGGTGGTGGTGGGAGACTCACCACTGAGAGGCACAGAAGCAGCCATCTGCAGACCGGACATAACTGCAAGAGAAGTATGCTGCCTTCCAGGTGCGATGATCAAGGATGTGACCGATAGGATACCAAAGCTCTTCAGCTCCAAGGACGTCCACCCATTTCTTCTGATACATGTTGGCACCAATGACACGGCAAGGAAGGACCTACCGACAATCTGCAAGGACTTTGAAGAGTTGGGGAAGAAAGTAAAGGAACTGGATGCACAGGTAGTTTTTTCTTCTATCCTTCCAGTAGACGGGCATGGCACCAGGAGATGGAACAGGATCCTTGATGCAAACAACTGGCTAAGACGATGGTGCAGACAACAAGGATTCGGATTCCTGGACCACGGTGTGAATTACTGGTATGATGGACTCCTCGCCAGAGACGGACTACACCTCAACAAACCTGGGAAACACACATTCGCGAGAAGACTCGCTACACTCATCAGGAGGGCGTTAAACTAGAAGAAGAGGGGACGGGAAGAAAAACATTAGACTCGAACAAAGACGACCCAGGAAAACATACTCTGAAGGGAGGTAAGAACATTTCTAAAACAATCCACAGTGAGGAGATTGGAACAAAACAAAATCCTCTAAACTGCATGCTCGCAAACGCCAGAAGCCTGACAAACAAGATGGAAGAACTAGAAGCAGAAATATCTACAGGTAACTTTGACATAGTGGGAATAACCGAGACATGGTTAGATGAAAGCTATGACTGGGCAGTCAACTTACAGGGTTACAGTCTGTTTAGAAAGGATCGTAAAAATCGGAGAGGAGGAGGGGTTTGTCTCTATGTAAAGTCTTGTCTAAAGTCCACTTTAAGGGAGGATATTAGCGAAGGGAATGAGGATGTCGAGTCCATATGGGTTGAAATTCATGGAGGGAAAAATGGTAACAAAATTCTCATTGGGGTCTGTTACAAACCCCCAAATATAACAGAAAGCATGGAAAGTCTACTTCTAAAGCAGATAGATGAAGCTGCAACCCATAATGAGGTCCTGGTTATGGGGGACTTTAACTACCCGGATATTAACTGGGAAACAGAAACCTGTGAAACCCATAAAGGCAACAGGTTTCTGCTAATAACCAAGAAAAATTATCTTTCACAATTGGTGCAGAATCCAACCAGAGGAGCAGCACTTTTAGACCTAATACTATCTAATAGACCTGACAGAATAACAAATCTGCAGGTGGTCGGGCATTTAGGAAATAGCGACCACAATATTGTGCAGTTTCACCTGTCTTTCACTAGGGGGACTTGTCAGGGAGTCACAAAAACTTTGAACTTTAGGAAGGCAAAGTTTGAACAGCTTAGAGATGCCCTTAATCTGGTAGACTGGGACAATATCCTCAGAAATTAGAATACAGATAATAAATGGGAAATGTTTAAGAACATCCTAAATAGGCAGTGTAAGCGGTTTATACCTTGTGGGAATAAAAGGACTAGAAATAGGAAAAACCCAATGTGGCTAAACAAAGAAGTAAGACAGGCAATTAACAGTAAAAAGAAAGCATTTGCACTACTAAAGCAGGATGGCACCATTGAAGCTCTAAAAAACTATAGGGAGAAAAATACTTTATCTAAAAAACTAATTAAAGCTGCCAAAAAGGAAACAGAGAAGCACATTGCTAAGGAGAGTAAAACTAATCCCAAACTGTTCTTCAACTATATCAATAGTAAAAGAATAAAAACTGAAAATGTAGGCCCCTTAAAAAATAGTGAGGAAAGAATGGTTGTAGATGACGAGGAAAAAGCTAACATATTAAACACCTTCTTCTCCACGGTATTCACGGTGGAAAATGAAATGCTAGGTGAAATCCCAAGAAACAATGAAAACCCTATATTAAGGGTCACCAATCTAACCCAAGAAGAGGTGCGAAACCGGCTAAATAAGATTAAAATAGATAAATCTCCGGGTCCGGATGGCATACACCCACGAGTACTAAGAGAACTAAGTAATGTAATAGATAAACCATTATTTCTTATTTTTAGTGACTCTATAGCGACAGGGTCTGTTCCGCAGGACTGGCGCATAGCAAATGTGGTGCCAATATTCAAAAAGGGCTCTAAAAGTGAACCTGGAAATTATAGGCCAGTAAGTCTAACCTCTATTGTTGGTAAAATATTTGAAGGGTTTCTGAGGGATGTTATTCTGGATTATCTCAATGAGAATAACTGTTTAACTCCATATCAGCATGGGTTTATGAGAAATCGCTCCTGTCAAACCAATCTAATCAGTTTTTATGAAGAGGTAAGCTATAGGCTGGACCACGGTGAGTCATTGGACGTGGTATATCTCGATTTTTCCAAAGCGTTTGATACCGTGCCGCACAAGAGGTTGGTACACAAAATGAGAATGCTTGGTCTGGGGGAACATGTGTGTAAATGGGTTAGTAACTGGCTTAGTGATAGAAAGCAGAGGGTGGTTATAAATGGTATAGTCTCTAACTGGGTCGCTGTGACCAGTGGGGTACCGCAGGGGTCAGTATTGGGACCTGTTCTCTTCAACATATTCATTAATGATCTGGTAAAAGGTTTACACAGTAAAATATCGATATTTGCAGATGATACAAAACTATGTAAAGCAGTTAATACAAGAGAAGATAGTATTCTGCTACAGATGGATCTGGATAAGTTGGAAACTTGGGCTGAAAGGTGGCAGATGAGGTTTAACAATGATAAATGTAAGGTTATACACATGGGAAGAGGGAATCAATATCACCATTACACACTGAACGGGAAACCACTGGGTAAATCTGACAGGGAGAAGGACTTGGGGATCCTAGTTAATGATAAACTTACCTGGAGCAGCCAGTGCCAGGCAGCAGCTGCCAAGTCAAACAGGATCATGGGGTGCATTAAAAGAGGTCTGGATACACATGATGAGAGCATTATACTGCCTCTGTACAAATCCCTAGTTAGACCGCACATGGAGTACTGTGTCCAGTTTTGGGCACCGGTGCTCAGGAAGGATATAATGGAACTAGAGAGAGTACAAAGGAGGGCAACAAAATTAATAAAGGGGATGGGAGAACTACAATACCCAGATAGATTAGCGAAATTAGGATTATTTAGTCTAGAAAAAAGACGACTGAGGGGCGATCTAATAACCATGTATAAGTATATAAGGGGACAATACAAATATCTCGCTGAGGATCTGTTTATACCAAGGAAGGTGACGGGCACAAGGGGGCATTCATTGCGTCTGGAGGAGAGAAGGTTTTTCCACCAACATAGAAGAGGATTCTTTACTGTTAGGGCAGTGAGAATCTGGAATTGCTTGCCTGAGGAGGTGGTGATGGCGAACTCAGTCGAGGGGTTCAAGAGAGGCCTGGATGTCTTCCTGGAGCAGAACAATATTGTATCATACAATTATTAGGTTCTGTAGAAGGACGTAGATCTGGGTATTTATTATGATGGAATATAGGCTGAACTGGATGGACAAATGTCTTTTTTCGGCCTTACTAACTATGTTACTATGTTACTATGTAATTAATTAGCAATTAGCGATTAAAGGGATAATCATTCAAAGTTTGAAATGATCCCTTTAATCCAGATAGTCATACCACAGCAAACCATTAATAAATAACATTTCCCACATGTCGGCTTTACATCAGCACCATTTGTAAAATGTTCTTTTATTTTTTTAGCATTTTAGGAGGTTTAAAAATGTAGCAGTCATTTTTCACTTTTTACAAAATTTATTTTTTACGGACTTATCCATGTTTGAAGTGACTTTAGGGGTCCCATATATTGGGAAACCCCTAAAAGTGATACCATTTTAGAAACAGCACCCCCTGACATATTGAAAACTGCAGTCAGGTAGTTTATTAACCCTTCAGGTGCTTTTCAGGAATTAATGCAAAGTGGCTTGATAGAAATGAAAATGTGTATTTTTACCACCTAAATGTCTCGAACTTCTAAACAGATTACTACAGCCGTCAGACTCTAAGGCCGCGATTTGGTCATGAATTGCCATGGCAAACATCAGGACCACAAAATCATGATCTGAGGGCACCGATTGGGATAAAGAGGAAACCCCCACAGTCTGTTAACCATTTATAATGAAGTAGTCTCTATTCACAGCAGCATCTAAGGGGTTAAACAGATTTGGACAGTGCAAACATTGATCGTGGCTTACAGCAAGTTGTCAGCTATAGTGGACAGCCGACAGCTGCTGGATTGTCACGTGTATGGGGAGGCTATTCTCAAATATGTCAGGTCAGTTAAGAGACGTATTGGCGGTCATTAAGGGGTTAAATAAATGACAGAATGACTATGCAATTCATGGATGAGCTAGGTCTACAACAGGTAACTCCAACTTTGCTAGTGTTCTTCTCTGTTCTGGCAAACATAGTGGCTCACGAGTGTGCGATAACTCAACCATATACCCTGACTGGCCTTCACAAGAGATTTTTTTTAAATTCTATATAGCAATAAAGAGAACTTGTTAGCACAATTATGTAACATAAAGAAATGGTTGTAATGACATTTCAATAATTATTAAATTGATAACTTCAGTGAAAAATTCTGCTTAATCACTATTTGAAATTTTCTACTAATTAGAATTCAGTGCACAGGGTCCGGACTGTACAAGGGGTCTTCTCCTATCCAGGCTCACCACCTGCCTCCAGCCTGTGAATCACAGTCACTGCTTTTTCAGTGGAGACATTCCTCTGTTTGAAGAGGAGATTTTGAAACAAAGAAGGCAAGTTACTGAAAGGGCAGGCAGAGTGGTTGCAAAATCAAGATAGGGAGGAGAATACCCTGTGTGCAGTCCGGCCCCTGTGCACGGAACTATAGTTAGTAGGGAACTTTATATGGGGACTAAAGAACAACAAAATGAATTTCTTCACTAAAGGTATCAATGTAATCTGTATTACAGCACCATTACAGCCATGATTTTACTTTACAAAATTGGGATGACAGATTCTCTTTAAGAAGAAGATACTGGTTGTCATTTTTAGGGAGGATTTACCCAATTTATATCTTTGTTGGGTAACAACGTCCATTCAAAAAGGTGGCAGATGGTTTAATTTTACTGACTTGCATGTATTATTGAAAATTAAAGACATAATTTCTTTACAATTGCTGAAATTAAATGGGTTTTGTTCTAATGTATGTATACATGTTAGATGGTAGCTGGATTATCAAGTATTAAGCATTTTCAAAATACAGTGTCTACTGGGGCAAATATATTAATCCTGTCTTCATAATGAGAGCTTAGATTTTTTTGTGTATTTTTACATTGTCTATTGCTTGACTTAGTCTATGGCTACATTGTATGTAAAAATGGTACACGTCTCATTTTTAGTCAAGAACCTTACTTCTAAGCTAACACCCTTTTATTTTAAGTCATTCCCTGTTGCCGACTCAGCACAAAAGTTTTAAAACACATAATAAATGAATTGCAAGGCATGTGTGCACCAGTATTTTGGCCCAATTAGTCTAGAATTCTGGTGCACATATCTTTGTGAATCCCTTGTACTGCCATCATATTAAAATTCTGCAAGTAGCTAAAGCATGTTTAACCCCTTCACCCCCGGAGCTTTTTCCGCTTTTTCATTTTTGTTTTTTGCTCCCCTCCTTCCCAGAGCCATAACTTTTTATTTTTCCGTCAATATGGCCATGTGAGGGCTTATTTTTTGCGGGACGAGATGTACTTTTGAACGATACCATTGATTTTACCATGCCATGTAACAGAAAACGGGAAAAAAATTCCAAGTGTGATGAAATTGCACAAAAAGTGCAATCTCACACTTGTTTTTTGTTTGGCTTTTTTGCTAGGTTCACTAAATGCTAAAACTAACCTGCCATTATGATTCTCCAGGTCATTATGAGTTCATAGACACCAAACATGTCTAGGTTATTTTTTATCTAAGTGGTGAAAAAATTTTCCAAATTTTGCTAAAAAAAAAAAAAAAAATTGCGCGATTTTCAGATACCCGTAGCGTCTCCAATTTTCGTGATCTGGGGTCAGGTGAGGGCTTATTTTTTGCGTGCCGAGCTGGCGTTTTTAATGATACCATTTTGGTGTAGATACGTTCTTTTGATCGCCCGTTATTGCATTTTAATGCAATGTTGCGGCGACCAATAAAACGTAATTTTGGCGTTTTGATTTTTTTTCTCGCTACGTCATTTAGCGGTCAGGTTAATCCTTTGTTTTTATTGATAGATCGGGCGATTCTGAACGCGGCGATACCAAATATGTGTATGTTTGATTTATTTTTAATTGTTTTATTTTGATTGGGGCGAAAGGGGGGTGATTTGAACTTTTATATATTTTTAATTTTTTTTATATTTTTAATCACTTTTTTTTTTTTATTTTAGCATGCTTCAATAGCCTCCATGGGAGGCTAGAAGCATGCATAACTCGATCGGCTCTGCTACATAGAGGTGAAGTACAGATCACCTCTATGTAGCAGAAATGCAGGGTTGCTTTGAACGCCGACCACAGGGTGGCGCTCAAAGCAATCGGCCATCAACAACCATAGAGGTCTCAAGGAGACCTCTGGTTGTTATGGCGATGCACTGCTGACCCCCGATCATGTGACGGGGGTCAGCAGTGCGAGCACTTCCGGCCGCGTGGCCGGGAGCGCTAGTTAAATGCCGCTGTCAGCGCTTGACGGCGGCATTTAACTAGTTCATGAGCGCGGGCGGATCGCGATTTCGCTCGCGCTCATTGCGCGCACATGTCAGCTGTACAAAACAGCTGACATGTCGCGGCTTTGAGGTGGGCTCACCGCCGGAGCCCACCTCAAAGCAGGGGATCTGCCAGCTGACGTACTATTCCGTCAGCTGGCAGAAAGGGGTTAAAGGAGCAAAAAACTTTGGAAGCGTATTTAAAGGGACTCTGTCACCTGAATTTGGAGGGAACAATCTTCAGCCATAGGGGCTGGGTTTTCGGGTGTTTGATTCACCCTTTCCTTACCCGCTGGCTGCATGCTGGCTGCAATATTGGATTGAAGTTCATTCTCTGTCCTCCGTAGTACATGCCTGCACAAGGTGAAATCTTGCCTTGCACAGGCGTGTACTATGGAGAACATCGAATGAATTTCAATCCAATATTGCAGCCAGCATGCAGCCAGTGGGTAAGGAAAGGGTAAATCAAACACCTGAAAACTCCGCCCCTATGGCTGAAGATTGTTCCCTCCAAATTCAGGTGACAGAGTCCCTTTAAAGTAGTATTCTAATCATTTTAATGTGTGTCCTGACCCTCTTTACCATATTCATCCAAGGAATTATACAACTAGAGTTGAGCAAATCTCATAAAACACAATTTGAGCAGATCAAATTAATTCAGGTAGGAGGGAGGACAGAATATGATAAAAATTGAATACATTTGGCATTAATCTCCTGGAAAGTGCGGTTGAAATGACTCTTATACTACTGTCTCTTTGGCCCTTCCTGAAACTGAAATGCCACCACTTCTAACCCCCTCCTCCATACCCCTGATCATCCCAGTCCTCCAATCAGCTCCTTCCTCTTCCAAAAAAACTTCTGGAGGGGAGCATTCCTGCTAATAAGGTAGAAAGTGGGGAGCAGCAACAAGACACATATGTGGAAGGTCAAAAATAAGCAAATTTGAGATTAATATTTTTTTTTGCTCCTTCCCAATAATTAGAATCCAGTAAAATGGTGGCTGATTGGCCATCCACCCACTAATTTGCTGGATTAGCTTGAAGCGAATGGTTCAAGATTGCCTGCATTAATGAATTTTGGGAAGCAAAATTAATTTGATTAGCCTAGAACTGATTCACTCATTTCTAGAAACAATTAAAATGTCAATCTCTACCCTCATAACAAAACTTAACCTAAAATATTGTATTGTTTTCATTTAGAATTGTTTAACATTTATTATATCTTAAAAAAATCTGAAAATATATAATACTGCACATACATGCTATCCAGTATTTCACATGTAGGGAAACTAGCTTCAGTATTTCACAAGTCACCCTGGACCCAAGGCAGCTGAGACTTAATTTGTTCATTCGCTCCACCTAAAACCATCAGCACCTCAGGGTGGAAAGCTCAACAGGTTTGAATGTAATGTAAATCAAATTGTGTATCGCTGACAGAGAGCTGAGGGCTTTTAAAAGGTAAGGAAAAGTGTCCATTCCTAGTGTTTCAATCCAAAAGCCTGAGATTGAACTATATTTACTCACACATCGATCTGAGAAACGAAATGTGAGCTGTACATGAATGTTTTCATTTTTATTCTCTCTATTATTCTTTTGAAATCTAGAGAGATTTGAAGGAGCTCTTTTTGAGAAGGACATTAGAACTGTTCAGTGAAAAATCCAATAACATAATATACAGACTAGACCAGAGCAGAACGATAGAACTAGAATACTAATAAATGAGCACAGACCAGCATTTACTTTAATGGTGAGCAATGACTTTTCATAAGTAGATGCATTAGGGTTAAGGTTACTATAATTTTACACTATCAACAAATCACCTGTTCCTCATCACTTTTGGCATCTTTGTTGGTTATCAGGCCAATCATTTGTGTCATATTAATTATTTGCTGCATTTGTAAAACAATACTTCTCTTTGTAACCACAACTTGTGATAACTTTTACCTAACCTACAATATAATGTCCTGTAAATGAAATGTCTGCGCCTAGACATTTGGTGAAGGCTGCATTGAGTGTTCTCTTTTAGCGCTGACACTTTTGCTCACTGAGTTGATTTTTCAGCTGCCTAATTGCATTTTCCCGAAGAGTCTCACAGGATCAATATACCATCATGTCACACTTTTCTCTATGTTCTCTACAATACATCACTATTGGGTAACTTCAGATCTTCCCTCTATGAAGTACATTTAGATGGATTCCATCAGCTCTGTATTGAACATATTTACTTGTGACATTACTATGAACCCTTTCAAAGCTGTGCCAGATGATTGGCCAAGCAGATAATAATCCTGCTGCCGAAGTCCTAAATTACTCTTTATTGTTGCACCTTTGCGGGGAGAGAATGAGCTGAGATATTATGATGGTGAATGCACCTATGACATTGATGTGCCGCAACAGAAGGGACACAATAAAACCCAATGAATCTGAAAGAATAGGAATGACCGCGCACACTGGCTGTATACAAAGCACCTAATGGAAGCTATTATAATATTAAATAAAGGTTGGTTTCTCAAAAAGTTGATGCACTTGGCACATGGAAATGTTATAGAATATTTGCACTTTTAGATAATGAGTATCAGCTAGTTAGATTTTCAATCTATGAAAATGTATTTTATATCATATTCACACATCCATCATGCACGAACTGTACGCAAGCTTCCTGATCCAAACTTGAGAGCTTTGCAGACCTATATAAAGCTGCTAAGCTAAGGTCAAGAGACCTGAAGAAAGCCCTTGTGTTATGGTCCCTGCTCAGACCATGAGAAACGATTGTGTGAATGCGGCCTTAAAGTACTCAATTCTCTAATTGTTTTTGGCACTACAAAACTAATGGAATATGCTTAAATTATCCTTCAAATTATGATACCATGGATCATGTTTTATCTCCAGGTTATTGTTTTTGATAGGTAAATACTTGTTGGTTTTAGTATTGAACTAAGAGAAGGATCAGATTACAGTTGTCCATAGAAGGAAGAAGAAACTTACTGCTGTTATGTCTCCCATCCATCACTCACATGGGGAAGAAAAGATCATACTTCCTTAACACTTTGAAGCACATCCTTAAGGCCCCTTCACATTAAGCGACGCTGCAGCGATACCGACAACGATCCGGATCGCTGCAGCGTCGCTGTTTGGTCGCTGGAGAGCTGTCACACAGACCGCTCTCCAGCGACCAACGATGCCGGTAACCAGGGTAAATATCGGGTAACTAAGCACAGGGCCGCGCTTAGTAACCTGATGTTTACCCTGGTTACCATGCTAAAAGTAAAAAAAAACAAACACTAGATACTTACCTACCGCTGTCTGTCCTCCAGCGCTGCGCTCTGCTTCTCTGCTCTCCTCCTGTACTGGCTGTGAGCCGGAAAGCAGAGCGGTGACGTCACCGCTCTGCTTTCCGGCTCACAGCCAGTACAGGAGGAGTGCAGAGCACAGCGCTGGAGGACAGACAGCGGTAGGTAAGTATCTAGTGTTTGTTTTTTTTTACTTTTAGCATGGTATCCAGGGTAAACATCGGGTTACTAAGCGCGGCCCTGCGCTTAGTTACCCAATGTTTACCCTGGTTACCAGTGAAGACATCACTGGATCGGTGTCACACACGCGGATCCAGCGATGTCAGCAGGAGTCCAGCGACGAAATAAAGTTCTGGACTTTATTCAGCGACCAACGATCTCCCAGCAGGGGCCTGATCGTTGGTCGCTGTCACACATAACGATTTCATTAACGATATCGTTGCTACGTCACAAATAGCAACGATATCATTAACAATATCGTTATGTGTGAAGGTACCTTTAGAAGCAGTAATAGAATCAAAGACATTATGCAACACAACTGAGCAGAGTAGCTGTGAATCAAGCCCTGGAGTGTCTTTTTATCTTTCTGCTTATTATCCTGTATGTTCTCTTTTCCCCTCTACATATACCTCTAATATTTATTTTTTCATCTTAAATATCATCATATAGTTGTATTTTTATGAAATATCAATCATGCAATTGTATTTCTCATAGGTGATACCACCATCTTAACATGTAACTCATCTTTAACTTTTGTCATTTCATATATCAATAAAAAATATTTTATTTGGTTTATATTTGCATTTATGGCCCACTTATTTTGAATGTTTTAAAGACGTTTTGTTACGATACGGGTGTAGAACTGCTGGAATCCAGTTGCCAGAGGAGCACGAGCAATGAACAGCAAGCGGGAATAGAAGTCCTTGGAGATATATAGCAAACGCATTGTAGGAAACAATCTGGAGATAAGTGAGAATAGTCTTGGTAAGACAATTCAGGAGATGAAGATTGAAACTAGACTACCAACTAGGCACAATACTCAAAGTAAGAGATGCATGAGAGATCAATGTGGCTTTAAGTAGGCCCAAACAGGAAACAAGAAGAATTTGAGAGGATCAGAATCCGAGAATCCGCCATCTTAGTATAGGGCAATTGCAGAACACAACCTCCACTGGTAAGGAGTGGAAATGCAGTACAAATATCAAAGTGAACAACAGTAGCCACTAGTGGTCAAACTGCAGAAGGACAACAGGAATCCTAACATATCTTCAGCTATGTCTATCATATCTATGGATAGAATATGACTTGGTCTCTAAGTTAAGCTAAAAAGCAGTCTTCTCTTGGGAGTGGGATATTACCAGTGAAATCAAAGTATATAATTAGTTCAGAAGTTGGAGGGTTAAGGAAAAGAACCTTCGCTTTTACTGTTAATTTTTGAAAACTAGTTTCATAAAATTTAAATTCAAATTAAGATACCTTAATTATTAATTTTTAAAACATTGGTCTATCAACTGACAGAAGAACAAGTAAATTGATGGACATGACAGAAAAACATATAAATTGCTAAACATTGCACAGGAACATCTAGAATATGCTAAAAATGGCAGATAATAATAATAATAATTTTTATTTATATAGCGCCAACATATTCCGCAGCACTTTACAATTAAGCGGGGACATGTACAGACAATAAATTCAGTACAAGTTAAGACAATTTAAACAGTGACATTAGGGGTGAGGTCCCTGCTCGCAAGCTTCCAATCTACAAGGAAATGGGGGACACAATAGGTGAAAAGTGCTTGTTATTTCAGGTCTGGCAATTATAATAAATAGGGATTTTCATATAAAGCTGCATGATCCGGTCATCAGCCCGTGTGTTTAAGAGCAATAGTCAAGTATCAAGTGCAGTTATCGTGTGCATGAAGGGTGTGGAGACAGATGAATAGTTGGGAGCAGATTCACATGCAGATAATATTTGGAAGGAGGAAACAGGACAAAGTTAGTTTACTCAGTAGTTGATGTGATAGGCTTGTTTGAAGAGATGGGTTTTTAAAGCGCGCTTGAATAGGTCGGGGCTAGGTATCAGTCTGATCGTCTGGGGAAGTGCATTCCAGAGAGCTGGTGCAGCGCGAGAGAAGTCTTGGAGACGGAGGTGCTAGGTTCGGATTATGGGGGATGTTAGTCTTAGGTCATTTGTAGAACAGAGGGCATGTGTAGGGCAATAGACGGAGATGAGAGAGGAGATATAAGGTGGTGCAGAACTGTGGAGAGCTTTGTGGGTGAGAGAGATGAGTTTATTCTGGACCCTGTAGGGAATGGGTAGCCAGTGTAATGACTGGCACAAGATGGAAGCATCAGTGAAGCGGCTGGACAGAAATATGACCCTGGCTGCCACATTCAAGATGGATTGGAGAGAAGAAAATTTGGAAAGAGGGAGACCGATCAGAAGAGAGTTGCAGTAGTCCAGACAAGAATGAATAAGAGCGACAGTAAGAGTCTTAGCAGTTTCAAAGGTGAGAAAAGGCCGGATTCTGGAGATGTTTTAAAGATGCAGGTGACAGGAGCGAGTGAGTGATCAGATATAGGGAGTAAAGGAAAGTTCGGTGTCGAATATGACCCCAAGACAGCGGGCATGCTGCTTGGGAGTTATAGTTGAACCCTCCAGGGTAATTTTGATGTGGGGTAGAGTGAGGTTAGTAGAAGGGAGAAACACAAGTAGTTCAGTTTTGGAGAGATTTATTTTCAGATAGAGGGAGGACATGATGTTAGAGACAGCAGACAGACAATCCTTTGTATTTTGAATTAGGGTAGGGGTGATGTCGGGGTAGAAGTGTATAATTGGGTGTCATCAGCATGGAGATGATACTGGAACCCAAATCTGCTGATTGTTTGTCCAATAGGGGCTGTGTAAAGAGAGAAGAGCAGGGGGCCTAGGACTGAGCCTTGCGGAACTCCGATAGTAAGGGGACGAGCAGAGAAAGAGGAGCCGGCAAAAGATACAGTGAAGGAGCAGTCAGAGAGGTAGGAGGAGAACCAGGAGAGGGCTGTGTCCTTGAGACCTATGGAGCGGAGCATAGTGAGAAGAAGCTGGTGATCCACAGTATCAAATGCGGCAGATAGATCCAGGAGAGTCAGCAGAGAGCAATGACCTTTGGATTTAGCTGTTATTAGATCATTAGAGACTTTAGTGAGGGCAGTTTCAGTGGAGTGTAAAGAGCGGAAACCAGATTGTAAGTGGTCAAGAAGAGAGTTATCCGAGAGATAGCGGATTAGACGGGAGTGGACCAAGCGTTCCAGGAGTTTAGAGATGAAGGATAGGCAGATCTTCAGAAAATGTGCTAGAAATATATTAATTTTCAAAATTGTTAATTTAAGTATGTCCACTTATCTAAGCTCTTCTACATGGAATCACCATTGTCAAACAAGTATGCCACAGACATAGTGTAAGGAGATGGACAAAAGGAAGATTTCCTCAGTTAATATATAAGAGGATGTCAAAAAGTCTGCGCCACCACCTACTGACCAAATATTATTGAACAAGAAAAGGTGCAAATAATTAGATCAGCAAGAACTGCATAATGAATCACCTGATTCCAGAGGAGAAGAGAATGGAGAAGACACCAGGTTAGGTGACAGCTGTGGCATAGCTAATAATGATAAAAGGTCCAGGAGGGTAGTAAAGGGGAGGAGTCAGTGCCTGAACCTGTATCAGTACGGACGTAGGGTGCCTAGAGGTTGGCTTATGACCTCCTTATCAAGTGACCAGCCCCAAGTGAAGAATCGAGTGACAAACCCAGACTGAAGAATCGAGTGACCAGACCCGAGTGAAAAATCGAGTGATCCGATCAGAGTGAAGGATTGAGTAACTAAAATCCAATGAGTGACCAGAGCATGGTAGCCATAATCGGAGACTAGAGACCAGAGCTAAAAGATCCAAGCTGAGGGAGCAGAGCCAGAGCCAAGAGAGACAAGGCCATTAAAAAGGAATGTTCATGTAAGCTATTAATTCCAATGTAGACGTATGGTTCAGGGGATGAAGGTGGCAAGCATAACGGGTTTGCAACATTACTCATCAATAAGGGACCCGCGGCCCAATGGTGTGGTATCATAGGCCTCCATTCGTGCCTGTATTCTAACCAGTATTTCCTAGAAAGTGACAAAGAGACAGCCTGATAGTGATGAAGAGACAGCCAGATAGTGATGAAGACACACTCCAGGTTTAGGTAGACATCCCTGATGTTAATGTTTATTTGTAGTAATAGAACAATAGAGTGTGATATGAATTGTATTGATAGTCTGTATAACCAAATTGCTGTATTTTATTGCACAGTAACCTACGGTCCTTCCATCATTTGCTTTACTCTTTATATTGTGTAAAAGTCACCACTTATACCTCTATTAATCAAATAAATATTTGTTGGTTAAGTTACCACTATGTCCTCATCCTCTGCGCTGTAGCACTCAAAGAAGAAAAAGGAAGATAGTTGAAAAGTGATGATAAATTATAATCCATAGGTTCTAATGCTTTGGCTGTGTTTCTGGCAGTAGTATCATAAAAGAATCGGAATATAACTGTAGACAGATATTGCTAAAATAATGTTTGATCATATGAAGTGCCTATATGCCTATCTTATAGATGAGTGAACCCGAACTGTAAAATTTGGGGTTCGTACCAGTGCTGAACTCCGAACACGGATTTCTCCTGGAAGTGTGATTTACAGTTCGGAAGTCCAGGAAGGAGTGAGAGATATTCCAGCTCCAAAGTTCAGGTCCCTATTGATTCGATTTATGGTTCAAGTTTCGGTACAGTTCTGTTATCTGAACCGAACTTTTGACTAACGTTTGATCGGGAACTAGAACTCAATCTTCCACAAGTAGGTTGATCCCTAGCCTTACTGTAACTTCTGTCTGAGACCACAGGCTCAAAAAGGCTACCTTGAATAGACTTGGCACAAGTCACTCTGACTGTCAGATTTCAGAGAAACACCATTACCCATTAATCCATATAAAAGGATCTGGACTTACAATGGGGTCGAGTGGATTGATACCTCCGAAACGACTTCTGTCCGGAGAAGAGCAGGAATCGTCGCCAAGCAGGATCAAAGCCGAGAAGTCGCGTAAAAGACAAAATCAGGATAGGTAAGAATATTCAGAAAATATAAGCCAAGGTCAAAATAAAGAGCAATGAAATAGCAAGGAACTAACAGGCAGGACTGAACAAGAGAAGCATAAGACTATATTTGGCATCTTCCAGCAGTAATCTGGAAACTAACCTAGGACATAAAGCTCTCCAAATGGCTGGAGCAAGGAGATAATAATGCTAGTTTGTCAGCACACTCACCCATGCTGTCAGAATGGAGACACTACAGGTCCCAAGCAAATCTAAGTGGCTGGACAGAGCCTGTGCCATCCAGAGATTTTAGTTCAAACATTTCTTCTATTACCAGTAGAGATGATAGAACCTTTTAAGGTATGGTTCTGCTATGTTCTCTGAACTTCCCGATGTTCGACAGTTCTCTGAACATAAATGAACTGCATTGAGTTCAATGGGAGGGAAATCCAAACGCATAGACAACATCTTCGGGGGAGCCCAAAAGCTGACAAAAAAACTCAAATTAGGGGCAAACACCAGGAAAAGGGGCATCAATTGACCCAACAATTGTGCTATAAATAAATAATTAAAAAATTGACATGGGTTCCTTGTATTTTTGATAAATAGCCAGTCAAAATTGACAGCTACAGGTTGCAACCCTCAGTTGTCAGCTTTAAAAGCAAGGCTGGCTATCAAGAATACAGGGGTCCCCACATTATTTTTTAAATAAATAAAATAAAATGAATTTAAAAAAACGGAGTGGGATTCCCCCATTTTTGACGATCAGCCAAGCCAAAGCTGACAGCTAGGGAATGGTATTCTCAGGTTAGATATTGCCCCCCCCCCAGGCTAAAAGTAGATGTGCCAATTCTGTCACTTTGCCAGCTCTTCCCACTTGCCCTGTGGCAGTGGCAAGTGGAGTTCATATTTATGGGATTGATGTGACCTTTGTATTGTCCAGTGACATGAAGCCCAATGGCTTAATAATGGAGAGGGTCTATTAAAACAGCTATCCATTACTAACCCCATAGAGATGTTATATAAAAAAAAACTCCCCTAAGATAAAGTTCTTTATATGAAATAATTACACAGACTCCTTTATTGACTGTAAATAAATCCATTTCACAGTTCACTGAAGCCAAATTATCCTGTAAATGAAGTAAAATAATAAACAACCATGTTCCTCACCTGTCCAAAGTGAAAAGAGAATCCTTAATGTCCCATGACAATCCTGATGACTTTGAGAGTAGTCGCTAATGTGACTGTTCTACCCGGTAAGCGGCGACACACTGAGAGGAGCATGTAATCACTCCAGTAGTGAGAAAGTTCACTATCGAGCCTCAGTGATCTCACTTGCAGTACCTCTGATGCGTGAGAACTTTCTCACACAGCGATGCCATGAGATCATCGGGGCTCATCAGCTGATGATCTCCAGTGACCTCACTTATGGCAGTTCAGAGCTACACATTGCAAGAGTGATTACACCCTCCTGACAGTGTTTCACCAGCTACCGGGTGGAGCCGTGGCATCAGCTGATGTCACTGCCCTACAAGTTATCTGAATCATCGTGTAACAGTATGGATTATTGCGGATAAGTGAGGGATATGGTGGATTATTATTTTTTGCTCTTATCTAGGTGTCATAGACATCGATGATTAGGATGTAAGGTTATTACATTTTTTTTAATTTTTATTTCTTACAGAAGACAATGGCTTCACGGAATAGATATAAGGTGAGTATATACGGTGTTTTTTTATTTCAATACTAGCTGAAGAGCCCAGCGTTGCTTGGACATAAGAACTATCTGTGGTTAGTTATCACAAATTATAATGATTATATTGCACATAAAACATTTTACATCATATATTCAACACTACAGATTTACAACACAACTCCCTTTCTTCCATTTCTGTACTCATACCTGTAAGTATGTATTATGACATAACCCTCACCATTGCAACCAATATGACATTACCATCACCATTGCAACCTATTATGACATCATCACCGCCATGGCAACATTAAGACATCATCTTTGCCATGGCAACCTTAATGACATCACTGTCAATATGGCAACCATTATGACATCATCATCAATACACACACACATACACTCGGCGTTGCCTGAGCATAGTAACAAACTGTGGTTAGTTATAACAAATTCTAATGATTATATTGCACATTAAAACATTTCACATCATATATTCAACACTACAGATTTGCAACACAAATTAACTAAATGATTACCCAAATATTGATGGTATTTTATTTTCAACTGGAGCCTTTTGGGAAACAACATTTTGGTTTTTCCTTCCAGTGCAAAGATGAACAGATTTCTCACATCATCCCATCAGCCAGAACCACTGGACTACTACCCCTAATATCCCAATCATCCCATCAGCCAAAGACACCAGACTACTACCTCTAATATCCCACATCATCATGTCAGCCAGAGCCACCGGACTACTACCCCTAATATCCCACATCATCGCGTCAGAGCAACTGGACTACTACCCCTAATATCCCAATCATCCCATCAGTCAAAACCACCAGACTACTACCTCTAATATCCCACATCATCATGTCAGCCAGAGCCACCGGACTACTACCCCTAATATCCCACATCATCCCGTCAGGGCAACTGGATTACTACCCCTAATATCCCACATTATCCCGTCAGCAAGAGCCACTGGACGAATACCCCTAATATCCCACATCATTCTGTCAGAGCCACCAGATTACTACCCCTAATATCCCAATCATTCCATCAGCCAGAGCCACCAGACTACTACCCCTAATATCCCAATCATCCCATCAGCCAGAGCCACCGGACTACTACCTCTAATATCCCACATCATCCTGTCAGCCAGAGCCACCAGACTACTACCCCCTAATATCCCACATCATCCTGTCAGCCAGAGCCAGCGGACTACTACCCCTAATATCCCACATCATCCCATCAGAGCAACTGGATTACTACCTCTAATATCCCACATTATCCCGTCAGCAAGAGCCACTGGACAAATACCCCTAATATCCCACATCATTCCGTCAGAGCCACCATATTACTACCCCTAATATTCCATATCATCATATCAGCCAGAGACACTGGACTACTACCCCTAATATCCCAATCATCCAATCAGCCAGAGCCATCAGACTACTACCCCTAATATCCCACATCATCCTGTCTGCCAGAACCACCGGAATACTACCCCTAATATTCCACATCATCCCATCAGAGCCACTGGATTACTACCCCTAATATCCCACATTATCCCATCAGCCAGAGCCACCGGACTAATACCGCTAATACCCCATATCATCCCACTAGAGCCACCGGATTACTACCCCTAATATCCCACATCATCCCATCAGCCAGAGCCACCAGAATACTACCTATAATATCCCAATCATCCCATCAGCCAGAGCCACCAGACTACAACCCCTAATATCCCACATCATCCCATCAGCCAGAGCCACTGGACTACTACCCCTAATATCCAAATCATCCTGTCAGCCAGAGACACCGGACTACTACCCCTTATATTCCACATTATTCCGTCAGAGCCACCGAATTACTACCCCTAATATCCCCATCATCCCATCAGCCAGAGCCACCGGAATACTACCTCTAATATCCCAATCCTCCCATCAGACAGAGCCACCGGACTACTACCCCTAATATCCCACATTGCCATGATCCCAATGGCAGGGGATCACAAAAGGACAAGCACAAAAAACAAAACAAGCTCTAGGGTGATGGAAACTGAGCTGACCGCGATCCTGAACCTAAACACACAACTAGCTGTAGCCGGGGAACGTGCCTACGATGATTCCTAGACGTCTCGCGCCAGCCGAAGGACTAACTTCCCCTATTAGAAGAAACACAGATCTCTCTTGCCTCCAGAGAAACACCCCACAGAAATAGCAGCCCCCCACATGTAATGACGGTGAAATGAGAGGAAAGCACATACGTAGTTATGAAAACAGATTCAGCAAAATGAGGCCCGCTAAAGCTAGATAGCAGAGGATACAATAGTGAACTGCGCGGTCAGCGAAAAACCCTACAAAAAACCATCCTGAAATTACTTGAACTCATGTGCCAACTCATAGAACATGAGGAGTAATATCAGCCCACTAGAGCAACCAGCAAAAAGGAATCACATATCTGCAAGCTGGACTAAGACAAAAATTAAGCAAAACGTGGGACAGGAAAAACAAAAACTTAGCTTGTCCTGAAGATTACAGAAGCGGGAAGCAGAGGTAACAAGACACACTGATTACATTGATAGCCGGCGAGGAAATGACAAGAAAGCCAGGTTAAATAGGAAACTCCCATATCCTGATAGAACAGGTGGACACCAGAGACCGCAAAGAACACAAGTCACCCAGTACCATCTGTAACCACCAGAAGGAGCCCAAAAACAGAATCCACAACAGTACCCCCCCCTTGAGGAGGGGTCACCGAACCCTCACGAGAACCACCAGGGCGACCAGGATGAGCCCTATGAAATGCACGGACCAAATCAGCAGCATGAACATCAGAGGCAACCACCCAAGAATTATCCTCCTGACCATAACCCTTCCACTTGACCAAATATTGGAGTTTCCGTCTGGAAACACGAGAATCCAAGATCTTCTCCACAACATACTCCAATTCTCCCTCCACCAGCACCGGAGCAGGAGGCTCATGCGAAGGAACAACAGGTACCTCATACTTCCGCAACAACGACCGATGGAACACATTATGAATAACAAATGATGCCGGGAAAACCAAACGAAACGACACAGGGTTAAGAATTTCCAAGATCCTATAGGGACCGATGAACCGAGGCTTGAACTTAGGAGAAGAGACTTTCATAGGAACAAAACGAGAAGACAACCACACCAAGTCCCCAACACGAAGTCGAAGACCCACGCGGCGACGGCGATTAGCAAACTGCTGAGCCCTCTCCTGGGACAACTTCAAATTGTCCACCACATGACTCCAAATCTGATGCAACCTATCCACCACCATGTCCACTCCAGGACAATCAGAAGGCTCCACCTGACCAGAGGAAAAACGAGGATGAAACCCCGAATTACAAAAGAAAGGAGAAACCAAGGTAGCAGAACTAGCCCGATTATTAAGGGCAAATTCGGCAAGCGGCAAAAAGGTAACCCAGTCATCTTGATCAGCAGAAACAAAACACCTTAAATAAGTTTCCAAGGTCTGATTAGTTCGTTCTGTCTGGCCATTCGTCTGAGGATGGAATGCAGATGAAAAGGACAAATCAATGCCCATCTTAGCACAGAACGTCCGCCAAAATCTAGACACAAATTGGGATCCCCTGTCAGAAACGATGTTCTCCGGAATCCCATGCAAACGAACCACGTTCTGAAAAAACAGAGGGACCAACTCAGAGGAGGAAGGTAACTTAGGCAAGGGTACCAGATGAACCATCTTAGAAAAGCGGTCACACACAACCCAGATGACGGACATTTTTTGAGAGACAGGGAGATCCGAAATAAAGTCGATGGAAATGTGCGTCCAAGGCCTCTTCGGGATAGGCAAAGGTGACAACAATCCACTGGCCCGAGAACAGCAAGGCTTAGCCCGAGCGCAAACTTCACAAGACTGCACAAAAGAACGCACATCCCTCGACAAGGAAGGCCACCAAAAAGACCTGGCCACCAAGTCTCTAGTACCAAATATTCCAGGATGACCTGCCAACGCAGAAGAATGGACCTCAGAGATGACTCTACTGGTCCAATTATCCGGAACAAACAGTCTTTCAGGCGGACAACGATCAGGTTTATCCGCCTGAAACTCCTGCAAAGCACGTCGCAAATCTGGGGAGACAGCCGACAAAATCACCCCATCCCTAAGGATACCAATGGGCTCAGAATTTCCAGGGGAGTCAGGCACAAAACTCCTAGAAAGAGCATCCGCCTTCACATTCTTTGAACCTGGCAGGTATGAAACCACAAAATCGAAACGGGAGAAAAACAGTGACCAACGAGCCTGTCTAGGATTCAGACGCTTGGCAGACTCAAGGTAAATCAGATTTTTGTGATCAGTCAAGACCACCACACGATGTCTAGCACCCTCAAGCCAATGACGCCACTCCTCAAATGCCCACTTCATGGCCAAAAGCTCCCGATTACCAACATCATAATTCCGCTCAGTGGGCGAAAACTTTCTAGAAAAGAACGCACATGGCTTCATCACTGAGCAATCGGAGCTTCTCTGTGACAAAACCGCCCACGCTCCAATCTCAGAAGCATCAACCTCAACCTGAAAAGGAAGCGAAACATCTGGCTGACGCAACACAGGAGCAGAAGAAAACCGGCGCTTAAGTTCCTGAAAGGCCTCCACAGCCGCAGGAGACCAATCAGCAACATCAGCACCCTTCTTAGTCAAATCCGTCAAAGGCTTAACAACACTAGAAAAATTAGTTATGAAACGACGATAAAAATTAGCAAAGCCCAAGAACTTCTGTAGACTCTTAAGAGATGTAGGCTGCGTCCAGTCACAAATAGCCTGAACCTTGACGGGATCCATCTCAATAGTAGAAGGGGAAAAAATATACCCCAAAAAAGAAATCTTCTGGACTCCAAAGAGACACTTTGAACCTTTTACAAACAAAGATTTGGCCCGCAGGACCTGAAACACCTTCCTGACCTGCTGAACATGGGACTCCCAGTCATCAGAAAAAACCAAAACATCATCCAAATACACAATCATAAATTTATCCAGATATTCACGGAAAATATCGTGCATAAAGGACTGGAAGACAGAAGGAGCATTAGAAAGTCCAAAAGGCATCACCAAATACTCAAAATGGCCCTCAGGCGTATTAAATGCGGTTTTCCACTCATCACCCTGCTTTATCCGCACAAGATTATACGCACCCCGAAGATCAATCTTAGTGAACCATTTAGCCCCCTTAATGCGAGTGAACAAATCAGTCAGCAATGGCAAAGGATACTGATATTTGACTGTAATCTTATTCAAAAGACGGTAATCTATACAAGGCCTCAAGGAACCATCTTTTTTGGCCACGAAAAAAAAACCTGCTCCCAAAGGGGACAAAGATGGACGGATATGTCCCTTTTCCAAGGACTCCTTAACATAATCCCGCATAGCAGTATGCTCTGGCACTGACAGATTGAATAAACGACCTTTAGGAAATTTACTGCCAGGAATCAAATCTATAGCACAATCGCAATCCCTGTGAGGAGGAAGCGAATTGAGCTTAGGCTCCTCAAAAACATCCCGATAATCAGACAAAAATACAGGAACCTCAGAAGGAGTAGATGAAGCGATAGAAATCGGAGGTGCATCATCATGAACCCCCTGACATCCCCAGCTTAACACAGACATCGTTTTCCAGTCCAAGACTGGGTTATGAGTTTGTAACCATGGCAGACCAAGCACTAAGACATCATGTAAATTATACAGTACCAGGAAGCGAATCACCTCCTGATGAACGGGAGTCATACGCATGGTCACTTGTGTCCAGTACTGAGGTTTATTCATAGCCAAAGGTGTAGAGTCAATACCTTTGAAAGGAATAGGGACTTCCAGAGGCTCCAGACTAAACCCACAGCGGTTGGCAAATGACCAATCCATAAGACTCAGGGCAGCGCCTGAATCCACATAGGCATCGACGGAAATGGCTGATAATGAACAAATCAGAGTCACAGACAGAATGAACTTAGACTGTAAAGTTCTAATGGCAACAGACTTATCAACCTTTTTTGTGCGTTTAGAGCATGCTGATATAACATGAGCTGAATCAC
This sequence comes from Ranitomeya imitator, assembly GCF_032444005.1. NCBI lineage: Eukaryota > Metazoa > Chordata > Amphibia > Anura > Dendrobatidae > Ranitomeya > Ranitomeya imitator. The sequence continues at coordinate 548,168,242 of NC_091286.1, read as the reverse complement.
CACAATAAAAACACAACCCATTTTTCCGCCTATAGTTTTGCCGTTCACTTCTGGACTGAATTCTATCACATTGCATTGTCTCAGGTGCCTGTTCAGAAGACACCGCCAAATGGTGCACAGGTTTGCGCTCCCGTAAACGCCGATCAATCTGAATAGCCATAGTCATAGACTCATTCAGATCTGTAGGCGCAGGGAACCCCACCATAACATCTTTAATGGCCTCAGAAAGGCCATCTCTGAATCTTGCAGCCAGGGCGCACTCATTCCACTGAGTAAGCACCGACCATTTCCGAAATTTCTGACAATATATTTCTGCTTCATCTTGCCCCTGAAAGAGAGCCAATAAAGCTTTTTCAGCCTGAATCTCTAGGTTAGGTTCCTCATAGAGCAAACCCAATGCCAGAAAAAACGCATCCACATTGAGCAACGCAGGATCCCCTGGTGCCAATGCAAATGCCCAATTCTGAGGGTCACCCCGCAGGAAAGATATAACGATCCTGACTTGCTGAGCAGTGTCTCCAGAGGAGCGAGATTTCAAAGAAAGAAACAACTTGCAATTGTTCCTAAAATTCAGAAAACTAGATCTATCTCCAGAAAAAAACTCTGGGATAGGAATTCTAGGTTCAGACATAGGAGCATGTACAACAAAATCTTGTATATTTTGAACCTTAGCAGCAAGATTATTCAGGCTGGAAGCCAAACTCTGGACGTCCATGATAAACAGCTGAGGTCAGAGCCATTCAAGGATTAAGAGGAGGTAAGACGCAGCCAGGCTGCAATTAAGGCTAGGCAGCAAACTCTGAGGGGAAAAAAAAAAAAAACTTCCTCAGACTACTTTTCCTCCTACTTCAGCCAATACGATTACCACTTTGGGCCGGCTATACTGTCATGATCCCAATGGCAAGGGATCACAAAAGGACAAGCACAAAAAACAAAACAAGCTCTAGGGTGATGGAAACTGAGCTGACCGCGATCCTGAACCTAAACACACAACTAGCTGTAGCCGGGGAACGTGCCTACGATGATTCCTAGACATCTCGCGCCAGCCGAAGGACTAACTTCCCCTATTAGAAGAAACACAGACCTCTCTTGCCTCCAGAGAAACACCCCACAGAAATAGCAGCCCCCCACATGTAATGACGGTGAAATGAGAGGAAAGCACATACGTAGTTATGAAAACAGATTCAGCAAAATGAGGCCCGCTAAAGCTAGATAGCAGAGGATACAATAGTGAACTGCGCGGTCAGCGAAAAACCCTACAAAAAACCATCCTGAAATTACTTGAACTCATGTGCTAACTCATGGAACATGAGGAGTAATATCAGCCCACTAGAGCAACCAGCAAAAAGGAATCACATATCTGCAAGCTGGACTAAGGCAAAAATTAAGCAAAACGTGGAACAGGAAAAACAAAAACTTAGCTTGTCCTGAAGATTACAGAAGCGGGAAGCAGAGGTAACAAGACACACTGATTACATTGATAGCTGGCGAGGAAATGACAAGAAAGGCAGGTTAAATAGGAAACTCCCATATCCTGATAGAACAGGTGGACACCAGAGACCGCAAAGAACACAAGTCACCCAGTACCATCTGTAACCACCAGAGGGAGCCCAAAAACAGAATCCACAACACCACATCATCCCATCAGCCAGAGCCATCGGACTACTACCCCTTATATTCCATATCATTTTCTCAGAGCCACTGAATTACTACCGCTAAAATCTCACATATCTGCAAGTCTTGCTTCTCTCTGCTGAGACATTTCAGTGGCCATTGAGGAAACAGCTTTTGCCTCACTTTCTTCCATTAATGTGCTCATACCTGTATGTAAGTATTATGACATAACGTCACCATTGCAACCATTATGACATTACCATTGCAATCTATTATGACATCTTCATCACCATGGCAACCATTATGACATCATCATTGATACACACACACATACACTCGTTTTTATACACTGCTCATAAAAATAAAGGGAACACTAAAATCCCACATCCTAGATATCAGTGAATGAAATATTCCAGTTGTAAATCTTTATTCATTACATAGTGGAATGCGTTGAAAACAATAAAACATTAAAATGATCATCGTAAATCACAAGTAATATCCCATGGAGGTCTGTAGTTGGAATGATGCTCAAAATCAGTGGAAAATGAAGTTACAGGCTTATCCAACTTCAGTGGAAATGCCTCAAGACAAGGAAATGATGTTCAGTAGTGTGTGTGGCCTCCACGTGCCTGTATGACTTTCCTACAACTCCTGGGCATGCTCCTGATGAGGTGGCAGACGTCTCCTGAGGGATCTTCTCCCAAACCTGGACTAAAGCATCCTTGACACTCTGTGGTGCAATGTGACGTTGGTGGATGGTGCGAGACATGATGTCCCAGATATGTTCAATCGGATTCAGGTCCGGGGAACGGGTGGGCCAGTCCATCCAGTAGCTTCAATGCCTTCATCTTGCAAGAATTGCTGAAAAACTCCAGCCATCTGAGGTCTGGCATTGTCCTGCATTAGGAGCATTAGGAGGAACCCAGGGCCAACCGAACCTGCATATGGTCTCACAAGGGGTCTGAGGATCTCATCTCGGTACCTTATGGCAGTCAGGCTACCTCTGGCGAGCACATGAAGGGCTGTGTGGCCCTCCAAAGAATTGCCACCCCACACCATTACTGACCCACTGCCAAACCAGTCTTGCTGAAGGATACTGCAGGTAGCAGATTGCTCTCCACGGTGTCTCCAGACTCTGTATTGTCTGTCACATGTGCTCAGTGTGAACCTGCTTTCATCTGTGAAGAGTACAGGGCACCAGTGGTGAATTTGCCAATCCTGATGTTCTGTGGCAAACGCCAAGTGTCCTGCATGGTGTTGGCGTTTGAGCACAACCCCCATCTGTAGACTTTGGGCACTAAGACCATCTTCATGGAGTTGTTTTCTAACCATATGTGCAGACACATGAACATTTGTGGCCTGCTGGAGGTCATTTTGCAGGGCTCTGGCAGTGCTCCTCCTGTTTCTCCTTGCACAAAGGCTGCAGTAGCAGTCCTGCTGCTGGGTTGTTGCCCTCCTACTGCCCCCTCCACGTCTCCTGGTGTACTGGCCTTTCTCCTGGTAGCGCCCCCAGCCTCTGGACACTACGCTAACAGACACAGCAAACCTTCTTGCCACAGCTCGCATTGATGTGCCATCCTGGATGAGCTGCCCTATATGAGCCACTTGCGTGGGTTGTTCAGTCAGTCTTATGCTACTACTAGTGTGAAAGCACAACCGACATTCAAAAGTGACCAAAGCATCAGCCAGAAAGCATTGGTACTGATGTGTGGTCTGTGGTCCCCACCTGTAAAACCACTCCTTTATTGAGTGTGTCTTGATAATTGCCAATAATTTCCATCTGTTGTCTATTCTATTTGCACAACAGCATGAGAAATTGATTGTGAAACACTGTTGCTTCCTAAGTGGACAGTTTGATTTCACAGAAGTTTGATTTACTTGGAGTTATATTCTGTTGTTTAAGTGTTCCCTTTATTTTTTTAAGCAGTGTATAAATTTAATTTAACTTTTTTCTTTGTTTACTTTGAGCTCAGGCGCAGGCTGATAACAACAGGAGCAGGCTGCAGATGATGGGCGACGTTATCAGTGACAGCAGGTGTAGGCTGATGGGAGTAGTAGTCTCTCATCAGCAGACGCCTGCTCACCTGCGGTAAGCTTTTTCCAATGGGTCACAGCTGTGGAGTCGTGCTGACATCTAATAACCCGACCCTGCAGAGCTCTGACTGACGGTATTGATCAGAACCACTGTGTGCACACATTTTTAGTAGAAACTCGATCATTTACCAAATTTTGACAATTTCAAGGAAAATGCTCGGGAATCCAAACACGAATCCGAAAGTCCAACGTTCATGCCGACTTTGAGAGTGGAGAACATTTTCCGAAGAAGTTCACTCATCTCTAATTATCAGCGCCACCTGCAGAATGAAAATGGCAGTGCATGGCAACAGAAGCAGATGTCGCAGGAGCAGGACCTGGTGGAGGCATGACACTTACCCTGCATATACAGTGGGGCAAAAAAGTATTTAGTCAGTCAGCAATAGTGCAAGTTCCACCACTTAAAAAGATGAGAGGCGTCTGTAATTTACATCATAGGTAGACCTCAACTATGGGAGACAAACTGAGAAAAAAAAATCCAGAAAATCACATTGTCCGTTTTTTTAACATTTTATTTGCATATTATGGTGGAAAATAAGTATTTCGTCAGAAACAAAATTTCATCTCAATACTTTGTAATATATCCTTTGTTGGCAATGACAGAGGTCAAACATTTTCTGTAAGTCTTCACAAGGTTGCCACACACTGTTGTTGGTATGTTGGCCCATTCCTCCATGCAGATCTCCTCTAGAGCAGTGATGTTTTTGGCTTTTCACTTGGCAACACGGACTTTCAACTTCCTCCAAAGGTTTTCTATAGGGTTGAGATCTGGAGACTGGCTAGGCCACTCCAGGACCTTGAAATGCTTTTTACAAAGCCACTCCTTCGTTGCCCTGGTGGTGTGCTTTGGATCATTGTCATGTTGAAAGACCCAGCCACGTTTCATCTTCAATGCCCTTGCTGATGGAAGGAGGTTTGCACTCAAAATCTCACGATACATGGCCCCATTCATTCTTTCATGTACCCGGATCAGACACCCTGGCCTCTTTGCAGAGAAACAGCCCCAAAGCATGATGTTTCCACCACCATGCTTTACAGTAGGTATGGTGTTTGATGGATGCAACTCAGTATTCTTTTTCCTCCAAACACGACAAGTTGTGTTTCTACCAAACAGTTCCAGTTTGGTTTCATCAGACCATAGGACATTCTCCCAAAACTCCTCTGGATCATCCAAATGCTCTCTAGTAAACTTCAGACGGGCCCGGACATGTACTGGCTTAAGCAGTGGGACACGTCTGGCACTGCAGGATCTGAGTCCATGGTGGCGTAGTGTGTTACTTATGGTAGGGCTTGTTACATTGGTCCCAGCTCTCTGCAGTTCATTCACTAGGTCCCCCCGCGTGGTTCTGGGATTTTTGCTCACCGTTCTTGTGATCATTCTGACCCCACGGGGTGGGATTTTGCGTGGAGCCCCAGATCGAGAGAGATTATCAGTGGTCTTGTATGTCTTCCATTTTCTAATTATTGCTCCCACTGTTGATTTCTTCACTCCAAGCTGGTTGGCTATTGCAGATTCAGTCTTCCCAGCCTGGTGCAGGGCTACAATTTTGTTTCTGGTGTCCTTTGACAGCTCTTTGGTCTTCACCATAGTGGGGTTTGGCGTCAGACTGTTTGAGGGTGTGCACAGGTGTCTTTTTATACTGATAACAAGTTTAAACAGGTGCCATTACTACAGGTAATGAGTGGAGGATATAGGAGACTCTTAAAGAAGAAGTTATAGGTCTGTGAGAGCCAGAAATCTTGATTGTTTGTTTCTGACCAAATACTTATTTTCCACCATAATATGCAAATAAAATGATAAAAAAACATACAATGTGATTTTCTGGTTTTTTTTTCTCAGTTTGTCTCCCATAGTTGAGGTCTACCTATGATGTAAATTACAGACGCCTCTCATCTTTTTAAGTGGTGGAACTTGCACTATTGCTGACTGACTAAATACTTTTTTGCCCCACTGTAGCTGATTAGGTTGATATACAGTTTTTAGCATATATGGGGATTCACATTTTGAATTATCTTCATTATACAAACAGCAATATAAATGTCAGGTAACCCCATGATGTTGAAATGAAGCTTCGTAGTTTCTTCTCTAAAGCCACTTTTAGCCAATTTCCAACATTTGTTATTATCTTAAACTCACCAACTTTAAATTCTACCTTGTTAAATTATACCTCATTTCCACAAAGATCTGATTGCAAAATCCTTTTGTTTTAGCTCTAATTATTTTAGCTAATTTGTTCAGTTTGGTGTTTAACTACCGGATCCAATTCTCCAAACACTGAATTTTGCCTCCAATTATCCTCTACTGACTGTAAATCTTCTAAATAAAATTCATCCTGACCTAAAGCATATCTGCTTTTCTAGTAAAAGTGCTTCGAATGAGAGAGATTTGCAATAAAGTTTAATTTCATGCTTTTTATTGCAAAATGTTTGGAACAATGAATGGTAATTACATATTTTACACTTCATTCACTGCAAACAGACCATTTGTTTTTCATAAGTCTAGCAAAAAAAATGCTTGCTGTCAGCTATACATTTCTGCTAGAAGTATTCTTGCAATTCCCTTGTGTACATTAAGAGATCATCTTAGAATTTTTCTTTGTGCAATGATTGTCACATGAAAATAAAGGCAACAATATTTTTTTCTAAAAAAAAAACTAAATGCTTCATATCTCTGAGTATAACAGCCACATTTTATGAACAATTACTCCGAAATTTAAATTGGATATAATTGTCATACCATTTAATTTAGTTTTTATGTATCAAAGTGGGTGAATGGATGGCTGTCATTCGGGCTACTGTCCTGCTTTGCCCTTACTCATCTTGACGTAGTATGATACATGGTAAGGTTTGGTTACTAGACAGGTTGGGACTGTCTTGATGGGTACACCATGAAGTGGTGGGATGACTTTTATGCTTTGATGATTAAAATAGGAAATAACTAGTACCTTAAGCTATTCACATGTACCATTACTAGTTACTTATTTACTTGTAGGGTCTGAGCTCATTTTTATTTTATTTTTTTTTTTCTGGGGCTTTGTCTGTGAAATGACCACTGTGTGAACGTGCTCTTACACTTTGCGCATACTGTATATCAGCTTATAGTTCGGCTAAGGTTTTTGGTTTTGCCGTCTAATAATAAGGACTATCATTTACCAAGTACAGAATAACAACATAAAATTACCTAGTTATACGTATCTGAGTGCACCGAAAACAATGACTACCGAATCTTAAGGCCCCCGTACACATTAAATGAATGATGACAAAATCTGCTGATATTGATGGGTTTGATTGACAGTCTGATGGTTAGAAGACTTGTCGAGCACGCATGTCCAATTTTGCAATTCCAATTGCATTATTCTCCTCGAGAAAAGCTGTTGACTGTTATGTCAGAGAAAAGAAGAGCATCCGGCTAAATAAATGTTCCTCTGCATAGGAGTGCCAACAGCCATCTAATGTGGATGGCCAGGGTTAACGGATCAAAATGAGGATTTTGGATGGCAGGTGAACTGGTCCTTTGGAAGCTGTCTCATCTTTAAATCTAATATAATTAAGCTGGATGTTTATATGCAGGCTAGCACTGCCCCACAGGAGAACAAATAAATCTCCAGGTGGGCCCCTATGCTTAAATGGAATCCCCACCACTCACATGAGCAGCATTTGGCACAGTACACTCAAAGAAACATGTATAGAAATGGGCATCATCTCATCATTCATTTAACAAATGTATTACTTGTGAAAAAGGGTCAGGTAATATTGAATGTTCCTGAACAGAAGGCCCCCAAAATCAATGTCACTGGTGGTCCCCTGGCACCCCAGTCCAACACTGATTATACAGTGCCTTGCTAAAGTATTCAGCCCCCTGGAAGTTTTCAACCTTTTCTCACATATCATGCTTCAAACATAAGCATACCAAATGTAATTTTTTGTTGAAGAATCAACAACAAGTGGAACACAATTGTGAAGTTGAACGAAATGTATTGTTTATTTTACATTTTTGTGGAAATTCAAAAACTGAAAAGTAGGGCGTGCAATATTATTCGGCCCCTTTACTTTCAGTGCAGCAAACTCACTCCAGAATTTCATTGTGGATCTCTGAATGATCCAATATTGTCCTAAATGCCTAATGTTGAGAAATATAATCCACCTGTGTGTAATCAAGTCTCCATATAAATGCACCTGCTCTGTGATAGTCTCAGGGTTCTGTCTGAAGCACAGAGAGCATCATGAAGACCAAGGAACACAACAGGCAAGTCCGTGATACTATTGTGGAGAAGTTTAAAGCTGGATTTGGATATAAAATGCTTTCCAAAACTTTAAACATCCCAAGGAGCCGAATACTTTTGCAAGGCACTGTATATGACAGTTTTGTACATTTTTGGAATTTTTCTTGTTTTGAGATCACTTGTCTTTCTTTTTTCTAATAATCAGCAGCTGCCTATTTAAATGAGGCAATATAATGCTGAAAAAGGTAATTTTTAGGTCTTTATAGCAAAATTTGAACAATCATTGAGCGATTCTTGTTGATCATTCTATTGCTGTAAATGTTTACATTGGGCATTGATTGGAATCCTAAACTTTATGTGCCATTATTTTACCACAATAATTGGTCTATGAAATAGGCAGTTATGAAGATCTTCGCTGCTCGGCTGATTATGCCAATTAAATAAACAAGGCCAAACACTCTACTCCAATCAGCCTCACAGTCAAGGGGATAAGAAACTTACAGACACCGAAGGCCATGATTTTTTACTAGGCAAAGGATCATTCACTTTCAAATGCAACATGCACAATTCAGAGTCTTTTCCAGTGGGAAAATTTGGAGAATAGACAGACAGCGTAAAATTTAATAGAATGTCAACAAGTCCCAATTTTATAATGCATATTAAAGAAGCACTTCAAGTACAACTAAAACGTCAAAGTTACAATGTAATGAACCATGTAATAAAGTTATCATACATTATCTGCTGAAAAATGATGTTTTGGAAACTAGAATATTTATTACTTTACATATAACTTACGCTGGGCAGTTCATGGCATTGCTGCAATCATAAGAAAATGGAGAGGTTTCTAATTTCTAATATCTTTATAAAATATAGAGATGAGCAAATCAATTTGATGGAAATTGAATTTATAATGAATTTTCAGAAGCTTCTCTAGTACTGTCATATTCCAGGACTGCAACATCCTTGGAGTGTCCAGAAGTACAAGGACTTCAGAACTCAGAAACATGGCCAAGGTAAGAAAAGCTGAAACTCGATCACTCCAGAACAAGACTCATAAGGTGAAACATCAAGGAATACCTGAAGACAAATTTTTCAAAGGTCTTATGGACTGATCAGTTGGGAGTGTCTCTTGATGGATGAGATCAATGGGCCTGTGACTAGATCAGTAACAGGCAGAGACCTCCACTTCCACTCAGACACCAGCAAGGTGGAGATGGGGTACTGCCATGGGCTGGTATTATTAAAGATGAGCTAGTTTGAACTATTTGGGTTGAAGATGGACTGAATATCAACTCCAAACCTACTGCCAGATTTTAGTAGTCATTTTCTTCAAGCAGAGATGAATGAAAAACTGCATTTTTCAAGAAAACCATGATTTTTATTTAGGACAATGCTCCAAAGTATGCATTGGAATACTCTACTGCTTGGCTAGCCAGCAAAGGCTTTAAAGTGAACCTGACATCTTATGCACATCGCCGAATCCGTGGGCAGCATGTATCAGACATTAATCTCAACGAGACATATTTTTCTCTGAAATGCTGAAGCGTTACAGAGAAAAGCTTGCTTTCAATAGCCACACAAAACCAAGTCGCATGGCAGACTAGTTGGACAGGTGGATCTTCGGTTGCTTCTACCAACCCTCTGCCCTGGAGTGACAGATCTCTGCCTACGTGTGCATATAGCACGAGACTTGTCAATTCAAGGTAGCTGTCCAAATAGTCTGCTGTGCGTTTCTGTCCATGGCTGATATAAAAATATTTTTTATCTACGAAACACAGCAGTGTTTCAGATTAGAACATACATTGCTAAGATCGTACAGCCAGTGTAGGACACATGCTGCCCATGGATCTGGTGTCAGGTTCTCTTTAAAGATGAAAGAATAATGACACAGTCACTTCCTTTCCTGAACTAAACAATATTGAGAACTTGAGAGTCTTTCTTAAACAGGAACAGTTTGGAGTGAAAGAAAACAGTCACCTCTCCAAACCGTGTCTGGAAGATTGTGGTTGGCACTGCCCAAAAAGTTGATCATCAACAGATTACAAAATTGACATACTATATGGATCGAAGCCTTATGACTGTTATTGAAAAAAAGATGACTATGTTTGTCACTCATTTTTTTAATGAATTTTTGTACATTTTGAGGTATTTGGTTATTATTATCACATTAAAAGATGAAAATAAACAAAGACAGGAAAATATACATTTTTCATTTAGTTGTATAATATCTCTCCACACTAATAGTTGCTCAATAAATATGAACATATAGCTATCCTCCTAAGAAAGACAAAACCTCACTTGGTTTCTTAAATATTTAGGTTTCAGGTTCTTTTGGATTGACAGTAGCAGGATAATTGTTCAATAAAAAATTAATCAGCAAAAATGCAAATTGCCTAATAATTGTGCACACAGTGTAGTATAGCACAGCAATCACATAGCATAGCACATGACTTAGCATTGCATCTTCTTGCCCGACCACTTGCACCAGTGACCCCATTCCGTCACATCTCCTACAGTCCCTTTCCCCAGCTGTCACCTCTCATTTAACAAAAATATTCAACCTTTCTCTCTCTTCCGGTATCTTTCCCTCCTCATTTAAGCATGCCATCATACATCCACTTCTTAAAAAACCATCCCTCGATCAAAACTGTGCCACTAATTATAGACCTGTCTCTAATCTTCCCTTCATCTCTAAACTCCTCGAACGCCTGGTCCACTCCCGTCTTGCCCGCTATCTCTCACATAACTCTCTTCTCGACCCTCTTCAATCTGGTTTCTGCTCTTTACACTCTACTGAAACTGCCCTCACTAAAGTCTCTAATGATCCACTAACACCTAAATCTATTCGTCACTACCCCATGCTAATTCTCTTGGATCTCTCCGCAGCATTCGATACTGTGGATCATCAGCTCCTCCTCACTATGCTACACTCCATCGGCCTCAAAGACACCGTTCTCTCCTGGTTCTCCTCCTATTTCTCTGACCACTCCTTCACTATCTTTTGCTGGTTCCTCCTCTCACGTTCCCCTTACTGTTGGGGTTCCTGAAAGATCAGTCCTAGGCTCCCTCTTCTTCTCTTTGTATACTGCCCCTATTGGACAAACAATCAATAGATTTGGTTTCCAGTACCATCTCTATGCTGATGACACCCAATTATACACTTCTCCTGATATCACACCTGCCGCTTTAGAAAGCACCAGTGATTGTCTTACCGCTGTCTCTAACATCATGTCCTCCCTCTATCAAACTGAACCTGTCAAAAACTGAACTCATCATGTTCTCTCCCTCTACTAACCTACCATTGCCTGACATTGCCATCTCTGTGTGCGTTTCCACCATTACTTCAAAGCAACATGCCCGCTGCCTTGGGGTCATAATTGATTCCGAGCTTTCCTTCACCCCCCACATCCGATCACTGGCTCGCTCTTCTTATCTGCATCTCAAAAACATTTCTAGAATTCACCTTTTTCTTACTTTCGACTCTGCAAAAACTCTTACCTGTTTCATTCATTCATTCTCGTTTGGACTATTGTAACTCTCTCCTAAATGGCCTCCCTCTTACCAAACTCTCCCCGCTCCAATCTGTCCTGAATGCTGCTGCCAGGATTATATTCATCATCAACCATTACACCGATGCCTCTACCCTGTGCCAGTCATTACACTGGCTACCCATCCGCTCCAGAATCCAATACAAAACTATTACCCTCATTCACAAAGCGCTCCATGGCTCAGCACCACCCTACATCTCCTCCCTGATCTCAGCATACCACCATACCCGTGCTCTCCGTTCTGCTAATGACCTGAGGTTAGCATCCTCAATAATCAGAACCTCCCACTCCCGTCTCCAAGACTTATCACGTGCTTCGCCAATTCTTTGGAATGCACTACCCAGGTTAATACAATTAATCCCCAATTCCCACAGTTTTAAGCATTTGTTCAGACTGGCCTACCACCTCAACACATTAACCTAATTATCCCTGTGTGGCCCATTCATATAAGTTATACCAAAATCAGGTTCCTCGCATCATGTTCTCATACACTTTGTGCAGTTAATAGCCCTCTGTGTCTGTACTGCTACATAGTCCACGGACCGAAACGTTGCAGATGGCAGAATAAACTTTGGAGCTGTCTTTTCACAATTGCTGTGGTGCTGTCCTTTTCTTCATGTGCTTCTGTACTGCTACATAGGCTGTTAACTGGTTCATGCAGCTTTACATGAGCACTCGATCCTTACACTATGGCTGGTCTGAACAATGAAAGCAATTGTTACCATCCACCTCTCATGTCTCCCCTTTTCCTCATAGATTGTAAGCTTGCGAGCAGGGTCCTCATTCCTCTTGGTATCTATTTTGAACTGTGATTTTTGTTATGCTGTAATCTCTATTGTCTGCACTAGGGTTGAGCGAAACGGGTCGAAAATTTTCAAAAGTCGCCGACTTTTGGCAAGGTCGGGTTTCATGAAACCCGACCTGACCCCTGTGTGGGGTCGGCCATGAAGTCGGCGATCTTTTGAATCTGGAATCGGAATTCCGATACCGATTCCCGATATGTTTAAGATATCGGGAATTGGTATCGGAATTCAGATTTAAGTGTAAAATAAAGAATTAAAATAAAAAATATCGCAATACTTACCCTCTGACGCGCCCTGGTACTAACCGGGAACCTTCCTTCTTCGAATCAGCGCTTCCAGGACCTTGCGGTGACGTCGCGGTGACGTTGCGGCTTGTGATTGGTCGCGCGGCCGCCCATGTGACCGCTCGCGCGACCAATCAGAAGCCGTGACGTCACCGAAGGTCCTTCAAGCGCTGATTCTTAGGAAGGAAGGCTGTCGGAAAGAAGCAGGGCGCGTCCGAGGGTGAGTATATACCTAATAGGAATATACTCACCTTCGGACGCGCCCTGCTTCTTTCCGGCAGCCTTCCTTCCTAAGAATCAGCGCTTGCAGGACCTTCGGTGACGTCGCGGTGACGTCACGGCTTCTGATTGGTCGCGCGAGTGGTCACATGGGTGGCCGCGCGACCAATCACAAGCCACGACGTCACCGCGACGTCACCGCAAGGTCCTGGAAGCGCTGATTCGAAGGAGGAAGGTTCCCGGTTAGTACCAGGGTGCGTCAGAGGGTAAGTATTGCGATATTTTTTATTTTAATTCTTTATTTTACACTAAAATATGGATCGCAGGGCCTGAAGGAGAGTTTCCGCTCCTTCAGACCCTGGGAACCATGGAAACCCAATGCACTGCATTGGGTTTCGGGTTTCGGCCGACCCCGACCCCGACTTTTTTATAGGATCGGCCGATTTCACTCGACCCGACTTTTGAAAAAGTCGGGTTTCGTGAAACCCGACCCGATCCTATAAAAGTAAAGGTCGCTCAACCCTAGTCTGCACAAATCCCCTCTATAATTTGTAAAGGGCTGCGGAATATGTTGGCACTATATCAATAAAATTATTATTATTATAGTATATCACAGCCAATCATAGCCTATGTAAAAGCTGAGACAGGGAATGCAGTGCTGAAACCATTTTCAGGATCAATCTGTTTCAACAATATTAGCTTAACTTTATAAGTGTGCGTGACAAAAGAGTAGTGAACGGTTACCATTCATTTATTTGTTCATTTATACAGGTCTTTCAGACCTAAAATAATGTAAATAAAACAAGTTCATAATCATTTAGAAACTCTGGAAGAGTTCAGAAATCAATATTTTGTGAAATAACCATGATTTTTAATCACAGCTTTCACGCGTCTTGGCATGCTTTCCACCAGTCTTTCACACTGCTTCTGGCCCAAAAATTTGAGCAGTTCTTCATTGCTTGATGGCTTGTGAGTATCCATCAGGTTTTCAATGGGGTTCAGGTCTGGAGATTGGGCTGCCCATGACAGGGTTTTGATGTGGTGGTCTCTTAATGTTTGCCAGATCTGTATGTGGAAGTCACTTTGATATTACTAAGGCTGTGTTTGAGTTCAAGAGCTTGAAAGGATTTGGATTCAGTCCTCATCGTATTAAATATTTTCAGGTAAATTTGAGCACCAATAATAAATATATTTGTCACAAATCTAATTTTTTGGACAAGCTGGTGAATTTGAATTTCAAAAGATTAACTCATCTCTAAATATAACACATATTTGGAAATTAGAGCAACGCGAGAAAACAATTCATGTTGCCACACAACAACAGTTGCTATGCTGCAAACTGCAAAGGTGATAAACCTGCTCAGATAATTGGGAAGCCTGTCCAGAAAGAAAAACAACTTGACAGGCTAGATGGATAAAATGCGCCCTGTGTCTGTACTCCTGGGACAGCAAACCTAATACTGTTAATGTTTTCCAATTATGGTTTCTCATAGCTATGCAACCAGGTAAAATGCTATATTATGCTAGTAGCATGATGCGAGTATGTGGCAATGCCATTTTGCTCTACTTACTAAATTATTAATTTCACGTTTAATGAAAGATGAGTGTTTGTTTTACATCATATGTTATTCATTAACGTTATTCGCCTCAACAGATCTCTTTGAACTTTCCTTTTGAAGTGTGCCGAGTCTTTTGTCTACATATCTACACTTAGTTTGGCAGCTCATCAGGCATCTGTGCTTCCCTCTGGACTGTAAATCTGTATACAGTGCTTTTAGTGTGGTCTCCAAAGCTGCTATATTTTCTTTAGCTCTAAAATGGGTAATTAAACAGCAGAAGTGTAAGCCACTACCTGCTTTCTACATGTAAACCTATGAAAACTTTAGTAATGCTAGACCACATATCAGCAGGAATAAAAGAATTAGCTAGTTTTATTTATATTATTAGAGCCTTTCCCTTAAACTATTTATAGGCACATGTATCTCCTTCAAAGACAAGTCTAGCAATAACTTTACATGGTCTGTCCATGTCTCCGTTACTGAGAAACCAGATTTTATATTGATAAGCAGATCTGAAGCATTTGTCACTCCAGCTCTATTCTCCACCCAGCGAAGCTTCCTCCTTCTGCTTGACTGACTGCCTCTATGCTGTGTGACTTCACACAATGAAGCTGATCGTCAAGAAGGAGGTGGCACTGGTGGGGAATAGAGCTGGAGTGACGGACACTTCAGATCTACAGGCTTATTTGCATATAAATGTAAATGCTGATTTCTCAGGAACAGAAGAATAGACTGTCCATGCATATCACGTTTCTTTGAAGGAGTCACATTCACAAATAAATAGATTGATGGGTGAAATCCTGCTGACAGATATCCTTTAAAAATATATATGGACATGTGATGTCTTCAGTTGTCTTCTTAGGGTGCTTTCACATTTAGTTTAGACACTCTTTCAGTGGACCTGTCGGGGCTTATGTCCAAACCCTTCACATAATGGGGTTCGGATGTATGTGCCAACGGGACCATAGACTATAATGGGGGTGACAGCTAATGTACCCTCCGCCATTTATCATTTTCGGTCATATACACCCACTTAGGTGGACACCCAGGCACGGTCTACTACGTCTGAGTGTCTGCCTCCAGTGGGTGTAGATCTCGAAAATGATGCACGGCAGATGCACATTCGCTCTGTTGGTACCACTATAGTCTCAGGCTCCCTCAGCGCACATATCCAAATCCCATTTTACAGGGGATTAGGACACAAGCACTGACATGTGCCACTGAGCGGGTGCCTAAATACAAAGGGAGAGCAACCTTAAACTTTTTAAATATTCTATTCAGCTATTATAGAGTTATTGTGTTTTTATTTTTTAACATAGCGATAATAGCAGAGCACTCCACAGATTAGGAAAGGCATTGACTTGCTATTATATATCATAACCACGCATACTGATGTACTTTTTAAGGAAAGCTAACAGACATTCCCTATCAGTGTTGTTCGATATTTTCATTTGGACATAATTCAGTGATAAGTCAATATTAATCCCTTCATGACTTGCACTGGTTTTTATTTATACTTTTGATTATTCCTTCCCTTTTTCCAAGAGTTATAGTATTTTAACTTTTCCATTCATAAAGCCAGAGGAGGACTTGTTTTTTTTCTGTGCAAGTAGTAGTTGTAAACAGTGGCATACCACTAGTAGCGGCCATCCATGCAGACCGCAATGGGACCCATGAGTGGTGGGGGACTCACCGCTGGCACTGGGCCCAACTCTCTCTACCCAACATCACACTTTCAACTGTTCCGGCATCCTGGTTGGCAGAAGTAATTTTTTTCTATTGCTTTTTTATCTAAATATTATGTCAGCACTTCAGATTCACAAATAATAATAACACACAATTTGTATGGACCATTTGAAATGTAATAAAAGAAACTCATTTTTCCTGGGTGCAAAATGCTAAATAGAATGAAATATTCCTATTCAGCAATCATTAGCTATGGTCTATTAACTATATTACCAGAACATTATAAAAAATAAAACTTCTAATCATCGTCAGCATTTATAAAGAGCTGAGAATTATCCTAACCATCGTCCTACTTTGAGTGTATTAGCAAATGCAACAGCAAAAAACCATTACTAGGGTCATGATTTTTCAACCGGTACAATAGGGTAATTAAAGCTTTCCATTTTGGAAAGAATAAAATAAGTTTTCCTGACCTGTATTTTAACGTTCACTTTGTCTCCGGTTCTATGCTCAGCAATATCAATAAGCAGAGATTCTTGTAAAAGATTTTATAGCTTCCTAATAATATGATAAATCATGGACCAGTGCGTCTCTTCACTATCACACCATGGCATCTAGTCCTGTTCAGTGTCTTTATACTGTTTAATGATACGCCAAGTTTTGTTACAATCCTGATACTTGAGGTCAAGACATCTACTAAAGGGAACCTGTAATCATGATAATACAGTACAATCTGCAGGCATCATGTTATAAAACAAGTGGCTCTGAGTTGAATGATGCTACACTTCGTGAGGAAAGATTCAGTATAACCTGTGTTTTATCATTTTTTAAGTTCTAATAACAGTTTACTGTACTGTTGGAGATTTGTGATGTAATATATTATCTGGCAGGTAGGGGGCAGTGGTGTGTGAACGTAGTTGAAGCACATGGGGTTTTTGGCAGTTCAAAGGATTTGAAGGAGAGTCTGTGTGGAAGTAAAGTTGTAAATCCTTGGAGAAAGTCTGGATAGAGTGATGTGACTCCGGATCTGGTTGCGGTGACTCTGAGATGCGTTGTTCGGCTTGACGTGAGCCGACTTCTTGAGCAGGGCCGGACTGGGACCAAAAAGCAACCCTGGCACAAAAGAAAATTCACCAGCCCACATACAATGAATTACATACACTTCATATAGTCACACACATCATACATGTACACCGCACACTTGCTGGACAACACAAGCTCATTACATACACATCAAATAGTCACACAGACACACACATACATGTACACAGCACACATGCTGGACAACACAGGCTCATTACATACATTTCATAGAGTCACACAGACACACACATCATACATGTACACAGGCTCATTACATACACTTCATATAGTCACACAGACACACACATACATGTACACGGCACACATGCTGGACAACACAGGCTCATTACATACACTTCATATAGTCACACAGACACACATCATACATGTACACAGGCTCATTACATATACATCATATAGTCACACACATCATACATGTACACAGCACACATGCTGGACATAGTAACATAGTAACATAGTAAGGCCGAAAAAAGACATTTGTCCATCCAGTTCAGCCTATATTCCATCATAATAAATACCCAGATCTACGTCCTTCTACAGAACCTAATAATTGTATGATACAATATTGTTCTGCTCCAGGAAGACATCCAGGCCTCTCTTGAACCCCTCGACTGAGTTCGCCATCACCACCTCCTCAGGCAAGCAATTCCAGATTCTCACTGCCCTAACAGTAAAGAATCCTCTTCTATGTTGGTGGAAAAACCTTCTCTCCTCCAGACGCAAAGAATGCCCCCTTGTGCCCGTCACCTTCCTTGGTATAAACAGATCCTCAGCGAGATATTTGTATTGTCCCCTTATATACTTATACATGGTTATTAGATCGCCCCTCAGTCGTCTTTTTTCTAGACTAAATAATCCTAATTTCGCTAATCTATCTGGGTATTGTTGTTCTCCCATCCCCTTTATTAATTTTGTTGCCCTCCTTTGTACTCTCTCTAGTTCCATTATATCCTTCCTGAGCACCGGTGCCCAAAACTGGACACAGTACTCCATGTGCGGTCTAACTAGGGATTTGTACAGAGGCAGTATAATGCTCTCATCATGTGTATCCAGACCTCTTTTAATGCACCCCATGATCCTGTTTGCCTTGGCAGCTGCTGCCTGGCACTGGCTGCTCCAGGTAAGTTTATCATTAACTAGGATCCCCAAGTCCTTCTCCCTGTCAGATTTACCCAGTGGTTTCCCGTTCAGTGTGTAATGGTGATATTGATTCCCTCTTCCCATGTGTATAACCTTACATTTATCATTGTTAAACCTCATCTGCCACCTTTCAGCCCAAGTTTCCAACTTATCCAGATCCATCTGTAGCAGAATACTATCTTCTCTTGTATTAACTGCTTTACATAGTTTTGTATCATCTGCAAATATCGATATTTTACTGTGTAAACCTTCTACCAGATCATTAATGAATATGTTGAAGAGAACAGGTCCCAATACTGACCCCTGCGGTACCCCACTGGTCACAGCGACCCAGTTAGAGACTATACCATTTATAACCACCCTCTGCTTTCTATCACTAAGCCAGTTACTAACCCATTTACACACATTTTCCCCCAGACCAAGCATTCTCATTTTGTGTACCAACCTCTTGTGCGGCACGGTATCAAACGCTTTGGAAAAATCGAGATATACCACGTCCAACGACTCACCGTGGTCCAGTCTATAGCTTACCTCTTCATAAAAACTGATTAGATTGGTTTGACAGGAGCGATTTCTCATAAACCCATGCTGATATGGAGTTAAACAGTTATTCTCATTGAGATAATCCAGAATAACATCCCTCAGAAACCCTTCAAATATTTTACCAACAATAGAGGTTAGACTTACTGGCCTATAATTTCCAGGTTCACTTTTAGAGCCCTTTTTGAATATTGGCACCACATTTGCTATGCGCCAATCCTGCGGAACAGACCCTGTCTCTATAGAGTCCCTAAAAATAAGAAATAATGGTTTATCTATTACATTACTTAGTTCTCTTAGTACTCGTGGGTGTATGCCATCCGGACCCGGAGATTTATCTATTTTAATCTTATTTAGCCGGTTTCGCACCTCTTCTTGGGTTAGATTGGTGACCCTTAATATAGGGTTTTCATTGTTTCTTGGGATTTCACCTAGCATTTCATTTTCCACCGTGAATACCGTGGAGAAGAAGGTGTTTAATATGTTAGCTTTTTCCTCGTCATCTACAACCATTCTTTCCTCACTATTTTTTAAGGGGCCTACATTTTCAGTTTTTATTCTTTTACTATTGATATAGTTGAAGAACAGTTTGGGATTAGTTTTACTCTCCTTAGCAATGTGCTTCTCTGTTTCCTTTTTGGCAGCTTTAATTAGTTTTTTAGATAAAGTATTTTTCTCCCTATAGTTTTTTAGAGCTTCAATGGTGCCATCCTGCTTTAGTAGTGCAAATGCTTTCTTTTTACTGTTAATTGCCTGTCTTACTTCTTTGTTTAGCCACATTGGGTTTTTCCTATTTCTAGTCCTTTTATTCCCACAAGGTATAAACCGCTTACACTGCCTATTTAGGATGTTCTTAAACATTTCCCATTTATTATCTGTATTCTCATTTCTGAGGATATTGTCCCAGTCTACCAGATTAAGGGCATCTCTAAGCTGTTCAAACTTTGCCTTCCTAAAGTTCAATGTTTTTGTGACTCCCTGACAAGTCCCCCTAGTGAAAGACAGGTGAAACTGCACAATATTGTGGTCGCTATTTCCTAAATGCCCAACCACCTGCAGATTTGTTATTCTGTCAGGTCTATTAGATAGTATTAGGTCTAAAAGTGCTGCTCCTCTGGTTGGATTCTGCACCAATTGTGAAAGATAATTTTTCTTGGTTATTAGCAGAAACCTGTTGCCTTTATGGGTTTCACAGGTTTCTGTTTCCCAGTTAATATCCGGGTAGTTAAAGTCCCCCATAACCAGGACCTCATTATGGGTTGCAGCTTCATCTATCTGCTTTAGAAGTAGACTTTCCATGCTTTCTGTTATATTTGGGGGTTTGTAACAGACCCCAATGAGAATTTTGTTACCATTTTTCCCTCCATGAATTTCAACCCATATGGACTCGACATCCTCATTCCCTTCGCTAATATCCTCCCTTAAAGTGGACTTTAGACAAGACTTTACATAGAGACAAACCCCTCCTCCTCTCCGATTTTTACGATCCTTTCTAAACAGACTGTAACCCTGTAAGTTAACTGCCCAGTCATAGCTTTCATCTAACCATGTCTCGGTTATTCCCACTATGTCAAAGTTACCTGTAGATATTTCTGCTTCTAGTTCTTCCATCTTGTTTGTCAGGCTTCTGGCGTTTGCGAGCATGCAGTTTAGAGGATTTTGTTTTGTTCCAATCTCCTCACTGTGGATTGTTTTAGAAATGTTCTTACCTCCCTTCTGAGTATGTTTTCCTGGGTCGTCTTTGTTCGAGTCTAATGTTTTTCTTCCCGTCCCCTCTTCTTCTAGTTTAACGCCCTCCTGATGAGTGTAGCGAGTCTTCTGGCGAATGTGTGTTTCCCAGGTTTGTTGAGGTGTAGTCCGTCTCTGGCGAGGAGTCCATCATACCAGTAATTCACACCGTGGTCCAGGAATCCAAATCCTTGTTGTCTGCACCATCGTCTTAGCCAGTTGTTTGCATCAAGGATCCTGTTCCATCTCCTGGTGCCATGCCCGTCTACTGGAAGGATAGAAGAAAAAACTACCTGTGCATCCAGTTCCTTTACTTTCTTCCCCAACTCTTCAAAGTCCTTGCAGATTGTCGGTAGGTCCTTCCTTGCCGTGTCATTGGTGCCAACATGTATCAGAAGAAATGGGTGGACGTCCTTGGAGCTGAAGAGCTTTGGTATCCTATCGGTCACATCCTTGATCATCGCACCTGGAAGGCAGCATACTTCTCTTGCAGTTATGTCCGGTCTGCAGATGGCTGCTTCGGTGCCTCTCAGTAGTGAGTCTCCCACCACCACCACTCTTCGTTGCTTCTTGGCTGTACTTTTTGCTGTCACTTGTTGCTGTGTGCCCTTTTCTTTTTTGCTTGCTGGTATTGCTTCATTCTTAGGTGTGCCATCTTCATCCTCTACAAAGATTTGATATCGGTTCTTCAGTTGTGTGGTTGGTGATTTCTCCATGGTCTTCTTGCTTCTTTTGGTCACATGCTTCCACTCATCTGCTTTTGGAGGTTCTCTGACACTTTTTGCACCTTCTGTGACCAGTAGAGATGCTTCTGTTCTGTCTAGAAAGTCTTCATTCTCTTTGATGAGTTTCAAAGTTGCTATTCTTTCTTCCAGACCCCGCACCTTTTCTTCTAAAAGGGCCACTAGTCTACACTTCTGACAGGTGAAATTTAATTCTTCTTCTGGTCGATCTGTGAACATGTAGCACATGCTGCAGCTCACCATGTAGGTTGTCACATCTGCCATGTTGCTCCTAGATCCTGCTGACTTGCTGTGTGTTTTCCTTCTTGTGTAATCTACTCAGCCAAGCTCTCTTGCAATAATGTCCTACAGGCAAAAATTCTAGCTTAGGGAGACTTCGCTTCTCCCAGAAGGCACCTGGAATATGTAAATTAGCCTCCTGAAGCTTGAATCCCTGGTTTTGTGATGCTTTCGAAGCAGCTGGTCCCGGCTGTACCCAACGATCTTCTAGCTTAGGGAGACTTCGCTTCTCCCAGAAGGCACCTGGAATATGCAAATTAGCCTCCTGAAGCTTGAATCCCTGGTTTGGTGATGCTTTCGAAGCAGCTGGTCCCGGCTGTACCCAACGATCTTCTAGCTTAGGGAGACTTCGCTTCTCCCAGAAGGCACCTGGAATATGCAAATTAGCCTCCTGAAGCTTGAATCCCTGGTTTGGTGATGCTTTCGAAGCAGCTGGTCCCGGCTGTACCCAACGATCTTCTAGCTTAGGGAGACTTCGCTTCTCCCAGAAGGCACCTGGAATATGCAAATTAGCCTCCTGAAGCTTGAATCCCTGGTTTTGAGCCTGGACAACACAGGCTCATTACATACACTTCATATAGTCACACACATCATACATGTACAAAGCACACATGCTGGACAACACAGGCTCATTACATACACTTCATATAGTCACACAGACACACACATACAGTGCCTACAAGTAGTATTCAACCCCCTGCATATTTAGCAGGTTTACACATTTGGAATTAACTTGGCATTGTGACATTGGGACTGTAGATCAGCCTGGAAGTGTGAAATGCACTGCAGCAAAAAAGAATGTTATTTCTTTGTTTATTTTTTTTTTTAAATTGTGAAAAGTCTTTTCAGAGGGTCATTTATTATTCAACCCCTCAACCCACCAGAATTCTGTTTGGTTCCCCTAAAGTATTAAGAAGTAGTTCAGGCACAAAGAACAATGAGCTTCACATGTTTGGATTAATTATCTCTTTTTCCAGCCTTTTCTGACTATTTAAGACCCTCCCCAAACTTGTGAACAGCACTCATACATGGTCAACATGGGAAAGACAAAGGAGCATTCCAAGGCCATCAGAGACAAGATCGTGGAGGGTCACAAGGCTGGCAAGGGGTACAAAACCCTTTCCAAGGAGTTGGGCCTACCTGTCTCCACTGTTGGGAGCATCATCCGGAAGTGAAAGGCTTATGGAACTACTGTTAGCCTTCCACGACCTGGACAGCCTTTGAAAGTTTCCTCCCGTGCCGAGGCCAGGCTTGTCCGAAGAGTCAAGGCTAAACCAAGGACAACAAGGAAGGAGCTCCGGGAAGATCTCATGGCAGTGGGGACATTGGTTTCAGTCAATACCATAAGTAACGTACTCCACCGCAATGGTCTCTGTTCCAGACGAGCCCGTAAGGTACCTTTACTTTCAAAGCGTCATGTCAAGGCTCGTCTACAGTTTGCTCATGATCACTTGGCGGACTCTGAGACTGACTGGTTCAAGGTTCTCTGGTCCGATGAGACCAAGATCGAGATCTTTGGTGCCAACCACACACGTGACGTTTGGAGACTGGATGGCACTGCATACGACCCCAAGAATACCATCCCTACAGTCAAGCATGGTGGTGGCAGCATCATGCTGTGGGGCTGTTTCTCAGCCAAGGGGCCTGGCCATCTGGTCCGCATCCATGGGAAGATGGATAGCACGGCCTACCTGGAGATTTTGGCCAAGAACCTCCGCTCCTCCATCAAGGATCTTAAGATGGGTCGTCATTTCATCTTCCAACAAGAAAACGACCCAAAGCACACAGCCAAGAAAAACCAAGGCCTGGTTCAAGAGGCAAAAAATCAAGGTGTTGCAGTGGCCTAGTCAGTCTCCTGACCTTAATCCAATTGAAAACTTGTGGAAGGAGCTCAAGATTAAAGTCCACATGAGACACCCAAAGAACGTAGATAACTTGGAGAAGATCTGCATGGAGGAGTGGGCCAAGATAACTCCAGAGACCTGTGCCGGCCTGATCAGGTCTTATAAAAGACGATTATTAGCTGTAATTGCAAACAAAGGTTATTCCACAAAATATTAAACCTAGGGGTTGAATAATAATTGACCCACACTTTTATGTTTAAAATTTATAAAAATTTAACTGAGCAACAAAACTTTTTGGTTTGTAAGATTTGTGCATCTGTTAATAAATCCTGCTCTTGTTTGAAGTTTGAAGGCTCTAAATTATTTGCATCTTATTAAACCTGCTAAATCTGGGGTTGAATACTACTTGTAGGCACTGTACATGTACACAGCACACATGCTGGACAACACAGGCTCATTACATACACTTCATATAGTCACACAGACACACACATCATACATGTACACAGGCTCATTACATATACATCATATAGTCACACGCATCATACATGTACAAAGCACACATGCTGGACACAACACAGGCTCATTACATACACATCATATAGTCACACACATCATACATGTACACAGCCCACATGCTGGACAACACAGACTCATTACATATACATCATATAGTCACACACATCCAGGGCCGGACTGGCCATCTGGCAATTCTGGCAAATGCCAGAAGGGCCTGTCTGGTTGTGGGCTGCCTTGTCTGCTATGTTGTTAACAGAATCGGTTTTCTCAAGATACCCATACTGTTAAGAGTTGTGATGGAGCACAAAGTTGCTGATTCCGTCACTTACTCAAGCAGGCCACGAGTATCATTAGAAATATTGGTCTTGTTGAAAATCTTCCTTTCCTCCATCAAGGGTAATATTAGTAATATATCCCATCTGGTTCATGGGGACGGGGACAACATGGACCTGTGTGATTTCAAATGCCAGGATGGAATTTCAGCCCCAGTCTGTACCTTCTTCCGTGGTGCAGAGAAGGCTGATGTCCATGTGCAGCTCTTCAGGTTCTAGTGCTTACAGCAGCTCTGTCCAGGCACCTTCCCGGTCTTTCCTTCTCTGCCGGGAATGAAAGCAGATCAGAGCAGGATATAATGTCACCACACTGACTGTGTGCTTACAGGGATAGCTAGGTAAGCAGTTCCTCAGGCAGGCATTACCTTTTATCTTGCATGCTGCTGGCTCTCTCCACTGTTCTCTGACGTTGGTACTTGCCAGCATGCGACAATCGAGCGGCCCACTACAGACACCGGCCCTTCTGGCATTTGCCTGAAGTGCCCGATGCTCAGTCCGGCCCTGTTCATGAGGACAACTAAGTACATAGCATCTTTGGCTAAGCCATGTAAGGCCTTCTCTGTAAGAACTTAGGAAAACACTGTTTTGGAGAAATTGGCATTCCCTAAGGGTATATGCACACGTTCAGGAATTGGAAGCTCTTTGGATGCAGCACATGTCTGCTGAGTCCAAAGCGCTGCTGGCTATTGAACGCAGATGAATCCGCATGTGTTCACTGAACCAGGTTGATTCACTGCGTCCAATACATTGTACGGGTGAAGTTTACCTTGAGGATACTGGCATCTCCACAATTTAAATAGGCATGCTGCAGTCTGTTTCCGTGGGTGAGCAGTGGGCATCGTTGCACACATAGTGGACATAGGATTTTTTGAAATCCCATCCAGTATGGTGTAACATCTGGCACCTGTGGGAGATTATTATTTACCACATAGTTCATGAAAAACTGAGCTCTGTTTCTTGCTAAAAACGTTACCACTTATGATTACTTGATTGTGCACAGAATTGCTGGAAAAAATGTACATGGCTGTGCTCACATTTTTACACTCATAGCTGCAGAGGGGGACAATGACAGTATAGGGCCCATGTTCAAGACTCGTATCTGAGACTCCTCCATCAGGCCCCACTTGTGTATACTCACTCACTTTTACACCCCTATTCACATTAGATACACATATACAAAATATGTACAAAATTTAGGGAAAAAATGCTGGCACCACCACTATGCCTAGTTGCAAGAAAAACTGGAGCAATCAAAATATATCCAGATAATAGCCATGTCTTGCGATGTTGAGGTTCATAATTGTAAGTGATAATGAAAATTCAGCTTTTTCTGACTCACAATAGTGGTGAGTGCCGCTCCTTTTGCTTTCTTCTGAATTTTCATATGCACATGGTTCAAACCTGCACAGAAGGATGTAGCAAATACACGTATACACATAAAACATGCATATATACAATTCCATTTTCATGATTCACTTGTCCAGATGACCATACAATTGTTTCTGTTCATTCATTCATACCTTTAGAAGCCATAATGTTTTTTTATGTAGCAGTCTAGGAAAAAAAGCACCGCACAGCTGGTCCTCAATAGTTAGCGGCAACTTCGGTGCATCGTAACTTCTCTAGGATCCGACTAACAGGTAGAGGTGCACGCAGGAAACACTGGCAACACGTAGAAAAAAGACGGGACTCGTGGAAGCGCTATTGTCGGCGCAAAACGGCCGTCGTCACATCCTGCTCACCTCCTTCCTTGTTTGTATCCCGATGCCGTGAAGACACGGTGTGTGCACCCTTCAAATAAATGAATCAGACCACACAGGACTGGTGAGTGTTGCCGCTTTTTTCTACATGTTGATAATGTTTTTTTATGTAAGCTTCAGCACATAAGTTTCTTTTTCCAAGATGATCTGCAGATTATTTAAGTGACATATTACGAAAAACCTTTGTAAGTGTCATTACAAGCATGTTCATTTTTAACGGGTTTACTGTAGGAATAAACAATCACTCCATTTTATACCATTTATCCATCACAGTAAATAAACTACGAAAATAGTCCATGTGATTTGTGACATTTATTATTAAAGAATGTATTTAAAAATGTTACAATTGTAATTGTTTTTTATTACTTTTTAGAAATTTTTTAGGAAAAAATAATTTTAACTTTTATTTCACCGCTATACTGATATATGGTTTATAGAGATATACTGGTAAAAAAAGGTATTTTGCATCTGCAAAAAAAAATTGATTTAGATTTTTATGCAGAGAAAATTCTCCTAATCTTAGGAGAGCTTCTACCTACGATGCCAGAGTTCCTGCGTTTGAAGCCTAGAGAAGGCCAAGCCACAATGAAAGCAAATAATTTATGAAGCATATATTGGTTCTTCTCAAATACAGTCCTCACAGCCCCCAACCAATTTTATTTTCAGAATTTCCTTAGTTTTGTAGAGGCAACTGAATTATTATCAAGGCATCACAAATTGCCACAGCTTGTCTCACCTATACAATTCTAAAGAAATCCTAGATGGTTTTACTGTAAGACAGCGTTGATTAAAAAGGTCCTATAATCCTATACAAACCAAAAAAGAGAAACAATGGTCTGTTTTTCATTGTCTATTCCACTAATACTTGTTTTAACTTTAAATTAGCAATAGAGATGAATGGGCAAACATTTAAGGCCTCTTTCACACTTCCGTCGCTGCAGGTGCATCGCAATGCAGTGAAGCGACGTATCGACAGATGTTGTGAAAGTAGATGAAAAGGTGTGCAACGCATCCAGAGTTATGACAGATGTGTCAAAGGAGTTCCTGTCTGGATTTTCAGGTATAAGATTCGAGAGAGAGAGAGACTTTTTCCCGGACTTGAAAATCCTTTCGGCATGCTCAGAGTGGAAAAACGGGATACGTCGCTGGATTCTTGTGTTTGACGGTCAGTGACGAATCCTGCGTCCATAGGCTTCCATTATAGTCGACGACGGACAGCAGGACCCATCACTGACCGATTTTCTGACATGCAGAAAAAATGTTCCTCTGAACGTTTTCTCTACACGACTGACCGCTATTTTCTGACGGATCCAGTGCACGACGGATGAAACGGATGGCCATCCTTCACAATCTGTCGCTAATACAAGTCTATGGGAAAAAACAGGATCCTGCAGAAGAATTAGCAGGATCCCGTTTTTTCAAAACTCGATGGATTTCGATGGGAGAGAAAAGACGGAAGTGTGAAATAGGCCTAAGAGAATTGATGTACAAGATATGTTCTTTTGGACTTCACTGCATTTAAAACTTTTTCCACCATACCTGGAAATATGGCTCTCACACTAAATAGCTAATACATATTGAGATGAAATCATAGAGAAAACCAATAGATGTTTAAGTAAAGTTATTTGGCACAAAGATAGCCAAAACTTGTCTCCAATGAAACAGTTCAACATAAGAGATTTATGATTGTCATCTTGATTAAAGTTGACCATATATATGAAATTTATGTCTGCCCATTGGCATCTTCCACATAAACATGCACAATTGCCTTGGCACCTTGTCCATGGAACCTATTTCCCAAAATATTTTCCACTCGGGGATAGTTGCCAAGCCTCATTTTACATTAAAGTGATGATCCTGACTAATTATTTATATGACCTTCTTATCTCTTATAACTAATACCTGGATGATGGAATTAAAAATGAGACAGCAAGTACTTGGTTTCTAAAAGCATGCCATGTTTACAAAAGATGTAAAACAATATTGTATGGTGGCATGCCAAATCAATTATTATCAGGAACTGTATGAAAACAGTACATGTTAAATTAGAGCCATGTAAGGCTACTTTCACACTGGTGTTTTTTTAATACGTCGCAATGCGTCGTTTAGGGGAAAAAACACATCCTGCAAAGTTGTTTGCAGAATGCATTTTTGCCCCATAGAGTTACATTACCGACGCATTGCGACGTATTGACACACATCGCAACCGTCTTGCGACGGTTGCGCCGTGTTGTGGCGGACCGCCGGGAGCAAAAAACGTTAAATGTAACGTTTCTTGCAGCCAATGGACCGCTTTTTCCGACCGCGCATGCGCGGCCGGAACTCCGCCCCCACCTCCCCGCACCTTACAATGGGGCAGCGGATGCGCCGGAGAAATGCATCCGCTGCCTCCGTTGTGCGGCACAACAAACGCTTGCGTCAGAATCTCGGCCCGACGCAAAGAGACAGGCCGAATCCGACACTAGTGTGAAAGTAGCCTAAGATGGTCTGTCATTCCTTTGTTCCCAAATCAATAAAAGTAACTCGATAATAGCGAACATTCAATCACAAGGCATTCCTAATACAACCAATAAAGCAGATTTTGTTGACATGACCACATATAAATGGTACGATCAACGCCAAGTCAAATTCACTGACAAAATATATATTTGACTGCATTGCTTGGTAGACTAGAAGAATCTTTGTTTCTTTAGAATTCCGGTGTGAAACACCTTAATAATTGGCAATATATTTATGCACTTTGGAAGTCGCACAAAAAAAAAAAGACTTTTGGTGTTTTCACACCAGCCTCTTCCAGTATTGCAAAGCATGGCCAAAGTCTGGGTGGCACAGTGCATGGCTACCGCCTACTCATCAAATACTCTCTCGTGCACCAGTTAAGAGATGCATGAATGCCAATTAGCCCATTCACTAAGAATGGCATGCACAACACCAGTCTTAGGCTTCTTTTACACTTGCCGTGGTTTTGCAAAACTGGGCTGCGAAAAAGCATAGGAGCGCCGTACACCATATGGCCATATGGCCCTGAGGGCCGTTAAAAAATATGGAGCTGCTCAATATTTTTCATGGCTTACAGACACAGCCCCCATTGTAAATCAATGGGGCCGCAAAAACAATGGAACGTTGTTTTTGCGCTGCGCCATGACTTCAGGTTTTGCGGATTAACTTTTATTCCTAATGCTTTTGCTATAGTATTGGGAGCCTGAAAAAAAGTCGATCCGCAAGTTTTTTGCGGTCCGATATTACGGCAGACCTTGAAAATTGCAGCGACACGGCATGCAAAAAAGGCCTGCAATAATGGGCCGCAAAAACACGGTAAGTGTAACATAAGCCTTAATGAATCAGTCCCTTAGTTGGCTGTTTACATTCATTGATGCATGCAAGGTTGAAAATCAAATTGTTAACAGATTTTCTGTATGTGTGTGTAAAGCTGTACAGCAATGTATACCCTATTTACACACCCCCTTCATCACCAATAAATAAAAATCACATTAACCAAAAATAAAGAAAAATTTCCTTTGCAAATGTAGTAGATTAAGTAAGGGGCCTTATTGGCAATGAATCATTCTTTCCCTCTTAGAGAAAGCTAAATTGCATATTTTTCCCATGGAGAATTATCAATAAGACTCTAAACTCATCTGGTTTTCTTAAAGGAAACCTAGTATTGAAAGATAGGAGACAAAAAAGCGCAAATAGGGTCTTATCCCCAGGATTGTTTCTGATCAATTGTGAGAGAACTGCTCACCTGGTAGTACACAGTACAAGCGTGTAGCTTGTCAGCTGCTGCAGATCCACAGGTCGGCACTGCGACCTCTCAGAACCGTTATAATAGATGAAATGTGGATTACATCCGCGCTGCTGCGACAAATAATAGATCCAGATATACTTGTAAGATGTTCGGGTGGTGTATTCAACGCGTTTCGAAGCTCATTGCTTCTTCTTCAGGAAGTTTCCACACAAAGATATCTTCAAACGCGTTGAGTAAACAACCCGAACATCTTACAAGTATATCTGGATCTATTATTTGTCGCAGCAGCGCGGATGTAATCCACATTTCATCTATTATAACGCTTAAAGGGAACATGTCATCCCAGAAATCGAACATGAGCTAAGCCCACCAGCATGAGGGGCATACCTACAGCATTCTGGAATGCTGTAGATAAGCCCCCGATGTATCCTGAAAGATGAGAAAAAGAGGTTAGATTATACTCACTCAGGGGCGGTCCCGCTGCCGTCCGGTCTGATGGGCGTAGCGGTCTGGGGCCTCCCATATACTTACAATGATGTCCTCTTCTTGTATTCACACTGCAGCTCTGGCGCAGGCGCACTTTGTTTGCCCTGTTGAGGGCAGAGCAAACTACTGCAGTACGCAGGTGCCAGGAAAGGTCAGAGAGGCCCAGCACATGTGCACTGCAGTACTTTGCTCTGCCCTCAACAGGGAAGACAAAGTGCGCCTGCGCCGGAGCCGCAGCATAAAGACAAGAAGAGGACGTCATCCTGTGAAGACAGGAGGCCCCAGACCGCGACGCCCATCGGATCGGACCACCCCCCAGGGGAGTATAATTTAATCTCGTTTTCTCATCTTTCAGGATACATCGGGGGCTTATCTACAGCATTACAGAATGCTGTAGATAAACCCCTGATGCTGGTGGGCTTAGCTCATCTTTGATTTAGGGGTGACAGGTTCCCTTTAAGGAGAGTAAGCTTTTATATTCACTGATGAGAGCAAGTATCTCAAAAAAACTGTTTGTAGATAGGTGTGTGGCTTCTCTAATACTCCAAGTTAGAGGTGAACTAATCAGTTACAAGCAAATTGAATTTGCTTCAAATTTATCAAAAATGCTGATTCTCACAAATAATAATTATTTGTGATTTTCTTTTTGCATAGTCAGCAAAAAAAAAACCTCATCAATCCCTCAAGACCTTGTCCAGTCTGGCCCCTTCTTTACTCCTCCACCGCACACGACATCTTCTTCTGCGATCTCCACTTCGGAGCGGACATCATGACGTAAATCACCTGATGCCTAATATGCCCTTTGGACAATGCTTCATGGCATCATGACGTCAGAGCTAGTTTCCATTGCCAATCTCCCTGCTTCTATACCTATATATTGTGATATATATATATATAGCTGTTGATTGGTAATCTATATGTATCACTGCCACTCTATACTTTGCTTTTGTCAAAACAAGACTTCCCAAAATATATGCCTCAAAGAAAGGTCAGGATGAGGTACGGGAAGTGTTAAAAGGCTTAGCACAGCTTTAATAACACAATATATAGTGTTAAATCAGGCCAGTGGCTTTGTGGTCAAATAGCATGATTGAGGACAGCTGGCTTTAATATATTGGAAGCCCTTTTAAAGCATTGCTTGATAAATCTTGTAGCTTGTCAACACATTCAATATTCTATGCATTAGACATTTAGTTTTCAGGGCAATGTAATGACTGCACAATTTACAGTAAAAGAAGAGAGGAAGAGAAATGTTTTCTATCTATTTTGGATCATTTTTAAACCTCATTACAGCCAGGAAAGTGCATTTCTCTCACAGCATTTAATTTAATCATTCTTCAAATAGGGAGAGTGAATAGACTGAAAATTGCTCGCCTGCATGTTTCTCCATTTTCTGGCTTGAAGTTTAATCATATAATTTGTACAGTAGGACATAATAAAGGCCATTTATCTACAGGAAACCATAGGTACTTACACTAAAAAGTCATTTTGCACCTTATGGATAAGAGAAATTCAGGATACGCAGGGGCAGAATTTACTGTATATTTTATCCATTTACTTGGGATATATCATAAGTAGTGTTGAGCCACCTCCCTAGTGTTCAGGTTCGGTTCGTTGAACAGGGACGTGGTCGACGGAATGTTCGCCGAACGTTCGACAAACACCGTCAAACCCCATTGAAACCAATGGCAGGTAAACACAAACACACACACACATAGAAAACACATAGAAAACACATTACAAGGTGTCCAAAAGCTGACAAACTGCTCAGAAGACACAACAAACACATGGAAAAGTCACAACTACATATAGTCATGTGAAAAGAAAAGAGGTGGAGGAGTAAAAGGAGGCGGAGACACAGATATAGGCATGTCATGCTCTTCTAAAATCAAGAAAGGCTGGAGTAAAAATCTAAACTCACGCTACCAACACCCAGACGTCTTGACAAAAAAAAAGAAAAAAAAGAAATATCTTTAGGTAGAATGGCAGCGGGTCCATTCAGAACACTTTCCTTAGAAGACATAGTGGTACGCCCATTGGGAGTTGTGCCAAAAAATGAACCCAATACATTCAGACTAATCCACCATTTGTCATATCCAAGGGGCAGGTCAGTAAACGACAACATTGACGCGGAGCCAAGTACAGTACTATGTACTGTACCTCCTTTGACGAGGCAAGCGGGCGGGTCAAGAAGTTGGTAAGGGGCACCCTAATGGCCAAAACAGACATTGAGGGGGCGTTCCGGTTACTACCTGTGCCTCCGAATAGTGTCCTCCCATTGGGCTGCTTCTGTGAAAGAGCATACTACATAGATCACTGTTTGCCCATGGGGTGCTCCATATCTTGCTCAATATTTGAGGTGTTTAGTTGCTTCCTCGAATGTGTCGCCATGTACGTTTGTAAGGCGGCACATATTATCCATTACCTCGATGACTTCTTATGCCTGGGCCCAAAAGATTCACCACAGTGTGAAAACACGCGGCAGTCCACCTGTGAGAAGGAGAGAGCTGGAGGGAGAGTGGACACCCCAGAGCCGAGGGGTTAGATTGAGAAAGAAAGAAGGTGGTGTAGCTTGCTTCATGAGTGGGGTACTCTGCTGAGTTGCACCAAATTCTACTAGGCTCAAAAGGATTTCCTGGGCTAGATGCCGTTACAAAATTGTAGTTAGGTAAACATGCGGTGTAGCTTGCTTCATGGGTGGGGTACTCTGCTGAGTAGCACAAAATGCTATTAGGTACAAAACGATTTCCTGAGCTAGATGCAGTTAAAAATTAGTAATTAGATCAACAGGTGGTGTAGCTTGCTTCATGGGTGGGGTACGCTGCTTAGTATCACTAAATTCTACTAGGCCCAAAAGGATTTCCTGGGCTAGATGCCATTACAAAATAGTAGTTAGGTAAACAGGCGGTGTAGCTTGCTTCATGGGTGAAGTACGCTGCTGAGTAGCACCAAACTCTCCTAGGCCCAAAAGGATTTCCTGGGCTAGATGCCATTACAAATTGTAGTTAGGTAAACAGGCGGTGTAGCTTGCTTCATGGGTGGGGTACGCTGCTGAGTAACACCAAATTCTACTAGGCCCAAAGGGATTTCCTGGGCCAGATGCCGTTAAAAATAGTACTTAGCAGACACTGAAGTTTTGGAGCAGACCTCTGAATCCCAGGCCATAGTATGAGGAAACAACTATGCAGACGACCCCACCCACCTGGAATTGACGATGGCAATGTCATGTAAAACTCAGCAAGGGGACTAAATAAAAGAGTCTCCATTTTTTCCAAAAATTCGGCCACAGACACCACTTAACCCTGCTGTACTGGTTGGATCAATATGACCCAAAATGATTTTTGAGACCCTGTAGATTTTTTATATGAGGATTTGAAACTAGTGGTATCTTGACTTCTCCTCATTTGTGGAGCTCTATATATATATATATTTTTTTTTTACTTTTTGCTACACGTTGATTGTTACACTTGTACTGTTCAGGTCAATATGACCCGATAGCATTTTATACTGTTCTACAGGTCTCTGATTATTTCTGACTGCAAAAGTTATGTTTTTTTATGTGTACTTCATCTCAAAATGGTGGTGGTTTCACTGTTCTTATCAGGAAACAAGTAATTATCTAGTATTATCCATTTGCTGTTTGTGAGAGAGGATACTGGTTGTCTATCATTCAAAGGCTGGGTGTTTCACTGTCATCAGTAATCAGGTATTTATTTATACAAATGCATTTTCAGTTTGTGAGAGAAGACACTGTTGTCTTACAAATTGGACACCAGTCATTTGACTTACACCCTTAAGCTAAGTCCTGTGAAAGAGACACTGGAATCTGTGAGAGAGAGAGTACTGAGCTGTGAATACACATCTTTACAGGTATTCTTTTCTTTTTTTCAAAACTTGGATAAAAATGTTTCTAAAATGTCTATTGACTGACGCTGTGAATACATATCTTTACAACTATTCTTTTCTTTTCCAAACTTAGGTAATTCTAATGAGCACAATGCACCATGTCAATGCCGTAAGTGATAGAGAAGACAGAAAGCCTGACATTGGATTATAATGCCACAAAGGGAGCAGTTGATACTTTAGACCAAGCAATATCAACATATACATGCAAACGCAAAAACAATCGGTGGCCAATGATTTTATTTTATAACATACTGGACGTTTCTGCATACAATGCATTTGTCTTATGGAGAGAAATCGACCCCGATTGGAACCGGAATAAGCTGCATAAAAGAAGATTATTTCTTGAGGAATTGGGCAAATCCCTGGTTAGGCCATATATTGAGAGCAGAAAAGTGACCCCCAGAAGTGAAGGAGCAACAGCCATTGTAAAAAGTGTCCATCATGCCCAAGAAAGAGACTCCACATCCACGGCCTCCGCCAGCACAGCTACCAGCAAAAAAAGGAAGAGATGTAGCTTCTGTCCATCTTACTGTGACAATAACACTAATCCTGTTCACACTCAGTCTATGTTTGGATGTGCAGGTCAGGTTTTTGAAAAATAACACTAATCTGACATGTGCTGGATGTTCAGCATATCTGTGTAAAGGACATGTGTCTTATTATTGTGTTCAGTGTAAAAACGCATGAACATGTTCAGTTTTTCTTTTTTCTTTCTAAAAAGGTTGAAGTTTTTATGATTTTTCATTTGTTGATTTATAAATATTGTTTTCAAAAAGTTAAATTTCATGTTTTAGTAATAGTAATGTAAAGCTTCTTTGTTATTTGTGTGCAGAATGCCAACAATCAAAGATAATTGTAAAAAGCCTGTGTAACCATTTTATGAAAAAAAAAAAAATTATTAAGTTTAAATTTTAATTTTTCATTTGTTTATGATCAACCATGTTCACATACAGTATAATAATGAAAAAAGTATTCAAATAAAACACTTAGGCTGCCGTCACACTAGCAGTATGTGATCAGTATTTTACATCAGTATTTGCAAGCCAAAACCAGGAGTGGGTGATAAATGCAGAAGTGGTGTATATGTTTTTATTATACTTTTCCTCTAATTGTTCCACTCCTGGTTTTGGCTTACAAATACTGTTGTAAAATACTGACCAAATACTGCTAGTGTGACGGCAGCCTTAGAGTCGCTAAAAATCAAGAATTAATAGGTTGGGTCATATTGACCCGAGAGCAGTACAAGTGTATAGCAAATGTGAACAGAACAGCAGTGTTAAGTGGCATCAATTTCGCCGGAGTTTTTAAAAACGGTTGGTGAGGGGATTTTCAAAAATCATCAAGCTTTTAGTCTCCCCAAGATGACACAGGGGTAGAAAAGTCCTTGCGGATCCAGGATTTGTTCATCTTGATGAACGTTAGTCTGTCTACATTGTCACTGGACAGCCGCGTGCACTTATCTGTCAGCACACCACCAGCAGCGCTGAACACACGTTCAGAGAGAACGCTGGCTGCGGGGCAGGACAAGATCTCCAAGGCGTGAGTGGCGAGCTCAGGACATTTTTCAAGATTGGAAGCCCAAAATAAGAAAGGGTCCAGTTCCACAGTCATGGCATCGATGTTAACTTGGAGATACTCTTGTACCATCCTCTCTAGGCATTGGCTGTGTGTCAGACTTCTTGTCTCCTGTGGCCTTGCAAAGGATGGTCTAAAAAAACTTGAAACGATTGGAAAAAATTGCCGTTACCACCAGATACGATGTTACTGTTAAGGTTTCAGTGACTCGATAGTCCCACGGTTGGCAAGTTAGAACTCAGAGATTCACTACGTGCACCACTGGTGTTTTGTGGAAAAGCAGATGTTAGATTCTGTAACAGTCTCTGCTGATACTCCTGCATGCGTGAATCCCTTTCTATGGCAGGAATTATTTTGCCAAATATGCTTTTGTACCGGGGATCTAAGAGTGTGGCAACTCAGTAGTTGGCATTACTTCGGATTCTGACAATCCGAGGGTCATGTTGCAGGTAGTGCTGCAAGAAGGCACTCATGTGTCTTGCGCATCCAGGAGGACCAAGTCCTTGTTGTCTTGGTGGTGACGAGGTGAGAATAATGCTTCCTTTGTCTGCCCTCTCCCCCCAACCTCGCACAACAGAAATTTGATCAAGGTCTCCCTCATCTGATGAGTCTGCCATGCCCAGCGCCAGTTCGTCCTCCACTTCTTCCTCGCCTTCTGCACCTTCCTCAACAGTTTGGCTGCTACCATGCACCCTCGGTAATCCCTCTCCCCCAGCCTCCAATGCCAGCCGCCTTGGTGCTGCCAACCTTCTTGACCTTGGAGATATGATTTCTTCCTCATACGACTTCTCCTGTTCCTCCTCCTCCTCCTCTTGTTCCACCCCCTGACTCCGAACACCGTGTAAGGTGTGCTCCAGCAAGTAAATCACCGGAATGGTCATGCTGATAATGGCATCATCAGCACTAAACATCTTCATTGCTATTTCAAAACTGTGCAGAAGGGTGCATAGGTCCTTGATCTGAGATCACTCCTGCAGCGTGATTTGCCCCACCTCTTGATCTCGTTGGCCCAGGCTATACATCATAACGTATTGCACCAGGGCTCGTCGGTGCTTCCACAGTCACTGCAACATGTGCAGAGTTGAATTCCACCATGTGGGCACATCGCATTTCAGTCGGTGAACTGGCAGGCCCAATGACTTCTGTACAGATGCAAGTCGTCAAACTGTGGGATGCGAATGGTGGAAGTGAGCACACAGCGACCGTGCCCTCTACAGAAGCCCATCTAGTCCGGGATAGTGGGATAAAAATTCCTGGACAACCATGTTCAAAACTTGAGCCATACAAGACACGTGTGTGACATTGCCCCGGTGAAGGGCCACACCCTGGTTTGCAGCATTGTCGAACACAGCCTTCCCTGGCTGCAGGTTGAGTGGAGACAACCATTGATGGAACTCGGTCTCCAGAGCTGACCACAACTCCTCAGCTGTGTGACTCACATTTCCCAGACATTTCAATGTAAACACTGCCTGGTGCCGTTGAGCCCTGGTGACAGCATAGTGAGGAGGTGTGCAGGATTCCTTCTGCGCAGTTACAACGCGGGTGGCATTACCAGACAGGCTTTGGGTGCAGGTGGAGGACCGAGAGGAGAATGAGGAGGCAGAAGCAGTGGAGGAACTTCTAGATACAGAGGCTTGACGAGCAACTCGTGGGGAAGGCAAGACTTGGACAGCAGCCCCTTCTCCTGATGTCGCCGTAGTTACCCAGTGCCCAGTCACCGACATGTAACGCCCCTGTCCATGTCTACTCATCCAAGTATCTGTGGTGAAATGCACCCTGTCACACACAGAGATTCTCAAGGAAGCGGTGATGTTGTGTGCAACATGCTGGTGTAGCGCAGGCACAGCTTTCTTTGAGAAGTAGTGACGACTGGGCATCTGGTATTGGGGCACAGCGACGGACATAAGGTCTCAAAAATCCTTTGTGTCCACCAGGCGGAAAGGCAGCATTTCTGTAGCCAACAGCTTGCAGATGGAGAAATTCAAACTCTTAGCTTTGTCATGGCTAGGAGGAAATGGTCTTTTACTTGTCCACATCTGAGGGACTGAGGGCTGGCTGCCGTGCTTAGACAGAGTTGAGTAGGGTGTCCCCGGCAAACTGCTAGTCTGTGAGGAAGGTTCAGGTGGAGATTTTATGTTGCCTTGATCAAAATGTGGTGTCGATGTCGGAGAGCACTCAACACCAGCAGGTGTTTCCACTTGCAAATGTCCTGACGACCTGCCAATCACACTGGCTGTTGCTGGTAAAGAGGTGGAAGGTCTGCATCAAAAACCATGTGCGACTGCTGTCCCCACAGTCACAGAGAATGAAGAGGATGTGGATGCACTTGATAGAGCAGATGGTTCTTGACCCGGCCTACTGGGCCGCATTGTAGCAGTGAGCTTCCCACTGCAACTTATGCCTCATATCCATGTGACGGATCATGCATGAAGTACTCAAGCTAGTGATTATTTGGCCTCTACTGAGATTTTGTTGGGTCATCCTTTGTGATGTCAAAAAATGCCCAGGCTATGCAAGGCTTAGAGCCCGTGCGACCTGAAGAGCTACCACAACTTCTGGTCTGAGGCACAGTTGGGGTTGAGGATGCAGTTGTTGACGTGCTTCCAGTACTACGTCTCTGTCCAGGAAGGTGCACCGTTACCTCATCGTCAGACTAGTCACTAGCATCCTCCTCCACCTCCTCTGCTGACCTCATGGACTGGCGGACTGGAGGTTGACAGTAAGTGGGGTCTACAACCTCGTCATCATCATCCTGTGTGTTCTCACACCCATCGTCCTCAGAGCCAACCTCTTCCTGCCCTGACCGAAAAGTCAAGTTTTCATTCCAATCAGGTATCTCAATCTCATCATCATCTTCCTCATTGTCTCCACCAACAGGAGTTACAATTTGGGAACGAGGGTCTACATAATGCTCAGAACCTTCTTCATCTGGGCCTGGATCCGACTCACAAAGATTCTGGGCATCAGTGCAGATCATTTCCTCGTCTGGATTCACAGAAGCTCTGGAGCAGACCTCTAATTCCCAGGCTATGGTATGCGTATACAGCTCTACAGACTCAACATGTGTGTTACCCATGCTCAGACGGGCAGCTGGAGACTT
The DNA here is from genome assembly GCF_032444005.1 of Ranitomeya imitator. Classification (NCBI taxonomy): domain Eukaryota; kingdom Metazoa; phylum Chordata; class Amphibia; order Anura; family Dendrobatidae; genus Ranitomeya; species Ranitomeya imitator. The sequence continues at coordinate 548,129,408 of NC_091286.1, read as the reverse complement.
GGGAGCTGTGAGGAAGCATTGGGGTGACAACTCTGAGGACTGGAGTAGTTGTGATGTTGAAGTTGACATGGAGGAGAGCCCACTTGAATGAGCACTTGATATCCATTCAAGCACCTGCTGTTTTTGTGCCTCATCTGGAATTTTGGCGATGCTTGTAGCGATGGTCGTAAGAAAGGGATCATATCAGATTGTCCATGAAAAGAAGTAGACATCTTACTTTGGCTGGAAGATGGCCTTTCTTCTGCAGATGTAACTGTTGCTTTACCACCTACCCCAGGGACACAACCTTTTTTCCCTTTCCAACACGCCTATTCCCCTTTCCACCAGCAGCAGGCCTTTTGCCACTCATTTTAGTGCTTAACTAATTGGCAACTCTGTATCTGTAGTTGTTGGCAGAACAACCGATGGATGAAAACCGAGCAGAACTGAATGGCAAAACTGTGGTACTAGGCCCAAAACTATTAAATGGATTAGATGCTGTGAAAATTGAGATACACAGGAGGTGTAGTTAGTTTCACAGGCAGGCTACTCTGCTGATGTGCAGACACTGCTCCTAGGCCCTAAACTATTAACTGGATTAGACGCAGTGAAAATAGAGATACACAGGCGGTGTAGTTAGTTTCACAGGCGGGCTACTCTGCTGTAGAGTTGAGCAACTTTTGCTTTTTAGGATCGAGTCGGGTTTTGACTTTGTCAAAAGTTGGGTCGGGTGAAATCAGCCGATTATTTAGAAAAGTCGGGGGCCAACCGAAACACGAAATCCAATGCAAGTCAATGGGGAATCAAAGTCGGCAGTGAGTGGAGGACAGGAAAACACCTACAGTGCCCATTTTAATGCCGTAAACATCAATTCTTATTTCTTAAGTTTGTCAATCTTAATTTACTTTATAATAATAGTTAGGCATTGAAAACAGGGGGTCATTTGGCTAAAGTTGTGTGGGGTAGGGCTGGCTCAAGATTTTCGTGGGCCCAGGAAACGTGGAATATGTCACGTCGGTGGAGCAGGGAGAGGTAAGTATTTCAACTTTGCAAGTGCTGTGATCCTGCGCAAACAGGGGGGCCCACTCATTGGCACTTGGCACTGGCACAGTGCCCCTCATAGTGCGGCGGTGTGTTTGATGGTGGGTGGCGCCTCCCACTGCCAGAGACACTTTTATGTACTATGAGGGGCCCTGTGCCAGTGACATCGCCAGCGAGTTTGCCCCCACCTGATGAAGGATCCTGCACTGTCATCTGCACCTTCCTCTTTGTCCCTGTGTAAGGTGGTATAGTATGCGGGAAGTGGAACCTGACTTTCAGTAGGGTCAGATTCAGGCTGTGTAGAGTGCAAGGGGAATGTAGTGGTCAGGGTCAATGTACCAGCAGACTCATCTAGCAGTGGCTGGGCAATGGGCAGGATGAGGAGGAACACAGATATAGGCCCAAATAATAAAGTAGGCTAAATGCAGTTCAAAATTGGTAACAGGACTAAACAGGCGGCATTGATTTGTTCAGTGGAGGACAACTGTAATGAGTGGCGCAGACACAATTAGTAGGCCCAAAATAAAAAAAGTAGGCTAAATGCAGTTCAAAATTGGAAACAAGACTAAACAGGCGGCATAGCTTTGTTCAGTGGAGGACAACTGCAATGAGTGGCGCAGACACAGTTTGTAGGCCCACAATAAAAAAGTAGGCTAAATGCAGTTCAAAATTGGTAACAGGACTAAACAGGCGGCATAGCTTTGTTAAGTGGAGGACAATTTTAATGAGTGGCGCAGACACAGTTAGTAGACCCAAAATAAAAAAGTAGGCTAAATGCAGTTCAAAAATGGTAACAGAACTAAACAGGCGGCATAGCTTTGTTGTGTGGAGGACAATTGTAATGAGTGGCGCAGACACAGGTATGTTATGATCTGGTGGTTTAGGAACAACATGAGACAAGCTCTGAAGGAGGTGGTATCTGTACTGACCGCAAACCCTGAACCTAGCAGCGCAACTAAAAATAGCCGTGGGGGGTACCTGACGCTCCCTAGACCCCTTGGCACAGCCTAAGATCTAACTTCCCCTAAAGATGGAAACAGGAAACCTATCTTGCCTCAGAGAAAATCCCCAAAGGAAAGATAGCCCCCCACAAATATTGACGGTGAGAGGAGGGGAAAATAACATACGCAGAAATGAAATCAGATTTTAGCATAGGAGGCCAGTCTAGCTTGATAGATAGGACAGGAAAGGATACTGTGCGGTCAGTATAAAAACTACAAAACAATCCACACAGAGTTTACAAAATCTCCACACCTGACTAAAGGTGTGGAGGGTAAATCTGATTCCCAGAGCTTCCAGCTAACAGAAAAAATCCATACTGACAAGCTGGACAAATATAGAATGCACAGAACAATAAGTCCATAACATGTGGACTGAAATGAGCAAAGCCAGAACTTATCTTTGCAGAACTGGTCAGGAAACCAGGAGAATCCAAGCAGAGATGTGAATCCAGCCAGGAAACATTGACAAGTGGCACAGGCTGAAGAAAGAGCCAGACTTAAATAGCGGACGATAAGTGGGGGCAGCTGATGACAGCTAACTCCAAGGAGCAGCCATACCACTAGAAACCACAAGAGGGAGCCCAAGAGCAGAACTCACAAAAGTGCCACTTACAACCACCGGAGGGAGCCCAAGAGCGGAATTCACAACACAGGTAGTAGGCCAAAAATACAAAAGTAGGCTAAAAGCAGTTCAAAATTGGTAACAGGACTAAACAGGCGGCATAGCTAGGTACTGGGGTGGGCTCCTCTGCTGAGTAGCAGACAGTGGTAGTAGGCGCAAAATAATAACTGGTCTAAACAGAGGCCAGGGCCCCTGTATATTTTGACTATCATCTATCATTTCAACAAATTTGTATTGGCAGTGCCATTGAAGGATTTAACAGCACAGACTACACAGTGGTGGAGCAGGGAGAGGTAAGTATTGCAAGTGGTAGAGCACTGTTCGAGCTGGGGGGGAACACTCTCTCGTGGGCGGCGGTACTGGCACAGGGCCCCTCATATTATGAAGGTGTGTCTGACGTTGGTTGTGCACCACCACCGTCAAAGACACTTCATTGTACTATGAGGGACCCTGTGCCAGTGCCATCGCCCAAGAGTGGGCACACCCACCTGTCCAGGCAAACGGCACTCGCACGGGTGCTTGCGCCTGGTGGTGACCATGGCCCTGTGGGGGGAGTCAGCCCATTTAGGGAGGTATAAAATGGCCTATGGTGAACATTCAGCAGCTGCAAATGGAGGAATTGGAGAAGTCAGTAAGAGGAGGCCAAAAGCAAGACATTTTTCAGGCAAGCTAAGTTGTCAGCAGGAGAAGTTGGGGAAAAATAATTTGAAATCCATGATTGGTTCATTTTAATGAAGGTGAAATCATCAACATTCTGGGTAGCCAGACGTGTCCTTTTTTCGGTCAGTATTGAACCAGCAGCACTGAAGACTCTTTCTGATAGCACACTAGAAGCAGGGCAAGCGAGCTCCTGTAAGGCATATTCTGTCAATTCAGGAAAGGTGTCTATTGTAGATGCCCAGTAATCAAAGGGGAATGACCTGTGAGGGAGAACATTGATAAGGGAGGAAAAGAAGTTCGTAACCATACTGGACAAATGCTGTCTCCTGTCACTTTGAATCAATGCAGTGGCAGAAAGTGGCTGGAAGATATACGAAAAAATACAAGGACTGTAGTATAATGTCAATCTCCCTACAATGATCTCAGGACAAGTATGGCAGCAATAAAAAGGACTGCTGCACACAAAAGTGTGGACAAATAAACAAGATAACTGTGCAGAAAGGAGCAACAGGATTTTTGCTTTTAAAAAAGCAGTTGGTTTGAACAGCGGCGTGCAAACAGCAATGCAGCTATCAGGGAGCCTTATAAGGCAGCCTAATAAGATACAGAGCTAATGCACAAAAATATAGCCTCCACTGTCCCTGCAAACAAATGGTGGTGTTGGACAGTGGAAATCTCTACAGCACAAGCAGTTTCGGGGCTTACTATTCCCTCCCTAACTATATCCCTTCTTCTGATGAAGCTGCGGCAACCTCTCCCTATGCTACGATCGGCAGAAGTAAGATGGAGTTCAGCATGCACGCCCCTTTATAGCCCCTGTGATGCCGCAGAAAGCAAGCCAATCACTGTCATGCCCTTCTCTAAGATGTTGGGGACCGAGACCTATGTCATCACACTGCCCACACTCTGCGTCCTCCTTCATTGGCTGAAAAATGGCACTGAAAGCAACATACGAAACCCGACTTTGGCGCGAAGATCGCCAACCTCATGGCCGATCCCACACTAGGATCGGGTCAGGTTTCATGAAACCCGACTTTGCCGAAAGTCTGCGATTTTTGAATTGTTCCGATCCGTTTTGCTCAACCCTACTCTACTGACGTGCAGACACTGCTCCTAGGCCCAAAACTAATAACTGGATTAGATGCAGTGAAAATTGAGATACACAGGCGGTATAGTTAGTTTCACAGGCGGGCTACTCTGCTGACGTGCAGACACTGCTCCTAGGCCCAAAACTAATAACTGGATTAGATGCAGTGAAAATAGAGATACACATGTGGTGTAGCTAGCTTCACAGGCGGGCTACTCTGCTGACGTGCAGACACTGCTTCTAGGCCCAACACTAATAACTGGATTAGATGCAGTGAAAATAGAGATACACAGGCGGTGTAGCTAGCTTCACAGGCGGGCTACTCAGATGACTATCAGACAATGCTAGCATGGTTGGATAACACCTTGTCTAAGCACGTTCACTCATCAGTGTTAGGGATGTATGAAAATATTCCACTACATATATACATAAGTCTAGAAAATAAAATGATTTTATAGTGATATACTGTACGTTTACAATAGAGTTAAATATTACAAATATTTTCTTAAAATGTTGTAAATGGAGCAAGCACATGGTCTGAACATTTAAATGGTATTGTCTCATCATCTTAAAGGGAATTTGCCAGTAGGTGCAAACCTCCTATGTCGTCTATATGGACATGTAGGTGATAGAAAGTTGAAAAAAATGCTACCTTAATATCTGTGATTCAATACTTTGTTCCAGAGAAATCAGCATTTTTCTTAACATGGAAATTAGCTGTTAAGATGAGAAGTGACGAGATGGCAAGAGAGTGCACTGTTTGTGCATACTGCAGGGAAAGAACGCAGGAAGCAGGCACCAGTCGTGCCTCCTAAAGTCGTGCTTGTTTCGGGAGCTGGTCTCTGTTCTATTTGCTTGCAGTGTTCTCTCCTTACAATGCTCTGCTTTGTTAGAGGCAAATGATGGCTGCCGCACATATAACTGTACATCATATATCGGGTTAGAGATTAAGAGAAAGATTATATTCTCTTGTTTACTGGAACAAAAATTTCCTTCAGTAAAGAAGTGTCACATTTGCAAAATGGCCTGTGTTTCTGGTTGCTTCCAATTGCACCAATATCTCGGGCCCTCCAACACCTGCACCCAAACATCACCTCAATAGAAGCACTCTGTCACTCAAAAACTGCCTCATAAATGCATCTTCTCACTATTCAGAATTATTGTGGACATGTGGGTAATGTCTACTATGACACTACCATCTACTGCTAATGGAACTACATGCTCCAACTGACTCTTCAAATACGTCTAGTGCAGTGTTTCCTAAAATCGAGCCCTCACGGCTCCCAACACGTCATGTTTTCAGGATTTACTTAGTATTGCACACATTATGGCATTATTGTTAAGGCATCAAAAACTTTCACAGGTTATCTCACTTGTGAAATACTGAGGAAATCTTAAGTTGGTGGGCTGTGAGGAGGGGGCTTGGGTTCCATGGGATTTGGGTTTACTGCCTTACTCGTGACACCCAACACATTCTTCCTGTCCTTTTGGTAAGTGTTTTCAGTAAGACTCCTTAGAAGCAAAAGTAGGATTACAAGGACAGCTATAGCCCCTCTTTACACAACTGACACAGGATCCATCAATCACAATAGGCAACTTCACAACTCCCCCTTCCTTCATAATGGGTTTTTCATGTGCTCATTAGATGCTTCAACTAAAAAGACTGAGTCGCAGCCTGTTTACTACTGTTAATCTACACGTGTATTTCCTAAGATAACAGGAGTCTAACGTGTTTCTACGCCTTTTTGTCTTGTTTTTGTGTGCATTTTGGCATGCGTTTTTTTTTATGCATTTTTCCTATTCATTAGAATGGGTGCAAAATGCTGCAAAAACACTAGAAGAATTAACATGCTGCAGATTTCAAACTGCTTTAAATCTGCAAGGAAAAAAATAACATATGCATGAGATTTCAGATATTCAGATATCTCATTCCCTTTGCTGGAATAGCAATAACATCATTGCAAACCAGGATATTTGTTCCTTTAAAAAGCAAAAACAAAGTCCACCAACAGTGTCAATACAGCATTACTTCTCATTAATTTTGCTTAGCCTCCAAAGCCAATATTGGTATTCATTTTGAGGTCAATTGTGTTTTCAATGAGAGCTATTTGTGCCTGTGAGAGTTGTGAGAGCTATAATACCTTAAAACTAGAGATGAGCAAACCTTTCAAGCGAACCCCATTGACTTCAATAGGAGGCAAAACCAAATGCATAAACAACACCTTCGGGGGGGGGGGGGGGGCAGAAAGCTGACAAAACAGCTGAAATTAGGAGCAGACACCAAGAAAAGTGGCATCAATTGACCCATCAATTACACAATAAATACATAATTTTTGAAAAATTGACGTGAGCTCCCTTGTATTTTTGATAACCAGCCAGGCAAAACTGACAGCTGCGGGTTGCAACCTTTAGCTGTCAGCATTAGCAAGGCTGTTTATCAAGAATAGAGGTGTCCCCACACTGTTTTCTTAATTATTTAAATAAATAATTTAAAAAATGACTTGGGGTTCCCTCTATTTTTTACAACCAGCCAAGCTAAAGCTGGCAGCTGGGGCTGGTATACTCAGGCTGGTAAAGATCCATGGATTTTGCCCCCTCAGACTAAAAATGGCAGCCCATAGACACCCCAGAAATGGCACATCTATTAGATGCACTGATTCAGGAGACCATGGCTTCAGTGGAATGGGTGATGATGCGAGTATGGTTTAATTTACATTCATTAAAGGAGTCTGTGTAATTCTTTCAATTAGATGACTTTATTCTGGCCATGTTTTTATTTACAATATAACTAAATGACTAGTAATGGACAGGCATCTTATAGATGACTCTCCATTGCTAAGCTGTGGGCTTGATGTCACCGGACAATACAAAGGTGACAGCAACCCTACAAATATGAACCCCATTTGCCCTGTGGAAGAAAAGCCAGGTAAAGCACCAGACTTGGTGCATCTAATAGATCAAAATAAAAACACGTGGGAGTCCCCAGTAATTTTCATAATCAGTAGATGGAAAGCTGATAGCTGGGGACTGATGTTAAAAATAATGAAAGAGACAATATTTATAAAGGTTCCCATGCAATTAATATCAGCTCACAGTTGTATACTTAGCCTTTACTGGTTGTTAAAATGGGGGTCCCCACCAAAGAAGTTCACAGTCAATGAACTCAGTTCAACTTACTGACATCAGTGAGTTCAACTGAGTAGGGGAACAATATCCATGGCCCCTTACAAGCCTAAGAATACCAACCCCCAGCTGTTTGCTTTAGCTTGGCTGATTGTGAAAAATGGGGGGGACCCCACGCTGTTTTTTCAATTTACTTAAATAGCTGAGGGTTGCAGCTCACAGCTGTCAGTTTTGCCTGGCTGGTTATCAATAATACAGGGAAAATCCAAGTCAATTTTTTATATTTATTTATAGTGCAGGTGACAGCTGAAAAATACTCCCATCCGCCACCACCTTCTCTCGCTGTTAACAGTTGAATAAAACTCTCAACACTGTCCCCTGTTAGCATTGATTGCAACACGAACAGGGGACAGTGATGTGAACAGTCCTCACTTCAGCACCCAGTGTAAGGGAACAGCATGAACAGTACCACTGATTCCCAGGCGCCTGTACTTGTCACACTGATGACACAGGGATGTCATATGTGCGTCATCAGTATACATGTGTGCGGGACGATTTGCAGCCTGTGCTGCTGCCAAAAGCACTTACATCTGAAAGAACCCTTAGTGAACTCTGTAACTTGTCGAACTTTGGCCAACTTTTGCGGATTTTTAGGAGAAAAACTCAATAATCCAAACACAAATCTGAATGTGCAATGTTCGTGCTGAATTTGATATTGTCAAAAGTTTTTCGAACAAGTTCGCCCTCATTAGTGTTAACTTAATTGTAGTCCTGGTCAAAAACATTTTTTCAGAAAATCTGGTTTCATTAAAACATTTTAATCATTTGACTTTTAAAGCTGTTTGTTGCTGAATGAGATTACTAATCCATCAGTGAGCTTGCACTCATGTGGAGTTTGAAACTTTTTAATGTATTTTACTCAACTCTTCTAAATTAATTTACAACCACAAACCACATCAAAGGAGAACTGACTACTCACTTGGACATAAAGTAGCATAAATGAGTTCAGAAAAAACAAATATAAGAGCTAAAAGCTGCCAGTCAGAAGGAACTCATTGCTAGATTCTTACAGTACTTAACTCGTTCAGCATGCCGAAATGTGCAAGTGCTCGGGAAAACTATATGGTGTGCTGTGTGCACACGCCGCTGATTTTTTGCGTATTTTTCACATTTTTTCACTATAAAAACGCTATAAAACCGCAAAAAAAGCATGGATTATGCATCCCATCATTTAGAATGAATTTCCCTTTTTTTGTGCACATCGCGGTAAAAAACGCAGCATGTTCATTAATTTTGCGGCTTTTTTGCAGATTTCCCACTATATAATGCATTGGGAAATGTCCGGAAAAATCCGCAAAAAAAGCACCAAAAATGCACCAAAAACGCGCAAAAAACGTGCAAAAAGCGCATGCAGATTTCTTGCAGAAAATTTCAGGTTTTTCTCAGGAAACGTAGGTCCAGAATAGACTTAGCCAGTAGTGATGTGAGAACGCACTCAGATAAGATATTATCCGAGCACACACATGTGCTAATAAAGTATCTTTGGCATGCTCTAATGCTATGCTTGAGTTCCCGTGGCTGCATATCTCACGGCTAACTAAAAGGCAATCCCTGCGTGTGTTGCGGCTGTCAAACAGCCACAAAACATGCAGCCATGGGGACTCGAACATAGTATTAGAACATGCCGCTCATCACTAATAGACAGTCAAGTGAGTGCAGTTCCATGAATAGCCAGTCAGGATCAGTGCTGGGCAGAGAGAAATTCAAGAAGGTTGCAGAACTTTCTCCTTCTTTCTAAATATCAGCGGATATCCCAAAACTCATAAAGTGATAGCATTTTCCTGTTATATGTCGTTATTTGACAAGATAGGCAACAGTACCCATGTTACAATCCTGACAACCTGAACTGTCTGACAATGCAGGGTATGCTTGGATCTGCAGTGATGGAGACTAGTATCCAAGGAGCTGATCGTATATGTCAGTTTTATTTGATCAACCCCTTTACATTTTAATTTTTCGAGCTGCAGTGACTAAAGTAATAATACAAAAGACCGACAAGAACATTCACATTCAATAAATATCTAAATAAAAGATATTCAAGTTATTGCCACGCCGTAATCCTCTTAAATTAAGATATCTGAATGCATTAGTTAGAGAGACGACAGATGCATAAAAACTGAATTGCTGGATGGAAGGAGGCAGCAGCACATTTACTGTAAACCCCCATTCCTCTAGTTATCGTTTCTCATTTCCAATTTCACCTTCGGCATTGCACGTCAGTAGTTTCATTTCACTCAGATAAAGTGTGATTTCTTCATCTAACACAAATAAAAAAATACATTGGTTCAGCGGTGAATACCAGCTGAAGTATATGTTGAGAGGGAAAAGATATGAAGTGCGATGGCAAGACGGAACATTTCTCTAACCATACAAGAATAGGCAACCGTTAGCACTCCAACTGTGGCTGTAACATAATCCTATGTCGCTCAGCAAGCAGATTTAGTAGCAGCAGGTTTCCAATCCCTGCTGCAAGAGCACAACACTCGTGCCATCTAACAATATCTCTTATATGAATGTGATACGTTATGCGCCACATGTTTTTCTCACTCCCTTAGTTGTAATGCAAGTTATCAGAGTGTAAATTCATTACTACAATCCCTCCGCAGATCTTATAATGGGTAGTGAGAAGCAAAGACAGCATTAAATTGAAGGGGAACCTATAGAAATATGGCTTGAGGAATGCATAAAAAATATTATGTGTGTAGTTTTAATCAAGTTAAGGGCTCACATGAGCGTATAACAAGGTTTAAAATTTGCGCAACAAGATTTGGCGAGTTTAAAATCCCTCTAGTGGAGTACATTTGCACACAAAATGTGGGACTGTTATAAAATATGCAATTCATGCATCAGCCTAAAACATATGTAACCCCAAAGCCCACTCACAATGATGAACCTGAAAAAAAAGTCAAACAAATATAAATTTACATTAAAAAAAGAGAACATTAAAATAAGAATTAGGTGCAATTGAAAAACAGGAGAAAAACCCAATTAAGTACACAAAAAAGGTGGAAAGGAAACAGTTAATTGGGACCTATTAGCCTAAAAAAACTGTCATGACCCAACAGGGGTCAGTCCAGCGGATGGCACAACATACACACAATGGGATGGAAAAAGGGATAGGAAGGCCTTAACAATAGGGAATGAGTGATGGGGCACCTAAACAACCTATACCTATCCCTAAGCTCCCATAACGCCCTATGTGGGTCTTTTCCCCCACTGCCAACACATGCCTACTCCTTAGCTATCACCTCACTATACCCTGGCTAGTGCACTAGCCGGCAAGGATGCTAGCCTCACCACTGCAGATGGTATGAACACAGGGGGTAGTTACAAGCAGGTGGCATACAAGGAAAGGAACCATGAAAAATTTATCTCAACCTTCTGCTGCAAGCACCACACAGCAGAGAATACGGAACCAGGACATCAAGTAGCTGATACACAGATGGAGCCAGAGAGCTCCCAACTCTTATGCTGGTCTCCAGAGAAAAACTCTAATACCAACAGTCAGCTGATGTTTGATATGACTATTTAAAGGATGGCGGGAGTGGTCACCACACACATCAGCTGACCATCAACACAGCAGCTGCCAGCAAGGAAACTGACATTAACTCTTGCTGGCCCAGAAGTAAAAACTATGTTTAAATTAAAGCAGAACCAGAGCTGTCACAACTCCAAAAATGAGTTGTGACAAAAACATTGTGATGTGGGGAAAAAAAATACCAAATAAAAAAAATAATTTAACACAAAAACTTAATTTAACCCCTTAGCGACCGCCGATACACCTTTTAACGGCGGCCGCTAAGGGTACTTAAACCACAGCGCCGTTAATTAACGGCGCTGTGGAAAAAGTGTATAGCGCCCCCCACAGGCCGATTTTCTCCGGGGTCTCGGCTGCCGAGGGTAGCCGAGACCCCAGAGAACATGATTCGGGGGGTTTTTAACCCTCCCCGCATTTGCGATCGCCGGTAATTAACCGTTTACCGGCGATCGCAAAAAAAAAAAAAAAAAAAAAAAAAAGCGATCTCTATTTAATTTCTCTGTCCTCCGATGTGATCGCACATCGGAGGACAGAGAAAAGGGGTCCCAGGTGGCCCCCCAATACTCACCTAGCTCCCCCGATGCTCCTTGTGTCTCCCGGTGGGCGCCGCCATCTTCAAAATGGCGGGCGCATGCGCAGTGCGCCCGCCGGCCGGCACCGGGAGAATCTTTGGGGTCTCGGCTGCCTGGGGTAGCCGAGACCCCAAAGAGCATGATCGGGGGTCGGTTTTAGCGACCCCTGTTTTGCGATCGCCGGTAATTAACTGTTTACCGGCGACCGCAAAAAAAAAAAAAAAAAAAGTAAAGTGTAATTCTCTGTCCTCTGATGTGATCGCACATCAGAGGACAGAGAAATAGGGGGATTCAGGGACCCTAGCATACTCACCTAGGTCCCTGGATCCTCTTGCTGCTCCTCCTGGCCGCCGGCAGAAGAACATGGCGGACGCATGCCCAGTGCGCCCGCCATCTGTCTCCATCTGCCGGCCGGCAGGAGAACAGCGGTTAGGGCTAAAATTAGGGTTAGGGTTAGGGGTAGGGTTAGGGGTAGGGTTAGGGGTAGGGTTAGGGTTAGGGGTAGGGTTAGGGGTAGGGTTAGGGGTAGGGGTAGGGGTAGGGTAGGGGTAGGGTTAGGGTTAGGGCTAGGGTTAGGTTAGGGGTAGGGTTAGGGGTAGGGTTAGGGTTAGGGGTAGGGTTAGGGGTAGGGGTAGGGTTAGGGGTAGGGTTAGGGTTAGGGTAGGGGTAGGGTTAGGGCTAGGGTTAGGTTAGGGGTAGGGTTACGGCTAGGGTTAGGTTAGGGGTAGGGTTAGGTTAGGGTTAGGGGTAGGGTTACGGCTAGGGTTAGGTTAGGGGTAGGGTTAGGTTAGGGTTAGGGGTAGGGTTAGGTTAGGGTTAGGGGTAGGGTTAGGGTTAGGGGTAGGGTTAGGTTAGGGGTAGGGTTAGGTTAGGGGTAGGGGTAGGGCTAGGGTTAGGGGTAGGGTTAGGGCTAGGGTTAGGGCTAGGGTTGGGGCTAAATTTAGGGTTAGGGTTGGGGCTAAATTTAGGGTTAGGGTTGGGGCTAAATTTAGGGTTAGGCTTCTTTCACACTTACGCCGGTACGGGGCCGTCGCAATGCGTCGGCCCGACATACCGACGCACGTTGTGAAAATTGTGCACAACGTGGGCAGCAGCTGTAGTTTTTCAACGCATCCGCTGCCCAATCTATGTCCTGGGGAGGAGGGGGCGGAGTTACGGCCATGCATGCGCGGTCAGAAATGGCGGATGCGACGTACAAAAAAACGTTTCATTGAACGTTTTTTTGTGCCGACGCTCCGCCAAAACACAACTGATCCAGTGCACGACGGACGCGACGTGTGGCCATCCGTCACGATCCGTCGGCAATACTATGGGCAAAAAACGCATCTTGCGGGCACATTTGCAGGATCCGTTTCTTGTCCAAAACGACGGATTGCGACGGAATGCCAAACAACGCAAGTGTGAAAGTAGCTTTAGGGCTAGGGTTAGGGTTGGGGCTAAAGTTAGGGCTAGGGTTGGGGCTAAAGTTAGGGTTAGAGCTGGGATTAGGTTTAGGGTTTGGATTAGGGTTGGTATTAGGGTTAGGGTTGGCATTAGGGTTACGCTTGGGATTAGGGTTAGGTTTGGGATTAGGGTTAAGGTTAGGGTTGTGATTAGGGGTGTATTGGGATTAGGGTTAGGTTTGAGGTTAGGGTTGAGATTAGGATTAGGGGTGTGTTGGATTTAGGGTTTTGATTAGGGTTATGGTTAGGGTTGACATTAGGGTTGTTTTGGGGTAAGGGTTGTGATTATGGTTAGGGTTAGTGATTAGGATTATGGATCAGGTTGGGATTAGGGTTAGGGGTTGGAGCTAGAATTGGGGGGTTTCCACTGTTTAGGTACATCAGGGGGTCTCCAAACACGACAGCCAATTTTGCGCTCAAAAAGTCAAATGGTGCTCCCTCCCTTCTGAGCTCTGCCGTGCGCCCAAACAGTGGGTTACCCCCACATATGGGGCATCAGCGTACTCGGGATAAATTGGACAACAACTTCTGGGGTCCAATTTCTCTTGTTACCCTTGTGAAAATAAAAACTTGGGGGCTACAAAATCTTTTTTGTGAAAAAAAAATATTTTTTATTTTCACGACTCTGCATTCTAAACTTCTGTGAAGCACTTGGGCATTCAAAGTTCTCACCACACATCTAGATAAGTTCCTTGGGGGGTCTAGTTTCCAAAATGGGGTCACTTGTGGGGGGTTACTACAGTTTAGGTATATCAGGGGCTCTGCAATCGCAACATAATGCCCACAGACCATTCTATCAAAGTCTGCATTCCAAAAAGGCGCTCCTTCCCTTCCGAGCTCTGCCGTGCGCCCAAACAGTGGTTTACCCCCACATATGGCACATTAGCGTACTCGGGATAAATTGGACAACAACTATTGCAGTCCAATTTCTCCTGTTACCCTTGTGAAAATAAAAACTTGGGGGCTACAAAATCTTTTTTGTGAAAAAAAAAATATTTTTTATTTTCACGACTCTGCATTCTAAACTTCTGTGAAGCACTTGGGCATTCAAAGTTCTCACCACACATCTAGATAAGTTCCTTGGGGGTCTAGTTTCCAAAATGGGGTCACTTGTGGAGGGTTTCTACTGGTTAGGTACATCAGGGGCTCTGCAAATGCAACATAATACCCGCAGACCATTCTATCAAAGTCTGCATTCCAAAACGGCGCTCCTTCCTTCCGAGCTCTGCCGTGCGCCCAAACAGTGGTTTACCCCCACATATGGGGTACCAGCATACTCAAGACAAATTGGACAACAACTTTTGGGGTCCAATTTCTCTTGTTACCCTTGTAAAAATAAAAACTTGGGGGCTACAATATCTTTTTTGTGGAAAAAAAAAAAATTTTATTTTCACGGCTCTGCATTATAAACTTCTGTGAAGCACTTGGGCATTCAAGGTTCTCACCACACATCTAGATAAGTTCCATGGGGGGTCTAGTTTCCAAAATGGGGTCACTTGTGGGGGGATTTCTACTGTTTAGGCACATCAGGGGCTCTCCAAACGCGACATGGCGTCCGATCTCAATTCCAGCCAATTCTACATTGAAAAAGTAAAACGGCACTCCTTCTCTTCCAAGCTCTGCGGTGCGCCCTAACAGTGGTTTACCCCCACATATTGGGTATCAGCGTACTCAGGAGAAATTGCACAACAACTTTTGTAGTCTAATTTCTCCTTTTACCCTTGTGAAAATAAAAATTTGTGGGCAAAAAAATCATTTTTGTAGAAAAAATGCGATTTTTTTTTTTTCACGGCTCTACGTTATAAACTTCTGTGAAGCACATGGGGGTTCAAAGTGCTCGCCACACATCTAGATAAGTTCCTTAAGGGGTCTAGTTTCCAAAATGGTGTCACTTGTGGGGAGTTTCCACTGTTTAGGCACATCAGGGGCTCTCTAAACGTGACATGGCATCCGATCTCAATTCCAGCCAATTCTGCATTGAAAAAGTCTAACGGCGCTCCTTCACTTCTAAGTTCTGCGGTGCGCCCTAACAGTGGTTTACCCCCACATATGGGGTATTGGCGTATTCAGGAGAAATTGCATAACAAAATTTATAGTTACATTTCTGTTTTTACACTTGTGAAAATAAAAAAAATGGTTCTGAATTAAGATGTTTGCAAAAAAAAGTTAAATGTTCATTTTTTCCTTCCACATTGTTTCAGTTCCTGTGAAGCACGTAAAGGGTTAATAAACTTCTTGAATGTGGTTTTGAGAACCTTGAGGGGTGTAGTTTTTAGAATGGTGTCACACTTCATTATTTTCTATCATATAGACCCCTCAAAATGACTTCAAATGTGATGTGGTCCCTAAAAAAAAATGGTGTTGTAAAAATGAGAAATTGCTGGTCAACTTTTAACCCTTATAACTCCCTAACAAAAAAAAATTTTGTTTCCAAAATTGTGCTGATGTAAAGTAGACATGTGGGAAATGTTATTTATTAACTATTTTTCGTGACATATCTCTCTGATTTAAGGGCATAAAAATACAAAGTTTGAAAATTGCAAAATTTTAAAAATTTTCGCCATATTTCCGTTTTTTTCATAAATAATCGCAAGTAATATCGAAGAAATGTTACCACTAACATGAAGTACAATATGTCACGAAAAAACAATCTCAGAATCAGCGGGATCCGTTGAAGCGTTCCAGAGTTATAACCTCATAAAGTGACAGTGGTCAGAATTGCAAAAATTGGCTCGGTCATTAAGTACCAAATTGGCTCTGTCACTAAGGGGTTAAACAATCAGCCATTTTCTGATGATAGTTTCTCTTTAATCATTACAATCAGGTTTTTCAATTTCTCCCATTGCAACAATTATATAAAAGTAAGCCTTTAATATCAATTGTGGAAGAATTTCACCACCATTTTAAGAAGTCAGTTCATGAAACTATTATTCTCTCACATATTCCATAAGCAACTCTGAGTGAAAAAAGTGGAAGAATTTAGGAAATACAACATTTTAACCATGAAGTAGAAGACTGTGTAAAGTTAAGAGATAAGTCACTGAGTACTGAGGTGCATCAAGTATGTACATTTCCAAAGTGCTGCTGGCTAAATAACTGCAAAGTCCCAAATCTCCACTGGCATTAATATTGGCCAAAAAACTGTGTTGGGATATTCCATGGCTATGCAGTTACATGCGAGCCATACTTCACCAAGTACAATGCCAAGCATTGGGTCAAGTGGTGTAAAGCCCATCATCACTGATCTCTCAAGCAGAGAAAATGTGTTTGGTGGTGTGATGAATCATGCTTCTCTACTTAGATATTTTGGACAATTGTAGACTTCCATTTTTGTGGGAACAGTTTAGGGAAAGCCCTTTCCTGTTCTAGCCAAACTGTGCCCCTGTGCACAAAACAAGGTTCATAAAAGCATGGTTGAATGAGCTTGGAGTTAAAGAACTTGACTGGCTGCATAGAGCACTTACCTCAACACCATAAAACACCTTTGGAATTAACCAGAACAGAGATTGTAAGCCCTCAATTCCAACATCAATGCCTGACCTTACAAATGCACTTATGGATGAATGGATAACATATCCCACAGGCACTCCAATATATTGGGACTCCACCATCCTGGATTTCCTAAATTGGTAAGACCGTTCGTTCTGTTATAGATATCAATTGGCAACTCACCTGTTTGATATCAATATGACACTGATTTGGGGTATGGTTTGGATCAAATGATGTCCACTAGGTTACCACTGTTATCCTAAGGCTGGGGTCACACTTGTGAGTACAATGCAAGAAACTCGCACGAGTCTCTCGCATCAATACTCGGCACTGCCGCCAGCACTCAGGACCGGAGCGTGCGGCTGCATGTATTTCTATGCAGCCGCATGCTCCAGTCCTGAGTGCCAGCAGTACTGCCAGGTATTGATGAAAGAGAATCACGTGAGTTTCTCGCATTGTACTCGCACGTGTGACCTCGGCCTAACCCTTTGTATACCTTGTTTATTTATGTATTTCACTTTTTGACACACTGCTGAGACACATTGTTGGTTTGGGGGATTCTCCTGTTGAGGTGTTGTCCGGGCACTGTTGGCTAGCCAAAATACACAACCCTCACCTATATCCAATGAGCACACATTACATATTCATATAGATATTCATTACATATTGGTATTTTCAAACGTATGGCCTATTATGACTTCTATACCTCAATTATATCCCTACTACGAGAGTGGGTTCTATGGAGTATTAGATTATAGGTGAATTTTGCAATATATGCATAACTACCTATCATCAATTCTACAGTATGTAGAGTGTGCAATGCAAGTCATTTTTTAACCTTTATTTAAATAATTAATATTAGAAGTTATATTTTATTTTTTTTCTCACATTGATGCTATGGATAATAGTTGACCTATAATATTGATGATCATTGGATTATTGCTATATTGAGGAATAGAGCTGGAGAGACAGAGGCTTCAACCCCATATCTAGAGGTTAACAGTGTTTTTTTCTGTAGACAGGTTCCCTTTTAATCCAACATGCTTAATCCTTCTTTGTATCTACATTTGCTGTCAGAGGTGCATTAGGATACTCCATGCATATTACACGATCGGATTTAGAAGCAATGCTTGTTAACATCAAATATTAAATTTATGAGAAAAGGAAGTTTTGTTTATGACTTAGTACAGCAGAGGAATATGTTATCTATGTGTTGTGTTTAGAAGCTGAGGAGTTTTATTTTAATACATTATATTGCACCCTTCCAATCTACCCCAACCTCTGCTGACCAACTAGTCCACCCTTCCACCCGCTATTCCCTGGCTTCTCACTTTATTATTATTATTATTTATTGCTATAGCGCCATTTATTCCATGGCGCTTTACATGTAAGGAGGGGTATACATAATAAAAACAAGTACAATAATCTTAAACAATACAAGTCATAACTGGTACAGGAGGAGAGAGGACCCTGCCCGCGAAGGCTCACAATCTACAAGGGATGGATGAGAATACAGTAGGTGAGGGTAGAGCTGGTCATGCAGCGGTTTGGTCGATCGGTGGTTACTGCAGGTTATAGGCTTGTCAGAAGAGGTGGGTCTTCAGGATCTTTTTGAAGGTTTCGATGGTAGGCGAGAGTCTGATGTGTTGTGGTAGAGGGTTCCAGAGTAGGGGTGATACGCGAGAGAAATCTTGTATACAATTGTGGGAAGAGGAGATAAGAGGGGAGGAGAGAAGGAGATATTGTGAGGATCAGAGGTTGCATGTAGGTAAGTACCGGGAGACAAGGTCACAGATGTATGGATGAGACAAGTTGTGGATGGCTTTGTAAGTCATGGTTAGGGTTTTGTACTGGAGTCTCTGGGCAATGGGGAGCCAGTGAAGGGATTGACAGAGGGGAGAAGCTGGGGAAGAACGGGGGGACAGGTGGATTAGTTGGGCAGCAGAGTTTAGAATAGACTGGAGGGGTGCGAGAGTGTTAGAGGGAAGGCCACAGAGCAGGAGGTTGCAGTAGTCAAGGCAAGAGATGATGAGGGCATGGACTAGGGTTTTTGCAGATTCTTTGTTGAGGAATGAATGGATTCGTGAAATATTTTAGAGTTGAAGTCGGCAGAAAGTGGAAAGGGCTTGGATATGTGGTTTGAAGGAGAGATCAGCGTCAATGATTACCCCCAGGCAGCGAGCTTGTGGGACTGGGGAGAGTGGGCAGCCATTTACTGTAATTGATAGGTTTGTTGGGGGGGTCACGTGAGATGGGAGAAAGATGATGAATTCTGTTTTTTCCATGTAAAGTTTCAGAAATCTAGTGGAGAAGAAGGATGAAATAGTGGACAGATATTGAGGGATTCTGGTTAGTAGAGAGGTGATATCTGGTCCAGAGATGTAGATGTGTGTGTCATCAGCATAGAGATGATACTGAAAGCCATGAGATTCTATGAGCTCTCCCAGGCCAAAGGTGTAAATGGAGAAGAGCAGGGGCCTTAGGACTGAACCTTGTGGGACTCCGACAGATAGGGGGCGAGGTGAGGAGGTGGTGTGTGAGTGGGAGACACTGAATGTCCAGTCTGTTAGGTATGATGAGATCCAGGATAGGGTCAAGTCTGTGATGCCAAGGGATGAGGCATGTAGGCCCCTTAAAAATAGTGAGGAAAGAATGGTTGTAGATGACGAGGAAAAAGCTAACATATTAAACACCTTCTTCTCCACGGTATTCACGGTGGAAAATGAAATGCTAGGTGAAATCCCAAGAAACAATGAAAACCCTATATTAAGGGTCACCAATCTAACCCAAGAAGAGGTGCGAAACCGGCTAAATAAGATTAAAATAGATAAATCTCCGGGTCCGGATGGCATACACCCACGAGTACTAAGAGAACTAAGTAATGTAATAGATAAACCATTATTTCTTATTTTTAGGGACTCTATAGCAACAGGGTCTGTTCCGCAGGATTGGCGCATAGCAAATGTGGTGCCAATATTCAAAAAGGGCTCTAAAAATGAACCTGGAAATTATAGGCCAGTAAGTCTAACCTCTATTGTTGGTAAAATATTTGAAGGGTTTCTGAGGGATGTTATTCTGGATTATCTCAATGAGAATAACTGTTTAACTCCATATCAGCATGGGTTTATGAGAAATCGCTCCTGTCAAACCAATCTAATCAGTTTTTATGAAGAGGTAAGCTATAGGCTGGACCACGGTGAGTCATTGGACGTGGTATATCTCGATTTTTCCAAAGCGTTTGATACCGTGCCGCACAAGAGGTTGGTACACAAAATGAGAATGCTTGGTCTGGGGGAAATTGTGTGTAAATGGGTTAGTAACTGGCTTAGTGATAGAAAGCAGAGGGTGGTTATAAATGGTATAGTCTCTAACTGGGTCGCTGTGACCAGTGGGGTACCGCAGGGGTCAGTATTGGGACCTGTTCTCTTCAACATATTCATTAATGATCTGGTAGAAGGTTTACACAGTAAAATATCAATATTTGCAGATGATACAAAACTATGTAAAGCAGTTAATACAAGTGAAGATAGTATTCTGCTACAGATGGATCTGGATAAGTTGGAAACTTGGGCTGAAAGGTGGCAGATGAGGTTTAACAATGACAAATGTAAGGTTATACACATGGGAAGAAGGAATCAATGTCACCATTACACACTGAATGGGAAACCACTGGGTAAATCTGACAGGGAGAAGGACTTGGGGATCCTAGTTAATGATAAACTTACCTGGAGCAGCCAGTGTCAGGCAGCAGCTGCCAAGGCAAACAGGATCATGGGGTGCATTAAAAGAGGTCTGGATACACATGATGAGAGCATTATACTGCCTCTGTACAAATCCCTAGTTAGACCGCACATGGAGTACTGTGTCCAGTTTTGGGCACCGGTGCTCAGGAAGGATATAATGGAACTAGAGAGAGTACAAAGGAGGGCAACAAAATTAATAAAGGGGATGGGAGAACTACAATACCCAGATAGATTAGCGAAATTAGGATTATTTAGTCTAGAAAAAAGACGACTGAGGGGCTATCTAATAACCATGTATAAGTATATAAGGGGACAATACAAATATCTCGCTGAGGATCTGTTTATACCAAGGAAGGTGACGGGCACAAGGGGGCATTCTTTGCGTCTGGAGGAGAGAAGATTTTTCCACCAACATAGAAGAGGATTCTTTACTGTTAGGGCAGTGAGAATCTGGAATTGCTTGCCTGAGGAGGTGGTGATGGCGAACTCAGTCGAGGGGTTCAAGAGAGGCCTGGATGTCTTCCTGGAGCAGAACAATATTGTATCATACAATTAGGTTCTGTAGAAGGACGTAGATCTGGGGATTTATTATGATGGAACATAGGCTGAACTGGATGGACAAATGTCTTTTTTCGGCCTTACTAACTATGTTACTATGTTACTATGAGAGGGTCTGTAATAATAGGGAATGGTCCACTGTGTCAAAGGCAACCGACAGGTCCAGGAGGAGGCGGAGGACATAGTAGTGTCGCTTGCTCTTGGCGGTTAAGAGGTCATTTGTGACTTTAGTTAGGGCAGTTTCAGTGGAGTGGTGTGACCGGAAGCCAGATTGTAAGCGGTCGAAGAGGGAGCAAGAAGAGAGATGGGAGGACAGTTCAAGGTAGACGTGTTGTTACAGTAGCTTGGAGGCATAGGGGAGAAGTGATATAGGGCGATAGCTAGATATAGAGGATGGGTCAAGAGAGGGCTTTTTGAGGATAGGTGTGATTGAGGCATGTTTAAAGCTTGAGGGGAAAACAGCAGTTGTTAGTGATAGGTTGAAGAGATGGGTTAGGGTTGGGATGAAGACTGTGGTGAGGTTTGGGATGAAGTGGGATGGGATCGGGTCAAGTGCACAGGTGGTGAGATGTGATCTTGAGAGTAGAGTGGAGAGTCGATCTTCTGTAATGGTGAAGAAGTTGGTTTTGGAGGTGGAGGGATGGGAAGTCGGGAGGAAGGGCTCTGGGGGTTGTTGACCAAAACTGTCTCTGATGTTATCAATCTTCTGCTTGAAAAATGAGGCAAAGTCTTCAGCTGAGTTGAGTGGGGAGGGAGGAGGTGCTGGGGATGGAGGAGAGAATTGAAGGTGTTGAATAACTGTTTAGGGTTGCGAGACAGGGAGGATATGAGAGACGAGAAGTAGGTTTGTTTAGATGTGGCAGTGTGGTCTTGAAAGTAGTGAGCGACTGTTTGAATGCAATGAAGTGCTCGTTGGAGTGGGATCTTTTCCATCTGCGCTCAGCAGCCTTGGAAGCTCGCCTCAGTTCTTTGGTCAGGCTGGTGTGCCAGGACTGTCTGTTGATTTTGCGAGCTTTGGTATGTGTAAGTGGGGCAGCAGATTCCAAAGCTACAGCTATTGTGGTGTTATATAGAGCTGCAGCGTCATCCGCATTGTGTAAGGAACTTATATCTGTGAGAGGGAGGAGGGATTCAGAGAATGAGTGTAGGTCAAGGTGTTTAAGATTTCTGCGAGGGTGTGAAAATTTGTGGGGTGGGGATTGTAGACATGGAGTGGAGAGGGAAGAGAATGTGAGAAGGTTGTGGTCAGAGAGAGGAAGAGGTGAGTTAGAGAGGTTAGATAGGGAGCAGAGGCGGGTGAAGATGAGGTCCAGGGTGTGGCCATCTTTGTGGGTGTCTGTAGACGACCATTGAGTGAGGCTGAAGGAGGAAGTGAGAGATAGAAGTTTAGTGGCAGCTGAGAGGGAAGTGTCAATGGGGATGTTGAAGTCGCCCATGATGATAGTAGGGATGTCCGTGGAAAGGAAATTAAGTAGCCAGGTGGTGAAGTGGTCAAAGAAGGTGGTGGCTGGCCCTGGGGGCAGTAGATGACAGCCAGTTGGAGGTTGGAGGGGGAGTAGATTCGCACAGAGTGCACCTCAAAGGAAGGGAGGGTAACAGAGGGTGGCAGTGGGATTGGAATGAAGGAGCAGGTATCTGACAGGAGAAAACCAACTCCTCCACCATGTTTGCTGCTGGGGCGGGGGGTGTGAGAAACGTGGAAGCCACCATACGAAAGTGCAGTAGGAGAGGCTGTGTCAAAAGTGGTGGGACAGGTTTCGGTGATGGCGAGGAAGGAAAGTTTGGTAGTAACAAAAAGATCATGGATGTAGGAAAGCTTGTTGCAGACAGAGATAGCATTCCACAGAGCTCCTTCTGTGACTTCTATCAATCCCTGCACTAGTTCCCCATCACCCAGTGACTCCAGTTTAATACTCTAACCATGGCACACAAAGCCATCAATGACCTGTTTCCTCCATCCATCTGTGACCTAGTCTCCCTATACTTACCTGCTCGCAACCTTTGATCCTCACAAGATCTCCTTCTCTACGCTCCTCTTATCTCCTTCTCTCACAGTCGCATACAAAAGTCTCCAGTGCATCCTACTCTGGAACTATCTACCCCATCATATTATACTTTCACCTACCGTAGAAACGTTTAAGCCTTCAAAAAGAACCTCTTCTGACAAGCCTACAACCCACAGTAACCATTAATCCACCATAGCGCTGCACAAGCAGCTCTACCCTCACCTATTGTATCCCCACCCATCCTTTGTAAACTGTGAACCCTCGTGGGCAGGGTCCTCTCTCCTCCAGTACTAGTCAGTAATGTATACCCCTTTTATATGTAAAGCACCAAGGAATAATTGGCACTATAATAAAAATAATATTAATTATTATTATATATCTAGGATTTTAAATACAGTACTAAATGGTAGTCCGATTCTAACACATCGGGTATTCTGGAATATGTATGTAGTTTATTTATAAAGATTTTGGAATAAAACATTGAATACACAGGATTCAGCCAACCGCGACCAATTAGCAAAGTGTGGTTCAAATCCCGCGCCAATTCGCAGCCGGACTGCTCTTGTCACTGATTGTTCACGGCCGGCCACGTAGTATATAGCACAGCCACGTAGTCTATATCAGCCCATGTAGTAAATAGCACAGCCATGTAGTACATAGCAGAGCCACGTAGTATATTGCACAGCCATGTAGTATATAGCACAGCCACGTAGTATATAGCACAGCCCACAGAGTATATAGCACAGCCACGTACTATATTGCACAGTCACGTAGTATATAGCACAGCCACGTAGTATATAGCACAGCCCAAGGAGTATAAAACAGCCCACATAGCATATAGCACAGCCACGTAGTTTATAACAGCCCACTTAGCATATAACACAGCTCATGTAGTATATAACAGCCCATGCACACAGTATATAACACAATCCACATAGTGTATAACACAGCCCAAGTAGTGTATAACACAGCCCACATAGTATATAACAGCCCACATAGTGTATAACACAGCCCACGTAGTATATAGCACAGCCCACGTAGTATATAACAGCCCATGTAGTGTATAACACAGCTGCATAGTATATAGCACAGCCCACGTAGGATATTGCACAGCCACGTAGGATATTGCACAGCCACATAGTATATTGCACAGCCACGTAGTATATTGCACAGCCCACGTAGTATATATCACAGCCCACGGAGTATATAACACAGCCACGTATTATATAACACAGCCCACGGAGCATATAGCACAGCCCACGAAGTGTATAACAGCCCATGTAGCATATAACACAGCTCACGTAGTATATAACAGCCCACACATGCAGTATATAACATAGCCCATGTAGTGTATGACACAGCCCATGTAGTATATAGCACAGCCCACATAGTATATAGCACAGCCCAAGTAGTATATAACAGCCCATGTAGTGTATAACACAGCCACGTAGTATATAGCACAGCCCACATAGTATATTGCGCAGCCCACGTAGTATATAGCACAGCCACATAGAATATTGCACAGCCACGTAGGATATTGCACAGCCAACGTAGTATATTGCACAACCCACACAGTATATAGCAATGTGGGCATCATATCCCTGTTAAAAACAAGAATTAAAATAAAAAATAGTTATATACTCACGTTCCGTTTGCCCCCAGGTCCAGGCGAAGCGTTTACCGATGCTCCTTGTGCATTCCGGTCCCAAGAGTGCATTGCGGGCTCACGAGATGATGACATAGCGGTCTCGCGAGACCGCTATGACATCATCTCGTGAGATCGCAATGCATGGAGCGGTAACCGGAGCGTCACGAGGAGCGGGAAAGGCCTGTTCTGGATCCAAGGGGCCGACGGATGGTGAGTACATAACGATTTTTTATTTTTTTATTATTTTTAACATTAGATCTTTTTTCTCTGCAGCATCAATAGTAAAACGTTGGTCACACAGGGTTAATAGCAGCGTTAACGGAATGAGTTACACCACAGCATAACGCGGCCCGTTAACGCTGCCATTAACCCTGTGTGAGCGCTGACTGGAGGGGAGTACGGATCAGGCACTGACTGCGGGGAGTAAGGAGCGGCCATTTTGCCTCCAGACTGTGCCCGTCGCTGATTGGTCGTGGCTGTTTTGCCGCGACCAATCAGCGACTTGGGATTTCCGTTACAGAAAGACAGACAGACAGAAAGACGGAAGTGACCCATATATAATTATATATATATATATATATATATATATATATATATATGTATATATATATATATATATATATATATATATATATATATATATATATATATATATATATATACACACACACACACCCAGTTAGGAGTTGAAGAAGACAAGTATTTCAAAGTACATTAAGTTTTTGGCTCCACACTTCAAATACATACCAATAAGAGCTGGTTTGTCCGAGATTAAAAATGTATTATGATACAAGGTGTTATATCTCTTTATCGATTAGCAGGAAGTAGGCCTGGTGAAACATTTGGCAATTATGCTTTACAAAAAGAAAAGCTAATACTTTGCTAATACAAACCAATTAGTTGTTTCCAGTAATCAATATGGTATGTGTGATTAACTTGTGTAAGTTTCCTGTAGCTGGCTGAAAAATCTGAAAAAAGTGTATATTATTGAATTACAGATGTCACTCACAGTCTTTTTAAATGCGTGGTGTATTTTATGAAATGCACTTGTTACTTCTCGATGTAAATAAATCACTAACCATACAGCTATCCACTACATAATCTTACATAGATGACTCATTTGTACGTTACTGACATTACCCACCTGCAATAATGATGAAAAGTGCAGAAAAATCTTTCTTTCATGACTTTTAGAGATGAGTGGATTGATCAGCAGAGAACTGATTTTGTGATGAATTTCCAGAAATTTGTGGTTGCACACAAATTATAAAACTACGAAATTGGCAAAAAAAAAAAACTTGCTAATTTTGTTTTGCGTGGTTGCACTGGCTTTCCCCTAACACCCTGCTGCTCAGCTGTAACATATCTTGTACATTGGTGTACCTTCTACCATATTATCATACCTTTCACATTGGTAAGAACCTGGGTCATCAGAGATCAGTGATTCCTAGTGGAGCACAGTCGATCATAGGACTGGCAATTTCTATGGCAAAGATGGTTTCTAATCGTGATTTCACAGGGTAAGTAGAACAAACATATCGTATGGAAATTTCTCTTTCCTAGTACAGAGATTAGTGCAAATCTATTCACTGGGAAAAATTCAAATTTCAAAAGATCCACTCATCATTAATTACAGCTTCTTTGTGCTGTGCTTTAAGGCCCTGTTCACATGGAGTTTCTGAAGTCGGTTCAGGGATTCTAAATCCCTCTAAAAACAGGACTTGGATGGGATTCAGACTGATCTCAAACAGGGCCATAGACTATAATGACATAAACAGAGTTCAAATTTATTCTGTTTGTCTGTCAGAGAAATGAGAAACATAGTACAGTCTATTGTCCTGTAGGAGGTCAGTCTGAATTCCATGACCTATTTTTAATCCATTCATGACCCTGGGATTTTCTGTTTTTCAGTGTTCGTTTTTCACTCCCCTCCTTCCCAGAGCCATAACTTTTTTATTTATCCATCAATATGGCCATGTGAGGGCTTATTTTTTGCGGGACGAGTTTTTCTTTTGAATAACATCATTGGTTTTACCATCACGTGTACAATAAAATGGGATCAAAATTCCAAGTGCGGTGAAATTGCAAAAAAAAGTGCAATCCCATGGGTGTTATTTGTTTGGCTTTTTTGCTATGTTCATTAAATGCTAAAAGTGACCTGACATTATGATTCTCCAGGTCATTTTGAGTTCATAGACACCAAACATGTCTAGGTTATTTTTTATCTAAGTGGTGGAAACAAAATTCCAAACTTTGCTAAAAAATGCACCATTTTCCGATACCCATAGCGTCTCCATTTTTTATAATCTGCGGTCGGGTGAGGGCTTATTTTTTGCATGTCGAGCTGACATTTTTAGTGATACCATTTTGGTGCAGATATGTTATTTTGATCGCCCGTTATTGCATTTTAATGCAATGTCACAGCGACCAAAAAAACATAATTTTGGGGTTTCTAATTTTAGCGTTTCAAAGTTTAGCGATCAGGTTAATCCTTTTTTATTGATAGATCGGGTGATTCTGAACGCGGTGATGCCAAATATGTGTAGGTATATATTTTTTAATGGTTTTATTTTGAATGGGTCGAAAAGGGGGTGATTTAAACTTTCTTATTTTTTTTTATTTATTTCATATTTTTTAAAACATTTTTTTTACTTTTGCCATGCTTGAATAGCCTCCATGGGAGGCTAGAAGCTGGCACAACTCGATCGGCTCAGCTACATAGCAGCTATCATCAGATCGCTGCTATGTAGCTGAATTGCAGGCTTGCTATGAGTTCCAACCACAGGGTGGCGCTCACAGCAGGCCTGCATCAGTAACCACAGAGGTCTCAAGGACCTCTATGGTTACTATCCTGACACATTGCTGACCCCTGATCATGTGACGGGGGTCGGCGATGGGCGCATTTCCGGCCGTGCAGCCGGAAGCGGTAGATAAATGTCGCTGTCAGCGTTTGAGAGAGGCATTTAGCTAGTTAATAGCAGCGGGTGGATCGCGATTCCACTCACCGCTATTGCGCGCACATGTCAGCTGTTTAAAACAGCTGACATGTCGTGGCTTTGATGTGGGCTCACCACCGGAGCCCACATCAAAGCAAGGGATCTGACCTCGGACATACTATCCTGTCTGAGGTCAGAAAGGGGTTAAAGGGGTTCAAAAGAAACCCCGCAATGCACTGGAAGTACATAGACCCTAACAAAAATTAAGATACAAGACCATTTACACACTGAGCTGAGAAAATCGATGCAGCATCCATGGAGTAGTTGGGAAACTAACTATCCTTTCTTGGTAGAGTTGAGGGACAGGGTTAGCTTCCATAAAGCAGCTGAGGGACTAGATTTACTAGCATGGTAAGAATTAAGATGAGAGTGTAATTTACTTCCATGGCCACCTTTGTCAGTGCTTCCGAAATGCAGGCGGTGTGGACCCTGACCCTTTCCTGGTGTGCATCCTCGAGGTAT
This sequence comes from Ranitomeya imitator, assembly GCF_032444005.1. Taxonomy (NCBI): domain Eukaryota; kingdom Metazoa; phylum Chordata; class Amphibia; order Anura; family Dendrobatidae; genus Ranitomeya; species Ranitomeya imitator. The sequence continues at coordinate 548,101,381 of NC_091286.1, read as the reverse complement.
ATCTTTCTGCCATACTTGTACTTATGCCATTTGGGCTCTATTTGACCACATGTGGGATCTTCATATAAACCCATTTGGTTATTGCACTATGCTGCACTGCTAGTAGAACTCTTTACATGGCTGCACACCATACCACATGGTTTGACTACTAGGGTTACATATGCATATGATTTGTTGCATTGTGTCAGGGATATGCCACTCATATTGATTTGTAATCCTTTATAGGTGAAACTTGCTACCCACTTCCTTTTGTGCCCTTTGCACTTGTATTGCCTATGTTGCACACCCATGTCCTTCCACTTACCTGTATATATTTTATATTTGATATTGAATAAAATATTTTATATTTTACCCTTCTGGTATTAATAATGTAAGGGACAACACATAATTTTTATTTAAATTATTTGCTAATTTTAACTGTCAGATCGGGTCAAGTGCTGTGCTGGTCAATCATGACCATTTCATTACTTGACATGTCTGTGATGGAGCTTGAAGTGCCCATAGCCTTAAAGCCTGTTGATTGGCTTTGCTGCGGCCTTTAAATAAGCTTTATTAGACTTCCGGACCCAAACAGAAAGCCAGATATATAGTAAGTAATCTGTGTTTGAGGTCCGGTACCGAACACCAGATGTTCGGTACAAACACCAAACTTTCTGTTCATATTTGCCCATCCCTAATTAGTACTGCTGTAACATGCTGCCAACTCTAAGAAAGATATATGGATCCACTATGTTAAGATGTCCAGAAAAGTAGAACAATTTCTATGACTTGGTCAAGGCTTTTATTGTGTTCTACTTAAAAAATGGCTGCTGCGTTCTCTGCTCCTTCTCTTTTCAGGCTACAATATTCTCTCCTGATTAACTGTGCTATACTATGTGATTTGACGCCTCCAAGGCATTATGAGGAAACCTACCCAATCATGCCTGAGGTCATGGGAGTCTTCACTTGATTTGCATGATGTGAATCTCAAATTGTTTAAATTTACCAGGTTCACCAAATTTCTAAAAATTCCTAAAAATGCAACACATTAGATTCACTTTTCTCTGTAAGTCCATCATCTCAATAGGGGACACAATGTACTGTAAAATTTTGGATATAAATATTTCAGGGTCACTTTCACAGGAAGCAAAGTTACTTGTCGGTATATTTGTGGTGTGTACAAGGAAAAGGTTATCAAGAGGAAAACCATGCACACATAGGGAGAACATACAAACCACATGTAGAGCAAATAATCCTTAGTTACTTTCAAACCTAAAAGCACATGTATATTGGTGGGATTAAATGGAAACGGTCATCATGAAAATACTGTTTAGTGTACCCTCATCAGCAGCAATAACCACAAAGAAAAGCCTTCTATCGTTTGATATGATCACTGTGGAGGAATTGTAGTCTTGAGCTGGCAGGTTTCTCTTTTTGATCTACTTGTTGCAGTTTTTTTAGCAGCATTTTTACTGAAATCTACGCCAAGATGATTGTCAAACCTTACTTCTGGTTTACTCAATCTTCTCATTGTAGATTGTAGATCAATTCTACTAAAAATCATTTAATATGATAGAAACAATTGAGGAAAAGTGTTTATAAGATTGAATATGAGGTTATTATAAAAGTGAACAATTATCTACAGTCACCTTACATTGTGATATGAGTGAATAAAGGACTTTGGAAATTAAGTTCCATGTGTGTTAAGGACCGGCGGAACGCACCAAGTATAGATAGTAAGAAACTAGGTGCGTTCGCAGTCCGAGGTCCACCGTGCAGGTAAAAGACCCTGCTGCTAGTAAGACGGACTATATGGCGGTTCTAAGTATACACACATGGGTTTACTTCACCCTGCGTGAAGGAAGCGATCCTGTTGCGTCACAGGACCGCAGTACCGCACATAAAGCGCGAGCAAGAAGTCAGCGGACTCAACCCCTACACAGGATTGAAGTCCGATTAGACACTTGCTGGCACAACACCGCAACTGGGTGTGTCAGAGGAATATAAATAATAATATAAAGGCACAAGAGTGCGTGCGGTGCCGCACTGACGGATGCCAGGGATTCAAGCTTCAGGAGGCTAATTTGCATATTCCAGGTGCCTTCTGGGAGAAGCGAAGTCTCCCTAAGCTAGAAGATCGTTGGGTACAGCCGGGACCAGCTGCTTCGAAAGCATCACCAAACCAGGGATTCAAGCTTCAGGAGGCTAATTTGCATATTCCAGGTGCCTTCTGGGAGAAGCGAAGTCTCCCTAAGCTAGAAGATCGTTGGGTACAGCCGGGACCAGCTGCTTCGAAAGCATCACCAAACCAGGGATTCAAGCTTCAGGAGGCTAATTTGCATATTCCAGGTGCCTTCTGGGAGAAGCGAAGTCTCCCTAAGCTAGAAGATCGTTGGGTACAGCCGGGACCAGCTGCTTCGAAAGCATCACCAAACCAGGGATTCAAGCTTCAGGAGGCTAATTTGCATATTCCAGGTGCCTTCTGGGAGAAGCGAAGTCTCCCTAAGCTAGAAGATCGTTGGGTACAGCCGGGACCAGCTGCTTCGAAAGCATCACCAAACCAGGGATTCAAGCTTCAGGAGGCTAATTTGCATATTCCAGGTGCCTTCTGGGAGAAGCGAAGTCTCCCTAAGCTAGAAGATCGTTGGGTACAGCCGGGACCAGCTGCTTCGAAAGCATCACCAAACCAGGGATTCAAGCTTCAGGAGGCTAATTTGCATATTCCAGGTGCCTTCTGGGAGAAGCGAAGTCTCCCTAAGCTAGAAGATCGTTGGGTACAGCCGGGACCAGCTGCTTCGAAAGCATCACCAAACCAGGGATTCAAGCTTCAGGAGGCTAATTTGCATATTCCAGGTGCCTTCTGGGAGAAGCGAAGTCTCCCTAAGCTAGAAGATCGTTGGGTACAGCCGGGACCAGCTGCTTCGAAAGCATCACCAAACCAGGGATTCAAGCTTCAGGAGGCTAATTTGCATATTCCAGGTGCCTTCTGGGAGAAGCGAAGTCTCCCTAAGCTAGAAGATCGTTGGGTACAGCCGGGACCAGCTGCTTCGAAAGCATCACCAAACCAGGGATTCAAGCTTCAGGAGGCTAATTTGCATATTCCAGGTGCCTTCTGGGAGAAGCGAAGTCTCCCTAAGCTAGAAGATCGTTGGGTACAGCCGGGACCAGCTGCTTCGAAAGCATCACCAAACCAGGGATTCAAGCTTCAGGAGGCTAATTTGCATATTCCAGGTGCCTTCTGGGAGAAGCGAAGTCTCCCTAAGCTAGAAGATCGTTGGGTACAGCCGGGACCAGCTGCTTCGAAAGCATCACCAAACCAGGGATTCAAGCTTCAGGAGGCTAATTTGCATATTCCAGGTGCCTTCTGGGAGAAGCGAAGTCTCCCTAAGCTAGAAGATCGTTGGGTACAGCCGGGACCAGCTGCTTCGAAAGCATCACCAAACCAGGGATTCAAGCTTCAGGAGGCTAATTTGCATATTCCAGGTGCCTTCTGGGAGAAGCGAAGTCTCCCTAAGCTAGAAGATCGTTGGGTACAGCCGGGACCAGCTGCTTCGAAAGCATCGCCAAACCGCGCGCCGTAAGGCTGTAGGACATTATTGCAAGAGAGCTTGGCTGAGTAGATTACACAAGAAGGAAAACACACAGCAAGTCAGCAGGATCTAGGAGCAACATGGCAGATGTGACAACCTACATGGTGAGCTGCAGCATGTGCTACATGTTCACAGATCGACCAGAAGAAGAATCAAATTTCACCTGTCAGAAGTGTAGACTAGTGGCCCTTTTAGAAGAAAAGGTGCGGGGTCTGGAAGAAAGAATAGCAACTTTGAAACTCATCAAAGAGAATGAAGACTTTCTAGACAGAACAGAAGCATCTCTACTGGTCACAGAAGGTGCAAAAAGTGTCAGAGAACCTCCAAAAGCAGATGAGTGGAAGCATGTGACCAAAAGAAGCAAGAAGACCATGGAGAAATCACCAACCACACAACTGAAGAACCGATATCAAATCTTTGTAGAGGATGAAGATGGCACACCTAAGAATGAAGCAATACCAGCAAGCAAAAAAGAAAAGGGCACACAGCAACAAGTGACAGCAAAAAGTACAGCCAAGAAGCAACGAAGAGTGGTGGTGGTGGGAGACTCACTACTGAGAGGCACAGAAGCAGCCATCTGCAGACCGGACATAACTGCAAGAGAAGTATGCTGCCTTCCAGGTGCGATGATCAAGGATGTGACCAATAGGATACCAAAGCTCTTCAGCTCCAAGGACGTCCACCCATTTCTTCTGATACATGTTGGCACCAATGACACGGCAAGGAAGGACCTACCGACAATCTGCAAGGACTTTGAAGAGTTGGGGAAGAAAGTAAAGGAACTGGATGCACAGGTAGTTTTTTCTTCTATCCTTCCAGTAGACGGGCATGGCACCAGGAGATGGAACAGGATCCTTGATGCAAACAACTGGCTAAGACGATGGTGCAGACAACAAGGATTCGGATTCCTGGACCACGGTGTGAATTACTGGTATGATGGACTCCTCGCCAGAGACGGACTACACCTCAACAAAGCTGGGAAACACACATTCGCCAGAAGACTCGCTACACTCATCAGGAGGGCGTTAAACTAGAAGAAGAGGGGACGGGAAGAAAAACATTAGACTCGAACAAAGACGACCCAGGAAAACATACTCAGAAGGGAGGTAAGAACATTTCTAAAACAATCCACAGTGAGGAGATTGGAACAAAACAAAATCCTCTAAACTGCATGCTCGCAAACGCCAGAAGCCTGACAAACAAGATGGAAGAACTAGAAGCAGAAATATCTACAGGTAACTTTGACATAGTGGGAATAACCGAGACATGGTTAGATGAAAGCTATGACTGGGCAGTTAACTTACAGGGTTACAGTCTGTTTAGAAAGGATCGTAAAAATCGGAGAGGAGGAGGGGTTTGTCTCTATGTAAAGTCTTGTCTAAAGTCCACTTTAAGGGAGGATATTAGCGAAGGGAATGAGGATGTCGAGTCCATATGGGTTGAAATTCATGGAGGGAAAAATGGTAACAAAATTCTCATTGGGGTCTGTTACAAACCCCCAAATATAACAGAAAGCATGGAAAGTCTACTTCTAAAGCAGATAGATGAAGCTGCAACCCATAATGAGGTCCTGGTTATGGGGGACTTTAACTACCCGGATATTAACTGGGAAACAGAAACCTGTGAAACCCATAAAGGCAACAGGTTTCTGCTAATAACCAAGAAAAATTATCTTTCACAATTGGTGCAGAATCCAACCAGAGGAGCAGCACTTTTAGACCTAATACTATCTAATAGACCTGACAGAATAACAAATCTGCAGGTGGTCGAGCATCTAGGAAATAGCGACCACAATATTGTACAGTTTCACCTGTCTTTCACTAGGGGGACTTGTCAGGGAGTCACAAAAACATTGAACTTTAGGAAGGCAAAGTTTGAACAGCTTAGAGATGCCCTTAATCTGGTAGACTGGGACAATATCCTCAGAAATGAGAATACAGATAATAAATGGCAAATGTTTAAGAACATCCTAAATAGGCAGTGTAAGCGGTTTATACCTTGTGGGAATAAAAGGACTAGAAATAGGAAAAACCCAATGTGGCTAAACAAAGAAGTAAGACAGGCAATTAACAGTAAAAAGAAAGCATTTGCACTACTAAAGCAGGATGGCACCATTGAAGCTCTAAAAAACTATAGGGAGAAAAATACTTTATCTAAAAAACTAATTAAAGCTGCCAAAAAGGAAACAGAGAAGCACATTGCTAAGGAGAGTAAAACTAATCCCAAACTGTTCTTCAACTATATCAATAGTAAAAGAATAAAAACTGAAAATGTAGGCCCCTTAAAAAATAGTGAGGAAAGAATGGTTGTAGATGACGAGGAAAAAGATAACATATTAAACACCTTCTTCTCCACGGTATTCACGGTGGAAAATGAAATGCTAGGTGAAATCCCAAGAAACAATGAAAACCCTATATTAAGGGTCACCAATCTAACCCAAGAAGAGGTGCGAAACCGGCTAAATAAGATTAAAATAGATAAATCTCCGGGTCCGGATGGCATACACCCACGAGTACTAAGAGAACTAAGTAATGTAATAGATAAACCATTATTTCTTATTTTTAGTGACTCTATAGCGACAGGGTCTGTTCCGCAGGACTGGCGCATAGCAAATGTGGTGCCAATATTCAAAAAGGGCTCTAAAAGTGAACCTGGAAATTATAGGCCAGTAAGTCTAACCTCTATTGTTGGTAAAATATTTGAAGGGTTTCTGAGGGATGTTATTCTGGATTATCTCAATGAGAATAACTGTTTAACTCCATATCAGCATGGGTTTATGAGAAATCGCTCCTGTCAAACCAATCTAATCAGTTTTTATGAAGAGGTAAGCTATAGGCTGGACCACGGTGAGTCATTGGACGTGGTATATCTCGATTTTTCCAAAGCGTTTGATACCGTGCCGCACAAGAGGTTGGTACACAAAATGAGAATGCTTGGTCTGGGGGAAAATGTGTGTAAATGGGTTAGTAACTGGCTTAGTGATAGAAAGCAGAGGGTGGTTATAAATGGTATAGTCTCTAACTGGGTCGCTGTGACCAGTGGGGTACCGCAGGGGTCAGTATTGGGACCTGTTCTCTTCAACATATTCATTAATGATCTGGTAGAAGGTTTACACAGTAAAATATAGATATTTGCAGATGATACAAAACTATGTAAAGCAGTTAATACAAGAGAAGATAGTATTCTGCTACAGATGGATCTGGATAAGTTGGAAACTTGGGCTGAAAGGTGGCAGATGAGGTTTAACAATGATAAATGTAAGGTTATACACATGGGAAGAGGGAATCAATATCACCATTACACACTGAACAGGAAACCACTGGGTAAATCTGACAGGGAGAAGGACTTGGGGATCCTAGTTAATGATAAACTTACCTGGAGCAGCCAGTGCCAGGCAGCAGCTGCCAAGGCAAACAGGATCATGGGGTGCATTAAAAGAGGTCTGGATACACATGATGAGAGCATTATACTGCCTCTGTACAAATCCCTAGTTAGACCGCACATGGAGTACTGTGTCCAGTTTTGGGCACCGGTGCTCAGGAAGGATATAATGAAACTAGAGAGAGTACAAAGGAGGGCAACAAAATTAATAAAGGGGATGGGAGAACTACAATACCCAGATAGATTAGCGAAATTAGGATTATTTAGTCTAGAAAAAAGACGACTGAGGGGCGATCTAATAACCATGTATAAGTATATAAGGGGACAATACAAATATCTCGCTGAGGATCTGTTTATACCAAGGAAGGTGACGGGCACAAGGGGGCATTCTTTGCGTCTGGAGGAGAGAAGGTTTTTCCACCAACATAGAAGAGGATTCTTTACTGTTAGGGCAGTGAGAATCTGGAATTGCTTGCCTGAGGAGGTGGTGATGGCGAACTCAGTCGAGGGGTTCAAGAGAGGCCTGGATGTCTTCCTGGAGCAGAACAATATTGTATCATACAATTATTAGGTTCTGTAGAAGGACGTAGATCTGGGTATTTATTATAATGGAATATAGGCTGAACTGGATGGACAAATGTCTTTTTTCGGCCTTACTAACTATGTTACTATGTTACTAACCACCCAGGCTTGGGTCAGGAAAGCGTAGAGCAAGCGCACGGCACCGTACTGGCGGACACAGCAACTGGTAGCTGTAATGTGTGTTTTGTGCTGTTGGATAAGTCGGGCGCTAGATAGCAAACATACACCTTCCGCGAACAGACATTCAATAGGGAGGGTTATTTAAAGAGCGACTTTCACTCACAACACACACACATATTTACAAGACAATAATAGCGCATGGCCGTGCGGTCATGCGCAGTTTATATAGTAGCAGCACAGGAAGCAGCTCCAGAAGTTTTGCCCTTCCAGGACCTGCCAAGAGGACCAATGGGATGTGCTGCAATACCTGAGCATGTGACCCTCGATCTCCAACGGGAGATCCTGCCCTGGGCATGCTCAGACAGAGAAAAGCAGGACTTAGATCCAGAAACGTCCACTCGTCGCTGCCCAGCACTGGCTTCAATAGCAGAAGCAGGAAAAGCAGCAGTAACTCTTTGCACAGAGTCAAACTGAGCGAGACGCTGGGATCGACGTCCCTGCTGAGCAGACTCTACCGCGGCTGGAGAAGAATGGGAGACCGCAGCGGAGACGGATCGAGATTCCCCCAGAGCAGCAGAGGAAACTCGACTCCTAACATTGTGTTCATGGTTTCCTTGCCGTCATATAAAAGCAGGCATGCGCAGAGTATAATGGATGCAGGGCTGCTGGAAATGAAGGCATTGATTACTGACATCTCCTGCCATAACCTCCGACATAAGAGCTCAGTGAAGAATTGGGAGGGTAAATATAATAGCCTGGCATAAGCAATTGCTTTTTATTTTTTGCAAAGGCTTGAAAAGCGAATTGCCAAGACTCTTGGGTTACATTCCCACGATCAGTATTTTGGTGCATTTCTGACGGTGAAGAATTTCCACACCATTTCTGCATTTATTTTGCAAATTAGTTTACCTGTGTTTTTTCATTGTATTTTTCGGTGTTTTTTTTTAACATGAATTTTTATCTCATTTTTGATGCTGTATTTTTTGGCTCTGTTTGGTGTGTCATGCTTTAAATAAAGCTGCTTTGTTTTTGTAACTTCCTGGTATTTCACATTCTCATGTGCAGATTACATGCATTTTTGATGCATTTTTGATTTGGAAACGATGTGTGGTTTTTACCTGCATATTTTCTGCATCTAATGCAAGCCTCTGCACAGAAAACAAAACACTACATATTTCTAACTTCTTTTTTTTATTCTAGAATCACCAAAGTGTCTCAAATTCTCAAGGTCTAGTATAAGAGGAAAATAAACTGTAAGGGTTGAGAAATTTCTGAAAAATAAAAGGGTCAGCATCAGTCCAACAGTATAAAGGAATTGAAGACACCTTTATAAAGCAATAAATAATTGTAGGAAGGATTTCATTTAAGCTTTGGCCCCGGGAGACAAGCTTTCTTTTATAGCTATTGTACCTTATAATAAATAGTTTAGTAATTCTGTTAGTCCTATGATGCTGGACCAACTGAGGTTTAATGTGATACTATTGCGTCACTACTTCGTAATGTCATAAAAATGTAAAGTAGATGGAGAAACATTTATTTTAATGATGTAAGAAATATAATGGTTACTAGAGCCATGTGTGTAAATCATAAGTACCCCTTAGAATAGTCATTTGCCATTTCTTCTTGACCTTGGCCTCCGCACACAATGACACATCACATTCTCCAAAGCTCATTCTCCATAACTCAAGTACATCTTGCTGTTTATTCAATATGCAGAAATTTGTCTCAATACTCTAAAAAGTGAGTTAAAAAACTTTCTAGTTTCTTACTCCTATGAATAAATATAGGTGGTACTCAATGATTCTAATGGAATGCACTCATAAAATGCAAATGTTCGGCAGAGAACCCTGGGAGTAAAATGTTTGCAATGTAATTTGTGAAGCCAACGAAGTGAAAAACTAATAACGTTCAATGTAGATTTTGACTAAATAAGGGATGCAATAGATAATTCTACAGTCCTTGCATTCAGGATATCTGGAAATGAAATGCCTTGCTCAGAATGCCATCGGGAAGAAAATAAGTTGTTTCTGGGATATTTCCAGCGCAATGATTGTTAACATTTACCTCTAGTGATAACAGTAAAGTGATGCCATGTAGAGAAATTGGTAAGTCAACAAATAAAAGCACACCTGTGAAGAACCCGCATCTTTCCTCTTAATGGTAAAGTAGGCACTTAAAGTAATTACTTTTATGTTAACATTTTTGCCTTTCGGGGAAATTTAGATTGCACTAAGTCATTTTCATAGCTCTGTACTTTAGCTATTACTGTTTTTGTGCCATTCACAAATGATTCCAGTGTGTACACCGTACTTTGTAGATTATTCACGTAAATTTAAAGCAGAAAGATGCAAAAATCTATTAGTTAAATGCAGAAATGAACCAAATGAATGAATCACTGAACCAACATTAAGGACATAAAGGGGTTGTCTAGTAGGAGAAAAATCTTTTAATTCTATTTCAAGTTGATTAATTAAAAATCCTTTTGCACTGCAGTTTATATTTATCTTTTTGATATAGGAGCGATAACTTAGTCTTATGGTGCATGTGCACTATATATAAAAATACTAGATGGTGGCCCGATTCTAACGCATCGGGTATTCTAGAATATGCATGTCCACGTAGTATATTGCCCAGCGACGTAGTATATTGCCCAGCGACGTAGTATATTTCCCAGCCACGTAGTATATTGCCCAGCCACGTAGTATATTGCCCAGCCACGTAGTATATTGCTCAGTCACGTATTGCCCAGCCACATAGTACAGTATATTGTCCAGTCACATAGTATATAGCAGAGCCACGTAGTATATTGCCCAGTCACGTAGTATATTGGCCAGCACAGAGCCACATAGTATAGAGACTTAAAAAAGCAGCTTCTGGTGCCAGGGCTGGTGTGAGCAGGACCTATGATGATGACCGTGACATCACGGCAGGTCCTTGACGCACACCAGCCCTGGGACGGGACCGGAAGCTGCCGCTTGCACTGGGGCGGTCCCGGGAGTGTGGCGAGGAGCGAGAAAGGCGGCGGAGGGTGAGTATAGCAGGTTTTTTGTTTTTTTTATTATTTTTAACATGACATATTTTTACTATTGATGCTGCATAGGCAGCATCAATAGTAAATAGTTGGGGACACACAGGGTTAATAGCAGCGGTAACGGAGTGCGTTACACCACGGGCCGTTACCGCTGCCATTAACCCTGTGTGAGCGGTGAGTGGAGGGGATTATGGAGCGGGCGCCCGGCCATGAGTGCAGGGGAGTAGGGGAGGGACTAATCGGACTGTTGCCATCACTGATTGGTCGTGGCAGCCATGACAGGCAGCTGCCGAGACCAATCAGCGAATGAATAACCATGACAGAAGGACAGACAGACAGACGGAAGTACCCCTTAGACAATTATGTATATAGATATATTAAAAAAATATATACTTTTGCGCTATTTTAAATCAGTAGTGCTGTTTATGCTGCTCTGCTTCCTCTTTTTAATTATATGTCTTTTTTTTATTTTTTGTATTTTTGTTTTTTAAATAGTCCAGTTTAATGTTGGTGTCCCTAATAAAATTATGGTATTGATTTAAAATATTTTATCTTTACCATATACTTTTTCAAGTGGTTTTCTCTTGTGAATTCCCCACAGTGCAGAGGAGTGAAACAGGCAGAATGCGCAGGCGTGGGATTTCCAGCCACACACGGGGTCAAAGGGTCTGAAGAGAAGGTGAGAAGAAATCTTTATAATGGATATCGGAGTCAGTCTTATCTTCCAGGCAGCCTATGTCCCGTAATCTGGAAGATCGAAGCTATAAAAGATATTTTTTACTAAGCAAGGCATCATCACGAAACACACAGGAATGACTAATTTTAGCTATATATAACCTGTATACCCATATTATTAACTCAAAAGGCTCAAAAGGGTAACAGATTTCCTTTAAGACAAAACTTAAGGCAGAATGACCCCCAAACAAGTAACAACAGAAGTCAGCTGCAATAAAGGCCTGGCAAAGCATCACAAAGGAGAAAACCCAGTGTTTGGGAACATCTATGGCTTCCAAACTTCAAGCAATCTTTGCCTGCAAATGATTCTCTACAAAATACTAAAAATGAGAACTTTTTATGGTAAAGTTAATTTGTCCAATTACTTTTGAGCCTCTGAAATAAGAAGGTGTTGTATCAAAATGGTTGCAATTCCTAGACATGTCACAGGATATTTTCATTCAATCCCTTAAATTAAACCTGAAAGTCTACACTGGAATTGCATCTCAGCTGTTTCATTTTAAATTAAAAAAAATGACAAGCAAAGCTGAAATCACAGAGATTCAAACACTGCCCAAATGTTTCTGGACTCTACTGTATTTCAAAGCAAAAGAGGGGAGAAGCCAGCGCTGCCTATGGTTAAAACGCAATACATAAAGTGCAAATGCACATATTGATTTCTAACTGTATTTTCAAAATGAGACATTTAGCAAACAATTGATCAATTCTTTGAGCCACCCCACCACGTCACAGTATTCTCATAATGGGGCAGTCCTACTCTACGTTTATTATATTCGCTGTGCCATAAAGGCCTCCTAAACTAAGTAAAAGCAAGACCACTGTATTTCATCCTTAAAATATTCCAAACTTCCACAATTTAATCAACATCTCATAAACTTATTAGAGAACCATGTGTGTTCAACAACCTTTCCTTTTCCTCTAATAGAAAAGTAATCATCAGCTCTGTCAATCACAGATTTTTCAGCTTTTAAGATTTTTTCCTTACGTGAAATAATAATCACTTTTACTAGTCAGCTATGGTCTTTATCACCCATTACACAATCCACATATGGCTCAATTGTTGTCTTGTTATTGAAGCTGGTTATGTACTTTAATCAAAATCATGGCACTTTCTGTCAACTAAAGAGGGCTTTATATTGATAATTACGGTTTACTATAAATGTCCCATTTTGTATGTTTGAGACATTAATAATCCATAGAATTAGGAGCGACTCAGGAAATGTTAGCACAAAGAGACATCTAAGTCAAGATACAGGTGGATAAGTCTATACGTAACGTATAACGTAACGTATAACGTATATGTAACGAGTTGCATTAATCACCTTTTAATCAAGTCATTTGACGCAACCTGCCATGGTTTATAAAATAGCAGATTTTACAAAATAAGACTCTAAGGACTCTTGAAAATTAACTCAAGAAGTTGAAATTGCATTTAAATTCATCTAATCTGCATTAAAGACAGTAATTCTAGCATTAAATAACAACTTCTTCCACTTAAGCTGATCCTTTTAAAGCAGGCCAATTAGACCTCTGGGAGATGAGAGGCAATAAAAGCAGGTGGAACATGCTACTGGTTCCAGATTAAGAAACTGGCGAGAGCTTCCATTAGACCGATTTTCCACCTGTATTCATTACAACAAGAAATTGTATTCTTCTATGAAACATAAAATGTATTTTGAGTTGTCATTTTCTTAGAGATTATGCATGTACGGTCTAGTACTATGCATTGCTTGTTGGTGGTGGTATAAGTGTCATTATGCAGCTCTATAAAAAGTATGTTGCTACCTTGTTTTCCTGTGAATAGTGAGCAGCTTGAACATGTGCAGAGGAACTAATAGAAATTCAGATGTAAGCTGCAGGAAAACTAGTGTATCACAACATTGTGGAAGATATATAGGTTGTCAACCAACCTAAATTGAGATAAAAGAAAAAATATGGTAGTTAATATAATTTAAATCAAAGTGCATGAATAAAATAAACCTAAAATGTAATTACTTTGCTAACATTGTAATGTTTATTGATAGGAAAGATTTGGCAAAGTTTTTTGTGGTCGACAAAATTTGCTTTCTGGCTTTTTTGTTGTTCTTGTTTTTGGTAGGAGTCTGGAAAAATTCAAGAAGAACATTTGAAAAAGAATCTGGAGTTTGGGGTACCCATATCATCCACTCATGCAGCTTTCAATTCCTCCAGGTTTAAAAATGAAGTAATCTGGTCGCTAAAAAATAAAATCAAAATTCCGCTTACATTAGGTTCTCTACATGAACAAGACTGAAAAATTGATATTTATCTAAACACAATTTTCATCATCCTAGGGAAAAAAATTCCTGAGTTAACCGCCGAGTCAATTAACAATCTGTCGAAATCTGGTAACTATTGTAGTATTGTAATAGTTAAGAAGGATTCCTTTGAAGCTCTTTTAGTGAAATTTTGAAGACAACTTCCTTGAGGTAAAATGTTCTATAGTCTTAATTTGCTTCCAGTCCAGATTATCCTTTTTACTTTAATGTTGAAACCTTCTTTCCTGCTCTTTTTGTAGAGACAGTCTTAGGTACAAATAGATCTCAGACATTTTTTACATAATTGTTATTAGATCATCCCCAGCTGCTTTTTTTTTCAAAATATAACACAAATTTTGATTTTCATTCTATTTACTGTAGTTCACCCATTTTTATTTCTCAAGTTCTACTATGTCTTAGTTTTGTATTGATGCCCAAACCTGTATTGTAATATGCCGGGTGTGGTGTCTCATTTATTAAGAGGTAGAATATGACCATATATCCATAGTATGATGCACCCCATAATTTTATTAGCTTTGACAGCAGCTGCCTGACACTAGTTGCTGCAGAAAACTTACTGGTCAACTAAAGTTCCTAAGTCTTATTCCTTGTAATTTTTATCCAGTGTTTCCTATTTTATATGTATAATGATGGCATATATTATTTCTACCCATGTGTATAATCTTACATTCATCAGTATTAAATCTCATTTGCCACTTCTGTATCAGAGCATGTAACTCAAGAATCCCCAATCAGTGACTCGTGTGTCTTGCGGTGTGGCTCGTGGCTATACTAGATACAGCACATTGACAAAACGTGACATTTCTAAAAAAAAAAACAACTATGAAGCGACATTCCCATTTCAACTATGATATTTCAATTAACTCAAGAGCAAGAAGTTATGAAAAGACTAAAAAATGCACCCTTCGATTGTCAGCCACTATAAGGTGCTATGTCCTAAGTTAGTTGTCAATATACCGGTACCAAATTTTTTTTTTATTTTTTCTTAAAATGCTTGCAATTTTGCCAAGATTGTTCAGCTTAGTTCCTCCCGAGTTACGGCTTGCTGTTGCCTTTGCAAGAATGTAAATTCAGAACATAAATGTCACGTTACTAGAAAGTGTTGTGGGGTAGCTTAGACACAGCATGGTGGTATACATTAAAATGCATAACTAGAGCTAGTGGAAGATTTATTTACACCCTCTTTATATTTTACCTACCAACCAGAGACTTAAAAAAAAGACCGCAAATCACTGCAAACCCTAGAAGTAGAACCCAAGGGCAAGAATATAAATATGCAGGCCACTAAATATTGGTATTATTTGCCTGTCTCAATTTAGTGCACTCGGGAAGAGTCTATTGAAGGTTAGCAGGGTAATAATGATAAATCCACTTTATTTATTCTGTGCTGCGAAGTGTCATGACTTATCTGAAAAATGAGGTGAAGCAGCCAGCACTACTGCAACACTGTCCATTAGGAAGAATCCACAAATGAAATAGGAGCTTTTGCCAGATGATGCATTTAAAAAGAAGTCTGTGGGATTAGATATAGGAATCTAACATTCACGCAATCACACACCAGGTAGAAGAAACAGCAGATTTACTATCTCATTTATGTTCTGTAAGTTATGTCAAATGGCTTGTGTCTTGTAACCTTCATTGGAAAAGCCCCATTCTCCTATTTTATATAGAACATTTATGTTGTTTTGTTGCAGTTTTATGTATTTATATATATGGATGTACATCCCGGAGGAGTTTTTATGCTTACTGTTGAATCTTTAGGTCTAGTATGAATGTTCTACTGTGAAATGCAAGTGAGAACTATAGAACAACGAAGTCCTACTCTGGTAAAGCTGCCAAATTGTAGGTTTTCTAGGAGTGAAAAAAAGTAATTTTTTTGTGACTGTAGACTGTAAAATCATGACATAACATTTGCAATTATGCCAAAGGTAGCATTTGTTTACTCAGAGTATGAGATCTTACAAATTCATACAAGACACTAGCATTACAGAATGCTGTAGATAAGCCCCTGATGCGGAGACCTTAGCTTATAGGCCAATATTGGGGTGACAGATTCCCTTTAAATTTGACTCACACTTACAATTACTGAGTTTATTTAACCATATTTTTACATGACCTGTCCCACAAAAATGTATAATGTAAATACATGAAAATGTAAAGTAATTTAATCTTGAGTGTTTCATAGAATACAAAGTCTTAATGGATAAAAACTTATATTCAGGGACGTGCGTGGTGTTCTTTTTATGCCACATGCTGAATGGAATAAAGTTGTGACTTTTTTGCCCTGTTTCAAAAAATTGCAAATTATAAAATGTCCAAGTTCCTATTTTCAGACAAAATTTCAAAATGAGCTTCACAGGAGTACTAAAATGGTAGCGATGAGGCCTTCACCAGGTTATCAACAGCAATGATAACCCACAAAAATCTCCTAATCATATCCTGGGGGGCCTGATAAAATCCGATAGACTCGAGTGCACCGAAAACTTGAAAAACTGACAGCAGAATCTAAATGGTTAACAGCAGCAATCTCTGCATAGCTCTTGAGCTTCCTCTACATTCAAGGAACCCATTGATAATGTACATGTACGTCAATTTGTGATATGGGGTTAGTAAACTTATTGTTCTCAAAGCTATCAGTAGGGCATCTATTTCTACAGTATATTTGGTCCAACTTCTATTCCATTGTTTGGTAATGTTAAACATAGCCATATTAAGATGATTTCTGTGCTAATATTTGAGCAAAAATATTAAGTTTTTTTACTTCATATCATTTTGGTGAGCAGTTTGTTATTTTAGTGTTAGAACTCGCAAGTGTGAGGACCCATTACGTGGGTTACGAGCTTGTGTATTTTGGCCATGATATCGACCAATACCTCATGTAATGTATTTATCGTATAAATTATTTTTTATTGCACATTTTTCTATTTTTTGCAGGATGAGCCATGCCCCTTAGTATTGGTTGTGTGAACTGGAGTATCTGTCCTTGTAGGGTGCACTCATATAGTCCTGGGCAGCCCGCCTGATCTAATAGTATGGTCGTCATTCAATAATAGGCTGTAAGCCAGACACTGTACATCATACATATCTGTGTGACTGGTGTCCTACACAAGGCTCATTTGTGCTCATTTTATACTGGGCGGCCATTCCCTTCATGAATTGTTAGATATTGTTTTCATCAGTATTTTGCACCTGTGCTGCCAGCGCCTTTGTCATGGGGGGTCTGCTGCATCTTGCTAGTGCATTTGTAATGTAACTTGGTGTTGGTAAGGCTAGGTTCAGATTGCGTTAGGGCAATCCGTTTAGCGCTAAGCGCTAGCGGATTGCGCTAGCGCAATGTCTTTTTCGGGGTCGCGTTTAATGTCCCCGCTAGCGCAGATCCCTGATCTGCGAGAGTGGGGAACGGACCTCGGGTGCGCCGCGGACGCTGCAAGCAGCATCCGAGGCGCGTCACAAAACACCGGCACATCGCTAGCACGTGCCGAAAATGGCACGCGCTAGCGATGCGCATTCCCATTGCTGCCAATGGGCGCGCTAACGGACACGTTGCATGGCATTAATTTCGCCACGCAACGTTGTCTGTTACCGCGGTCTCATTAACGCAATGGGAACCTAGCCTAAGGCTGTTTCTTTTTCTGGCATGTTTTTTAAAAAATATTTAAGCAAAGAGTTACATGAAAGATTGAACCTTTCAAAAAATAAGTAATAATTGGGAGGAAAGACATTAGCCATAAATGTTCCTTTACGAAGAGGCTGCAAAAAATCTGCATATATTCGCCAAAGAAAAAACAAACTACATTTCACAAATATTTACATATTTAAGTAACTGACATTTCCCATTGTTACACATCACTTAATTTATGGGCATCTATGGTTTGATTTCTTTGCCTGTGTGGATTGGATGGGTTGTTACCGAAGTAGGCTGTTGAGCAGAGGTGATAATAAAGTGCAGAGGGGGTAGATAAGTGCATAGTTAAAGACAATATTATAGTTTGTGAATACTGTGTAACCGTTATTGTTGGGGAGCTATCTGTGATTTGTCTAAAGGAAAAGTGTGTACTTCAATATTGTACAGTGAAAATCAAATTAATTAACTAGAGATATTTAAGGGATCTAGAGCTTTTTTTGTAAATATAATATAGTACAACATCCTATGAGCTGAACTATAGCGGAGGCGGCAGCAATGTCAGCACCCTCTTCTGAAAATATGTAATTAGTAACGGCGTCTGTGCTACAAATTTTTGCTAATTAAATTAATTAGAGGAATAAAAAATAAAAGTCATATTTCTCAATGTATTAAAAATAGCATTTCCAGATTAGGATAGGTGGATGCGTGCATGCAGAGAAAACAGAATTAGATTTTGGTTTGCAATGAGGACTAGCTTGATGATCATTTGCGAGCAAATATTTTAATATATTTATTAATTGCAATAGTATTATATTTAGCTGAAAGATTGCTCCAAAACCAAATTTAAAAAATATATTTTTAGGGCCTGTTAGTTTTGTGCTTTTTGTGTGGCCATGTATTACATTGAAGACTACAGTGCAATAATAAAAAAAAATATACTATGCTCAATGCTTTTTGGTTTCTGGTGGTTTTGTTGAATAACCTTTCTTTGCTTAGTGGCAGCAAATACTATTTTGTTTTACTTAATTATTTGAGAACAGAGATTTCCATTCATTTCTGTATTGGAATTATACAACAGCAGAAAACGAATTATCATAATCACATCATGGGTATTCAAAATCCTATGAAAAATGTTTAGCACTTTGTCAGGGGGCTTTTTTGATGTTTTTCGATAGTTTTCCAAACATGTTTTTAATTCCATTAAACAATGAAGGAGATCATAGTGTTTAAGCATACTCTTTTTTTTGCTTACTGACAAAATACTCAAAAAGATGCCTAAGCATCTTCCAGACATATTTTAACCTTCAAAACAATAGTTCGGTACACAAAATGCAAACCGGTAAAAATATTGAAGGACCCATTTGCAAGCAAATAATTGTAGATAATAAACATTTTGGCCCTATTTGGCTTTTCTCAAGATATATCTGTAGATGCAACGGTCCTGGGTCAGCGTAGAGAAGCTCCGATGGTATAGATCTCCAATAATTTTTTCTGTTTGCATTTTGTGTGCCAAAATATTGTTTTGAAGGTTTTGAGACGTATGTCTTGCTTCTCACTACCTTTACTCTACACAGTTGAGCAAAAAACATTCTTCCCATCTTTAGAGCCTTACCATTGACTTCTATTTTAAATTATTGAGCATCTTCCCAGCAAATATCAGAGGACTGTGCACTTTTTTAAACGCTTGGTCTGTTTTAAAAGAGTGATCCTTTAAAAGAAGGTCAGAAAAATGAGCATATTAACAGCAAGCTGTTTTTACATAGAAATAATTTGGTTCTTTCTTTTTAGCTCTTTGTCAGCGTGTATTCCTGTATTTTTATGAGGGGAAAAAGAAGCAATAGGAAAATTTCTTCCAATCTGTACAGGCTCATTCAGATGTACCGTATGTGCCATTCGGTACAAGCACCAACCAAAAATGCATAGACTGGCTGTGGATCTCCAGACTCAAGAATAACAGCTCCATATATTTCTATGATGCTGTCGGGCCGATTTGTACTGATTATCTGAATGATCCCTAAAACTCTTTTAAGAGTCTTATCATTGAAAAAATTTTTTGGAAAGCTTATACTTCAATAGATGGCTAAGAAGTGGGAACCATTAGATACTTTTTTGGAGCAATGAAATAATAATGACTTTTGATAAGTGAACCCCTGGATGTTTGGGTCCGGCGAGTTTAAAAAATGTTTGGTTCAAAAACCAGAACAGTACCAAAACTTGAACCTGAAGCCCATTCAGATGAATGGGGGGCCCAAACCCCCATTGCTTCCCACGCTGTCATCTGCATGACAACACAGCAAACACTGCTGCTGATCGGCAGTAAGATCATTCATTACTGATGGTCACAGAGTTGGTCACATGCTGTCAGATTACAGTGTGAGCCAACAGCTGTCACTGCAGGCGTCGGCTATGGGATGCAATCCTCAGCTGTCAGCTTTATCATGGCTCGTTATCAAGAAAAGGATAATTTAGAAAAACAACATGGGATCCTCCCATTTTTAACAACCAGGCAAGCTAAAGCAGACAGCTGCGGGCTGGTATTCTCAGGCTAGTAAGGGGTCATGGATATTGACCTAAAAATAGCAGCTCTCATCCTCCCCAGAAAATGAACATCTATTAGATACACTATTTCTGGTGCTTTGCCCGGCTCTTCCCATTTGTCCTGTGACGCCTCTCTATTACTAACCCGTGGGCTTGATGTCACCTGACAATACAAAGGAGACATCAACCCCAGAAACATTAACCCCACTTTCCACCACCAGGGCAAGTGGGAAGTGCCTGTTATGCTGAGGAAAGGGCCTTTACCAGGCTGAGAATACCTGCCCCCGGCTGTCTGCTTTAGCTTGGCTGGAAGTAAAATATGGGGGACACCCCACACTGTCTTTTAAATTATTTATTTAAATAACTAAAAAATGGGGTGGGGATCCCTCTATTCTTGATAACAAGCCATGATAAATCTGACAGCTGAGAGTTGCAGCCCACAGCTATTAGTTTTGCCATGCTGATTATCAAAAATAGAAGGGAACCCATGTCATTTTTAAATTTATTTATAACACAGGCCAAAACTGATTACTACTCCCATCACTGATGCCTACTCTTGCTGTTATTAGCGGCAGCAAGCATAAGTTAATAGGAGTACTACTCTCTCATCAGCCGATGTCTCTTTACCGCTGAAATGACAGAAAAAAAGACTCGCACATCCAAACTAGTGTGAATAGGTGCATACCAGGAGCAGCTACCTCCATACATAAATATACAAAAAAGGTTGCACTCTATCATGCAAAAGCATGTCTAATATGAAATATATGAAATATGAATAGCAAAATGGCTTTTGAACATTAGGAAAATATTTAAGAGACGCAAATTCTGTGCAAAGCGTCTCTTAAATATTTTCCTAATGTTCAAAAGCCATTTTGCTATTCATATTTCATATATTTCATATTAGACATGCTTTTGCACGATAGAGTGCAACCTTTTTTGTATATGTCTCTTTACCGCTGGTCACAGCTGCTGGTGCTATGACTGGTAGTAATAATCTTCGATGTTTCTCTCACTGTCATGCAGATGACAGCATGGGAAACACCTGATGTTCGGGGTGCCAAACTTGAACATTAACACTGACTTTCTTGACAAGTCTATGTTTGGGGTCCATGCCCGTGTTTGGTAGGGACCCCGAACTTTGCTGTTAGGGTTCACCTATCTCTATTAATGACATAAATGAAAATCTTTGTATTGGTCAAAAGATGAAATTTTAGGAAAGAGCAATTTGGGCGAAAAGTAGAGATCATCAAAGAGACATTTGAAAGGTATAAGAATAGAATTAGAAGGGTTTTTTATGTTTTTTCTTTTCTTACAATGAGTTTCCCAAGGGAATTAGTTCCTACTGTACCTACTGTAGCATATTTTTCTATTACCCTTATGAATTGCTGTTCCTATGATTAAAATAATAAAACCCTTGTGTGATTAGGCAAAGATGCTACACCTCAGTACAGCCTAGCAGACATAGCTAATCAAAAATATTTATACATCTTTCCTAAAAAAAAAAAAAAAGATAGTAGTTCCGGGTAACTGAACAGAAAAACCTTTCATGTAGGTAGCTGACTTTCTCCAGTCAAGTTTGTAAAATAAACCCAGTGGATAATCACTGAGCCTGGCAGGACCTGCCTTCACAGGTTCTGTAAAGAGCTGCCGATTAATTCTGGATTTTGCTGCTGGTTTCAAGTACTGTATGCAGGCATTGGAGGTGTTTGTCCAACCATGGAAGGATTGGGAATTGGTAGCTCATACATTACAAATTCCTGTGTGATCATTAGTTCAGCATACTGTACATTCAACTGCAAATGACAATCAAAATCAAATTACGCATTTGTCAGAGCCACGTGCACAGCATATGGTGCTATGATCTTATATACATGTGTAGGTTGTTACATATTGTGACATTATGATCCTCTGAGTATACCATGTATTCATGACTGTGCTTAGCTTGATTTAGTTTTTAACATTAAACATGCCTTTTTTTCAATTTTTTTAATTATTTTAAAGGGAACTTGTCAACATAAAATTGCAGATCAATCTACTAGCATCATGTAATATAGCAGGAGAAGCCATATAGATTGTTAAATAATTTTGCGAGACTAGATTCAATATAACTTGTGTTTTCATCATTTAAATCTCTGCTTTTTCTGGGATTTTCAGTCGAGTGGGTGGTCTTATCCGTGATTAACAGCTCTATCTGTATGCTCATTTTTATAAAGAAAGCTTTCAGTCACTCATATGACTGCCCACTAGACTGAAAATCTCAGGAAGAGCTGAGGTTTAAATGATGAAAACACAGGTTACGCTGAATCTTTTCTCACAAAATTATATATAAACCTACTTCACGTCCCCCACTCTATAACATGGGGCCTGACGATTGTATCGCTTTTTCATATTGACAGGTTACCTTTAAGTTTAAAGAGCAATTACTATTTTTGCAATATTGCATGGTTTAACCCCTTTCCAACATCGGGCGTAATAGTAGGCCGATGTCGGACACGCTCACCACCGGAGCCCACATCTTTCCCGGTACATGCCAGCTGTTTTGAACAGCTGACATGTGCCTGGAATAGCCACGGGGGGAATCGCGATCCACTCGTGGCTACTAATCCGTTAAATGCCAC